>NC_091828.1:33617500-34817500 GCF_038994185.2 Dermacentor albipictus | reverse complement strand
AAGATGAATGACAAAATATTGGATGTCAACGCTAAGGCAAGGATGAGGAAAGCTGAAACTCTGCACAATAAGGCAGCTGTTACCTTGTAAATAGCTGCACAAATGTTTTATATCCCATTTTCAAACTTATTTGAGTTGTTGTAAATTAGTGGACTGCAGTAATTAGTGCGTCAAAAGCAAATTTATTTGTTTAAGCGTAATTTAAATTGGAATAAGTACATGCGTCCCCAATAAAATTGTTCGAATGCAATTGTGAAGCTAATCGAGTGCGTTACATTCATCATTGCCGTGCCCTAAAACCATACGTACAAAAATACAGAAGGAAACGCTTTTATGGATTCAATTTATTTGAAGTAATAGGTATGAAGTACGAGGTATAATAATAATAATTCTGAAAAAATTTACATTACAAAGACGAGAAAGCGCGACGCTATAAAAAGGTCCTGGCATCAATACCTGCACAAGCTTTACAAAGCTGTTTTGTATCTGTGCCTCTAAATAAATGCTTTGTAAGGTGTCTGCTGCTCATTCCGCAGTTTCGACTGAAGAAAAAAGTTCAAGATATCCCGGAAGCGAATGTGCACCGGCGCTTACCCAGAGTTGGAGAAGGCTCTGCTGGTTTCGATTAGGGAGGCCCGGAGCAACAAACTTCCTCTCGGAGGAGACATTGTTGCGATGAAAGCCCGAACGCTTGCAGCAGTGTTGGGGATCGATGACTTCGTTTCGTCAGATGGATGGCTGATGCGCTTTAAAGATCGCCATGATGTGGTTTTTAAGAGCATGTGTGGTGAAAAAGCCTCCGTTAACCAGGAAACATGCGCCACATGGAAGGACGAAAAGCTGCGTGAATATCTCAACGAATACAAACCAAAAGAAATCTTCAATGCAGATCAGACTGCACTCTTCTATCGGCTTCAACCAGAGAAGACCCGACTGTGTTGGGGGCAAACGCAGCAAGGAGAGGGTGTCGGTGCTGACTGCGGCAAACATGACATGACCTACGAGTTTTTGTTGCTCAGAATCATCAAATATAGCTTCAAGTGGTGCCTTCTGCACCTTAGATGTCTGCGCCAACGAAGGCGGTGATTAAATGAGCCAAGTGCCAGAAGGTGACTGTTTAAAATAACCTGCAATCATTTCACTGCTGAAACACAACCAGCCTCTGGGAAGGTTGCCGGGGCCTAGAGCTTTGGTGCATGCATTGGCTGTACTTTCGTCTATCTGGGCAACCACACGAAAATGGTTGAAATACAGAATGATCAGGACGCAGGCAAGCCTACGTGCATGCAGCAACACGTTGGCCAAGCTTTGTTGGCCACTTGTGGAATAAAGTCCCTTATTTTCTGTTGGACCCAATACAGTTAAACCTGGATGTAACGAACCTCTATGTAATGAATTCCTGGATTTAACGAAGTTTTTGGATTCCCCAACGCTGCCCCATTGAAGCCCATGTATTTTCGACCTCGATGTAATGAATGCGTTGCGGCGGTTAACACTTTCGGGACTGACCCATAGGCCATCGATCATATATGATCGACGGTTTTGCGCGCACTGCCACGTTCAAATTTCTGCGCGCTTGGATAAGTAGCCCCATCTAGGAGGTCGTCAGGAACTAGACTCTCGCTTTCGGCATAGTTTCTTTCGTTTTCCAGCAGGTGGCGATACGTGAGAGAGCATTTTCTAGATTGCGGCGGACGCAGTGGAAAATGGCGTCGTGCTCGCGTCCGGTCGCTCAATAGACCGCCATCAATCGCACGATTCCGCTGCTTTGGCAACGGATTTTTTTTGATGAACCGAGCAGCGAAGAGTCTGAAGACGACTTCGGCAGCTCCGATTTTATTTCGGACTGATTCGGACGATGATGAGCCACGGACTTCATCTAGTAGCCGAAGGTGAGCATAGTTCCACATTCAGTTCTCTCTGGAGTAGGTGAACAGGCTTGGTATATGTTCTCATTTTATCTTTACTTGGTAGGGCCTCAACAAGCTACAGTAATGATCTGCTGCTGCCAGCGCAAAAACGGATCGAGTTTTCGCCGAGATGGGAACCTGGCGTGTACTTGGACGCAGAAGTGGACGTGGCGCTCAGAAGCGGATCAAAAAAATTCTTGACTGCTTTGGACTTCTTTCTTCTGCTTTTCTGAATGAATGTGATCGAAACCATTTGCGAAAACACGAACAAGTATGCTTGGACTCAGATTTTGGAAAAACCAACGCATGCTTGTCTTGACGGATCTTGGGAAGAACTCACCCCAAGTGAAATGCTGAAGTTTATCGGACTCGTAATTTACATGGGCGTTGTGAAGGTTCCTCTGCTGAAGCTGTATTGGAATGTAGGCAATCTGTACAGCGGTCTGCTCCCCCCACGGATCATGCGGCGATGCCGGTTTATAGCTCTACTCGCAATGTTGCATGTTGCAGACTTGGATGATGTCACTCAAAGTTCAAGAGGAAAGCTCCGATACATGTGGTGGCTCATGCAGCACATAAACGAAGTGTCGGCGAATCTTTTCAAAGCCACGTCGCGATCTTTCCGTGGATGAGCGCATGGTGAAATCGAAAGGGCGGTCAGGCATCCGACAGTATATCAAAGATAAAGTAACAAAATGGGGCTACAAGCTGTGGGTCCTAGCTGACCCTGGCACCGGATATACTGTGCAGTTTAGTGTGTGTACCGGTAAGCGTGAGCAGCCAGGGCCCCATGGGTTGGCTTTCGACGTAGTTTGCCAGCTGTGTCGCAGATATCTTGATCAGGGCTACAGGATCTATATGGACAATTTTTACACTTCTACGAGCCTGTTCAGTCATCCTCTCAGCCGAAAAACATTGGCTTGCGGAACCACACGCAAGGATCGCCGAGGATTTCCTGCCGAACTGAAGGATGCACGGTGGGGAAGAAAAAGCTAGACGTGGCGACATTCGATGGTTGCGCGATCAGAACATCCTGTACCTTCAGTGGAAAGAGCGGCGTGTTGTCAACATGATGAGCACGGTTCATACTGCAAATGACACTGTCACCGCAAAAAGAAGGGAAAGAAGGCAAAACTCCTGGACTCAGATATCTGTAACAAAGCCTCTGCTGATCCACGATTATAATGCTGGCATGCTAGGTGTAGATAAATCGGATCAAATGATTGGATATTATAATGTTCTCATGAGAAGCGTACGGTGGTGGAAGACTCTTCTTCCACTGCGTCGATATTGCATGTGTGAACAGTTTCATACTCTTCCAAGCTCACCGCACATTGCACCCAGAGATTCCTGAGCTGGCACGCACTGCCGGGTTTGAACACCTAGCTTTTAGAGAAGAGCTCATTCAGCAGCTTCTGAATCTTGACGAATCTTCTGAATCTTGACGAATCTGAAGCACACACGCCTCCACCACCCGTCGCAAAACATACACTCCGCAAGCCGGAAAAAGTGGCAAAACGCAGAAACTGCAAGCTGTGCTATGAGCAGAAGAAAATAGAGCTCAAAACGAATGTCTTTTGCAGCACATGCCAAGTTCACTTCTGTTTTACGACTGCCCGGAACTGTTTCGTCGAGTGGCACAAGAACCGTGGGACCTGAGTGGCTGACCACTGGTGCAAGCTAGATTTCACACAAAAAAAGACAGTTGTAGATACGCGTGCCAAATTTTCACAAGCAAGAAATGAGGCATTGTAGCACATTTTGTATATCTTAAATTTTTTTATTATGTCTTTCCACTTGTACAGTCAAACCTCGATATATCGAACATGGATATATCGAATTATTGCGTATATCTAACACTTTCTATATCATGTGGAAAATCGCATGCATTTTTAATTTCTTATTTCGAACGGGGCCGGATGTAAAATGGATATATCGAACTCCGCCGCCCCAGACCAAATGCGCTCTGTTGATAGGAGGCGAGCTTTCCCGCAACACTCTCGAAGATAGCGGCGGCGCGATGGGCGTTTCAGACTACTGCGTACGACAGCTGCCCACATCTGCTGCACCGAGGGCGCCATTTGAACGTAGCAGCGTACGCACGCGGCAGCTTGGCGTGGCCGTGGCTTGGCCAGGTTGGCTAGTTTGACAACATCAACAACACGTGTGTCTCGGTGCTGCTGTTTGTGCAAGGCCAGTCGTTGTGTGTGTGGCGTAGGCCTGTCGTGGTTGGTGTGACGGCTGCAAACGCGAAGAAGCGTACGACCCTGACATTTGCTGCGAAATTGGAAGTGATACAGCACGTTGAAAATAGAGAAAAGAAAGCGAGCGTCGCCGAAGCTTTCAACATCCCAAGGAGTACTTTGAGCACTCTGCTGAAAAATAAGAGTGACATAAAGGCCAAGGCGGAACAGAACCAGCACTCAGGCACGCGGCGAGTGCGCAAAGCTGCCTTTGAAGACGTCGAGAAGGCGCTGTACAAATGGTTTATTGACGTAAGGGGCCAGAATATTCCTTTTTCAGGACCAATGCTACAGCAGAAGGCCAAGAACTTTGCGTTCATTCTCGGCGCCGAGAAGTTCACTGCGTTCGGCTTGCGGGTTTCGTGACCCGCATTGAAGAAGCTTCCGAGGAAGCAACCGAAGATTTGACGTTGGATGGCACAGAGGAAGGATGCCAGCTTGAAGAAACCTGGAGTCAGTTCGAGCGCTTTGTCGGTGCTGAGCCACACAGCATGTGCATTGAGGACTTCGTTGGCGGTGACGACAGCACCGCCACGTGAGCTTTTGCACAAGATTGACAAAAAAGATCGTTTATTTAAGAAGTTTATGCGCACGGGTAAAGAAATAGACCTAAGTGCATTTAAGCGGTTTAGAAATGCCTTAGATAAAGAACTTAAAAAATCAAAGGAAATGTATTACTTTCATCTATTTTCTTCCTGTTCTAAACGAACAGATGTATTATGGAACAAGTTGAATTCACTTATAGGACGGAGTGACAGGAAGGAACCGGTGACAGAAGTCTTGCACGGTGAGGGAACAGTCAGTGGTGACCGTATGGTCAACGTGTTTAACAACTATTTCGTGCAGAGAGATTTTGACACTGGGCCACGTGCATCCTACACAGCTCTAGATCCTCAAAATGCAAATACATTCTTTTTGGAAGCAACAGTAGAACATGAAGTTAGCTCTGTTTTCTTGGCGTTAAAAAACAGCCGAAGTTGCGATGCTGATGGGTTGCAAGTAAGGCCAGTAAAATACGTAATAAATAAAATTGCTCCTGTGCTGACATATATCTATAACTTATGTATTTCAACCGGTATTTTTCCATCCAAAATGCAAGTGGCTCGTGTAGTGGCTTTATATAAGAAAGGAGACAAAAAAGACGTCTCGAATTATAGACCAGTGTCGATACTGCCTGTATTTTCTAAAGGTTTCGAGAAAATAATCTATAATCGACTATATCCTTTCTGTAAGAAGCACGTGATAACGAAATGCCAGTACGGATTTATAAAAAATCGATCAACAGAACTAGCTCTTCTCGACCAGAAAGAATATATATTGGACAAATTTGAAGAAAAACAATTTGTTCTTGGTATTTTTATTGATTTTACGCAAGCCTTTGATTACATAAATCATAAAATTTTATTTGACAAATTAAGTCACTATGGCATTCGTGGGCTTCCCCTGATGCTTCTGAAAAGTTATCTTTCGGAAAGACGTCAGTTTGTGTCAATGAATGAAATGGTATCTGACAGAAAGCAAATAATCTCAGGAGTACCGCAGGGTAGCATTCTCGGGCCTTTGATCTTTAATTTATATATAAACGACATAGTCCATATATCTTCAGAAGGTAAATTTATAATTTATGCTGACGACACTAGCATATTTGTTTCGTCTTCATCAGATGCCGAACTTTTTCATAAAGGTAATGTCATTTTAGAGGAACTAAGCACGTGGGCAGATAATAACCAATTAAAGATAAATGCAAAGAAAACAAAGGCTGTGGTGTTTCATTCTATAGGCAGGAAGGTTTCAGTAGTACGTAACCTAGTTTATCGCTGCTCAGAGATAGAGCTAGTTAGGTCTATTAAAGTACTTGGTGTGCATTTTTCAGAATCACTGCAGTGGGATGAGCATATCAATGCGATATTACAAAAGTTAGGTGCAATAACGGGAATTCTGAACAGAAACCGCTACTTAATTCCGAAATCAATAAAATTGTTAATCTATAACGCCCTCTTCGCTTCCTAACTAAACTATTGTCATTTGGTCTGGGGGAATACAACACAATCGAATTTATCGCGGCTATTAGTCATGCAAAAAAGAATTTTGAGAATAATTGAGAATGTGCCACTCCGGCATTCTACTGAGGAGCTCTTTAAAAAATTTAAAATAATTAGAGTACAAGACACATATGAGCATAAATTGTTGCGTGAATATCGCCTTAACTATGACTGTCCTAATTCTATCTTCATGGGTTTGGTGAATCTCCATTTGAAGGAAGCATCATATGCCACTAGAACAACAGAAATATGGAATGTTCCATATTGTCACACTGGCTATGGTCGGCAAATGCTCCAAAATAAACTTCCACGTCTACTAAATGAGTTTAATAAAAAACAAATCGATATTCGCGAAGCAACATTATCTGACTTGTACACATTCTTTCTAGCCTAACATTGACCACTAGAGCTGTTTTACGATTGCTATTTAATTATATTGTTTCAATGTCACTATTACTAAGCGTACATTGTTATGAAATGTGCTGTCATTCGATGCTGAGGTGAAGTAAAGTATGTTAACGCATGATGCCCTACGTAGGACAGTAACTAATGTGTTTAATTTTGTGGTTTCGTCAAGGTTTATGGCAATGTTGTGCTTAATATGTTTTGTAAAAGTGTACGACCATGTGAACAGGACGTGTGTGCCTCTGCTGTTGTCTTTGCCAGCGTGGGGGCGAAGGACTCCCTCAAGCCATCCTTGAATGGCTTTTCCCTTCGCCTCCCATCACATGTATATGTGATAAAGCAATAAAGAATCAATCAATCAATCAATCAATCATTCAATCAATCACCGCAACAGTGGCGGAGTTAACAGACGTGGAGATGGCTGCAGAAGTGACTGCTGAGCGGCCAAACGAAGATGCTGCCGAAGCTGATCCAGCAAGCGCTGATGTTGCCCCACTCCCGACTGCAAGTGAGGCTGTAGCTGCTTTGGCCGTTGTACGCCGCTACTGCGGCGCAATAGAAGGGACTGGACTGTCTCTTGTGGACCGTTTGGACTATGTTGAGGACGCCGTGGTCAAACACGCGGTTGCCAATATGAAGCGGGCTACGCTGCTTCAGTACTTTCAGCGAAGTAAATAAATACTTTGTTTAAAGCTTCATGTGAGTATCTATTGCACCACGATTGGTTCATTGATTGATTTGTGCTAGTTTTTTACGCGTTTTCTCCGTGATTTTATATATCAAATTCTGGCTATATCGAACTATTTTGCGATCACCGCGCTGTTCGATATATCGAGGTTCGACTGTATATCCATGACTTTTCCAACTTTTTTATGTTGTTCTTTCAGCAAATCTTGAATTTGAGATTTTTTAAAAAATATTATATATCACTTTTAAGTCTAATCTTTCCATATGCATGAAAGACCATCTAATTAGCTACATCTTGATAAACATAACAGCAATATAGCGCAATGACTATTTGTAATAAAAATTTTTGACATTCATCAGAATTGCCTGTTTTTTCCCCGGTCCCGAAAAAGTTAACCTTGATGTAACGAACTCGCAAAGCTGATCAGCTGATCAGCTTTTTGCACTTTTAAGGAAAATTCGGCCGAAGAAATGCACTATATTAGTGAATACTAATACTGTAAGGAGCCAGCAGCTACGCAAACGCCTGGGATCGCCGCGACCGAGCAGCGTAGTCGTGCGTCTCCGCTTGTAACTGCATCGTCGGTGGGTCGTAATGAGTTCTACTGCCAGAAAACGAAAAAGTTCCGTCTTTTGAAGACAAACTAGCAATTTTGAATGCAGTCACCGCGGGCGAGAAGAAGGACATGGTCGCCCGTTTCAGCATTCCAGCGAGCACCCTATAAACGATTTTGAGTGCAGAACACAGCATCAGAAACACAGTGGAGTCAGGAACAAGCTCGAGGAAATAAAGACTGAAGCTGTCCACATACGCTGATGTGGACAAGGCAGTGTTCACATGGTTTTCGGACATGCGAGCCAGAAATGTGCCCATGTGTAGCGCAATTTTACAACAGAAGTCAAATTATTTTGCCTGTATGTTGGGCCATGGCAATTTCAAGGCAAGCAACGGGTGGCTGCAGGGATTCAAGAGCCGGCACGGTGTCGTCAGAAGAATAATCAGCGGCGAATCTGCCTCCGCAGACAGCGATGCTGCTGCTTCGTGGGTGGCTGACAAGCTGCCTGGAATTCTGAGTCGCTTCGAGATGGCCGAGATCTACAATGCCGACGAGACAGCTCTATTTCATCAAATGCTTCCGGGCCGCACACTAGCGTTAAAAGGTGATGACTACCGCTGCGGAAAGCAGAGCAAGCTCCGCATAACGATTCTGCTGTGCGCCAAGCTCGACGGCACAGACAAGAGAGTCTCGCTAGTTGTCGGCAAAAGTGCCCGTTCCAGGTGTTTTAAGGGAACGAAGCATATGACCGTGAAGTATGTGGCGAATTCTAAAGCGTGGATGACTCAGCCAATACTTTCCAAGTGGTTAAAGGAATTTAAACAGGACGTCAAGCAGCAAGGCCGTCAAGTTTGCCTACTGCTGGACAATTGCTCGGCGTACCACGTCGAAGGTCTGCAGCTGTCGAACAACGAACTGCTTTACTTCCCGGCCAACTGCACGTCCCTAATACAACGCCTGGACAAAAGGGTCATTAACAGTTTTAAATGCTGTTACCGGTGCCGACTAATCGTGAAGATACTTCTCGACATCCGTCTGGAACGGGAGATGAAGATCGACATTTATCAAGCAGTCGAGATGCTCGCTGCCTCCTGGCAAGAGGTCAGGGCAGAAGCTATCACGAATTGCTTTTTAAAGGCCGGAATAGCCAAAAACGCACAGTCCAGTGCCGACGAGGAGGAGGAGAAGGACCTTTCTACTCCGATGTGGCCAAAGTGGGGAACGAGCTACGCACTAACAGTGGTGTACCCGACAACGTTGAAATGAGTAACTTTTTGTTTGCCGACAACGCCGCCGTGGCTACAGAAGAAACTGATGCAGCAGTAGCTGAAAGTGTGCACAATCCCGATGGCAGTGATGATGGTGCCTGTGAGGCAGATTCGTGTGATGTGCCTACTGCAAAGGAGGTGATGAACACAATGGACGTTTTGCGCCGTTTCATCGGCTCGGGCGACAATGAAAGAGCTTTACACGATTTAGCTTGTTTGGAGCGGCGTGTTGTGCCTTCACTTGTGCAGAGGAAGCAAGCGGAAATTACGCAGTTTTTCACTAAAATAAATGCTTGAAGGGCGAGTTCACCTTTACGGATATCTTGAGCCATTTGGTTTCGTTTCTGTATCATTCGTACGAGCCTTCATGCGAAACCTGCATGTAACGAAAAATTGAGAGCTTTTGTCAACTTCGTTATATCCAGGTTTAAGGGCAGACACAGGTTTTAGAGACAAAAAATTGCAAAAAAATCGATATTATGAAAATCGATATTTCAGTCGTAATATAAATTTTTGGCACCAGTGTTAGCTTATACAAGCCAAAGTTTCTGTAAAAAGCTCTTTTTCCATGGCGCGTGACGGCCCCCGCAGTCGTTCGGTCCCGCCGACCCATATATCGTTTAAAGCAGTCTCTCATCTTCATTTTCCCGCCATCACTGGCTCCATCCGCACATTGGAAGCGAAGAAATTCCGCCTTAAAAAGAAGTCCCAATTAGTCCTGTAATTGATCAACGAAATCACGTGACCCTCAGCTAGCCGCACCATTGGCTAGACTGGCGTCGTCTGCATCACTCCGCGGCCGCTGCGCATGCAAACGAGTTTTCCCACGCTGGCAGCGATGTCGACCTCGACTCCAAAGTTCGCTACGAAGCATAAATTTGGAAAAAGAAAGGAAGAAGAAGCCGCCCTACAACTTCGAGAAACGACTCTCCGCCGCGCCGCTTCCCGATGACAGCGATAACGGCCCACTCCCACAGTCGAGCGACGCGGGAGGTGTGTTAGGCCTAGTTTCACGAAACGTTCTTGATAACGGCTGCGTTTCATCGACGTTTCGACATGATACGCAGCCAGAAGTATTGCAGCGTATGGACAGTGAAGCCCAACGAAAACTTCAAGCATTAGCATCAACACCTGCTACTGACCGAAAATCGGAACTGCGAGATCGTGTTGACGACACTGCTAGAGGGACAAACGAGCTGGCTATGAGCTTTTTTCATCGCAAGTTTCGACTGTGTGAATTCGCTACTGGAGTCTGAATTGTGTGCGGTTTGTGGTGATCGCATCACAGTGCAAAAAAATGAGCGGGATTTTGGCCTTGCCGTGAAGCTAGCTGCTGTGTGCACGGACTTCGGCGACATTGTGGAAGGGTGGAGCTCGCTGCATGTAAGCAGCAAAGCAAAGGTCAGGCCGTTTGTGATAAACATCCTTGCTGCGTGCGCAATGCAGCGTACTGGAAACCGACAAACCACCCTGAATGATATTTTTACGGCCATGAACATATCGCACAGGGGCATGCACAACAAAACAGGGTAGGGGCATCTGAAAACGAAACACACGCCCGCGGCGACTGAAGCTACAGAAACGTTGATGGGGACATGTGCGCAGTCAGTCCACGATTTATATGGTGAACTGCAGATCAGCAGCATAAACAATATTGCCATATCATACGACGGCTCCTGGCTGACACAAGGCCATTCGTCCCACGTAGGCGTTGGGACAGTGAAAGAGCTGTTCACAGGCTTTGTCCTTGATTTAGTCGTGCTCAGCAACTTTTGTGCTGGGTGCGCACGGGCACCGAAGGATGATGACCCGACCTACAAGGCTGGAAGGAAGACCATGTATGCCAAAAAACACTGATAAGAAAGCTGGTGAGATGGAAGTTGAGGCTGCATTGATCCTTTTTCAAAGGTCACTGCAAAAGCATGGGCTGCGGTACACAACTTTGTTATCAGACGGTGACAGCCGCACTTTTCTTGCCATAAAAGAAGCCCGAGTGTACGGGTTCATACCGGTTGAGAAATAAGACTGTGTGAACCACGTCCACAAGAGAATGGGTATGGCACTGCGCACTCTAATTTCAAAACAGAAGACTTCTGAGACCAGGAACCTTGGTGGCAAAGGTAAACTAACTGGCGACTTAATTACCAAGCTGAGTAGCTACTACGGCTGGGCCTTGAAGTCATATTAAGGTGATGTAAAGGCCATGCATAGAGCAGTCATGGCAACATACCACCATGTTACTTCGAATGATGCGACTTCAACTCACAGTCTGTGTCCAGAAGGCCCAAACTCGTGGTGTCACCAAAATGCCGCGAAGGCCAAAGGGGAGCCAACTCCAAAGCACCGTCACCATCTGCCACCCCATGTATGTGAGGTGCTTCTTCCTTTGTATGAACGTTTGTCTAATGAACTACTCCTGCGATGCACAAGAGGAAACACCCAGAATAATAATGAGTGTCTTCATTAAACGATATGGGACCTTGCCCCAAAGGAAAAGCATGCGCCACTGTTTGCTGTGCAAGCGGCAGTGGCAGAGGCCGTCATGAAGTTCAATGCGGGAAATGAAAAAGCCTCCACAGCAATAACTGCAGCTAAGGGGAGATGCGAGTCGAAAATCGAGTTTTTTTCCGAAAATTATCCATTTTTTGTTTTTACTTGTTTTGTCAAGTTTAGTACCTCTACTTTTATGAAAATAAAAATCAAAGCTGAATTTAAATGGGAAATGGATTCAAAATGCATTTAAAGTGCACAAGGTGGCTATTAAAAAACCAAAAGTACGCTGTCTTCGAGCGTCTCGTCGCCATGGCGCGGTTCCTCACTGTTGCGGATCGCGTGAGATCAGCCAAGCCTCATTCTCTGAATTGCCACAGTTGCCTGGGCGTCTACAGCGCTAGAAATAATTTTAAAAAGCATGTTATTGCCGCGTTTTCCGAGCGCTGCGACTGGTTTTTAAATCACGTGGTATGAATCGGAAAACGCCATTGGCCATCATGCGCGTACATGTGGCGAAGCCTACTTGCTGGGTCCATGTTTCGTCGAGGTACTACACTTCAGGGTGACGATCGTTCGGCAACTATATCTTCGTCATGGACGAAGCGAGACCAAGCAACCGCAGTCATCATGGAGTGAAACACCGTTCGGTGCACAAATATTGAGGTCCCCGGCGGAAATCTAAGGCAAAGGCTCGTCCAGCGACAACTCGATCCACGGCCGCCACGGCGGTTAGGCCTAGCGCAAGCGGCACCGATCCCGTCCGTGTTACGGATGCCTCCGGCGAGTTTGAAGTGGCCTTAGAATATGTGAGTGTGTCGGAAAAGAAGATTGGACATTTCCAAGATGAGCAAAGAGCGCGTGATGGGGTGTCATCATTCATTACTGATTTGACAGCGCTCAACATTTTTGTGAGCGGCGCGATTTACCCAACATGCCAGCGCTCAGAACTTCATGTCCGGGAACCGGCCACGAAGCGCAAAGGACTCGCTTCGTTCCTGGAGCTACACTGCGAGAACTGTGCGTGCCCAAAAAGTGTTCTTTCCGCAACTTATTAATCGCGGCGAGTTGCGGCGTGCAGGGACACCAGCAAAGGTGTGCGCCGAGACTATGACAGCGGGAGCTCGCGTGAAAGCTTCGCCGTCAACGTCAAAGCTGCCGTGGCGGCTCGTTCGATAGGAATTGGGTATGAGCAGCTAGTGCGGTTTTCATCAGTGATTGGACTTCACAAACCGATGCATCACAAATCTTTCGCTGCAATCAGCCAGAAGGTACACGATGCTGCGATGAGTGCAGTCTCCGAAAATCTCCGGAAATCGCGGGAGATTACAAAGAGATGCCGGCAGGGATAATATTGCTGTGATGTATGATGGCACATGGCATAAACGCGGCCATAAAAGCCACAACGGCATTAGGACAGTTGTTTCCCTGGACACCGCCGTTTGCCTGGACTTCGAGGTCCTTTCGAACTACTGCCTTGCCTGCAGCCGGCACAGTCCTGCCAGATGAGGAAGAAGAAGTCTGGCAGGCATTTCATGGCCCTGTGTGTCAAAAGAAAGTAGACTGTTCGTCCCATGCTATGGAGACTGAAGCAGCAGTGCATATATGGCATAGGAACCGATCTTACAACACACCACTGTATTTCAGAAAGTTTCTTAGCAATGGGGAGTCGAAAGCCTATGCAGCAGTTGTAGAGGCCAATGCCTAGAGTGGTGTCCTTATTGAAAAAGAAGATTGCACTAATCACGTGGCAAAGCGCCTCGGAACCGCTCTCCGGAAGCTAAAAAAACCCCTGCCAAGAGGAGAGCAACTGAAGGAGCCTGCTATCCTAAAGCTGCAGACCTACTACCAGGTTGCTGTTACTAGCAACAGGGGCAGCGTGAAAGGAATGTATAGAGCAATTTGGGCCTCATATTTTCACTCATGCTCATCCGATGGTGCTAGCAGCCATAAGTTATGTCCAGAAGGAGCAACATCCTGGTGCAAGCACCGGCGTGCTAAAGCGTCAGGTGAGCCTGCACTAACCCACACACTGCTACTGACCAAGGCCCAGGGAAAGGCAATACTGCCGATCTACAAGCGGCTCACCGATGAGAAGTTGCTGGCCAGGTGCATCCAAGGCAAAATCCAAAATGCCGCGGAGTCATTGAATAGCAAAATATGGCTTCTCTGCCCCAAAACGAGATTTGCCTCACGGCATGTAGTAGAAATGGCTACTGCCTTGGCTGTCCTCTGGTTTAACTCTTTCGCTACCGCGCCTATTCAGATCGATCAATTTGATCGACGCATTTCAAGTTCAAATTCTCGCGCTGCTTGCGTGCACCTAGCGCCATCTAGGTTAGAAAGTGGGAAGCACCCAACAATTTCCGCTATGTTTTGTTGGTTTTTTGCTTTCCGGTTCGTCTCCGCGCGCCGCGAAAAGTTTCGGATTGTCCAACAACGTCGATCATGGCGTCGTCATCGCGCGCAGACGCTCCAGAAGACGTCGTGTTTCTCGCCAATCGAGCGCTTCTGTAGCTGATTTTGCGGATGTAATCAGTAGTAGTGAGCCTGAGGAAGATGTGGACACATCAGAATTCAGCACCGATGACGAGGATGCATCAAATCAAGCCGGAACATCCGGCAGGTGAGTGTCAGTTTTATGTGCGGCGCACATAGCGATTACTAATAAATAGTTATGGGCAGTGGAGCATGTACTCGCAGCTATATTATGTATTTTCAGGGTCTCAACGTCATACGGACACGATTCCCTGCCCCCAGCTGTTAAGCGCGTGCAGTTTTTTCCGAGAAGAAACCTGGGAGTCGAAGTTGGCGGCGCGCTCCGGAGTAATGCACGGCACTTCATACGGGCCATCGATGTCTTCCAACTATTTTTCACAGCAGAGCTAATGAACGCTATCTGCGAAAACACCAACAAATATGCGTGGATGCATATTTTAGAGACGCAGACTTACGCAGAAAAGGACGGCTCATGGAGAAATTTCAATCCGGGTGAAATAATGCAATGCATTGGAATCCTGATATACATGGGAATTGTGGAACTGCCTCGCCTCCATCTATACTGGAATACCTCGACATTGTTTTCGGGCCTCTTTCCTCCAAAGATTATGCCCAGGAGCCGATTTTTTTCGTTCCTTGGTTTTCTCAGTGTCATGGACCCGGAGAAGACTGACCTTGTCCGCGATGGCAAGCTGCACAGGATCGCAGATTTACTGCAGCATATGAACGACGTGTCAGGTCAGCTTTTCCAGCCATATCGAAATTTGTGCGTCGACGAACGAATGGTCAAATCAAAAGGACGATCGGGAATTCGGCAGTACATGCGTGACAAGGGGGTCAAGTGGGTGTACACGCTATGGGTCCTCGCTGACTCAAGAACAGGCTACACTGTTCAATTCAGTGTTTACACAGGGAAGCGAGAAACACCCAGCTCAAAGGGATTGGCTTATGACGTTGTAACCCACCTTTGTGATGCCTATTTGGATCAAGGCTACATTGTCTACCTTGACAACTTCTACACGTCCACTTCCCTTTTTGAACATCTCTTTGAAAGGAAGACTCTCCTGCGGAACAACGTGCAAAGATCGTCGTGGATTTCCCTCCCAGTTGAAAGACTCCACTTGGGAGAAAAAAGCAACTCGAGCTGACATTCGCTGGCTGCGGTGCCGTGATGTGCTGTACTTGCAGTGGAAAGACAAGCACGCTGTAAACATGATAAGCACAGCACACACTGCCAACAATCACGTCACTGCAATGCGAAAAGTGAAGAAAGGAGACCAATGGACAAAGCTCCCCATCAGGAAGCCGCTTTTGATAGAAGACTATAATAAGGGCATGCTTGGTGTTGACAAATCCGATCAACTCATTGCTTCCTATAATGTCTTGATGAAGTGTGTCAGGTGGTGGAAGACACTGTTCTTCCACTGCATTGACATTGCTGTCGTCAACAGCTTCACCATTTTCCAGGAACACAGGGAGCATCACCCCGAGATAGAGGAGCTCTCCAGAAAAGCTGGCTTTGACCAGCTTTCATCTCGAATTGAGCTGGTAAACCAGATTTTTGGGTTGGACGACAGACCTAGTCACCCTCCACCTCCTCCAAAGAAGTCTGAGCACAAGCCCCAGGTGCAAAAAAAAGCGCCGTAACTGCAAGCTTTGCTATGAAAAAATCAAAGTAGAGATGAAGATGGCAGTTTTTTGTGAGCCATGCGGTGTGCATCTCTGTTTCATCCCGACGAGGGACTGCTTTGGTGAATGGCATGCCACTCAACCACGCTAACGTTTTTTTTTGTGGAAAGCACAGTTTTCCGAAAAACTTTCTGAAACTTGTGTTATTTCTTTAGAACATATAAGGCTACAAAACGTATATCTTCGAATTTTTTTACTTCTGATATTTTTAAAGTTGTGCACCTTTTTCCAGCAGAGCGATGTGCTGACTGTATAAATTTTTACTTTATAAACATTTTTTCATTAATTTGTGTAATAAATACATATGCAATATCTGTGTTATTGAATAGTAAATTCCCTTAGCTACATGTTGATACCAAACAATGTAAATAAGGCATTCATGCACAGCCGCCAAAAAATATTTCCTTCTACCTAGTAAAAACTGCCCTTTTTCCCCTGGTAGCGAAAGAGTTAACAGAGGGCACACCAGCTTTGAGCATGTCCTCGAAGAACTAGGCGTGCTTCCATCTGAAAGTCTGGTGGAGCTTGGCACATCCAAAGACATTGCAAGGCAGAAAAAAAATGTCCTTGAAGCTGACTGCGGAAGCGAGAGCAAATCGCCGAACACTGACAAAAAAGCACGTGTTGAGGAGTGCACTCGCAAGGGCCATGAGGGAGAGACATACGCTGCAGGAAGTTTCTAGTGGCAGTCGCTGCTTTATGAACAATTTTCTTCTTTTATGTCAAAATTTGATTGGAATTCAAGCCCTCTTTTGGAAATAAACATGCAATTCAAACTTCAAATGCGTTTTTCTCAAAATTAAATTTTGGGCAATTTTTTTAGTTTGCCCCTCATGTTTTTGGCACTTCTGATGCTTAGATTTGAATGAAATTTTGCACACATTTTCTCTGAAGTGTGAGGAGTGCCATTATCTCTCTCAAACATAAATATTGGTCAAATATTTCCAAAAATTTAAAATTTCCACATGCCGGTGTTATGAAAATGTAGACTTGCCAGGTTCAAATTTTTCACGTCATTAGCATATTTTATATGCACTTTATAATTAGTTTTTGGCACTCTGCAGTTTATATGGATCAAAATGAGCTATCAATGATCTGTGATTATGGATTTTAAGTGTGACAAAAAGGGGGGCTAAAAAGGTGCAATTTTGCACATTGGCATCAAATAGAACAAAAACTATGCAACTTACAGTGAAACTAATTGCAGGTTTGAAATCAGCATAAAAAACTAAATTAATAGGTGGAGTTTCATAGCTCTAAGTCAAAAATTAAAGAAAAAGGGTCTTCGAGTAGCATCTCCCCTAAGCTCTGGCCACCAGATGACCAAGCGCATGATGGAAAAAAGATCGCTGCCGAGCTCAAGCATGTGCACGCAGGCATGCATCTGCTGAAAATTTGCAGCAGGTGCTCAGAAGGCATCACCGTAGTGACTCTAGCCAGACTGACTATATTCCTGGAGGGTACTAATGCAACAGCACTTCTAAATATTCAAATATTTTGTGGTATTCTGTAATAAAAATAAGCTCATTTTGTTTTTTCAAGTTTTTTCAGCATCTCATTTTTGGCATTTCTTAAACTTTCCAAAGCGCTATCTCGGTCTTCAGGGCAAATAGAACCATAACTTTAACAGTGGCATGTAGCTACATGCATGTACTACACAGTGCTAGGAGCAGGTTTTTAATATTGCTTTTAAAAATTTTTAAATCGGGCTACTAATTGGATCACATGATAGTCATGTCTGGAGATTGGACTTCAAATTGCTGTAAAATTGGTAATACCTGCAATATAAAAAAAGTAGTCCAACACTTGGGTGCCTTACACTTCGCAGTATCCAGCCATATGTGTTTATAAACATTCTGGCTGATACTCATCTTACCATTGTTCAGATAAACAATAGGCTATTAATTTTAATTATATATGGAACCACTCAGTCAATTTAAGATGTAGTTATATTTTTGAAATCAGCATGAAAAACTGTCTATGTGACAATTTTTATTAGATTTAGTCAAGAAATAAAAAAAAAGTTTCAATACCCCTCTTCCCCACAGTGCAATCTCGATAAATGGAAATCGCTTAAAAGGAACTGCCTACTAAGTGGGAACAACATCTTCATGGTTGATTAGTTTTGTATTCAAGCAATTGCATTCAGCTTTGTGTGTCTGTAAGTGGAACTCCTGATAAACGGAATCAATTTTCCTGGTCCCTTGAAGTTTCGTTTAAGGGGGGACATGGGTCTTAAAAGGCCGAAAATCGTGAAAAAATCGACTTTTTAAAGCTGACATTTTCGGAATCTAGAACCATTTTTGCACTAATTTGCGAAGTTTCTAGCTTCAGTTATCATTATTTTCGCCGCAAATTCAATTTGTAACACGCCTGCGAGGTGAATCTGAGCGAAAATTTAAGCAAAAATGGCACTTTTCCCGCGTCGAACGGTTGCCGTTGCACACGGGTTATCATGGCTGTCTTGGTCTCGTTTGAAAGAGCCTCCCTTCACCTTCAATTTCCCGCCGTCGCTGGCTGTCCTTGCTCATTGGCTTTCTAGAAAAAAACACGTCATCGAGACGTACCAACGCGCGATTGCATTGGCTGCTCGGTGCATGTGACAAAGTCTAGGCACCAGATTGGCCTAGCGACCTTCCCGTCGTCTGCGTCACGCCGTCGAGACGCGCACAAGCACGCGCCATTTTGTCTTGGTGTTGTCGACTGACTGGAGCTACGTCCAGAACATCAAAGAAGGATCGGACCACCGATGCAGCCAAGGCGCTGAGGCTGGCAGACGTACCAACGCGCGATTGCATTGGCTGCTTGGTGCACGTCACAAAGTCTAGGCACCAGATTGGCCTAGCGACCTTCCCATCGTCTGCGTCACGCCGTCGAGACGCGCACAAGCACGCGCCATTTTGTCTTGGTGTTGTCAACTGACTGGAGCTACGTCCAGAACATCAAAGAAGGATCGGACCACCGATGCAGCCAAGGCGCTGAGGCTGGCAGACGTACCAACGCGCGATTGCATTGGCTGCTTGGTGCACGTCACAAAGTCTAGGCACCAGATTGGCCTAGCGACCTTCCCATCGTCTGCGTCACACCTTCGAGACGCGCACAAGCACGCGCCATTTTGTCTTGGTGTTGTCGACTGACTGGAGCTACGTCCAAAACATCAAAGAAGGATCGGACCACCGATGCAGCCAAGGCGCTGAGGCTGGCAGACGTACCAACGCGCGATTGCATTGGCTGCTTGGTGCACGTGACAAAGTCTAGGCACCAGATTGGCCTAGCGACCTTCCCATCGTCTGCGTCACGCCGTCGAGACGCGCACAAGCACGCGCCATTTTGTCTTGGTGTTGTCGACTGACTGGAGCTACGTCCAGAACATCAAAGAAGGATCGGACCACCGATGCAGCCAAGGCGCTGAGGCTGGCAGACGTACCAACGCGCGATTGCATTGGCTGCTTGGTGCACGTGACAAAGTCTAGGCACCAGGTTGGCCTAGCGACCTTCCCATCGTCTGCGTCACGCCGTCGAGACGCGCACAAGCACGCGCCATTTTGTCTTGGTGTTGTCGACTGACTGGAGCTACGTCCAGAACATCAAAGAAGGATCGGACCACCGATGCAGCCAAGGCGCTGAGGCTGGCAGACGTACCAACGCGCGATTGCATTGGCTGCTTGGTGCACGTGACAAAGTCTAGGCACCAGGTTGGCCTAGCGACCTTCCCATCGTCTGCGTCACGCCGTCGAGACGCGCACAAGCACGCGCCATTTTGTCTTGGTGTTGTCGACTGACTGGAGCTACGTCCAGAACATCAAAGAAGGATCGGACCACCGATGCAGCCAAGGCGCTGAGGCTGGCAGACGTACCAACGCGCGATTGCATTGGCTGCTTGGTGCACGTGACAAAGTCTAGGCACCAGATTGGCCTAGCGACCTTCCCATCGTCTGCGTCACGCCGTCGAGACGCGCACAAGCACGCGCCATTTTGTCTTGGTGTTGTCGACTGACTGGAGCTACGTCCAGAACATGAAAGAAGGATCGGACCACCGATGCAGCCAAGGCGCTGAGGCTGGCAGACGTACCAACGCGCGATTGCATTGGCTGCTTGGTGCACGTGACAAAGTCTAGGCACCAGGTTGGCCTAGCGACCTTCCCATCGTCTGCGTCACGCCGTCGAGACGCGCACAAGCACGCGCCATTTTGTCTTGGTGTTGTCAACTGACTGGAGCTACGTCCAGAACATCAAAGAAGGATCGGACCACCGATGCAGCCAAGGCGCTGAGGCTGGCAGACGTACCAACGCGCGATTGCATTGGCTGCTTGGTGCACGTCACAAAGTCTAGGCACCAGATTGGCCTAGCGACCTTCCCATCGTCTGCGTCACACCGTCGAGACGCGCACAAGCACGCGCCATTTTGTCTTGGTGTTGTCGACTGACTGGAGCTACGTCCAAAACATCAAAGAAGGATCGGACCACCGATGCAGCCAAGGCGCTGAGGCTGGCAGACGTACCAACGCGCGATTGCATTGGCTGCTTGGTGCACGTGACAAAGTCTAGGCACCAGATTGGCCTAGCGACCTTCCCATCGTCTGCGTCACGCCGTCGAGACGCGCACAAGCACGCGCCATTTTGTCTTGGTGTTGTCGACTGACTGGAGCTACGTCCAGAACATCAAAGAAGGATCGGACCACCGATGCAGCCAAGGCGCTGAGGCTGGCAGACGTACCAACGCGCGATTGCATTGGCTGCTTGGTGCACGTGACAAAGTCTAGGCACCAGATTGGCCTAGCGACCTTCCCATCGTCTGCGTCACGCCGTCGAGACGCGCACAAGCACGCGCCATTTTGTCTTGGTGTTGTCGACTGACTGGAGCTACGTCCAGAACATCAAAGAAGGATCGGACCACCGATGCAGCCAAGGCGCTGAGGCTGGCTCCTCCTTGCATGGAGACCAAAGGACAGGTGTTTCCACCCAGTTCTACACGGATAAGGTTCTGGCCATTGCCGTGACTGCCACTATTGTGCCCTCCCTGGTGGTGGGCTTCATCATTGGTTACATCTTCGGCCGACTCTGCTGCAGTGATGATGAAGCAGAGGAAACATACCTGCTCGACGACTGTTCGTGTTACCACAGCCGGGGTGGCTACCCCTATGCAGAAGATTTCCTCTCGATACACAACCATGCCAACAGCTCAGCGGACAACAATCCTCTGCAGATACTGGTAACGATTCACTTATAGCCTCTTGCATTTTGTACGAACTGTGGTGACTTATCGTCAAAGTGGAGTTCACCATGCTTTGAGGAAGATCAAAAGATCAACCCATTTACCGTGAACATGCTCTACAAGAAGCAGAATGCAAGAAGCTCTACAGGTACAATAAAGGAGATTGGCCTCAACCCTGGCATTCACAGCTCCAAGCGCATGAGTGAAAAAGATCAGCGTCGTTCCGTTGCTTCAGCATACAAGCACTCATCTGCCGACAACCTGCAGCGCACCTTGAAGAAAAGGCACACGGGCGCAAACAGTCAATCTGACCACATGCCTGGTGCATATTAGCCCATTAGGAGTGTACATACCATGATATCTTTAACTGTATAGAGCTAAATAAAGTACCAACCATTTTTTCTCGTTTTCTTAGAACACACATTTTGGCCACTTTCTTTGCTGCTTTGATATCTTTAGACCTAGGACAGCTGGGCTAGAATTTTTTTTTGCAGCATGAAGCTAAATGTGCAGATAAAGAGTGCTGAGAGCAGATTTTTCATTCAAGGCTCGAAAAAAAATTTTTTTTAGTTAAAAAGTTTCTTGTTTTCCATTATGCATAAACAATGAATTTCATTGTACTGTAAATTGAGAAGTAGTAGTTCAATTTTAAATCTGCTTGCAGTGCTGTATTCCTTATGCATTCTAGTATCTATCCATGTGTTAATGTTATGTTAAAAATATATATTTTTATTGTTTCAGCAAACAATAGAATGTGATTACTAATTATCTCAGGAAATGATTGACCTATTTAAAATATAATTACATATTTAAAACCAGCTCAAGAAACTGAACAAGCCTGCAGTTTCATCTAATTTGTTAAAGAAATAAGTGATGTTATCTTTACAACCCATGTCCCTCCTTAAAGGGCGACGGGGAATATGGAGTGGCCATGAAACTAGTGGTGAACTGTGCCATTTGAGGCGAGATGATCATCGGACGGAGCTCGCCAAGAACAGGTGGGAATATGACTTGCAACCCTTTCGAGGTGAACGTGCTCACGGCTCGTGCTGTTATGAGCACAGACAACGGACAGTCTGTGCTCAATTATATTTCCGCGGCTCTCAACATTTCCTCTCGTGGTATGCATACCAAAACATGCATATGTTGGTATGCATATGTATGCATACCAAAACATCCGCAGGTGTTATGGCCAAGGGCGCGGCAGGTGTGAAGTCTATTTATTATGAATTGAACTTTGGGAATCCTGGAAACGTAGCAGTTTTGTTTGACGGGACTTGGCTGACTCATGGACACCTGTCACACATTTGTGTGGGAACTTATCAAAAGTTCTTCTGGCTATGTTCAAGTTCTGTCTAACTTCTACCTGGGATGTGAGCTTGGCCCCAAGGATGATAACCCTCAATATAGTGAATGGCAAGCTCAACAAAAGTGCAAAAAAAAAAAATACAATTCAAGCAAGCCTGGCCAGATGGAGGTAGAGGCTGCAAAAATTCCGTTTGGTCGGCCATTGGAGAAACGTGGACTCTGACACACAACTATGTTGTGCAACGGCGAAAGCCGCGCTTTCAACAGCCTCCGGGAGGAGAAGGTACATGGCTACATGGCAATTTCGACAAAGGATTGCGCAAATCACGTGCACAAACGGATGGGTGCTGCACTCCGAAACCTCCTGCAGGGAGAGGGTAAGCCAAGCCTTGGTGGCAAAGGGAAGCTCACAAATTATGATGGCTGGGCACTCAAGGGCATATTCACGAGATGGAGAATGCTGTTCTTGCCATTTATTACCGTGCAACTTCCACTGATGCAAAGCCAAATCATTCACAGTGCTCAAAGGGTGAAGAATCATGGTGCGCATACAACAAGGCTGTGGCAAGGCAGCAAGCTCCACCTAAGCATCGCTACAACCTTCCCGAATATTATTTTTCATTATTACAATACATGGTGTCCACGGGGAGAGGCTAAAGGAGACTAAGATGTCTCCTGACGAGACCTAACACCCGCATTACACGCCGACATATGTTGCCGAAGCCCTCCTGCCAGTGTATACTCGCCTCTCCGACCGAAAGTTGTTGAACCGCTGTCAGAGGGGGGAAAACTCAAAACGCAAATCAGAGCCTCCATTCGATAATCTGGTCGCTTGTGCCTAAAAGCAAACATGCCTCGCTTTTCACCGGGGAAACTGCTGTTGCTGAAGCAATAATCAGGTTTAATGGTGGGAAGAAACATGCGTGGGAAGATGTGCCGAAAAAGACCAGCACCGGCTAGTGGCGTCTGACAGGAAGCGCGCCAGAGCAGAAACGTCCATGCATGCCACAAAGAGGCGCATGAAAGAAAGCGATGGTGTGATTATGTGCCTGGTGGCTTCTAGTGCAAGGTGGACTTTCATTTCTTGCTTCAATTGCCAAGAATAAATCTAGATCGTGTCCTGGAACTTCGTTTTGCATTTTCTCAAAAGCTGCATTTCTCCTTTGACACGTGTTGTTGCCCACAATATCTTTTGATGCAATAGTCCGATTTCAATTATTCTTGTTGCATTCAAAAGCTTATGAGTTTCTACACACAATAAAACTAATAAAATATGATATCCCTTATGCTGGAATTTTTTTATGTGGCAATACAACAGATAAGCATTTCGAGCTTCACAACCACCACATTAGATATGGCAACAACTTTTGTAACAATAGAGCTAAAATTACAGTGATGGTCCAATTGTGATCTCCGATTGTTCTAGAATGTGTACATATAAATTTTTCTCCGATATTCAGTGGTAAAACTTGAAAAGTTGAGCAAATTGATTTTCAGAAAGTATTATCTCAAAAACGACTTTAAATAAGAAAAAGTAGATTGCATATATGTTTCTAGCAGGCTAAAGTAAACCTTGCCTGAAAATTTCATTTGTATATGAAAAAATAAAAAAAAGAAATCAAACACCAGTGTTTTCCCTTACAGAGTGTCCACTATACATGGAATTCCAGCCTATACATTAGGACTCCTAGGACGTCTCGAAGTCTGAATTACCAGTCGGCAACAGTATATGTACCTGTCACAAACGAGGCACGATAAGTTATGGGAATCCCGCACATGGTGGCACCAAATTCGTTTTGCATTGACAGAGTTTTCTCAGGTACTAAATCACTGTTCTCGATACAGGAAAGACTAAAAATCTTGGAGCACCTTATCGCATGTCTTCACCTAACATCCTTTTAAGGAAATGAGGAGCCACGTTCGACGACCTCTACCTGAGCAATACCACAACAAGACTATCTCTCTCTTTTCTTCGTGGGTGATGCGAGGGAGAGTATCACCCGCGACCCATAACCTTGCATTCATGGGTGACAGCTCGGGCTTCAGCCTAGCAGTGGCTTCAGCGAGTGGGTATGCAGAGCCTGTTTTCCAAGTAGGCGGGGCATACCGAAAGGCACTTGCTGCAGTCTGATGCTCACATGTAGACAACGTAGGTGGTCTGGCCCTCGGCTGGGGCCGGGCCATTCGGGTTGAGCGTGAATCCTGGGGTGTCGGCCAACTCGCCAGCTAGTGCTGCACAGAACACACAACAGGAAGTTCGAAATCAACAGACATACGAGAGCAAACGTATGCTGGAGCATGCGGATGTTAGCAGCAATGCAAGTAGCAACAGCAATGCAACTTCTATTGCAATGAATGGTCTTATAACGCTCACTTTAAGGTATGGAAGAATGGGTTGACAGCCTCATAATAACCTTAAGAGCATTTTTGAACCTTTTCTTTTTCAGAGGGAAGTAGTTAGCAGAACAAGAACAAGATAAATCCACACCTTCCGCATTACATCTACAGTACAGCCAAACCAACCTATAACAATATTCAAGTGCCACGAAAATTCAGTTGTCATGACTGATAATTGTTATAACCGGGTTGCGTGAAAAGAATCAAAATGGGAGGCTAGCGAGCAATCTGGGAGCAGTACTCAGTGCCGTAATCCTTGACGGTAAGACGGTAATCCTCGAGGCCTTGTCTTGGTCGCAGCACTACGCCACAGATTCAACCACAAATGCCAATCTTTGAGGCTTTGCCGGAAATATACGTCGCATCAACATTGCCATCACATCTTTTCAGGCAACTCGACGCATGGCCTGCTCTCGTCATTGTTTGTTTAGTTTGTGTTCCACACAACACTCTGCTGGCTCCAAGAAGTCTTTCTCGTAAACTTATCGACAGGCTGCGTAAAATGGCACCAATGGTGCCCCGCAGCCCGAATGACTCCACAACTGAAGAGCCTGAACCAGCTGCCTACCACAACGTGCCCAAATGCAGACATCATTGATAACCTGCTAGGCGGCGGTGTGCTGATTTCTGCCGCCGTTACATTTGAAGACTTTGCAGACGTCGACAGCGCGATGTCGTCGTGTGCCGAACTGAGTGATGATGAAATAATTGAACAAGTTCTCCCGCCGCCAAACAATGACTAACTCAGATGATGATGATGTGCCGTGTGCTTCAATGCCTTCACATGCAGATCCGACTCGAGCCTTTGCAGTCCTTGCACCGGCGCAAAGCACAAAACTGGCAGAAATACAGGCATACTTCGTTGCACATATGCGGAAGTGCGTGCAGCAATGAATCAGCCACTTATTCCTTGCACAGGGGCCTTAAAAAGTAAATAAAATGATCTTTTTTGGATGAATTCATTTGTTCTGACATTCGATAGTTCAGACTTAAGGGGGGAGGAGGGGATCAGAATTAACTTTTTTGTTTCTTGACAGAAAGGGCTGAAATTTGGCACACACACTGCACATCGCAATAATGAGACAAATCTAAAAGTTCATTGGGATATGTTAATTAGTTTTTGTTTTATAAGAATTTATAGGTTCCTTGCTTGTGGAAAGCCTGGCACAGTAACGAAACATGATAAGGAGCTGGGAATACTTTGCATGTATGCCCAGATGTCTAATCTACATCAAGACAGTGTTCGATTTTTTTTTTAGTGCGCTAATAATTTTTTGCTCAACATAACATGCACGTGACTGTGCTTCACTGCATGGAGCCATGTAGTAATTGTGAAATAATTAAATAATGGAAAGATAAAGAAACATTTCAAGACTGTCTTTAAGTACAGCACAGCTTGTGGATCACAGCAAAACAAACTGGGCCAAAATCGGTCCAGCCATTGTTGTGCTACGCTTTCCACAAGCGAGGTGATTGACAAAAAAGATGCAATTGAGAAAACAGGCTGCAAAGTTTTAAAAGCACTGCAAATTTATTAAAAAACACCAGGGCTGTAATATTTTGAATCATTGCTGTCAGGCATCTTCTTACACCTTTGCCTCATTGTTTGGTGGGCTTTGGATGCCTTCTTCAGGCGTTCTTTATCCTTTTCTTGCGCCGTCTGGAGTAGTGCATGACCACCATTTTCATTGCCAGACCGAGCCTGGTATCGCAGTGTACACCCACAGAACGCTGTTCGCATCTTGGGCACAGAGCTTTAGCAATCAAAGAGTTCATCGCGGAAACAGGCATAGTAATGAACTCACAGTCACGAGGGGCCGAAATTTGTTCTTGGCATTGCTGCTTCCGCTCAGTCGCGGACACTGCGCGAAGGGAGTCGCGAACACTGCATGCCTGCGCTTCTGCAGTCACCGCTGACACAAAACGCGGCTCGAGGCGCGTCTGAATCGTGCGACGATTCGTCTGGTGAGCCTTGAGTCACCATACAGTATGTAGCTTGTCGACGGTTGGGGCTCACTCGCAGGCTGCGTGTCCCTATCGCACGATGCATCGGAAACGCACACCGTCTCTGCGGCGATGGAGACCTTCGACCCGCGTCGCCTCCAACAACGCGAGCTCGCTTGCCGACTCGCGCGGCCGTACGCACAGGTGCGAGAGCCTCCGTTGGCACGTCTTCCGGTGTTATCAGTGTCGATGTCACAGTGCGATTGTCGGCTTCGCTGCTGGAATCGCACGGTGCAAGATAACGCGGCACGTTATCCGCGTGTTCAGTCGGGTTCTCCGCTTCTCCCGCTGGCCGCCGTCTTTTTCTCGCCGTAGGAGGCTTGCGCTTCCGTTTTCCGAAGGCATGCTTCATTTAAAAGTTCTTTACGAACGAGCGACGATCCATCGCTGAGCTGGGAGCTTTCATAAATCCGAATTCTGCGAGTGCCAAACGAAGGAAGACGCCGGCGTGGTTTTCAAAGCATACAACTGCGGACCGCCATGGTTGCCAGCTTCCCCGCTGCTGCAGCAGCAACCAATGGCGAGACGCCTTTCAGTACGGCAACCAATCGGAGGCCCGCTTTCATCGCAGTGCCCGTGTGACCGCCTCTAGCAGACCCGCGCTTCTTTTGTGTTTGTGTGTTTGTTAAAAGATGGCGACGACCGAAGAATTCAGAAACGGAATGGCGAAGCTTCGAGCTTTCGAACGATACCAAGATGGCGGCGTTCGGTGGCGGGAAAGACGAGTTAGGGCTCCGCGAACTGCGGTGATTTTACGCGATTTAAAGCCGTTTTCTCGCCCTGCGCACTGATAAATTAATTTTTTTCGGGCACTTTTAGCGCGTTTTCAGTCAAACTATTTTGATACAATGTAGATTAGGCATTGCAGATACCGAAACGCGTCGTTGCCAAAAATCGATCTTTTTTGCGATTTTCGCGATCTGATCCCCGCGTCCCCCCTTAAAGGGCCCCTGCAACTGTTCGGACAAATTTTGTAGACATGTAGAATACAGCTAAAGTTCATCATTTGCACTGCAATTTATGTGAAGTGTGAAAAATTTACACCAGCAGCCAAGAAGAATACATTCTGTTACTGCTACTGTGTGTGGCTGAGCTCTGTGCCACCAGGTGGCTGCACCGTGCAGACCATTCACATTTGCGCTTCTGCTCATCCCATGAAACGGCACAATCAAACGGCTAGGTCCTGTCCCCTTGCTCTTACCCAAATACTGGACTCGCGAAACACTATTGTGGTAGTAATCCTCCAGTGTAAAGTGACGGCCGCAAATGCGCAAATCCTGGCACCAATCAGATCGTGGCAGTCTGATGCGCTGCAGCCAGTCCGCTAACATACTGCCAGTTGCTATGTTTGCACCCCACAATGCAACAAAGTCGAATCACGGAGCTTTCGCAAAAAGACTGAGACTGACTGACCACGGAGCTCTCGCCAAAATGGAGCACATTGTAACACAAGCAGACGACGCTTGCTGTGTGCCGGAAGTGCTTAAGTGAGTGATATGCCAGCTGCGGAACACAGACTTTATTTGTTCCCAAAACAGAAACGCTGACCGGACAATGATAAAATTTGACATGCCAATGAGCAGGACGGTCAAGGAAAGAGACGCACACAGCGTGCTTGTCACAACAGGTGTGCGTTTCAACGTGATGCTTGCAAAAACAGCAGACTGTCGGAAGCAGCTGTGAGGATGAGCTGGGGTGTGATTGCAGATCGCTGTTCGGAGCGCACATTCAGTTTTGCCATTCAGTTTTGGCAGCAAGTGCCCGCGCTCATCGAGCAAGATTCCTTCATGTTTGCCTGTGCAAGTGACACCATGCTTGTTAATTTAGTTAGTAGGCGAAATTTTATACAGCTGATAAAACTATTATCCTTACTTTGTATAGCTGTTTACCAATTTGCTATCAATGCTTCGCCTTTTGGGCAAAACTGACTTTTTCTTCATGTCTAATGTGACTTCATTAGTAACAGGTTTGACGGTACTGGAATATGTTACCTCGATCAGCACTTCTTTCCGACGAATATAAAACCGCACAACATGCATCCGGTGACCCGACATTTCTTTTGTCACATTATTGTCATTGCCAAGGTGCCCCAGGTAACAGTACCCTGTTGTTGCTCCCTTACAAGCTCCTTAGTTGTCTGGATGTTCAGTTCAGTGGTCATTCAATAATGTACGCCCGTGAGCAATTGCGCAATAAAACTCATTTTCTGCTCTGTCAGTTAATGTAACTTGAAATTAAAGAATGCAGTCCAACATTGGCATTACGAGTTTTCTAGTGGACTCATCAGTTTTCGTTTATGCATGTTAATTACGGAAAGATTCTGTTCTTTCGGCGACCCTATCGTCCGTATACTTTTGCTCGCGGGTGTACAGTGTGGTCCACTGTACAAAGGAACACACATATGCACACCTTTGATTTCGCTGCGGCCTAGTTGCAAGTTGGCTGTGGAAATTGCAATGTCGGATCACTGAACGGATGTGTTGAAAGGAGTCGAAGCTACCAACCACAAGTTATCTGCTGCAAACCTAGGCAATCCGGGCATCCTAGGCACCCTAGGGAAATCCGGGCAACCGGGCTCCAGGCAAGAGAGAGAAATCCAGGCATCTGGATTTCCCTGAATCTCTGCCCTCTAGTGTTCCTTTTACCAGTTGGACCACTCTACAAGTAAGCCTAGCATTTTTTTTAATAAATGAACTTCACACCAACTTTATATTTCCCTCTGCTTAGAGATGAGAAAGTACAGTAGAACCTCGGTGATACAATCCCGTTTCGTACAATTTCTCGCCTCTAGATCCCTTGAAAAAGAAAAGGTGCGAGGCATGCATGAGTGCAGGGAAGAGGCACACAGCTTTCCCATAGTGCTCTGCCAGTGTCACGCGAAAATGCTGGCACACACTCAGTTCTCTCTTCCAGTACCAACAAATGTCACGTCGTCGAACATCGCATTCACACCTACCACCCTTACTGCGATAAGCATTTGCACCTATCTGTTTCCCAGCGCGCATGGCAAAGTGCTGTTAGAAGTGCACCTGAAATAATTAATAGGTGACAACCCAAATGTGCTGCCGTTTCCTGCTGCAGGCAGCGCAAAGTGAGCAGCACGTGTTGCTCTGGTGGAATCCTATCCCAGCGTCGCCCATGAGCTCAATTTTGTTTTGGTTTCCCATCGCTGTCTTTAAACACTATGCAATAGGGAAATGACAATGCGTGTATCAGGCCACTTGAGCCCCAGCAGCTCGACGTGCATCCGCGTCTAACGCTGCAACATTCCCGCCTAGTGGGCACCTCAGTACTTCCCGCCAGAGTGACCCTCTCAAAGAAGCTGCTGACCCAGGCTGAATTAAAAAATGTTGACAGTCACTCTAGCCTGTGCTATAGAGGACATTATCATTCAAATGCGTTGTTACTTCCTATTACTTGCCTTCTCTCACCAAAGGTTGTGGGTTCTACTATCAATGGTGGCTCTATCAATTTTGGTGCGATTGAAGTTTGGTGCCACATTGCCGGACGGTCAACTTTTCAATAATGCCGGGCAACGGATTTTTCAATGCGTGAGGTAATTAAGTCTTGCGCTTTAAAAACCACGAACGTAAGCTCACTGAATCCACAAGAATGACAAGAGTGTCACAGGCCGTTTGGGCCCTACAACTTCAGCGCGCATTGGCGTCTTGTACTGCAGTGATTCGTGCAACACTTTGCATTACAGAGATGTCAACTACAACTAAGTCAGCCAAATTTTCCTGTCGCTTCGGATAGTGAATTTTCTTGGTTAACGTGTTTTTTTTTTCTCGTGTGTTTTTCCTCAAAACGTATGAACGAGGTTCACTGTATTCTAGACTCGTTTCGATATTAAGAGGTTGTTATTCTAAAATATTTCAATTTGATTCGATTAGAAAATTCCACTACTTGAACACTTCTAGTAAGGTGGGTTATCCTGGTCAGAGGTTCAACAGCTATGCCGAATGACAGAATATGGCAGAGGTCTCGGAAATTCTTACAAAGGGACCAATTTGCCATCTTGATCAGACAGTTCCAACTACATTAAACAGGCCAGTGCATGGGCTGTTTCCGACAATTCCAATCAAACAAGCTTAACCAAAAGATAACTGGCCCATGTACTCACTGGTAAGTGTAGCAGGTGGGTCCACAGGTGCTGCTTCAGCTTCAGCTGTTGTTGCCACCTGTGGGCAGAACAATCAGGTACAATCATTTGCTTGTTCATTGTGCGTGACAGCTGTCTAGCTGTTACCTTAGATGTGCCTAAGGTATGCAGAATGCAGATGGACGAACATTGCTGACATGTAGTGCTTGCGATAAAATGTTACACTGGTATCTTTACAAGCGTGACATTGTTCCCAGGTTACAGCAAAGGCAGAACATAGGTACACGCAAAATGTGGATAGCTAAAAAAAAATGAAACAAAAATCGTCAGACACCATCGGAGGATGATTTTCAAAGTCAACCAATAACTTCCCGGCAGACATGCTGAGATGTGCTGCTGGGATGCCTATTGGCAAGCTCTATCAGTTAATGGTACGAGGAGAGTGGGTACTGTGATATATGGAAATGCCGAAGTGCACCTTGCAAGCGGTTTCAAGCCTCAACACGCAATGAGACAAGAGTCATATTGATGTTTTCATCTTCTCTGCAGTGATGGTTAAATACTAGGGGTATGCAAATACTAAAATATTTCATTTCGAATTGAATGGAGAAAGTGAATAATTCGATTCACGAATCGAACATCTAATATTAAATTTCTCAAATATTTGATTTTTTTAATGTCAGTACCTTAGGTTAATGACCCGGCTATCATCGGTGCCTCATACATGGTGTGAGAATGCTGCGCGCAATCTTTTTGGTATAAGGTTTGACCAGGTCGGCTGGACCGATAGAAATGGTTATTGCTACACAAACAGCACGAAGAACAAAAGCAGTGCATGCGTAAAGATTGAGCCAATTAGCTACCGGAAAGCCTGCTGATCGCATCGAATATGCAAGTTGAGTGTTAACACACACGTAGATTCGTGCAGACCAGAGCTTTCTACCCACATGCGAGCACACACACTAACTTGGCACGGGGTAGTTGCTGGCTGGTCAACGGCAGATCAAAATGTGCTTCAACGGCTCTAACCAGTACGCATGATCTCGCAACCGATCACTAATGAACCACCCGAAAGAACACATTACCGACAAGCTTTCTGCAACAGTTTGCGGGCCATTATCACATCGGCCAGTGGCAAATTTTCGTCACAATCCCACCATTGACCACACTGTCTAGCCAGTCAGACCTAATTGAAGCTGCGTCGCCGGGTGTTGGGAACTAAAGTTACGATTACCGAATCAAGGCAGATCGATTTGCAGCAGTCGCACATCAGAAAGCCGACAAACCACAATGCCAGTGAAAGTGAGTGCACAGGATAACCGTTTCATGTTCACGGCTGGCATTTTTGCGAAACACTGTGTGGTGGCCTCTCGTTCCGAATGTTTGTAAGCGCTTAACAGCCTCTTTCTGTAGCTTTGAGCACTGTCACAAGAATAACTCCGGAATTACCGTATAGCGCTCGTCCTGTCTGCTCTTTTCTGTGTCCGTGCTCACTTCGCGCTACAATCCAAGATCATTTCACCTTGCCAACTCGCCCAACTTTCCATCCTTTTGAATTACCGTATTTACTCGCATAATGATAGCACTTATTTTGTCAGAAAAATTGACGCAATATCAGGGGTGGGATCATTACGCTGGTTAAATTTCCCATGAAAAGAAAGAAAAAAATTGTTCGTCCCGTGTTTGCTACAGGACACCAAAACAAAAATGACGGCCGGTGGAGCAAGCCAAACATGATTTTTTTTTCTTCTTGCGAGTATATTATATGCATTGAAACAGTTTCTTCCGTATCAGTAATGAATAATATCGTTAATATCGGCAAGTTTGTGGCAATAACGTAGCCATGTCCACTTTCAGGGGACAGAAACAGAGATGGGCGCGCTTAGCTGCTACTGACATAGACACACATGCATGCCGCGGAAACTGCAGCATCTGTCTTCACTACTACCCTAATATGGCACGTTTCCACTAAAGGTGGGTGAATATCTTAGCTGTGTTACAAGCGTCGGCGTATGAATAGGGTACACTTTTAACATATCAGTGTAAAAGTGGCTGCTATCATTGCCGCTCGCGATTTGTTGCGTGCCCACGAGTGCAGATGAGAAGAATCGAAAGGCACCTTTTTTGTTGTTGTTCACCACAGCCATTATAAAGCCTACACATAATAAAGGCAAGTTTGGTTGCAGCTTTTTTTTAGTCATGGAAGTGCGGAAAGTGATGAAAGTAATGAAATTGGGCATCTACTTAAGAACGTTTGTAGCATGCAGATCGCTTGGTTTGTCTTGAAGAGTCGTTCGCGTAGCGTTCGACAGATGGTAAGCGCGATCAATATTAGCTAGACTTGGCACACTACATATCGCTGCGACAATTTCGGGGTGCGATCATTACACGGGAAACTTTTTAAAAATCAGATTTTGATGACAAAATTTAGGGGTGCCATCATTATGCGAGTGCGATCATTATGCGAGCAGATACAGTAAAACTTTGTCTTCGTGTGTGTTTGAGGGAGAACTAAGACAGTGTCCTTTTTTCGCTGGCGAGTCTATAGCCGCTCATCTGCCATTGTCAATTAATTAGCACATCGCTTAGTGCGCACCCGATCCACATTCCCCGCCTACTACGAATTAATGAGGTTTTACTGCACGAAGATTCTTGTTAAGAAACGCGATTACCTTTCGGAGCATGCACAGCACTGTGTTTTTTCCCCAAAATTTGGAAGCATAAAGGTTTGTGTTACATTTTCTACTACAGGATATTTGAATTTCTTTTTGTTGATTAAATTCGAAATCTACTATTAGGTATTTGTGCGCCCTTCTTACATACCATAAACTTATGTCGCATACCGTGGCTGTGGCCAACGTCTCGTGAAACCCGTGCCGCTGGTGCTTTCTTTCGCCAGTGCTTGTGCATAGCGTGTCATGTTCGACAAAAAACAACGCTTGTTGTGGCGAGCGTGGGAAAACCACGCAGTTCAGGCACAAATATCCACCACACGGCACTAACGGTGCATTTCCGGCTAGAATGCCTGCATAATTGCTATGGCGTTAGTCTACATGCAACAGCATATGCACTCACGCTCGAGGGACCGTTGCCCGACAGAAAGTGGATGAAAAGCCAAACTGATGACTGACTGACCTGCACTGCTTCGGCGAGTGTTGTGGCCGCCGCAGCGCTCTGCTGCGGCGGTGGGGGCAGCGTCGGGTCCATCCCGAGCCTCTTCATCTGCACGGCTATGTCGAAGAGGTAGTCGTAGCATTCGCACCTGCAACGCCACCATTCGAACGCCGATCACGACACAAGCGACAATGTTACTTGTTCGGATGGCCGCATTACGGGCAAGCCTGCATTTAACCGGATTTTTCTGAACGCAGTTTCTCTAAATTCAACTCCGGCTAATTTGGTCCAGATCAAAGGTTGCGGCCGACACCCATACGTTTCTACGGGCCTTAAGTTTTTGTTATTTCAATCTTAAGATTGACCTTCACCATATATTTAGAACTTGACTAGTCAGCAAGCACACAATTAATCGCAATGGTGACACCAACCACGATCCCTTTAGTGGCAGCATCTGCCTTTGTGCATTTAGGGGAAAATGAATACTTCAAACAAACACCATGCTCTGCCGAAAGTGGCTGTTTTCGGACTATCACAGGAAGAATTTTCTAGTGAGAATAGTAGCTCACAATCAATGATTAGAGTATAGTTACCTAATTCTATCGCACAGCTTTTTTTTTCTTTTTCAATGAAATTGGTCTGAAGATTACCTGCGCAGTGCAATCAAATACCAAATTAAAACCACATTTGCGGGGTTCACAGCAGCAACAATCTACGGAGCCACCATAGCCAGCATCATCACCATTGCCATCACAAGATGGTGACAGACACACCTCTCGCATACCATGCTCACATACTGGTGCAGCTCAACGATGACAATGTGCCGCTTTCAGTCGTAGATTACAAGCGCTCATTTGGAAGATAGGTTACCATACGTGCTCAGCTAGTGACAACAAGTCGCGTCACGCGTTTTTGGTGGTACAGAAAGTTACATGCATTATAGGACGAGCCAGTGAGATGGTTGTTATAGGTGCGGGCCGCCATCCCATATGCGACTGTTGCAGAGTCGTTTGAGAAATTAAATGAACAATATCAAATGCACAATGGACACGTACAGAGGACACGTAGTGGGTCACAGGCAGCAATAAACTGCTGTCTGAGAGTTATGATGGAAGACAACTGAGTGTGTAGTGCAAATAAATTTCACTTTGAAACAACACACAGAAACCAAAGTCTATTGCAATTTATTGAAGCATTAAAGGCAAAAACTCGGAAAAGAAATATATCGCAAGAGATCTTTTTTTTGTTCAGAATGCCTTGAAATATATTTACACCTTGCTACACCAGACCTGCCTACAATAAGGTTTCAAAAATACTACAGTGAAAGCCCAAATATTCTAAATTTTGATTAAAAGTACTAATATTTCACCTCATTTGTTCTGTAAGAACGCTACAAACAGGTACACTTCTCTATGTTCACAGCTAAAGTGATCTGTATTATAGATGAAATACAGTCAAAGTATTCTGAAAACCATGACGTCAAGCTGACATACTGGTGTCGGGGTACTGACGTGAAGCACAAAAAACAAAAAGTTGGCCTTCATTTTCTCTCCTAAGAGTCGCACTGCTAGTGACATATTATTGAAAACCTAATTTTTAAAGTGCACCTCATCAGTCTAAAGTAACTTTGCATTTTTTATTAGCCTGCCTTTAACGTCAATAGCCACACAATAACCCGCCCACTGTCATTGCAGTCAATGCCCTTGCACGTGTGTGCAGATCTGGGGTTTTATTTGCATTCCTCAGAGAAATCAACCTTTTCTGCATCCCTTGATCATCCCACTGATGATGTAGGCTTGCATGGCGACTAAAAAGGAGGAGAGAAAGTGTGCAAAGTGGTGGCGTTGAAGTGCGTCCCTACTCACATGGTCTTGGCACGCTGCCAGGAGTCGCCCCAGACGTAGACACCGTGCCTGCGCACCAGCACTGCACAGGTGTCTGGGTACTGCTCTATGGCCACCCGCATGCTTGCCTGCAAAGCACCGCAGCAGCATTTCTTGCATTTGCAAGGGACACGTGCAAATCTAGGCTTGGGTGAATATTTCGATATTTTCAAACAGTCGACCAAACATTACGTTATTGGGTATTCACTCTGGATCGAATTATTATAAATTTGAGGTGATGTACTGTACAAACATCAGCTTCAGCCTCGCTGAGCAAGTCAACATTACCTCGACACAACTCGCAGCCAAGACAAGCCAAAGACAAATTCATTTACAGCCACCAACCGATTGTTCGGACTCAAACATCCCTGTGACACTGCCATCTTCTCTACTGAACCAATCTAGATTGAAGTTTCGAATGCTGCACAATGCTGCTGGTTTTGGGGGCATGGTTTGCCTACACTATTTTGAAACATGGCCCCATTCAAGTTGTCCTCCATATTCTTCCTTTTGTTGTCAAGGTGGCTGCTGTATGGCTGCTGCAAATGGATCTGCACAAAGTCGTCACCAAACTGTAAGCTGTAACTTCTACTGAGCGGTCACCGCCACTCGGCAAAGCGGTGATGACTACCCCTAACAGCCAAGGCAGGGTTATCAGGAAAACACACTGCTCACCTGCATGGCGACACTCAGAAACAGTCACGAGAAGTTCACTGCTTACCAGTTATCTTGCCCGAGATTACGAACCTCAGGCGAGGTCACGAATGTCAAGTCCACACATTACGCGCATGGGCTAGACTGACGGCCGCAGATGTGCCGTACTGGTCTGGAGGCAACCAGCCTGTTAGCTTACTGGCGGGAATGGGTTAAGGTCGCGGAACACCCAACTCTTGTGATGCTGTCGTACCCAATGGGGCAGACTTTAATGAAAGCTGACAAGGGCACGCTGTGGAACGAGTGGGAGCTTCTTGTAGCAAAAAACCTCAGTGTGCACAACACCTTCCAGTCAGCCAACGTTCCACTGGCTCACTGGCACCTGGTGATAGGCTCGAGTTCGCCACACAACCAACACACTGCTTGTTTCGAGAAACAAAAGCAATGCCGGAATTTACTTTCCGTCATCTCTTCAAATGCATTTTGCACCTCCGCCCGCTCTGCTTCCTTCTCAAGCAACGCCAACGCAACAACCGCAGCTTAAATTGCAAGTGCCATTTGCTTGAATTTGACTTTTCATTGGATCTGAACATTCCATTCCGCAGATGGAGCCTCCATTTGAATCCAATCCACCAGACGTGCAATGCAAAGCTGGTCTCGTAACAAGTGCATGACCGCTCGAACTTCACACTTCTCGTCGTGTTCTGCTCTTAGCAGACAATGTGCTCAGTTGCAAGATTGGCAGGAGCATGTCGTCATGTTGACATCATCAAAAACATGGCCGCGCCCCGGGGCCGACTACACTGCCGTGGCCAAGGCCAATAGCGTGCTCTGATAACCAAACGAACGCGCCGAACAATGATCTCTGATCGCTCCCCAGGATCACATACTTGGCCATGTTACAGTGGCCCTTTCCGCTCTTAGTATGCTTCACTGCACAGCTGATTAGCTTCACCCCATAACACGATTTTATTGCAGCAAAGCTGAACTTAGGGAACCAATCAGCACACTTCCAAAGCCAAATATATATATATATATATATATATATATATATATTTTTTTCATAGCAAATGTCAAATAGCACATTGGAAAATACTATTTGGAAATTCAAATATTCGCATGGTAGAACTAGTTCTGGTTTCGAGACTGAAAGGGTGACATGGCTGATGACCATGCCAGCGAGGTATCGAAACCAAAATATTGCTATTCCTGCTCAACTTTGTAGGCAAATTAGCACCTAGCTGGTTGTGCAGGCGGAGTCCAAATTACCAAATGGCACACTGCAAAGTGTTCCTAACTTCACTTGTCATGATACACCGAGTCTACTAGGCAAGCGCTGGTCCTGAGAAACTGCCTGAATAATGGAGCACGTCTGAACTATCGGCACTAAAATGAATAGTAGGCCACTGCACTTCCACGATAATCTTCTATGCAATCTGCACAATTTTTTTTCCCTTCAAGTACTGTTAGACCGTCACCCCTCTCGTGGCAGGTATGTGCAGAACGGACTCACCGCAAGAAAACTCTTTGCAAATATTGTAGGTAAGCTTGGTGTACAGTCCGTATTGGTATTGGTTGATGGCTATGATTAGGTCTACTCAAGCTAGTAAAGACAGATCCCAAAAGTGAGGTAGTGGCTTTTGCAGCCAGTTCCACATTAGTAATCAGGTCAACGGCTGTGCCATCCACGGTTGAAGATGCACCTAACCCTTCGGCTAGCAATGAGCTGGCAAACTGCATAGGCAACGGCTGAGTCAGAAGTGCCCACCTTGAGGTCCCGCTCAAAAGGTGTGTTCTCGATGATGGGCACCACCAGTTCTTCGTCGTAGCGGTAGCTTATGCCAGATTGGCCCTTCTTGATGCCCTGCAGTGAAGACACACACACAGACGAGCTGGCAGGAAGGAAATAACAGTATGCACAACATCCTACACTAAGAATCAAAAAGAACAAAAGGACAAGAAAAAAACCCTGCATAGTCATAGAAATGAAAACGTGGATGTATAGGCAATAAAATAAAAAGCAAATTACAGTGGAATCTCGTTGCTACAATATTCATGGGAACCGGTAAATAAGACGTATCATCCGAAAATCATATTATCCAAAGCAAGCTCCAGATACACATGAAAATTGGCATACTTGGTGACAAACTCAACAGCAAAGGTTCGTGAAGCGTCGAGTGATACTGCTACACAAACTGTTGTGCGGAGCTGTATCAATTGACGCCATATCAACCTCAGCAAATGCCTTTTATTCAGCGACATTATACAGTCGAACCCGGCTATATCGAACTCGCAAAAAAACGCCTATCAGTTCGATACAGAGCATAATTCGATATAAGCCTGCTAAATAATTGGATGTCATAAATGCACATACCATTTATAAAATCACTTTATTGATGAAACTAGCTTCGTTTCGCAAAGAAACAGTCCTGCATTTTCTTCTGCTTGGGCAATTTCGCTGCATGCGAGGCACGCACTTCCCCACATTGTCTAAGGAGTCGGAGCAGCTGAGGCCGCAACATTCCGCTTTCGCACAGAAGCACCGGACTAGTGCGAGCGCACTTCGGAGGATGTGGGCCAAAGACGGTCGTTGCTTTCCTCGTTGTGCCCATTTTCAGTTGTGCTCGGCACGATGTCGGCAATGTAGTCTTCGTTTCCGGGCTCTACCGTGGTCGCGACACCATCATTTGCGCTCACTAACTCGCGCACCGTTGATTCGTCAACAGCTTCCGGAAATTCTGACAGCTGGCTCCAAACCTCGGCAACAATGACAACGGCTTCGTCGCATTAATCAGAATTTACAGTCATCACCGAGCACGCGGAAGTCGGTACGGCTGAAGCTATTTTGGATGAACCACTCGTACACGGCCGTGCATACGCGTCGGGCGCCACGGGCACTACGGGCACCGGGTCGCGAGTTAGGCCGCTTTAGCCCTAATTTCCCCCTTCAAGATCGTGCCGAGAGTGCACCTCGGAATCTTGTACGTTGCAGAGACATCCGACTTGTCACCGCATTCGACCCGGTTTATGATTTCGAGCTTCACGACGAAAGGCGAATTCTGACGCTTCATCACGGCAACACTGCGGGAGAAGGCGCACACAATGAATCAGATAAGCAGCGAGACAACTCGCACTTTCGCCAACTTGCATGACGAGGGCACAAGAGCCTCTGATTGGCTGTCTGGGCAAGCGCTGCAGGCGGGCGGGCCAGGATCATTTTTTGTAGGGAGGTGTCGGCGGCTCCGAGGTAGCGCGGTCGCATAGGGGGAGCGGTTGGATGGAGCCGCGCCGCCGGGTTTTCCCTTCACCGCGAGGGAAAGCCAACTTCCGGGGGCACTTTCCGCCGCTTGACGTTCGATATATCGGGAGTCGCTATTAGTTTTGTTCGATGTATGCATAATTTTTGCTATATATACTCATTGTAACTATACCGTGTCCATAAATTGTTTGATATAAGGAATAATTCGATGTAAACGGGTTCGATATAGTCGGGTTCGACTGTATAGCTGATCAGTTTGCCCTGAAGTTTCTTCTTTTCAATGTCCGTGAAAAAGTTCTTCTGGAAGTTAAAAAAGAAGCCACCGTTTCCTCACTCAGTTGAGCAGCAGATAGGCTACTGCCTATCTGCATGGGTTCGGATGCATGCTATAATGAATGTAATAAGATCAAGCTTAGGTATCAGCATCCTGCAACGGTTGACAAATTTACGCCACTTAGGCTATAGCTCGTATGCACGTGGCCATATTGTTCCGTAGGAGTAATGAAGAAACTTTGTCAAACTTTGTTGACTGCTAAATTTGTGTCACGTGCCTGCCCTCGCTGATTAACTGTGTCGTTTGAGCTTCGTTTGCCGTTTAAGTTTTCTTTGCATAACCGCGACTGCGGTAGCGTTCATAAAACGGCGTAGGGTTAAAATAACTAAACATTTGTGGACATTGTATTGCGATCGCACCAAATGTTGGTGCACTGCTAGTCGGTGTGGTTGCACTGCTACAGCTGCATTTTACCGCCACGGGCGCACCACGTGCGTTTTTTCTCTAGCGTGGCTGGGGCTTAACACGTTTGCGGGTCGTTGGAATGTTATTTAAGCAAGTATACTCGAACATAAAGTTTTGATTTTTAGAAATACAAGTAAAAGCCCCCTTTTGCAGTCATATAATATTCACGGTGAAAACTCAATCACAATAACCGTATGAATGTGCACTGCTTCTATGAGACGGTGGCCGGGAAAATAAATAAAAAAGGCCTATTACCCCAAAAAATATATATGTAGAATCCTATCGACAAGATTCCTCTGTACAAAGGACGAAAAAAAAGAATATATCACCATAGAAACAGAGGTGTAAAAAAAATCATTCCTGATAGAAATGGAAGGTAACTACAGTGCACCTGGAAATAGCTCTTGATGGTGGCGCTAGATAAACTGCACAATTGCTCCAAGTCAGAGGAAAGATTCATGGCGCAACGGTTGCGACATCCTTGACACTGAGAGCAAGAGACTTGGAGCTGTGACATGGTTCATCATGTACTCAGGAGTTTTCTCTCCCTCCATTACACACCCACACTGAAGCACTACGATGCAGTGGAAGCTCACAAAAGTGTGAAAAAGTCTATCACCCGAGAAGACCTAAGATGTAGGCTGCAGTATGTTCCAATCGTAACATTTACAATGCATTCTCCCACAATCAGATAAACCAGGAGATTTATGATGCAGGAATGCAATAACAAAATTCAATGCGAGAAGAAATATAGTGGAACTCTGATTATACGACTTTCTTGGGACCTCGAAAAAACTTCGCAAAATGCAGGCGTTGTAAAATCCGAACATAAATTATGCCTATAAAAATACTACTTATTTCGTGCGACGGATTTACGAGATACTTCAATGTAAACTACTAACATACTCCGCAGGGCTTGGAAGCCCAAATTACCAATAAAGTAAATGCGATAAGAATTAATGATGCAGTACAGGTACCAATCATGCTTCATTCAAACGAACCTTCACGGCACTCCACTGCCCCGATTCCCGCCAGCCGGCGCGAACATTAAAAAAGGTCCGTAAGAGCAAAGACGTCATTCATGGCTTCTTATTGAAGTTGTAGCTGCGCGGCAGCATCTTCAAGTTCTTAAAGCACCGTGGCTTTGCAAACTTTCTAACAACAAGCACAGGCAGCCTCTCGGAACTGTCCTCGTTAGCAGAGAATAGTGCCGTCACACGCTCTTTCCTTCACTTGCGACCACGACAGCTGTCACCCTTAAACGCAAGGGTTTGCTTGGGCTGCATATGGTAAAAATACCGCTCTCATCGGCATTGAAAACATCGCAGGGCTTGTATGCAGTAATCATCTCCGGCAGCTCGTTCACCGTCGAAACGTACATGGAAGTGCCTTCTCTGCAGGAGCGGCTGTACATAATCCTGTTTCATTTTTTAAAGAGATCCAGCCACCCGTTCGATGCCTGAAAGTCGTCGATGCCCAGACGCAATGCCACAAGGTCCGCCTTTTCTTTTAAAATGGCGGCGTCACTGTTGATTGCAGAGCTCTGAGCTTGATGCAGCCACTCGACGAGAAGTTTTTATAACTTCTCATGCTGTCCTTCTTTTGCGGCTTTCTGCTTGAGCCCGAAATCGTTGGCATTCTGCAATATCATTGCTTTGTTTGCCAGGATCACTTTAAGTGAAGATTCGGGTATCTTAGGGTCCAGGGCAATGCTGGCTTTCGTGGCTCCACGATGCTTTTCCGCTTCCTCGATAACATTCAACTTATCGCCGAGCGACAGAAATGTCCACTTTCGGGACATCGTGCGTTGCGTTGCTCCACACAACTTAAAACCTTTGCTAAACACTGGTTGCCAGGATTACGGAGGATTACGGAGGATTAGGGAGGAAGCGATTGCGGGGAAGAAACGGCGCTAAATTTTGTCTGCCATTACATTCCGCGCTTTGCAAGGGTCGTTGTATAATGCGGGGTCAGGCATAAAATTGTATAGCCGGTGTTTCTAGTGCGTTGCTTCTATGGGGACTTCGCCGGGACTGCTCTAATCCATTGTAAAACCCGGGTCGTCGCAAAACCGAGGGACATATAACCGGGGTTCCACTGTATTATCCGATAACTATACTTTCGAAAAAAAAAAATTGCATTTTCAGCATTATTCTTCTGTCAGTGCATAGACTAAGACTGAGCCAGTAATGAAACAGCGAGGTTCTACTGCAACAGCTAGCACTGTCGACTATTGATATGCAGACCTTGATCATCTCCTGGTGGGTGATCCGAAACTCAGGGCCTGGGTACAGCAGGGTAGCCAGCACAGCCGCCTTGGAGTGAGTGTGAATCACTGCCCCTGCACCTGTAAAACAAACATCATAATCATCCTGTCAACCATCATAATTATTGTCAGCCGATTTTTACATTTACTGCAGGATGAAGACCTGCCACCTATAGTTGGCTTCAGAGCAGAAACAGAATGACAAAAAAAAAAAACGAGAGAGCAAAACAAGAACAAAACAAAACTCCCGACAACTTTGAGTTTCTCGGGAGCAAGCTGTCATGACCGAGTGAAAATCAACAGACCGGACCTGTGTTTATGATGCGATGGCACACATCATGCTGAAGTGTTTTTTTCCAGTCGGATGGTTGCATGAGGTTCGGCAACTCAGGAAGGATCAAAGTGAAAGATGCATCCACAACTGTCATGGTTGGGATGACTCTACGAGAGTCGCAGGAAATGACGCTGTGAACAGAAAAAAAAAGTTGAGGCACCTAGCAGTTGCCCTTTTTCCACGTAGATGAGCAGGCCACAGTGGTTCTTGAAGTCAGCAACAATGAGAGGACAGTAGATGTCCACGGTGAGGAAAACCCAACGGAACAAATGGGGCAGGCTGAGGGTCAGCATGAGCAACTGCAATTTGTACACAGGGATCCTGCTACCGTCGATAGCTTGAAGGCAGGAGGTTTGGCAGGGTCATTTGGTGACAACTTTGAGCCAGAATGGTGCCAACTTCTGCATCAGTTCATTGGCAGCAGTACTGGAAGAAGGACTGAAGAAAGAAGAAACAGGACATGTTCAGTGCATGTCCCATTCCTTCTTTCTGCAGTCCTTGTCCCTGCAATGCTGCCAGCACGTAATGAATGTTTATAAACTTGCACAGTTTTGTATTCTTCTGCACCAGTGTCCTTTGATGCACTGCTGGTTTGATGCGCTGTCCGCAACACGAAAGAAGCGACCTTAAGTTTGGCCCTGACTGGTCGTTGTCATTAAAGGATGACAAGATGGCTTCCTACTATGTGCAAAGATGTAGGTATCAGCATGTGTATCATCCAAAACGGCAATGATTGATGTGGTGTCTTAGATTAGGAGCATTGTTCTCATGCATGCCGGGGACTGCTGCAGCTGCAGTGTCTGTGGCAACGTGGTAGGATGCGATGACACTCTACAGCGCAAACTAGTTGTTCGAGGCGATTTGAAAGCATGTCGATAAGAGGAGAGGCTGCAGATGAAGTTTGCTGAACAGTAACAGAATTGTTTGGCACTTGCCCGTGTAAACAAAGAACTGCAAAGTGTACCCAGTTTCCAACACGGCTAAAACTCACAATTTTTAACCCGCCACATTGTCACCTTGTCATGAATACATTGCCTTATTACTAAGCATTCCCTAGATTTCACCATCCTTTCATCAAATGGAACGGCTTCCCATGGCTGAAAAAAGTTGTGCCGATACCTCGTTGATCTGTTGAGCTAGAACCCACTCCTTCCACAGTTTTCCAGCTGAAGCAGCCCTCTCATCTTCGGGGTCCGAGACATGCAAGAAAGCAAGTAGGGAGAAGAAACGCTTTGTGCTCATGATCTTCGCTGGGAATAGACCACCTTATATTGATCCGGTATTCCACTACAAATGGAGCCAAAGCACTTGCTCGATGCTCCTGTAAATCAGCAGTGCAATGAAACGCAACATCTCTGGAGTCGTGACCTCTAGCCATGAGCCATCTGGCTAAGCATAGTTTGGTTGCTCAAAAACCTTCATCTATGCGTACTTGTTGGTGTGCGCACAGAAAGTGGCAATCATGTCAGCCGTGAAAAACATGGACATGTCCAGTGCACCGATAAACCTCTGCGTGTCCTTCCCGTGCGTCACGTCTAGGTGTTCGTCAGGTGCACGTTTCGGTGAAAAGTTCGCTCAGCACGGTTTGTTTGGTAAAATACCTCCTCGATAAGTAGTTGACACCCTAAGAAAAAAAAATGTAAACAGGTGTCGCTGCTTACAAAACACGCACACCGTACAACAAACAACATCGACATCCGAAACTACGTTTACCTTGCCACACTAGTTGGTCTGGAATGCATACACGAATCATCACTTTTGGAGCCGAAATCAGATGATTAGATGTTATCTATGAACTCCTCACTACTGCTCACATCAAGAATATCAGCATCAGAAGCAACAGGATTACTCTGAGACGACTTTTTTTCAGCGATGCGCGATACGCTTTCGACGCCATGTTGTGAAAACACGTCACTATTTCCTACGCTGCTCTTTTTTTTTTTCACGGAAGCCTTTTTTACCAGAACGAAAAAAAAAAAAAATGTGCAGTAGTTTTTTTATTTACTAGCTAGATGGCATGAGGTGTCCGTAAGCACGGAGTTTTATTTTTGGTGGGGCATTCAAAACCATCAATCCATAGTGATCGATGCTCTATGGCGAGTTAAGGAAACAGTTAAAGCTTTTACAATGCTTAGGCGGCCTGTAAATACAGTTAAGCCTTTATATGAAGAAGTCGATCAAATCATTGATTTGCTTCATAATATCAAAATTATCTAATCTATTGTAATTTCACTTTTTTATGCAAATAAGTAAAGTCACCTATGAATTTTTTCTTCCATGGAAGGGGGCCGCAAAATTTCCGAATTATTGCTTGATCGAAAAAATCCGAATAAGAAAGGGGAAACCATAATTTTGTTCAATCTGAGAGCTGGCGACAAAAGACAGGGTTTCATGCCATGTCAACGATGTCTTCACATCGGCCGGACAAAGCAAAGCCAGCCACACTTTTGTATCCACTCCGTCCCCACAGCTCACAGTGTTGCCAACAGTGGGACGATACTATCATGAAAAGCACTAGCAGCTGGGAGTGAATGCTTCTTTTGCCTCTCGCTTCAACACATCTTCGAAATTCAAGATTAAGCAACCTCCAGTTTTAAATGCACGGGAAGACAGTGCACAGGATGTCACGCCATCTTAGCACACGTAATCTTTGCACACGTGGCAGATTATCTGTAGAACAGGTGTGCAAGGCTGCATATGAGCTCAGCCATGCGCAACCACGGCGATGCTAGAAAAGGAGATGCCCAGCAACCTGCCTTCCACTTCTTCACCCCCACCCTTTCCCCTTGCTTGAGCGGGAAGGCGGCACTCATCAAATCCTCACCGTTCTCAGCTCAACCTCGCAAGCAGGCATGCGACTTCGAAGCGTCCGTGTAAAACTCTGCGCACGAGTACTTCGACTTAAGTTCTAGGAAATGCATTTGAATATGCACCTCTGGAGCGTGCTCTGTCACCTCCGCAAACAATGTACACCATCCATACGCCATCCTCACCGCGCAGTGTGTAGGCATTCATGAAGAGGGGTGTGCACTCGCTCTTGCGCAGCTTCTTGTGCGGCGGAGGTCCCGACAGGAACCGCTCCTCCATGTCCTGCACGAAGAGGTCCTCCGCCGCTATGCGCTCCTTCTGCACCCCGGACGGCGCTATGTAGATCTCGTGCCTGCATTGCAGGGAGGAACGACAAGGCCCGCATGTGTGACTTGTGCGTTCTTTTTCTTGGACAGACAACCACACAAATACAACAGGCAATAAAGCCACGAAAGGCAGAGGGTAAATTAATCGTTTGCAATTGAAGCGTAGAAATAATAAGGAAAAAGGGACAATGAAAGTGGAAGAAAAGGACATTCGGCCACAGGCAGGAGCCAAAACCACATTATGCATGCGCAGCCACGGAGGCTATCCTCCTATCCACGTTCGTTGGTATTTCGTATGTGCACAAGATTCATGAAGACCCTTCAGCAGTTCACTTGACGGCAAGCGAATCGAAAAGCTATGCGACAACTGGCTTTTGCCAACTATGTAATGTTACTGTATTGTGTGGTACCCCATAGGCATCGAGACTGTGGGCTTAGAATGAGGGCACACACTTGCACCTAGAAGCACACAGATCAACACACTAAATGAGGGCACAACTAGCCTCACTCTTGCCTTTCTCCATCTTTCAGGATATCGGTGCATAGCCTTCACCTATTTCGCAAGTGTCACCCACTGGAATTCACGTTGAGCTTCATGCTGCTCGAACTGCCATAATTTCTTGCGAGACACACATACAAATAGTCAACAGAACTACTGTCGCTTATAATAAATTGTGCACAGTGGAACCACTGACCCATGCCGTATGCTGATGCCACCGCCTGTACCGGTGACCCATCCCAGATCGTAGAACTGGCGGCACAGCTCAGGGATCAAGTTCCGGGGATGTTCCTAGGTGAAAGCAAAGGTCAAAGGTTAAAAGAACCACACACAATTCATTCGTGCCGAGACAAATCACCAATACAGTTTCTAGGATCACGTCCGAGTAGGCCACTAATTGAAAATTAAGTTCCTGTTCATTACGATGACCGACCGTGTCTTGCTTATTTGCTGCCAGGAATGTGCCAGGAGTGAATTTATCATTAAGAGTATTTTTGTAAGTTTTATTTAAGTGAAAAGCCATGGAACACATGAACATTCCTAGCGTGTTATCGTCGGCCAAAAGCATTGCAAGATTCCACCCATAGCTACTTATTTGAGCATTGCCATTTGTTGGGCAATGGACTTCTCTTAAAGTATTGCGGTATCCATCTAGCCTATGTTACAACTCTCGAGGAATATTTTAATGTTGTGCCTTGAAAAACAGTCATATTTGCAGTAGCTGTTACATAAATATGGCTAAAATTGCAGTCTGTACAATGAGCTGAATGTGAGGTTAAAGGGGCCTGTGCATGCAGTCAACATTGATCACAGTACATGCTTTAAAACTTGGAGACCGGCTGCTACAAGAACTATGTAACAGCTACACCCACTTGCGTCTTATTTTTATCATTATGAAGTTTATTATCATTACAACCAATACGTACATTACTGAGTAGATGAAACTTCTAAATTATCTCTCCAAATACAAGTGGCTTGCAGTAAAGCCTGCCTCTTGGCCCGCAGAAACTAAACAAATGGACATGTTCAACAAACTCTTCTGCCAACATTTCTCCCATGCATTAGCTATAACAAGATCAGCAAATAGGTACGAATACAATTGAAATACAAAACCTTTGCTAAGTACGCACTTTTGCTACACCATCTTCTTTATATTACACTTACTGTCGCACTCATGTGCACATCATAGGGAGAGTCAATACTAATTTTGTCTGCATTTCCAAACTGGAAACTCAAAAGTTTAACTTCTCAGGGAACGAAATTCTGCATCCATGTCACAAAGTGAGAAGCACAGTTTAATGAACTGTGGGAGAATAAGGAATGTCACTGAAACCAAGGTTTCAAAGCAGTTGCTGCCTTGATGAAGAAAAGCCCCCTTGTTAAAACATTGGCTACGCCGACATTCCTTGTTCTACAACAGTTGCTCACTTGAAACCTCCACCTTTCTGTAAATCTCTCTTTTTGTTGTCAAGCACAGCTTGGGTTATTCAAGCGCACCCTCTTATATGGCAGGTCATGGCTACATGCAACATGTTCGCGCCTAAGCGCTACCACAGGGAAAATAAATGAACTCTGAAAATGAGGGCCAATATTCCTTCTCAAACAGGCAAGCTATATCTGAGGATCACCGCCAAGAGTTGTGGTATGTACGCCCTTCCTCGAACCACCCACTCCTCATTACTTCAATCACTGTTGCTTTCAAAAGTTTCGAAGCAACTACGCCGGCGCTCGGAGCTAAAAGGTTACCGACAGTTAACCGGCAGCAAAAACCTTCGGAAGAACAGCAGCCTAGCCGCGAACGCAGGGCGATCTCGCGCGGTCGGACGGACTACGACGGCAGCTGGCCGATGTTAACTAGCATGACGCCACGCCAAAAAACAAACAAAAAAAAGAAAAAAGTACAGTCGCGACGCGGCCCGTAATGCCTCAATTTCCTGCTCGATCACCTCAACGGCCGCGTGCGGCACGTGATATGCCGCTTATCACTCACACGTCCCGGGCGCGCGTACGGCACGGCCTGACCGAATCGCATGTCCCAGGCGTGCGTACGGAGCCAGCCCATGTCCCGAGCTACCGGTCGTGTTAAAGAGCAAGCTACGCGACACCATCAATGCGCAGTTACAATGGTCCCGTCGTGTGAGCGGCTCGGTGATGAAAAACGCGCATCGCCTGCAGGCGAGACGGGGAACGACCAGACGGCCTAGTACGCTACCTCGTCAGGAACCGCGTCGGGCTTGTCGGCCGTCATATCGGGTACTCGCCGGTGGCTGAATTAACGAGTCGATGCCCCGCACGTTGTCTCCGCGGCCGATGCGAACTGCTGCTGGACCGCCGCGACAGCAAATGCGACTGTCCGAACTCGTCTGTCCGCGCACTGCTGCAAGTTGGCTGTTTTGGCGCGCCGGTTTTATCGGGTGCCGGTAAGGAAACACCGCAGTTTCGTAAATAGCACACACACGCAAGAAAAAAATGAAAGCGCAAAAAAAAAGAAAATACTGCCAAACAACGACGATAATCTAAATCCCAAGCTTCTGGTGCGTTAAGTTGTTTCTCTAAGTTGTGTAGTGGCCTATTATCTCAGCTACATTATCGTATCAGCTGCGCTGGCTCCAGTGAACATTCACGACGGTAGGCGCTCAAGCATTTGCTATCAAACACAAACACTGAACGTACACTGTTTTGCTGCGCTGTATGTCGTCTGCTATCAGCAAGAATGGCTCGTCTTTTGGTAGCGCGGGAAATTTAAACATTCGAATTGGCGCTTCCATATTTGTCCATTTCTTTATTTACAATGATGCCGCTCTCGGTTGAAAGCATAACAGGTGGGAATACTGCCGGGTACATAGTGCAATAAAAATGGATAAAAAATGCACAGTGAAGTATGTGACTGCAACATACATATGCAACAACACATATTGGCACATATGATTTGCAACACGTCACGCAAATAACATACATAAAGGAAAATATTCAATTGATAAGTACATATACTTAATTCGAACATACAGGGTCTGTTCTGAAAGTAGTAGGACTCATTAAAAAAAAAGAAAAAGATTTATTCGTTAGCATAGTACAAACAACTAAAATTTTTTAATGTAGCACCCTTCCGAATCTACACACTGCTGCCAACGAGTTTTCATACGCCTCCAGGAATGCCTCGACCGGAATGCTATTTAGCTCCCCTCGTCACGGCCTGTTGAACCACCTCTACCGATCCATGATGCTTCCCCTTGAGCGCGAACTTTATTCTCGGGAATAGAAAAAAGTCTGGCAGGGCCAAGCCGGGGCTGTAGAGAGGCTGAGGCAGCGTTTCCACCTTGTGCTGGGCAAGATACTCCACTACGCAGAGCGCTGTGTGGCTCGGGGCATTGTCATGGTCCAGCCGCCAATTGTTGGCGATGGCTGGCCGGACACAAACAACGTGTTTTTGCAGTCTTTTGAGGACTTCCACGTAAAAAACTGCACTAACTATTTGGCCAGGTGGTAAGAACTCTTTGTGGATGACTCTATGTCAATCAAAAAAAGCAAATGAGCATGGACTTTTGCTTGGATTTTCCTCATTCATGCTTTCTTGGGGCATGGGGAAGAAGGGGTGTGCCATTCTGAGCTCTGCCGCTTGCTCTCTGTGTCGTAATCAAACACCCACTTCTCGTTGCCGGTCACTATACATTGTCCAAGAAGTCAGGGTCCTCATTCACATGAAGAAGATCCTGGCAAATCACTTTCCGGTCGGCCTTTCGCGCCTCTGACAACCACTCGCGGCATGAACTCCGCGCACACTTTGCTCATGGCTAAGTTTTCTGTCACGATTTAAAGAACTTGGGTTTCAAGAATGGTCAAGTCATCAACAATCATTCTGAGACTCATCCTACGATCACTCTTCAGTAAATGTTTCACTCATGGCAAATTTTCATTGGTCTTGCTCGTCGAAGGGCGTCCGGAGTGGTCGTCGTCTTCCACTCTTTCCCTACCTTCTCGGAACAGCTTGTACAACTCAAAAACACCTGATCTACCCATGGCGGCATCACCGTAGGCCGCCTTAATCATGTCGTGAGTCTCTTTGCCCGTTTTACCAAGCTTTACACAAAATCTGATCGTGTATCGCTGATCCAGTAATGCCCCATGATTCTCCGTGACGAGACGTTTCGACAGGGGTTCACAGTACAAGCAACTTGCTCTCTTCAACGGCCAAGAGCCGACTGCTGATTTTTCCCAGAGTTCCCAATATCCCCCTTCACCGAGCCTGAGTGTGCAGACCACCTCTCATCCGCCAGTTCGCCCAGGAAATAACCAGTCCTACTACTTTCAGAACAGACCCTGTAGATGAACATAAAGTGTACAATAAAAAAATAAAGAAAACAAATGCAATCACGTGATGCAGAGACAAGCATAACCTTGGCAGTGAGTTGCATTCAGTGTGCCAAATCCACGAATGTACAGGTTATCAATTTATAGTTAGGGCCTCTACTCTTCTACAGAACTTATATGGGTGTCAGACAGTGAACTTTTGATTGTGATCAAGCCTGACCTGGATCAAATTTCTCGGTCGCAATTGGTTTCTTTGTGCAAGCTGCTTGAGGGAGCCAATCACGGTCGAGAATTTCGATCTGGGTTGGACTTGATCGTGATTGATCGAAAGTGGTCGTGTGACACCGGTATTAGACAGAAAGTCTGAACTTACTATAGCATGATCTAACTAATTCAAATCCCATATTGCACAGAGAAAAAATTTGTGTTTAGATGCATCAACCTTATAAGAGTATTCTGCCAATGAATGCTGATGCTTACGTTGACTTTCACATCGCTGTGAATGAGCAACACATTTAGATCGCTCAATTTTATAAGGATTATGAAGTATTTAACATAAAAATATAAGGTGGGCCTGTCTCGCTCTAACTTCTAATGTCAAAGTCAGAGGCAAACAGCAAGTTAGTGGGGTATCCATAAGTTAATGTACAATCAAACGCCGTTATAAAGAAGTGCTTGGGACCCCCAAAATTCTTCGTAATACAGGTCAGTTCATTGTAAAGATTGTGCATCGTAGCTCTCCCACTAGAACAGTCCAAGCAGATTCTACAAGAGAAACACTTTTGTTAACACGAATTGTAGTAAAATAAGCCATCAATTTTTTTGTGCACACTTCATCTGACAGAATCTGCGATGGCAGCCAACCTTATTGCACCAAAGTACACAGCATGCTTCGCTGCAAAATGCGGAGGTGACGCACATTACTACCGATTGTCGAATGCCACTATCACCTTTCCTTGCAGTGAAAATTATTGGTTCATTTAACAATAGTGCATTTGTTGACATTTGCATCCTTTCCAGCCTAAGATGGCTTTGAAGATGTCGTATGTCGTCAGTTCATTTACATCGTGATGCTGTCACCAACTGTGCCATTTTTTTCAGCTGTCATACCTGCCGCTATGTTAAAACTAGCATGGTATGAGTTAAAGAGACTCCTGGAGCATTGCAGCAGGATGGTACCACTCGCTGACATTGGCATGCTTGTCAGTTCTGTCGCTAGCACTGTCATTAGTGGTAGTGCAGAGCAAAGCCTGGTGGGCGTCTGTGGAGGGCAGTGGTGGAACCAGTATGTGGTGTTCATTGTAAAGCAGCAAATCTGTTATAGGGAACGCCAACCTTCTTTCATTGTACAGGCAAATTCGTTATAGTGGTCTTCGTTGTGGAGACGATCGCAATACAGATGAATGATAGGAATTCGACCAGGACATGATCGATCCCTCATTACGGAGGTCATTTTGTAGTAGTGGCGTTCGACTGTATTTGTTGCAATTGAACACACCAGTATAGCGTTGAACGGTGTCTAGTTTTTCGGTTCTTGAGTGTGCAGCAAAATGATGAAGCTGGATTAGCGAATTCTCACAACCTTTGTCGAAATTACTAACGGTCTGTTTGCTCACTGATAAACGCAACTTAAGAAAGAAAGCACAGATAGTGCCAGAAAAACCATGCGAATAAGTTGTTGCCTATTCGAACTTGTATTTTATAACCACTGATAATTAGTATGTATCAAATGAAAGCTGTAGAACTCTGGCTGCTCTTTGATTGACATTTCATAGTAAACACACCGCCACCCAAAACAGCTGCAGAACTACCTTTTACAGCTTGGCTGTAGTGTTATTTAGCTGCATGCAGCAGGAAGTCTACAATTGCACCCAACAAATTCCTTGCTCCTTCCTGTGGCTTTCAGGGCCCCTGTCTACCCAACACTAAGTCAGCAATGACGTTACAGCCAGTGCAGTGGCCCATAGATGCCAGCGATCGTTTATGACCCTGAATTACAGTGGACTTGTGCTATTTCGACTCCAGTAAATTCAAAATTTTTGTTGTTGTTGTCGATTTGATCCCAACCAAAGGTCCTGGCCAGTGCCCACTCATTTCTATCAGCCCAAAATTTCATTATCTCGATCCTGAACTTTGCCTCTGTCGGACAATCAAACTTGGCTGATCAGCATGCAACACATTCTATCTTGTCGCCTATTTTCGGCCTGCCCCAGGAATATTTTGAAGTGAAAACAGTAGCTCAGAATGAATAACTACGATACTTACCCGACTGAAACATGCATTCTTTTTCTAAAATGATTTGTGTCTGGGAATAGCTTCCACGGTGCAAATCCGATATGAAACTAAAACCATGTTCAACAGCCCACCGTTAGAGCCAGCCTAGGCAGCATCATCACCATTGTTGCTTTCAGTCTCAATATGAATGCACACTGAAATGATGCGTTAGTTCACATGTTAAGCTAGCAGCAACAAATCTTTTCAAGTGTTCTTGGCATTCCAGAGAGCTGCATGCATCATAGGATGAACTAGCGAAGCGGTTAGTTTAGGCGTAGGCCACCATACTGTTTACGATTGTTAGATACTCATTTGATAAGTTAGAATAGCAAATGCACTATGGACCGTACAGAAGACGACATGTTCTGGTTCTTCATGAAAAGTGATAAATTGATGCCCGAGAGTGATAACAACGGACATTAAATAAATAAATTTCCATTCTGTGAAGGTAATGTTCACTGCTTTAGTCATTTCAGCCCACTGGATAATTCGACCAATTGCAGCGGCCCCATCAAGACAATAATGGAAATCAACTGTACTAGCAAGAAAAACGTTGCGCTCACATGGGCACTTAATCTAGATCTTCTAGAAAACGCGGAAGCAGAAGTTAGCACTGACATGCCAACCTGAAACTCTAAAATCAGCAAAAGCCCTGCACACACAATGCCGATACGGGAGGGGGTGAGAAATGGCACACATTCTTTTAAAGCTTGCTTTGAGCACTTGCCTTTTATGAGATACATAAGCAATTTATTAACTGTGGTATAGCTTCAGACGCAGCACACAAGCAGCAGCAAACTTGCAACTGCAGAGACTGACAAAGCAACACATTCTTTTTTATATCGCAGTGACTTTCAACGACCTCAATGTCGCTGATTTTGCCAGCGCTTCAGGAACTTGTCTTTATAGACATGCTCAAACCAAGTACAGTAACCTTGTTCATGTAATTTGAAAAAGGACGAAATACAAAGCGTACTAACCAGGACAACGTATGGTCCAAGGTAACAAAAACATTTTAGCAGACTCATTTGTGGTTGACACCTGGATGATGCAAAGCACTGTGTGAAGCGTTTCAGCACAAGATGTCGACGGCCGCCGATCATGTGGGGCCTGAGCGGCCTGAGACGTGTATTATAATTTCCACGGCTTTGGCAAGTTTACGATTGCCCTCCTCGAATTCAGCCTGGGTCAGCAGCTTCCTCAGTTGTGCATTTTGGTGTCACGTTTTGACGTGCCCCCTCGGCGAGAATCGTGGTGGTACGAGACGACGATGGACGTGTGTCACGCTCGTGGGGCACGAGCAACCCGGGAAAGGCATCACTGTTTTAAAACGGCGATGGGAAACCTAAACAAAATCGAGATGGTGGGCATCAGCGGAGCTGCCCGAGCAAAACATGGCATCCACTTTGCACTGGCTGTAGCAAAAACCAGAGTGCGCTTAACTATTAAAACGGTTGCACCCTTTGGAGTGTATATTTGTTCCACAACAATAATCGTCGTCTGCCTTGCCTGCGTTTCCTTTTTTAAAAACTCAGCGCTCGCTACTTTCCTGTCGAGAATGCTGTGTCACACTGATAACATGCAAGCCATTCATAACTGGGAAGTACCGGGCTCGCAGCTTTAAAGAAAGGAAATGCGGGCAAGACAGATGGCGATTATTGTTGTGGGACAAAATACACCCACAATGGTGTAAACTTTTTTAAGAGTGTTGGGTTATTGCCTATTAAAAGCATGCAGTACGCTTCTTATGACACGTGCTGTAAAACGGATAGGTGAAGCTGCTTACTGCAACGGGTTAGTGGCAATAGCTGTGAATGGTGACATGTGACAACCTGCGAAAAGATTTGCTGGTCCTGGAATGGGAAACCAAGCAAGTGGTGGCATTTTCACAGGAGACACGGTCGGGCGACTACTGTGGGCTAATGCAATTGTGTGTGCCTACTGCTCGTGATCGTGTGTGCCTCGCACCGTTTCTTGTTTCCATGGGTTCTAGCAGCTGAAAAACGTATCATATGTGGCGATATAATGGACACTGATGCAATGACCATACTTTCCAGGAACATATGAACCGATAGACAATAAGCGTAACTCTACTGGGTCATTTGTCGCATTCTAAATTGTGAGTGTTGACGCCAGTAAATCTTACGAAGCGGGATTGTGCAACGAGGTTCTGGTTTGTTTATGCAAGCCCATCTGAATTCACGGATAAACAATGCATGTTTAGCAACGCAAAATACTTTTCTGTCCCTTTATGGTCACTAAAAAAATATTGAGGTAAGAATTTTTGTTTAGTAGGCCACTCTGAAGATGTTAAATTAGTGATAAATGAAATCTACCCAGTGGGCTTGCATTTGGCAAAAAGAATTGACCTTTAAGGGTTACGGAACCACAGATGGTCAAAATTAATGCAGGGCTCTCCCACTACAGTGTACCTCATAATCAGATCTCGGATTTGGCATGAAAAAACACAAGACTGAATTAATTTAAAATTCTGATTGACAAGCAAAACTTTTCAGTGAAAAAAATTTTGTGTAGAGCTTATGCAACATTTGTAAATTTGTAAAATGAGGCCAAATATGTAAAGTTTATGAAAAATTCGGGCGAGTTGGCTGGCATGTTAACGCATCCTGCCCCAATGTGTCGCTACTCTTTCGCCACTATGGCATCTTTGTTACATCTCGTCCTCATAGGGTTACTATAAGCGCATTGCGCAAAGAAAGAAAGCAGCGATAAGAAGGGAACTGCTATCAGCGCTGCCCCAGCTGAGAGAAACCAATCAGTGAGAGGGAGTGAAGAAAGTAAACATCGCACTCTTTTTTGTATCTCTGTTCATGCTAGGTCTTTCTCAAAAGTTCCCTTAAGAATAGAGTCCTTGATTTATGCTCACTCCAGGGTATCTGTCAGGTTCCAAGATAAGGCATTTCAAGGCCTTTTTAAAATCGCTTTTATTGCGATGGGAAATATGTGGACAGTCCAGGCGCATTTCTGCCGTCGTTGTGATGCTCTGTATAAAGTTCAAGTTCGATAACATTGTGGCCATGTGCCGTATGCTGTATGTGCGAGGGTGAGCCAACGATGGTGGCTGAAGCTCGCACGCACAAAGGAGGAATGCGGGAAGAAAGCGCACCATCTGGCATCGCATGCAAAGCACTCGGGGGCGGTACTACTCCGGTAGGGGCTGCATATGGCGTGGCTGTGCGGGCCCTATCTCGAAAGCGATCTGTGATGTGGAAAGAGTACGCCGAGTGCTGATAGCTTTGTGTGCGCTGCGTCGTTCTCACCGCTTAGTTCACATTGAAGCGAGAGGCAGCACGAAGGCCAGTTCGCTCGCTGCTGCTGCCACGCTTCCTCACGCCAGCGTTTTGACAGCGAGTGCTTGCGGTCATCAAGTGAGATGATTTCATGTTTGAGTATGCATGCGTGACACTATGTTCGTTAATTTAGTCAATAAGGGAATGTTTACAAATTTAGACGGCTGATAAAACTAGTATCTTTACTTCATATAACTGTCTAATAATTTGCTACCGCAATCGATGCTTCGCCTTTTGAGGCACGACTCCATGGTTTCCCGTCTGCATCCAGATAGAATCGCATTTATGTCACCAATACTACTTCGGTTATGAAAGACATTATTCACCCTTACAGCAACATCAATACCAATTAGGTCTTAAGAATTCCCTTCCACAATAATTTTTTATCACTGCAGTTAGTGCTGTCAGAATGTTACGAGTGGTGAAAGGGCCTCTAAAGCACCCCTCGTGTACTTCAAGGTCAGTGCTGCTGTGACATAACATAGTCTGCAGGTAGCTTACGCTGCTGCGAACATCTCAGCCAAATTTTGCTGTCGTATGTGGTGCGTGGAGCTCGCAAGCAGATCACAAAGTCACCTTACTCTCAAACGCTCTCTTTTCAACAGAAGGCCCTGTCCTCACTCTCTTCAGGGTCCTTTATTTCGACATCAGATGCTTTGTTTTTTTCATTCCTTTAGACGGCTGCTATTGGCTGATAGCTGACATCAAGCTACGGTCGGCTACATGACGTAGATACTGCGGCCACCACAGGGTGCCGCCAGAAGTCCACTGGCTAAGCGCACTGCAGCTCACTAAGGACAAAGTCGTGCCGTCTACGCTAACATGCAAAATTAAATTTGAACTGCATGCCACAGTGACATTTAGAAGGCGGAGCAATGTGGGCATGCCCTGCTGTGCTGTTGCCTTACAGTGCAAGGCATTGGACAAGGGACAGGAGAACAGCGGAGGCAGTGGAAGCAGTGTTTGATTGCCAAGAAGTCCGCTTCTGCTGAACGCATTGAAGTATTTTTCATGGCTAGGTACAGTCGACTCTCATACCCTGATAATCCGACAAAAAACGTCAGTTCTATCAGAAGTTCGTAATATCCAAGACGCCTCACTTCTGAAACTTTCGTCGCGATGTCTAACAATGTTATTGCAGAGTGAGTGACGAACGTCCAAAGTAAACAACAAACAAAAAAGTTGCAGTTTGGCCCGAAAGGCGAGGCATCGATTGCGATAGCAAATTAAGCAAGATAAGTGTGACCAGCAGCAGCGAGCAAATTGACCTTTGTGCTGTCTCCTACTTCAATGCGAACTAAACGTTGAAAGCACAGCACATACGAAGCTACCCGCACTGGGCACACTTTGTCCACATCACAGATCACTTTCAACATACGGTGCCCGCATGGCCACACCATTAACAGCAGCCACTGGAGTAGAACCCCGCCTCATTCCCTCACTCTCCCCCCCCCCCCCCCCTCCCTGCCTCATGCACGATAGACCAGCTTGCTTCCACCTCGCTTTCCTCCCTCCCATGCACACAAGATATTGAGCCATGATAGTTGGCTGACCCTCCAAAGTCATTTGTCAGCCCATTTCAACCTGGCAAAAGTCCATTTTATGCGCCCAATTTTGACAAATCTTGCCGCTAATTTTATCTGCTGTAGCCGATAGTACATTGTAGCGCAGTCCATTAAAAGCGAACTTTGTTGCATTAATAGGCAGACCAAACTTTTGTACGCAAGTTCGTTGTAATGAGCGTAGACTGTATTTCTGAAATAGCCTATTTTCACAACAACTGCCTTTCTTCATTTTGACAAAGAGTGATTCAGGGCACCTTTGAAAACAGGATTTAGGCAACCTCCATGCAAGTACTCAAAGGTACTTACAAAGGCAATGTGTATGAGTGCGTGGCCTACAGGCAGATGGACATACAGGTCTGTCAAGTTCTAAGAGAAGCCACTGGAGCTACCGGTGTGCAACAAAGGCAGACTCACCTCCCAGGAAGTGATGGGGGGTGACGCCTGCGCTGTCACAATGGGACGAGCTGCTGCAACTACGTCACGCATCTTCTGCTCGTGGCTCTTGGGCTTCGCTTTACGCTTGGGCATGGGCTTGATCAGAAGCACGGGCAGATCGGCCGGGGCCGGAGTCGTAATGGCCACACTTCCTGCTATAGACATGGAAAGAAATAACGTGGCTCTGAAGCCCACGCTTGATGCATGAGCAATTCGATAACTAAATACACCATTTTACAAACTGTCGCGCCAGCCTGTACAAAACAAGGAGCTTTAGCAACCGTTACTGAGCGACTGAACGTCTTCAACAGCTTTATTATTCGTGACGGTGACGGCGAAAGGCTGCCCATGATTTGTGAGTTAGAGAATGTGACCCTTGGTGCACTGAACTACCGAACCAAGCCGTGCTTGACGTCGTAACTACTTCAAACAGAAACAGAACTGGTTAACAGAAAGCAAACACAACATACTTGTGTCGTGCAGTTTAGCCCTTCTTTTGCTGGGTAGATTTCTTTACTTATTTTATTTTCAGGTAATTCGAAAATCCCCTTTGTGGCCCGGTGGGTGTTTTGTGGCCCGGCGGATTTCAAGTTAACAAGGTTTTAGTGTACGATGCACATTTAGTGGTGTTACATGAGACACAGAAACAACCACAAGGACATAGGAAGCGGAAGAACAGTGCCCTGTCCAGCTGTTCCAAGAGGTAGGGGTGACAAATATGGATAAAGTTCCTTTAGCATTCTTGCACATTCCATTTCCATTTCAGTCTGTTTCGATCTCCTCAATTTGCGGTGGGGGAAGTGAGAGCTCTGACGAGAGCATTTCTGTGTTTTACATGTATTTGAAGGGGGAAATCATAGTTGGCCCTAATTTTAAGGTTCTTCTTAAGCCTTAGCTACTCATTGCAGATATCTGTCTTTAGCGGCAGCTACTCACTGCTGCCTGCTAGCACGGGGCGAGTGTAGTAAAACTGTTCTGTGTCAGTGGTGCCTTTAACAAATCACCATGTTCTCCCGTACATGTTCACCCTGATGAGCTGCGCCTGATACGACATTGCTAGAACACGAACACTGTTTATATTGTGTAATCACGGCTCAGCAGAAAGACAAAGCTTGCTGATAAAAAGATGTATTGGCAATTCTTAAATGAGCTTTAGAAAGGGCTCATCAGCGAAACATCATGAGACAAGTAGTAGCATGCTTTACTAATCACAAAATAAAAGACACACATATACAGAAGTGAAAGCTGACAAGTACTAATAGGTATGCTACACATCATGAATACATTCTTTTGGTGTAGAATGGACCGTCAACTTCCCATGTAATTCTTTACATCATGGAAGTTTATTTTTCCTGCATATGTGTTGTTTTTTTCTATACACAGTTGTGCATGTTGTAAGATGGTCAATGCATTCAAAGATGGAGCATGTGCCGCAAAACATTTGATGACTGCAGTTGCCACACTGACTGCAGCAGAAACCAGCACAGGTAATTTCTTGATCTTTTCTTTAATGGGACAAAGGACACACAACAGACGAAAGGAATGAACAAACAGATACGTGCGCAATTCCTTTTGTCTGTCCTGTCCTTTTCACAATTCCCAAGCATGCCTCAACATCAACACATCTGCTTTTTTATCTCATTATACTACAGAGGTAAATAGCACCATGCACGACGCTCTTCACCTAAAGAATTGGTTATGGAAGCCATTAAGTTGGCCCACTGTGAAAAGTACACCTGCACTCCCGTGTCTGGGAAGATCAACCTTCTGAGGAACGGAAACATGAAAAAGGAAAGACAATTGATGGAGGCATTCTACATGTGAACAGCCAAGTGTGCAAGCACACCCTCTGTCGCGCTGTCAGACAAAGAAATAGCCTTTTTGCATGATAACTCCTAACCTCCCCTTGTACCAGTGTATGCATGCTTCTTCTGGGAAGAGTATTCTCTGAGTGAAAGTGCAGTTGGCAGTAAGGGCTTGTCCTGTGGTGCATGTGTCTTCATTTCTGTATATCACTGTTTCAGATTATACTGAAGAAGTTCACCTGTCCCGCCAGGCACACTTGAAGGCAAGCCGTTGCCATTGGTGTCTGATGAGGTGGTGGTGGCAGCAGTGGCTTCGGCCAGCACGTTCTGCCGCAGCTCACTCATGCGTTCCTCAAACTTGAGGCGCATGTAGCGGCGGTCCTTGGCGAGGCGCACGTTGGCCGACCGTTGCACATGCGCCTGGATCAAGGGCAGCGGAAGCTCGAACAGGGACTGCATGTCGCGCTGCACTGTCTGGGGACCCCGCTCGGCCACGTACCGCACGACCAGCTCCTCGGCCAGCGACTCGGACAGCAGCGCCCGGCCATTCTTGAGAAGGATGCCCTTGGAAGGACGGCCCAACTGCTCCTGGAGGTCCACCAGGTCTGCGAGGTGTCCAGAATGCGGCAGTGCTATGTTTGCGAATGCCATTCCCAATACATACTTGCTAACTTACAGTTTTTAACATTTCTAAAAATCTCGCGGACACACACATTGGAAGGAGAGAGGGGGGATTATTGCATCCATTCTAAAAAAAGTTCTGCTAACCATGTAAGTTTTGTGGGCTATACATTAACCTTATTAACAATGATTTTCTTTGCGGAAGCAGCAGCAAACTAGAAACACCACAAATTGACGAGCAGCAGAGAGTGACTTTTTCAGCTACTTTGATGTTGCCAATTTCGTCTCCTTCAGAAACTTGTCCAAATGAACTTGCTTGAAGCAGATACTGCTCTGGCATCCTTTCATCGAAAGACTTCCAAGGGTCTGGTCGTACACCAATGGGAGGAACCCTTTCACAAGCAGAACTCATGTTTCGTACACCTTGGCTAAACATTAACAAAATTTCAGAACAAACCCAAATTCGTAAACCTTGTAGAAAAATTGGGAGAGTTGGCAGCTACATATGCTGTTACCAAATGAGCTTGGTGCAAATCCACAAGGTTAATGTGGTTTCATCAACGGACTGAGCGGTTGATTGATTCATTGGGTTTAGCGTCCAAAGAAGTACAGAGGCAATTAAAGATGACGCAGTGAGGCGAGATGATCCTCACCCAGCATCCAATTGTTCATGTTCGTATAACATTGATGAGCAGGTCCGGGCAAACCGATGGTAATGTAAACGGGAAATGTCGGGTACTTTATTCCCAGCAACAGTGACTGTATTCAAATGGCGGGGGAATGCAAAAAAAAAAATGGTCTACTTAGATTTAGGTATGCGCTAAAGAATTCAGAAGGTCAAAATTAATTCAGAGTCCCCACTATGGTCTCTCTCATTTGTGGGTTACTTAAGAAAGTTATTCTATTTGATATCTTCACTATGGGGTAAAAATTACCCCCATATTGAGAAATGCACCTTAACATGAATGCCATGCTTGACTTTGATCTAAATGACACCTGGTGTGAACAAGACGCTCTTTGTGTTTCCTTCAGAGCGTCCATGCAAGTCATCATTCAGACCTAGTCAAGCGTGGCCTGGCAGTTAAGACACATTTCTGAATGCGGCACAATGTTTGCTTGTTTCTTTGATCTATGTTTGTTAATTTGATCAAAAGGTGATTCACTGATGAATGAAAATGAAACCAAAGCTTCCCTTTTTCTAAAAACTGATGCCAAAACCTTATTGTTTGTACATATGAATGACATCACGAATTTCGAAGAATTTTCTCCTATTTTCACCAGTCTAGTCCAGAAAAAGTTATTAAGCCTCGCTAGGCAAAACCTTTATTTCCCTTAGTATGCAATGCAATCTGATGTTATAAAAAAACAGGCAACTTGATTGGAGTAGACACTATCAAAATCCACAGCGTCGTGACGAGTAGGTGCGGAAACATTAGGGAGGCTTAAACATCACTCTTTCAGTTTGACGTGTTTTCCGGCTAACGAGGCTTCCCACTGTGGTACAAGAGGACGCTTTGCTAATGCAGAATCAGAACTTATTATTACAGGTTAATATTCCTCCATCCTCATAAGCCTATTTATGTCCACTGCAGGACAAAGGCCACTTCCAGCCATCTCCAATTACCCCTGTCTTGTGCGAGTCACGCCTACAAATTCCAAGTTATGCCAGCAAATTTCCTAATTTCATCACACCATCTAATTCTCTGCCCTTCTTCAACGACGCATTCCCTTTCCTTGGCACTCATTCTGTAACTCTAATAGACGACTGGTTATGTGCCTTACACACCACATGGCCTGTCTTTTTTGTCTCAGAATGCCAACTTGAATATCGGCTACCCCCATTTGCTCTCTAATCTACACAACTGTCTTCCTGTCTCTTATCGTTACGCTTAACATTTTTCGTTCCATCACTTGTGCAGTCCTTAACTTTTTAACAAGCTTCTTTGTTAACCTCCAAGTTTCTGCTCCACAATTAAGTACCAGTAAGGTGCAATGACTGTACACTTCTCTTACTATTCTTTCAGAAGACCCCTTTACTTGCACACAGCACAATGACAGAAAAGGAGAGAAGAAGATGAGAAAGAAGTGCTGAATACCAACTGAACATTTTATTGAACTTGCATGAATATAAACATGCCTGACAACATGACATGACAAGGGAAAACATACATGTCAAATAAAATTTATACACTAAGAGCAACATTCTCTGACACTGTGTACACAATTGCAATTTGCAAGGACCCAATTCGCAAAACTTCCTGTTCATAAGTGTTGTTTGCCATGGCTGGTCGCCTTCGTTCATATCTTGAATATCCCGATTCGCTGCTTTCTGTTCTTACAAAACATTTTAGTGCAATAACATTTCTGCAGATACTGGCCCAGACACACAACTCCGCGTCTCCGTTCCCGATTCTGAGCATATTTCGAAAGGTTTCATTGATTCGCTGGGTTTAACGCCCCTTTCCAAACTCTTATTCCCTCTGTCAGTATAAAAATAAACTAAACAAATTGAGGGAAAAACCTGCTCCTAGAAAGTGCAATAACAGGCATAAGCCAACCAAACTTGAATGAGCTGGGGCTCAACGCCTCACAGTAACATTGGGGATGTGAGGGATGCCGCAGGCGAGGGCTCGGGATTCATTTGGACACCTGGGGTTATTTAATGTGCACGTAAATATGAGGGCATTAGCGTGGATGCAGTTTGCACCAATCAGAATGCAGCTGCAGTGACCGGGAATCAAACCAGCAATGTTGAGCTCAACCATAGAAGGCCAGTGTCACGAGTCCCTGTGGAAAGTTTCCTATGGAAACGTCTCCTTGGCTGTCTATAAAGTGCTGCTTTCGCTGTGGACGATGTAGCCATAGAATGTATGCTGAAGAATGACTGGCCCATCATCAAGTTATCTGACAGTTGTGAAAGTTGTGAAACACTGAATAGGGCCCCTGGAGAAAATAAGGCGAGAGCATAAGGTGTTATTGAGGTCATTTGCCACCAATGGCTTCAAGATGTTGAAGAAAGCCACTGCACCTATGCAAGATGAGCTGCTGGTCATCATATGGTGTATGCTGATTTCATGCATACATTGCTTTTCTTTTCAACAGTGACTGTTTTCCGCCTGATATTCACTACCATCATTATCGAATTATCACAAGGCACAAAATGCTTACACATTTGTGAAGTTCCTTTGAGTGTTGTCGTTGAATTTACAACAAAAGAATGTCGTCCGATCAGTTTGCGCCCATGATGCAAATGGTGTTGTGCATTGTTGTAATGTACACAAGCACCACCCATTGCTCTGGAATGAACAGTGATACATGTACAAGCAATGGGTGGACTAGGCCCGCGTTAGTTTGGATTCGGCAACTGTGCTCACCGCTATTATTGTGATTTGAGTGCTCTTCGACCCTGTGGGCACAAGTTGGCGAAATAAAGAGTCAGATTTCTGACTTACAACTTCAACACACTCCGATTCTTCTCCATCACCACAAGAAACCTGGTGGAGGTGCTGGGTGTCAAACCCAATACCAGTGCAAGAGGTACTGTGAACGATCGCCACTATGTGACACTAAAGAGTCTTGAGTTCAAAAGAAAGTCTCAAGCTGTAGTGTAACTGTGAAAAGAGAACTGCGGCAGCCACACGCGTTTTCTCGTGTTAGTGTGTTTGCAGAATAATATTTGCCATTTCCTATGATCACAGTCACGTAGCATATATCCAAACCCTTTTCAGGTGAGATGAAGAAATATTTAAGTACGCCTGCCAAATATACTGAGAAATTGTTTTGATGATGCGACAGGGTGGAATTGCCTTTGAAGATTATCCACCAAGAATTCAAACCCATTTTCACGACTAACAAAGCAATAAACTTTCTCGCCCTTTCTGGACCTAATTACTTTTGCAACAGACCCCGTAGCCTAATTCCTTGGCCATAGCAAGAAAAGACTACAACAAATGCTTATGTTTATGGAAGCAGGTTACTTTCTATGAGTATATTTTGAATCATGGATTTATAAGCTGAAATAATTCGTTAAAATTAATGGTGATCATGTCCCCCGGAGCTTAGTTTCACGAGTTAAAATATGTCTATGACAGCTACATACAGTGCTGTTGTAAAGAAATGAGCATAATAAATATGTCAGAGACCATTATTTAAACAAAAATACCTGTGCAACGTATTATTTGAGAACAATATGATACTAGCGCGACGTTCATTCAATACAAAACTTCTGTGTTCATACGACAGAAAAAAAACTTACAAAAACAATATAAAGCGAACATATTCAAGTTTCACATGACATTGTCAAGATGGTGTGTGGATATCCTCATTTGTCAACGCATTTCAGAAGTTCCTGCTCAGGGGACTGCGCATCGTGAAGTTGATCGAAACACTACGTGGGGGGCGGACTCGCGCGTCTTCCACGACCCTTTTACGCATGCCAGCTTGTTCGTCTTCGTGTTATACGAGAGTTCCGGTGTGAATGCAGGGAGCGTATTAATCGCGCTTTCATATCCGTTGTACACGCGTTCTTATTTCGAGAGCACGAGCTAATTTCCCACTGAAAAGTAGACTGGGGAAACTTGAGTACCGGGTACGAGTACCACGATACTAATGAGGTGAACTTGACCGTAGTAAGAAAATGCGTACACTGAAAGTGGCACGCTAAAGAACGATCTGCTTTGCTCTGCATAAGGCACAAACACACTAGCAGACGGCTTGAGCGAATGCAGAGGGTAGAAGTATTGGGAACATGCCGGTCGCTCCTCGCAAAACTGTCATTATTAAAGGCTTCGCGCACATGCTAATTTGAACAGTACTTGTTAACTGACACGCTGCTCGCCTTCAAAGAGTAATGAACTCCAAGGGATTCGTTAAAACAAAGCTCATCGCTACCGAAGAGTTAAGTTTGAAGTGCAAGTAGCAGACAACCACGGGAAGAAGGGATCATCGAAGTATTAGGTTTAGCGACGTAAGCAAGTGCACTTACCCACGAACTCCCGGCCGTGAGTTCTCCAGTACTTCCTAGCCTTCTCGCTAACTGTAAGGAGACTGGCCACCTTGCCGCTCTCCAGTTTCTCCTCCATAAGTAGCAGTATTTCATCGTAAATGTCCTCGGATATTGGAGGTTTGCAGCGGTCGCGAAAGCGCGCCACTTTGTGCTTCACAACAGCGTCCACAATTTGCGCCATTTCGCGGTAGTTTCTATGCTGGCTACTCGGCCGCAGACTGTAGCTGGACATTTGCAGCGCTTCACGAGGATTTCCGCACGTGCCGCTCCTTTGAGAACATCTTCGAGGCTCGTCTTAAATGGCTGTACAGGTTTAAGGACACCCCCCAACGCGGCAGGCGTTCCTCACAAAGCCGCAGCAATGCGCAGCGGCGCAACCTACCATGCCTATTCTCATTAGCACGACCAATCCCTACCACTGAGCAAAACTGATAACAGGGTGCCATTCGCGTTGCCGATGTTCTTTTAACAAAAAATTGTTTGTAATAGCTGTGGTTCTGTTCAGCGAGTAACAAAAAACACAAATTGCACATGCATTGGTGAATGTTTCACGTACCCCTTTATCACGGCCTGTTTTGATTCATCTGTCTAGGGCTGTAACTGTCTTACCTCTAACGTGCTTTGATTATCGGCAGTGCGGTTTTTTTGAAAGCGAGTGACTACAGTGACGGGGCCCGGCACTTTAAGATCTGTACTACAGTGACGGGGCCCGGTACTTTAACATAATCGTGCACTACAGTGACGGGGCCCGGCACTTTAACATCTGTACTACAGTGACGGGGCCCGGCACTTTAACATACACACTACAGTGACGGGGCCCGTCTCCTTAACCACAGACGGGACCGGCACTTTACGTCGACACTGTAGCGACGTCAATGGCCGCACTTCTTTCAAACATTCTATGCAAACAACTTCGAGCACTTCACGGCAGGCAGTGAACTTTATTAAGGTCCTGAGGAGCGACTCCGAAACCCCCTTATGAGGGAGGGGGCCGCCGCGAGCCGTTCCGACGTTGGGACGGGCAGGCCGTGCCTGACCGCCTCCTCCCACTCTTCGTCCGTGGTGAGATGACCGTGGTCCCCGTCACCGCCAGAGCATGTGTTCTAAAGTGCAGAATGGATCTCCGCAATCCGGACACCTGCCCCGCACGGACGCGGCATTAGGTTGCCCCTGTGATCCACCACGGCCGCCGCGAACCGGTCGGACGAACCGTATTGGGCGACGTCGACGAACGCGACCGATCGTGGTTCGTCGGCGACGGATCCGAGAAGTGCGGCCCGGGCCCGGCGTGTGCCTACATTGCGTTGCGGGTGCACGTTGCGCGGGAACGGCGAGACCGTGACGGTCTCCCGCGACCACGCGTCGAGCACGCACTGCCTTTCCCTGACGGGTTAAAGTCCAGCGGACTAACTTCTGTGACCCAACCTCATCGAAAGTGTTGTGGACCCCCAGCTGCATGAGCTTCTCGGTGCTGGCGCCTATGGGGATGCCAAGCACTTTACGGACCGCGGTATTTTATTCCAGTACTGTCCACAACACCACGTGAATTTCACGATGTCAGCAACTTCCGTGCAGTAATCGAATACATGATTGCACACATACGGATCGAACGACCGCAATGGGTACTTGTCCACGAATGTACAATCTTTTGCGTATGCATTGTAACACGTATGATGATTATAATAAAGAAAGTTCACTCTAATGGAAGGGGAACGGTAAAAACACATTTAAAAAGTCACGGCCCATGTTCCTGCTTGTGAGCACCTGACAATCAATATTCTACTGAATTAAGAAAAAGAAGCAGCGGGTAATTGCTCGCTTAGAAGACCGATAAACATGCAGTTCGATGAAATTTGAGAAATAATGATATTGAAGCTTCCAAGACTTTAGAAGAAAAGAAAAAGAAAATTAAGACTGAATCATCGCGACGGAACATCACAAGTCGCTGTAGGCGTCGAAGACCCCTGGCTATAACGAAATTATTTTTGAACAGCTCCGATAGTGTCCATGCAACAATGGTAGCTTGCGTACTGTCAAATGCTCATATGCTGCGGCATAAAGCTCACGGCACGGTGCGAAAACGTGCTCGGAGCGAAAGCGAAACATTGCGCGAGGACATGCATGCAGACGCGAAGTCTGTCACCGCGAACCCGTGCGATCGCTGCATTGCAACTTCATTCTGTTATGCTACATTTATTTACACAGACAGCCATCCCACTATAAGAACATATTTCACATAGTTTTCTCAGCGATTGCTTACGTTTCACGCAAACCGGTTCGGTGGAATCGATTGCGGCGACCGCTCGCAGTCCCAGCTTACTGTACGTAGTAGGCAAAGAGATAGCGTTTGTAAACCATTATGTGCTTTCTGTTTGTCCAACATGATTATTTTAAAGGTAAAATACTGCCATTTCGAGAGTACTTGCAAAATTGTTCAGGAGGGCTGCCGCGTAGTATGTTTATTTAACCTTTATTTAACGCCGACGCATATATATGAGGCGCTTCCGACAGATGGCGACTCCGTAAGTCGACCTCGCCCCCAATACCGACATAGTGACGGCCCCGTCGGTGTAGTGTTGTTGTTAAAGCGACGGGCCCCGTCACCGTAGTGAGGATGTTAAAGTACCGGGCCCCGTCACTGTAGTGCAGATGTTAAAGTACCGGGCCCCGTCACTGTAGTGCAGATGTTAAAGTGACGGGCCCCGTCACTGTAGTCACTGCCTTTTTGAAAAAGCGTGCGCAGGGCAAACATCGGCCGTCTCCTTGCACAACAGGCGAAGTCAAGACGTATGCAGCTGCGAAGGGGTACTGTAGTTCAACATGGCTGTTGATTTACAGCGCAAGATTTACAGCGCAACTAAACAGCCGTTTACCAGCTGCTGACTATATCAGCGGATCTTCCACCGTGTGATGGGTGTGAATTAGGGAGGTTTATAACAGCATGCCCAAGCGGCGCTTCTCGCAAAAGTTATACTAACCCAACGCATATGTTGAAATATATTTGAAACGAAGGTTTCGTGAAGCATGTATTCAAGTGCTATGCTATAAAAGTAAAAAGCTCTTTAAGTCAGCGCCATATATGTTCAGGCGACAAATTATACGTTCGCTCATATTGCTCGCGAATGAATGTATTACTCGCTAATATATATATATATATATATATATATATATATATATATATATATATATATATATATATATATATATATATATATATATATATATATATACCAGAAAAAGTGCAGTTCTGGGTCCGGGTAAATAGGTAAATGTTCACAGTGAAGCAGACGTGCGTATGAAGCGGTTTACTGACGATTCGGCCGGGGTCCGGCCTTCATCAGAATTCTAATGAAGGCGGGACCCCGGCCGAAACGTCAACAAACCGCTTCATACGCGCATCTACTTCACTGTATATATGCACCGCGCGAAAGGCGAAGCATCGATTGCGATAGCAAATTAGTAGACAGTTATACGAAGTAAGGATAGTAGTTTTATCGGCCGTATAACCTTGAAAACATTCGCTTACCAACTGAATTACCATACATGGTGTAGCGCGCGCAGGCAAACATGAACACATCACACTCAATGGCCGCGAACTCTCGCTGTCAAAACGCTGGCGTGAGCAAGCGCGGCACAGCAGCGAGCGAAGGGACCTTCGTGCTGTCTATCGCTTCAACGCAAACAGCGGTATGAGCCGTCTGGTACTGGTATGAGCCGTCTGGTAAACGCTTTCGATTACGGCGAGCGCGCCGCCGCGCAAAGAACGCATTTGCTGGAAAAGTATAGATGCGCCCTCCCCCTCCCTCCGGCGCTGCCTGCCCTCTTTCCTCCGTTTAGCGAGCCGCGATCATCAGTTCCCCTTGCGCCCGGTCGCGAAATAAGCAGTTGCGGCCGGAGCCCTACGCCGCTCCCCCCTCCATCTCATTGTCGATCGCCTCCCCGCCAGTGATTTAACTCGCGCATACAGCATACGGTGTGCAGCGACGGTATTATCGCTTTTGGACTTTATACAGAAAATCATGGCGACGGCAAAATGCGCCTGAACTCCTGGACTATACCATTTTAACTCCTATCGCAATAAAAATAATATTCGAAAAGCCCTAGTCTTCGCATTCCACCCGCAGTTATAGAAACCCCTTGGAGGCAGGTGCAAGAACAGCTCATAATCTTACACCTTGGTGACCAATGGCGAATAACGAAGAATCTGTCAGTAATTAAATTTCTTTGCAGTAGCATACGTCTGGGCATACGTTGATACTCCATATTGGCGCCGACTATGGGGGGGGGGGGGGGGGAGGGCAGCGGAACAGAAGCCCTCCCCTCTGGAAGAATGCTTTTCTGCCGCTTTCCACGATGAGAAAATAGAAGACATCGCCGCGTGATAGAAGACCACACGTAACCGTCGGCGTCACCAGGCGTCTGATTGTAGAAAAAGAAACTACCATTATTTCCGATTGCTTGAAGAAAACAAGAAGGAGAATTATGCTGGTAGCAGCGGTGACGGCTGACACTTGGACAACGGCCAGCAAGGGATGTGTAATTAAAAAGGGATCATAAGATTGAATAGGAGAAATTATAGAATGAGAAGAAAAGTAATGAGGGTCTAGTTGGTATATTTAGAGTATTTGCAGCGACTGTTGGCGTTGAACGATGACACGACAAGAACTTTGAGTCCTGAAGAACTGATATCTAGGGGAGCCGAAGGCTCCCTCACAATAAGTCGGTGGCTGCGCCCACGGTGGGACCAGGAGACGAAGTCCCGCCGCAATGTCGTGGGCCTCCTGTACAGCCTGGAGTTGAATGTGAAGATTGCTGCTCTTGCTGGATTCCTCCCATTGCTCTTTCGTGATGGGTGGAGAGGCATTAAGTGCTGGGCACAGCCAGAGCATGCGATAAGGAGAGCATGAGTCATGACCACATTTGATCAGGGTCAGTCCTGTTAAGGGACCGAGGAGTGAGGTACAGACGGGCTTGCAGAAGTCTGAGTGTGCTAGCCTGAGTTTTGTTCAGTTTGGGGGGGGGGGGGGGGGGGGGGAGGACGTGGAAACGTCCTCCTGCCCAGACGATAATTGGTTACAATTTCGTGGAAAGTACATAATGGACCTTTGTGGAGGTTGACCTCGTTCCAAGGCTGGCTATCCGTGATAGCGCGGTACGTGAAATCGGGCGCTTTCTGGCGGGCCTGCTCGTTCGGATTACATCCGAGCGGGTTAACGAGTCATCTAGATGGGCTGGGAACCACGAGATGTGGTATCCTCCTTCACTTTGAAGGTTTTTCGCTTTGAGTTCGTTGAAGTGCTTTGTTCACAATACTGTTCGCCTATTCAGACACGAGGGTGTTGGAACCTCAGTGCTGACACCCGTTATTGCAGTCGCACCGCTGGCACGAGTTGTTGCAAATGGGTCGCAAGCCCCAAGGGTAGCGTTGGCCTGGCGGCCTGGGGCACCACTGGAAGCATCCGAAGGTCCTGGCAAAGCATGAGTCGACTGCTAACAGAACTTGTTTATTCTAGCATCGCAAAAGAGCGGCCGGTCAGGTCGACCGAAGTGGAGAGACGGGAGAGCACATTACTCAACAGAAGAAATCGGAGCCTCTCTCCTGGCGTCCGGGGGCAGCTGCTCTTATACTCTCGGTGTTGAGGGCAAGAGGGAAGGTCACGGGACTAGGTCACGTGACGGCGGGGCGCGGACACGCTGAGAGACACGTTGGGACAAGAAGGTGACGCATCAGCCGAGCCGGCGCCGGTCAGACCTCCTCGCTTCACACTTGGGGAGCTCCTCTCTCCGGCTGCCGAGCTTTGACAAGCGTGGGCACACACACGCACACACGAAGACACGTGGCACTGAAACACGCCTGGACGCGCTTGGTGGGGAGGCTTTGCGGCAGCTCCGAACGGGCCAAAATGTCCGCCGCTTTGAACAAAGCCCCGGCGTCCGTTGCATCCGCGCCGGCTATACCGCGCGTCGTAGGCGAAACGTAACAAGGGCGATCGAGAAGGATCTAACCGCCATGAGCGAGTCCGAGAAGACGATAGCCGCAACTTTTGCGTTGTGACAAGCCAGAGCGATCGCCACTTCCTCCGCCACATGGGCAAACTTAGTATAGACAGAGACGGCATTAACCAGGTTGCCCCTCATGTCTACAACCGAGACAGCGAACTTATCCCCACTGTGATATCTGGCAGCATCGACAAAGAGGGCACATAGTTTGTGCTGATTGATCTTTTTAAGGATGGACTTGGCTTTCGCGAATTTTCTAGCCTCGTTATGCACTTGGTGGATGTTTCGCGGGATGGGGTCAACCATGATGCGAGTTCTGGTTTCCACGGTCAAGCTAACTTTGGTGGCCGGTTCATGTCTGGGCTGGATACCTGCTTCCTCTACAATCTTGATCCCCGGCTTAGTGCATGATAGTCTCATTATTTGAGCCGCTGTGTGAGCTTCTATTAGCTCATCGATGGTGTTGTGCAGTCCTAGCTCCAGCAGCTTCTCTGTGCTCGTGGACTGCGGAATGCCAAGCACGCGCTCGAGGCCGGCTCTGATAAGGGAGTCGAGATTGACCTTTTACGCCTTAGTCCAATTAAGACACGGCGCGATGTAGATAACATGACTTAGGAAGAACGCCTGATACGCTCTGAGTAGATTGCCCTCTTTGAGACCGCCTCTTCGATTTGAGAGGCGGGCTACAAGTCTTAGGATATTACTAGCCTGCCCAGTGGGTCTGTTGAGGGCCGTCGAGTTACAGCCCTTGACATCAATGAGGAGACATAGAATCTTGACCGAGTCCATCCTCGGTTTGGGATGTCCATTCTTTCTCGAATTTCTATCGGCAGGGTTTCCAGAGGCGCAAGGTTTCTGACCCCTTGTCTGGGCTATCGGTATAACAGTAGCTCTGATGTTGCGGCGAAGAGTTCAAAGCCCGTGCTTTAAAGAAGTCTTCCGTAGCCTCCAACGTGCTTTGTAACGAGTGTTCCAGCATGGCTAGCGAGCTGCCCGGCGCCCAAATCGTGATGTCGTCCGCATAAGTGGCGTGACCCACGTTCGGGATTGCAGCGAGGCGAGTGGAGAGCTTGTGCATGGCTATATTAAATAAGAGAGAGGACTGAGCCCTGCGGGGTGCCGCAGGTGCCTAGTGCGTAGGGTCCTCCCGTGACCATGCCTAGTCGAAGGTGTGCCTTGCGATCGGCGAGGGAAGATTTGGTGTAGTCATGAAAACGCTGACGAAGTTTAAGAGAGGAAATCTCCGTCAGGGTGTGTCTATGCGCGACCCTGTCGAAGGTCTTGGAGAGGTCCGGTGCGAAGATCCCTCTTACATCGGGAGTAATATTATCAAAGATTTCTCTCTTTCTTTATTCAATACTGCAAACCTTGTACAGGTCCAAGCAGGGTGGGTCAAATGACAACAAAACAATAAACAATAATAACAAAGTTAAAAAAACATCAAAGTGTGGCGAAAGGCAATAAGGAATCATTCCAGTCGGTTACCGCGCGAGGGAAAAAGCAAAAGCATAGCGTCCGGTGTGGACAACGCCTGTCTAAAGCCGATTAGGTCGTGTTTAAAGAGCTCCTTGTTCTCAATATGTTCAGTGATCCTGCTATGTATCACGTGCTCCGCAACCTTGGCGATCCATGATGTAAGGGAAAAAGGCCACAGGTTGTTTATATGTGAGGGTGTTTCTGGTTTGGGTATGAATACCACTTTTGCGGTACCCCAAGCTATCGGGACCTGTCCAGTTTTTCATACCTCATTCATTTCAGCCGTGATTATCTCGATTGCCACATCGTCTAGGTTCCTGAGGAGTTTGTTCGTGACTCCATCGGCTCCCGGGGCTGATCTGCCATTTAGATCAAACGATTTGAACAATAAAAGCACAGAATAGTGCGTTGCCCTGTTCGCCTTTCCCGCCTTAAACTTCCGAAGCGTGACTCTGAACGAGCAACGTAACCGCTGCTGGCTGATTTCACACCCACACTCGAACCTCATCTGCTCGAGCATTTATTTGCCTTAGTCAGTGCAACTTAGCACGGCAGATGAGAATAACGGAATCAATAAAACGAAAATTATGCTCGTGCTGCAGCGCGCGTTGCCACTGTGTGATAAAAACAGTTAGTCATGCCAGACGACACTCATTGGAGTCTTCCGATCCCCACTGTTGCAGTGTCTCACGCACACACACACACAAACACGCATACACGCACACGTACCTGCACACATACCCACAACCCCCCCCCCCCACACACACATACATCCCCACAAACACGCACACGGCCACGTAGCCGCCCACCCAAAACACCCAAACACAAAAACAGCAGGATTGTGCAATCTTGCACAATCGCAATCGTATTTTCAGAAATAGCTATAGCAGTTTCGAACAGTTGCGTTAACAATTTCAGTTTTCCTGAGAATAAACCACGTACACTTTAAAGCGCTGTTCGCATATGACTCGCCCGTTTGAAACCTCACATGCACATAACGCTTTTAGGAACATTATTGCTATTTTTTTTAAAGAAAGCCGTATTGATCCACACGCATTTGATTTCACATACAGATTTACCTTGTGTTCGCCCTATTTCGCAAAATTTTGCCTTGCATCTTCCAGGGCCGCAGGCTAAATATTGTGCTGCTCATAGAACGCACTTATAACGCCCCGGAGTGCGGCATACGTAATTTAATCCAAAGGCTGCAATTAATCCACCCAAACGGAACTTTGCCTACACATCACCCATGTCGTGCCCCTTCATTTTCACTAAATATAAACAAGGTGCCTTGTTTAGTTCACCGAGGCCACCAAGCAAGCGAACTACGAACCTCATATAGCACGTGAAAAGAGTAAGATAACGAGCGTTCGGGGAAGTTGGTGAAACAGGGAAGTTCTCCAGACGCCTCAAGGAACATAAACGTGACGTAAGAAATGATAGTCACACGACGAACGCCATTGCCGAGCATGCGCAGGAACATAATCACAAGATTGACTGGGACAATGCCACTATTGTTGCAAAAGAGAAGAACATGTCATATCGACGGCTAGAATCTCTAATCATTCAATCGACGCCAGCTACGATAAACCGGACACCAGGGTCTATGCCTGCCATTTACGCACATTCGTTACGTCACGTGCTGGCTATATAAGTGACGACGATTTCCTGTCGAACTCAGTGAACAAGGAACCCGTACGCGGTTCCCAAACACCAGATTATTCATCAGACTTGGTCAGTGACCGTGATTCCCTTCATTTTCATGCCTGATCAGACGAATTCTTGTCGAATCCTTGGTTATGCTAGCTAATAATGGCAATGCGACAGTTTCCAACTGTCGCTTAAATATTTTTTTGCAAAAGCTGTATTTATTCTACACTCTTGATGCTTTGCACACACGTTACGAATAAGGTGCTCTTCATTCTCCCAAAATTTGCACTTTGTGGCGCATTGAGTTCTTTCATACCATTGGGGAAACTTCCTGACTGGTTTGGAATGAACGCTTGTAAAGCTTTGGAATGCTTCTGTAAGTAATTTCCAACAAAACTGTATCACCCTGCACGCTTCAAACTATCGCTACACGTCAAGCGTAACATTACCTCCATCCTCTGCAAATGTAGAATTGCCACCATCTATTGTTCGCCCAGGGCAGTGGTGAAACCGTGTAACCCGGTTTCATATAACTCCTCTGAGCAGGCAGAAAACGACGGTTTAACAATTTTCATTTAGACTCTTCATAACTCGCCTACTTTAACATTTACCTGCATATCACCACTAGCAGATTCCAACCATTTTTTTTTCTAAATACAAACTTGATAAATAGCATACTTGTTTCCGAACACCGTCAGAACTGGCGTATAATGTTTTCGAGCACTTCTAATTTATTGCACTAATATCTTCGCTGTAACAAAAGCCCGATGGAATGCTGGAATAGATCATCTGGGATTCATTGGATGCACCGATCCGCTATTTACGGGTGCGAGTGGTGCAAGTTGAAACAGAGAAGAGACGGAAGAAACATCTGAAGAATAAGCTCCCCTTTCTCGTACTGTTCCCCTTTTGATTGTATCATCTGCTATTGTATTCGCGTTTGTAAGGCTGCCACAGATTTTTTATAGGTGTGAGACATCTTGACAGCAGAGCTGAGAGACAGTTCTTGTACCCACCCTGAAAATGCTCTTCTACTGCCCAAAGCGCACATGGCGGCTTTTCTTTGAAAAATAAAAATAAAAAATAAAAGAAGACATGAAGATGACCTATCCTTCCACTTCAGTTTTCTCAGCTTTCGTAACATATTAAAAAAATTACTGCTATGCAGTGTGATGGTAATACTAAACTAAGATGCTGCCTTAAAGGCTGCTAAAAAGTTTTGGTGAGGGTATTTATTATGGTAATGGTAGATAACCAAGAAGCGGTTATGTGGATAGGAAGTGTGTTCATGTGAAGCAAACCAGAGGAGCTATGAAAACGGCTTCGGTGTGCAAGGCGGAAAGTTTTCATTCTACTGGGGTGAAGGGGGGGGGGGGAGGTCTAGAGCCCAAGCAGGTTTCCGAACCACACCCCTGTATGTATATATGTATATATATTTTAGTCATGTCGTTAGAAAACGACAAACAATGACACCAAGGACAGCATAGGAGAAATTATCTGCAGTTGCCAATCGAACTCAACAAATGATAAATAAATGGAAATGAGAATGGATAAAAAGCAACTGGACGCAGGTGTGGCACTATCCTACGTCTTCGCATTACGCGAAGACGTAGGATATATATTATATTATTATATTATTATTATTATTATTATATTATATACATATATATATATATATATATATATATATATATATATATATATATATATATATATATATAAATGCTCCCCTCAGCCACCCTACATTGTTACTCACTGTTTCCTCCTTGTATATGAGCTGCAGTGACGCAGGAATGTTTCGATACAAAATTTTCTTGCTGTTTTGTGCTCCTTGTGGGAGTGGTCCACGATCTAGATAAAAAAAAAACGCGACAACGTTGTGCTGAATTTCCCGCTGCTCCTTTACGCCTGATGACGTGCAGTTCGCCCAACAAAAGAGATGCTCGTGAGAGGAGCAACGTATACACGGGCGAGTGGTTGGCACCTTGCACCAGCGGCCAAGTCTTCTCTGTCATCAGATCACGCGGATAATCACCACCCTTCCTGCAGTAAGGCACTGAGGCAGCTCGGATAATTGCCACCTGACGTGAATGTGCTTAACACCCTACTAGCGGTCGTTGAAGAGAATGAGGAGAAAACAGGTGCACAAACGATAAACACCGCTGGCGTGGAGGATGTCTTCATCTGGCTAGACAAAATATACAAAAAACGTTTCAAAACTGCGAGCTGGAATGTAGACAAAAGCATCGCAAGCCGAAAAAAAATTTGCAAAAAAATGCGCTAATCAAAGTAAGACAAAACAATTTACCCAGAAAGGGTAATCAATCACATAGAAACAATTCTTGGCCTGACAAGAACGCACATTCAATATTTTCCTCGTTACTGGCGAGAAGAAATACTTAACAAGGTAGAGATCCTGAAGCCAAAGAATAATAACCTCACCGGGGAACGTGGACACAAACCCCGGCATGAATGTATACTGTCCGAAATAAAAGAAAATTCTCTGCCTCAGAACTGAGTAACTATCCGGCAGTATAAGTACCGAGATTTTATAGAAAGAAAAAGCACTGATGTGGCAGCGAGTTAGACACAAGACACTCCCCTTATATAATCATATTAAAAAAAACGGATGAAATAATAACAATTTCAGGCTACTAGTTATTTCAGCAATTCAGTATTGAAAAAAGAAAGGTAGGATGAAAAGCCATAACATTAAACGTCTGGGCATGAGAGTGATTTAGCGGTAGTGCAGATTGGCTCGGCAGGAGGCAGTATATGGCGGTTCAGAAAAAACGTTACAGTGAAGTACAAGATCATGAAAAGCACGCAGGAAATAGTTTTCGCAATTATTTACTGGCTTCTAAACAAGCCGAATTACGTTGCTCGGAAACACACAAGGGACTTAAAACAGACCCCTTGCTCTGGGCAGGTGGTTTAAAAATATGAAGCAAAGCTTGGGGATACGACTGAACAGCACCAAATGGCAGGAAGTTAAGTGACGTTATCAGCAACGTACAGGTTGCCCTACTAAATGATGGACATGGTTATTTCAGCAATTCAGTACTGAAAAAGAAATGTAGGATGAAAAGCCATAACATTAAGGTTCTGGGCATGAGAATGATTTAGCGGTAGTGCAGATTGGCACTACCGCTAAGGCCACAGCGTCGAGAAGGATATAATCTTTGGCATAACGTGGTTTGGGGGTACATGAAGACTATATGACGCAGCAGAGGGGTGCTCAGAATATCTGGGTCCGGACAGGCCGCCATTATGTGAACCTGGCAACGTTTAACGCTCGAACGTTATCTAGTGAGGCGAGCCTAGAAGTGCTATTGGGGGAATTAGCTGGCAGTAAATGGGATATAATAGGGCTCAGTGAGGTTAGGAGGCCATAAGAAGTATATACAGTGCTAAAAAGCGGGCACGTCCTGTGCTACAGGGGCTTAGCGGAGCGACGAGAACTAGGAGTCGGATTCCTGATTAATAAGAATATAGCTGGTAACATACAGGAATTCTACAGCATTAACGAGAAGGTGGCAGGTCGTGTTGTGAAACTTAATAAGAGGTACAAATTGAAGGTCGTACAGGTCTACGCCCCTACATCCAGTCATGATGACCAGGAAGTCGAAAGCTCCTATCAAGAGTTGGAATCAGCGATGGGTAAAGTCAAAACAAAATGCACTATACGGATGGGCGACTTCAATGCCAGGGTAGGCAAGAAGCAGGCTGGAGACAAGTCGGTGGAGGAATATGGCATAGGTTCTAGGAATAGCGGGGGAGAGTTATTAGTAGAGTTTGCAGAACAGAATAACATGAGGATAATGAATACCTTCTTCCGCAAGCGGGACAGCCGAAAGTGGACGTGGAGGAGCCCAAATGGCAAGACTAGAAATGAAATAGACTTCATACTCTGCGCTAACCCTGGCATCATTCAAGATGTGGACGTGCTCGGCAAGGTGCGCTGCAGTGACCACAGAATGGTAAGAACTCGAATTAGCCTACACTTGAGGAGGGAACGGAAGAAACTGGTACATAAGAAGCCGATCAATGAGTTAACGGTAAGAGGGAAAATAGAGGAACTCCGGATCAAGCTACAGAACATATATTCGGTTTTGACTCAGGAAGAGGACCTTAGTGTTGAAGCAATGAACGACAATCTTATGTGCATCATTAAGGCGCGTGCCATAGGAGTTGGTGGTAACTTCGTTAGACAGGATACCAGTAAGCTATCGTAGGAGACAAAAGATCTGATTAAGAAACGCCAACGCATGAAAGCCTCTAACTTTACAGCTCGAATAGAACTGGAAGAACTTTCCAAGTTAATCAAGAAGCGTAAGACAGCAAGCGCAAGACAGCAGTTTACGATAGGTAGCGAGGCACTGGAAGTCGTAAGGGAATACATCTACTTAGGGCAGGTAGTGACGGCGGATCCGGATCATGAGACGGAAATAATCGGAAGAATAAGAATGGGCTGGGGTGCATTTGGCAGGCATTCTCAGATCATGAACAGCAGGTTGCCATTATCCCTCAAGAGAAAAGTGTATAATAGCTGTGTCTTACCAGTACTCACCTACGGGGCAAAAACCTGGAGGCTTACGAAGAGGGTTCTACTTAATTTGAGGACGACGTAATGAGCTATGGAAAGAAAAATGATGGGTGTAACGTTAAGGGATAAGAAAAGAGCAGATTGAGTGAGGGAACAAACGCGAGTTAATGACATCTTAGTTGAAATCAAGAAAAAGAAATGGACATAGGCAGGACATGTAATGAGGAGGAAGATAACCGATGGTCATTAAGGGTTACGGATTGGATTCCAAGGGAAGGCAAGCGTAGCAGGGGGCGGCAGAAAGTTAGGTGGGTGCATGAGATTAAGAAGTTTGCAGGGACAACATGGCCACAATTAGCAGATGACTGGGGTATTTGGAGAAGTATGGGAGAGGCCTTTGCCCTGCAGTGGGCGTAACCAGGCTGATGACGATGGTGAAGACTACATGAGAAAACAGTATGTTGCATTTTTGTGTTTCCTAAAATCCTATGAATGGTGTTTAGTTTTGAGTGGTCTTCCATTGAAGTGGGGAGGGGAGGGGGCATATATTGAGGTCTTTTTGTCTGTCAGCTCACATCATCCTTTTAAAGAATAGTTCGGCTAGATTACTGTGCATAAAAGAGCAGTTTTTATGTCAAATAAACATTTAGGACTGAAGCCTCGGCTCATTTCTGGAGCACCTTTTGGAAACATCTCAGTTCACGTTTAACTCACGCTCACCAACTATCCCTTCCCGCTTCCTCATTCATGCGTTCTCTGAAGATAATTATCTCAAGGCACCTCCTTATTACGAGAAAGGCCAAGCACTTACACAGGTACCTCGAGCAGGGAACGCAACTACCACCACAGAGACGCACGGAAGCAAAATAAGTGCGTTGTCAGTCTAATTTGAGCGATCTGTTTCTAGAAAATAATTAGCGATCTTGTTGGGTATTGCACAATGGGTCGCGTACATCGTCGTGAGCTGTTTGGTTTTTCTATCATTCTACATTCCTACAAACTGCATGGGACAATGTCCTTGTTGGTTATCTGACGAAAACGTTCGCCAATAAGCTGTATCAAAGCCTTTTTGCAAGGTTCACTGTAGAACTTCACAAGGAAGACTGCGCGCGCCATAGCGCTCCAGAAAGCAATATAACGGGTAATGTGTGCAATCAGTGTTTTTTAAAATATATTCCGGATGTCTTTCAGTGTTGTGGTGTTACGTTTAAAAAGAGACTAATTACGTTCCAGGAGCACACATTTTTTGAACACGCTTCCAAACATCAGGCATGCCACAACTGGGAAATACAGAATCGTATACGAGTATAAAAAGATAACCCACAATTTCGATGCTCCCTATTGTGAAATTTTAGCGCAGCTATATACGTGTTTTCGTTTCGCAATATATTGAGGCGTCGCACCTATCACCACACCGGCCGGCAGAGCCGCCATGCAAGGCGCTATATATAGACCGGCCATAAAATTGCCGCTTTCCGGCTGCTGCAACTTATGCAACTGCAATCTTTACCGGGAAACGCTTTCTGCAAACGCCATGAGCGAAGGCGAGCTTTTTTATTTCGTTTTCCTTACCCCCGCATGGCCGGTGCCGTGAAATTTGAGCGCAGCTGTTTAGGTGTTTTGTACTGGCGTTGTATTGACGCAAACAATTTGAACCTTAACGGCCGGGTGCTCGCAGCGGCGGCGCTGAGCCTCTACTCGTGCAGCTTGTTTAGCAGTAGCGGCGGGCGAAGCCCTTCCAGCGGTTGCGTCGCTCGTTGTTTAGAAAGAAAAACTCGGGTGTGCCTGGCTCGTGCGGAGCGCATTCCCTAGTGGAGGCGGCGCATGCACAGTGGGTCACCGCCATGAAACGTGTCCCATGCGGCACTCCCCTTTCATCCTCGTCCTTTCGCCATGCTCTTCTCCTCCACATTCCTTCTCGCGCTCTCTTCGATATCGCCTTTCTTTCATCCCCCACTGCACTCTCTCATTCACTCTCACGGGTTCGCTCACTCATTCTTTGCTCCTCCCGTAAGCTCTGTTACGAGGGACGCTGAGGGACGGATGAAGTTGCCTTTTCTTAAGCACTCTCCACACTAAAGACTTTGACACTCCAGCTTCAGCATGCACACTACAAACACTTGCATGTGATTCTGGAGAAAACCTTAATAGAATATCTGTCTCCACGTTCTCACCCAGGATTGAAGATTTATGTCGTTTCATTGTAAAAGTTCTAATCTGCCTCAGCGTTTCATAAACGCGCACAATCGTCGTTGTACTTGGACGCGTACCTGGATGTCAGCGTTGAAATAGCTCAACTGCGCGCCTTCTATGTACACTTGACGCACTCAGAGCCAAAATCTATCGCTCTTTCCTCATTGGAGTGAGTGAGTTCCACAACCTTATTTGGTCCACAATAGATGCGAGGAAACTGAACGTCACCTGGCTAGGCCTACTCGGGGACCATAAGGTGAAACCTGACGGCCCTCTCGCGAGCCTTCTGGACTGCCAGGATTTGAGAGGTCTGGTCCAGACTTTAATAAGCTTCATCATTTTCTCTTGGGTGAAAGGAGGACCGGCACGCCGACGCTAAGACTAAGAGCTGGCGCACGGGCGACTAAGAGCTGCGCACTAAAATACACATTTTTGACGTCCATAATAATACCCTTGATACTTGCGCTTCAGATATAATTTAATAAGCATCCCTGTGTACAAAAAGCACCGAATATACAGGACCTTCAAACGTACAGTTCCAATTAAAAAGAATCGCTTGTGGGAGATAGCACATTTCTAATCCATGAGCTCGATACTCGAAGAGGCAGACGTTACTTGCACACGAGATTGAAATACGTAATTGACTACTTGACAAAAATTCACTAAATAAGTGTTCAATGACTCACCTCATATTGCAATTACAAATTCTAGTGGGTGAGACTGCAAGGCACATACAATTGAGGAGAATTGTGCAGAGGATACCATTTACGATATATGCACCGTCAAAATTGCGGTAAAAATGCACTGTCGTTCCACTTACTTTCTTAACAAAACTTCGTTTTATGTATTGAAGCACAGAAATAAATGGAACGCCAACGCATTTCTCCGAAATGTTTGGGAAGAAATATATCGAAACTGGTGTCATCCTTATCAGAATTCGTTCCAAGGGGATCCGCCTTGCGTTCTCCCTGGCTAGAATTTGTATATTGCATTATGTGCCTTAAGGTAATTAGTTAAAACTTCATGAGTTAATTTTCCGTTAAATGGTAGATTGTACATTTAAATTTTTTCTGAAAGTAATGTCCGCTTCTTCGAGTGGACCAGCGCTTGTACTGTAATTGTGCTATCTGCCACAGACAATTAAAAAAAATAGCGTTCGCTGAAACAGCCGGTGTTACTCCACTATGGAAACCAAGCAGACTGCTATCTTTAACGACCGATTAAACGAAGGAAGACAAGTCGAAGGTCAGGAAGCTTAAGAGTTCGCCTCAGAACGGTTGTTTGACGCGCTTCTGAACATACAGAAACTGCGAAATTAATTGCTAAACGAACAACCTTGCTAGTCCTGAGGACCTTTACGTCCTAGGTTACATTAAGTACAGTCAACGACAAAATTTTACGAACCACGTCATTTAGGAAAAAAATTAAATTTCTGAGCTGTCTGTAACAGTAGTAAGCAAAATTGAAAATCACAACGTTGAACATTGCTTTGTATAGTTAACGCACACCTTAAGATATGACACCGTATTGGTACACGTATAGCTCTTGACTGTGTCATGACTCATGTCATGACGTCTAGTCAGGTCATGTCGCGGATCTCACGATTAAATTCAGTTAAAGGTGATATAACTAAAGAAACGACCACTACGGCCGCAAGACAACGTAAGAAGATAGATAGCTGGCAGACCACTAGGGGAGAGGAGCGAATCTTGCTGTGGCGCACTACTGCGGACTTGGCAGATCGCTTGCGGCGCTTCACAGGTTCTGACATGTCTTGTCAAGGTACGTGTATTTAAGTACAACGTGAAGTGGCAAGCGTTAGGCGTCGTTAAGGAGAGTTGTGGCATTCTTCAGGCGCTCGCTCACTCAAGGCTTGCGAGAAGCTAATGCTAACGCATTTGCGTCGGGTCAACCGACTGATCGATCATTAAACCTATGGTGCCTTTCGTTTTCTTCAGAAAAGACGAGACGAACTAGCTCAAGTACTATTTCAATACGATGCCAGTCCAAGTAAAATTTTCTGTGAATACACACGTGTCGAAGGCATGTATGATATACAAGAGACATCAGACGAAATACTTCATGAATTAGTGCTAACACTACGAATATATAGTCATCGTGCGTAAGAGGCACTTTTATCTTTATAGGCAAGATGTAGCTTTCAGACGCATCACGCGTTGTGGAGAGTCAAACCCTGACGTAGGTGTCACTAATAGCTACCATGAGCCAAACACTGTCTTGGAAAATCTACACCATGGAGTTTCTGACTACGTTACCTAGAAGGAAACCTAGTGCCACCGTCTATGAGAGTTTTATTCAAGGGTCAAAATCCAAGGGTCAACATCATCTTCTTCGAGTGGCACGTAGCACCACTTCGTGCGTCAGAAGCACCGGTCCGGCGTGAGTACGGATTCGCAGCAGAGCAAAGATGGTACTTCTTCAGTTAGGAACATGGTTGACGTCGCTGGACATCGTATCAGAAAATGTAGAGGGACTGCACCCTTTTGAAAATACCTCACCGGTTCAGCATGACCTCGTAGACTTTGGCGCCATATTCTCCGGCCTAGTTAGATTTGTATCCGTAAGAAATGGACTCCATTGTATTCCAAAAGAGCTAAGGACGGAACTTAGGAAACTTTTACTTAACCACAACCACCGAAATATAATAACATACGAGTACCTTGCAATGCGTGACGTTCCTCTGACGGGCGAGTACTCTTGCATCGGCGCGGAATTCAACAATATAGCATTGACCGTATTTCTTTCTTTTTTTAATAATGAACCCATTACCCTTAAATTAACGAACGTGTGGTTCGTTAAAAACAGGTTTTTCTAAGCCCATCTAGTGTTTCCTTTTAGTGTCCTTTTAATTTAGCTTATTATATGCCATCGCGACTTGTGAGTATTACGGGCAAGTTGCAAGATAGATTCGTCGGCGAAAACTACTGTGCGTTTGTTGCGGTGAATTGTATTGCCTTGTCGCCTCACAAGAGGTTCGTTTACTTCAATTACCATAGAACGTGGGATCCGCGGTCTTCTTTAAAAATTGGTATTGAATCCACCAATTAGGGATCATAGACAACTTTAATGCTATTAGCAATTGATCTGATGGTTAGCGTGTAATTGCTGTTATGCACCCCATGCATGGTTAGTCTACTGTGATTCCAAGGCAGATCTACAGAGTGTACTCTCAGCACTGCGCCATGGATCACATGAGCAGCTCGTCGCAGAGATCACAGAAGCCCACCATCGTATAGTGGACGAAGGACATGATATAATATATCAGTGGTTGCCTAGTCACTGTGGCATACATGGCAATGATCGTGCAGACGCAGCTGCCCGATCTGCCCATGACGGCGTCATCTGCGTGGCCATTCCTCTTTCGAGAGCCGACACATCGAAAAAATTTTCCGTACTTGCACTTGAATGGACATTAACTCAATGAAATTCATCCGATTTCACAAGTGCACGCCTTCATACTCTAGACCATAATTTATAGCTCCGTATTCCAGCCGAGCTTCCACAACGTGGCTGCACCCTTCTAGTCCGTCTATGGCTTGGAGTAACATTTTCAAATGCGTACTCTTTTGTTATCGGAAGGGCCAACAGCCCACTTTGTGTCTTCTGCGGGTGCAATGAAACAATCGCGCACCTTCTTTGTCAGTGCTCTCGTTTCAACCTGCAAAGAGCAGCCTTCTCAGCCGCCCTAGACAATCTGGACATGCGCCCAATGACAGAAAACAAGATTCTCGGAAACTGGCCTACGCGAAAATCAGCGCTATCCGCTATGAAGGCGCTGCTGCGGTACTTAATAGACACTGGGCTTTCTGACAAATTGTGACTACACTGTGTGACGTAGGATTGCACGGTGGCACTGCGTAACTCTAGGAACGCCTTTGCAGGATGCGTGACAGTGCCCACAGAAACAGTTTGTGTGTATGTGCGCGTGTGCGTAGGTTTTTTTAAATTTTTTTTATCCTTATCTCTCTTACTTAACGCATCCCATTGCCTCTCCCCCAGTACAGGGTAGCCAACCAGAGCTAATCTCTGGTTAACCTCCCTGTCTTTCCTATATATCTCTCTCTCTCTGGTATGTTTTATATATTGTTCATTATGAAAGGGTGGCGCATGTACAGTGACTCATAGCCAGTGACCAAAGTTGGCGTCAGAGTTTCTTTGAAGAGCGGCACAATACCAGTGGCACATACCAACTGACCCAAGTGGACCCGGAAATGTAATTGAGGAGCGGCACATACCCAGTCGCACGTACGCAGTGGTCCGAGTTGCTCCAATGGTTGTTATTGAAGCCGGTTCTGTCAACACATCAGCACTATGCTCTAGACATTGGACCATGCATGGACTACATAGTGACCCAAGTTCCGGGAAAGAGGTTAAGCGGGAACATACATAGATAAATAAATACATCAAGAGAGAAGGATATATTTATGATGAGAGAAAACTTAGAGGTCGGATTCAATCAATGTTCCGACCTGCTACTCGGCGTTGGAGGAAGCCAGTTAGATGAAACATAAAGGCACTATTACACCCTAATCGCATAACCAGGGCTGTGGTCCGGTGACTCGAGGCATAAGACCACACTCTGGGAGGCGGTGGGTTTGAGCCCTGATGAGAGTAGTTGGCATCTGGAGGGAGCGTGCCGAGCGCATCCTCAAGGTTCTTACCAGGGTTCTGATTCACTAGCCGGTGGGGCGACAGCGCGCTAGCTCGACCAACTCGGTGGTCGTGTCCGAAGTGCGCTGTCTCAAGCCGGATCTTGCTTCCAAATTGGGAGTGCAGGAAGGTTGAAACCCAACCCAGCTGACCGACCGGAAATTGGGTGTGCGCGAATAGAAGAGTGTCTGGCAGGTTTGCAGTCCCACTATGAACTTTGTTCCGCTTTTAAATGAAGGAACTTACGGAAATGCATGCTGGCCGACTAACTGAGCCGTAACAGGTTTTCGGACTTTGGAAGATATGTTCGTCGTACAAGGAATACTAAGGATTGCGGATTAATTTTTTGAAAATTAGTCGAACGAACCCAAATGAAGACACTCCGAATTCATGTTTTATGCGTTAGCATTCTCTGGAATGTATCTGCGTATGTTTGTATATTTGTATTTTTGTTTGTATGTAACCGCTTGGCGGAATCGAACCTACGGTACACGGGCTCCTGAAAGACCATTCTGATGGTTTATCAGGCTGCGTCACAAATGCACAGGGTATCTACCGCTTTTCATAAACGCCTTTCAGGCCAACGCTTTAGCGAGCTGTGGTTTGAAACTTCTGGATATGTGCTCCTTCTCAATGAACCTATCGCCAACATTGGTCAATGAGTATGTGCCACTGAGTGCGCGGCAAGTGAAGGAACAATCTTCAGCTTTCGCAGTCACTGGACGCGCCACGCTTCTCGACTCGGAAGCCGCGCGCGGACTTTGCGACAGTGCCACTAGATGGTGCAGCGTGTCCAGAAAAAAGAGCAACAGAGATGCCCGGCTGCTACATAAGGCGTTTCTCAGGTGCCATGCATTTGGGAGGCCACGCGCAATCTTCATGGTGGCGGCGCTAGGTGGCGCCGTGTGTTCCCAGGGAAGCGCGAAAGAGGAGTGCAGCAGCAGTACACGCCTCATACATACTTAGTTTTTACACTGACGATAAGTTGTATCGCTATTTTGCTTCAACGCTAACGCGCTACCGTCGACTGTCATTGTGAAATGGGTTCTGCCGCGATTTTTCGAAAGCAAGTCTATGTGATTCACGTTTCCGTTTTACTGTGTTAGCATCCTTGGGGAACTTCACGCACTTTCTGTGGGCTAGGTATATATGTATCTATGTATGTTTGCAGGTTTGTGTCCATCCCTTTTCTTGCCCACCTAGGTCACTGGGAAGTAAGTGGTCGAATGGGGAACGCATCGCTGTGTTTAGGTAACAGGGTTCAAACATCCGACCAGCTTGAGTCACTCAGCATGTGGCAAAGTATACATACGTGCCGGTCTTCAACGAACCTCTTTTACACGGACATGGGCCACTTTAGATGAGGGACTAGGCAGGTACACCTGTTGAATGAAACTCTTTGACGCCGTATGAAACAATTGACGCCGACGTCAATCGTCCAACCCAAGCAACCACGGATATCCGTCGGACGTCCTCTGGATATACATTTCCGATATATTGGACGTCCAATGGACGGCCGAAAATCTCTAACAGACGTCCATCAGCCATCCGAATTGGGATCCTGTGGAGGACGTATTTCGGACGGTATGTGGGTCGTGTTTACACACACACACACACACACACACACACACCCATATAAATAAATAAATAAATAAATAAATAAATATATATATATATATATATATATATATATATATATATATATATATATATATATATATATATATAGTAGGCAAAGAGGGTTTCTTCAGGCTACCTTTCAAACGTAAAGAACTTGAGTGGTGCTACAAGGTAAACAGAACAAGTATTTAATTTCGACAGTTTCGATCGGTGGACCGATCTTCGTCAGGGTTTACAAAAAAATGGCAGTTCGGCCGTGGTAGGGAAGACACCAGACCGGGTACCCGGTCGTTCTTACATACATCAATCCGAGAGGAACAGTTGTGACAGTGATTGATTTTCGGCGCCTTGGCAGATTTACAGCGGCCTTTGGCAGCTATGCAGGGCAAGAGGAAGGCGGAGTCACATGTATCTGGAGCAAGGAGGTGTGTGAGGAGGAAAAAAAAAAGGAAAAAGGAAGAGAGAAAGAAAACGGAAAGAAAAAGAAAAAAGCACTCAGGAGGAGGGAGACGTAAGACGGAGAGGGAGGGGGGCGGGAAGTAGCGGCAGCTAGGTTCCCGTGCACCCGAGACAAGGAGGGAGAAAGCGGTCGCTCCGCAGCTCCAGTGCGTGGGCTGCCGTTGTAGCGGGAGCGGGTGGCGGGGGGCACAATAGAGAAGGGGCCCAGAAGGAAGACAGAAGAGCGGCAACTTGTAGAAAGAAACACAGTGTCACAGTACAAATATACAAGGCACGGCCCGTTCCGGCAGCTTTGTGGTCCAGCTACGGTGCGAAAAAAAGAAAAAAATAGTTCCAAAAAAGAATATATGCATGGGATTCGCAAAGGAAGTGCGCCCATGGGCTTAGATTTAGGGAGTCGAGTTAAATAGCCTCCTTGTGGTCCAATTTTTGAACGTTTAACAGACAACTGACATCAAGTCAGCACGTGCGTATTTCAGGAAGGGCAATAGGTCACTCCGAATGACCACTTCAGTGGCAGGGTCCAGGGAACTGAATTTATTGGTTTTCCACTCGCCCCCTTGAGGCGCATGCGGAGGGGTGAGCAAGCAGTGAATAGCCAGCGTCTCAATTTTAGAGTACATAGAATGTATTCGCGTTTCCCACGCGCTTTCACGGCATATCCCGGAGGCACGTCATCCGCCCCGGACTCTCATTAATTCCTTTAGTGTACGTTCCAAATTTATGGATGAAAAAAGATTCTCTCTGCTCGCGTGCACGGGTGTGTTGGAAACCAGATTGCAAGAGCACAACGCTCACGCGTTCAAAGGAGTGATCTGGCAGCCGAACGTGCCTGGAGAAGGGTAGATTGGGGAGACTTTTCACATGCGCGCGGTGATTGTTAAACCGCAGGCGAAAAGGGGTCTCTGTTTGGCCAATATATTCCTGCTTACACACCTCGCATCGAATTTTGTACACGACGTTACTGGAATCACAGTCAAGATTTTCGGTAATTTTATATACGAAGGGCGAGTTCGATGCTTCAGCCGTGTCTGCTGTTGTCATGTGACGGCATACCTTGCAACGAGGTTTCCCACACGGTCGACAGCCCTTGGGCGTGTTTGACTTCTGTGTCCTCGCCCTGACTAACAAATCCCTTAAATTTTTGTTTCTTCTATACACAACCCGAGGCGGCTGCTTGAAGATAGTAGCGAGTCGGATGCTCTGTTTCATGATATTAAAATGGCGGGTGAGAATGGCATTGACCCGCGGAGCACCGGCGGTGTATGTGAGGACCAAGTTTGGATCTGATTGTGTATTAGTATTGCTAACCTTTTCTCCCATTATCTGTGCTCGATCTAAGCTGCGGGCGCGTTCAATGGCATCGTCTACTATTTTCGGAGGATATTTTTGGCGTATGAGAGCAGATTTCAGTTCCTCCGCGTGTCGCTCAAATTGCGCAGATTCGGAACAGACTCTTCTTTATCTGTGGTCCTGGGAGTAGGGAATGCCTGTTTTGCAGTGATGGGGGTGGCTACTATAAAAATGCAGATATTGCTGACGATCTGTCGGCTTTTTGTATAGGGACGTGGAAATGCGACCGCCACTCAGTGACAGAGTGACGTCGAGGAAGTGAATACTATTTTGGGAGAAGTTGTGCGTAAAGCAGATTGACGGGTGCAGAGAATTGAAATTGGAAATGAAGTTTAAGAGACTTTGTTCATTGTCGGCCCACACAAAGAAAATGTCATCCAGGAATCGCTTATAAAATATTGGTTTTATGGCCGAGTTTGCGAGGAACGGTATTTCTAAAGATGCCATAAAGATATTTGCATAATTTGGCGCCATCTTCGTTCCCATGGCGGTTCCACTGATTTGCAAATAATGCTTGTCCTCGAACTCAAAGTGATTATATTTCAGTACTAGATTTAAAAGAGTCTCAACTGTGTCTTTATCTAATTGCCTAGATTGGCTGGAGTCAGCGTAAGCTGAAACTGCGGATGCTATGCCCTCGGCGTGAGGTATGTTGGTGTACAAAGATGCGACATCCATAGTGACCAAGTAACCCCCCGCCGGTACCGTCAGGTTTGATACCTCCCGAAGGAAATGATTTGTGTCTTTAATGTACGAGGGAAATGAAGATGGGATGTCCTTAATGAGACTGTCAATAAAGCTGGATATTTTCTCAGTCACTGTTCCATTACTGGAAACGATAGGCCGACCGGGATTGTTTATTTTGTGGATTTTGGGTAGTAGGTAGAAACGGCCGGGGCCAGAGTTTCTTGGTATCAATGCTTTGAGCGTCTTATCGGTTATCTGCCCTGCCTTGCGCAGAGTGGTTAGGGCGTCCTTTATTTCGCTTTCAAATTTCTCGGTAGGGTCGCTTGGGAGTTCTCTGTAAAATTTAGAGTTTCCCAGTTGACGGAATCCTTCGGCTATGTAAACATTCCGGTCAAGTACCACCACTGCACCACCCTTGTCCGCTGGCTTAATGACAATTGTCTGATCATCACATAGAGTTCGCAGTGCCTGCTCTTCCTCTTTTGAGAGGTTACTGCGGATGGGACGATGCCTCTCGTACTCTTTTATAATGTCTTTTTGAACCGCACAAATATACATGTCCAAGTATTTGTCGCGTGCCTCGCCAGGTGTCCATGATTTTTCGGAGAGTTCAGGTAGCCGGTCAAGACACCCTTCTGTAGTTTTTCGATCATAAAAGTACTCCCGTAGTCGCAAATTTCTCGCGAAGTCATCCAAATCTTGAAGCAATTGAAACTCGTTCATCCTTCCTGACGCCGGACAAAAAGTTAGACCTTTCGAAAGGAGATTTAGTTGCGCACTCGACAATGGGCCACTCGACAAGTTTATGACATTTGAGGTGTTGCCCACTGTCTCGTGCTTTTTTCCACTGATTACTTCAGAACAATCGGTTGCCTCGGATTCAGGGTTTTGGCTTTGAGAATCAGCTCTGATGACCGTTGGGATATTGTCACGCTCCCGTTTCTTTCTTTGTTGTTCTTGGATATTGAAATTTTTCCTTCCCTCGTACTTTACCAGTTCCAGCGCTTCCAATTCAGTGAGCTTTGACTGACACAACAGAAGCTGCTCCTCGTTTTTAAGCTGCGATGCTCTACGCACGCTATGTTGTGCCACCAGACGAGTGAGCCCAAGCGAGGCCTCCCGTAGTACAGCATTCCACTGCTCTCTTTCTTTTTCGTCAAAGGTGTCCATTGCCAGCTTGTGTTTTACCTGGAGACCCTTCGGTGCGACGCCCGAGGCTAAATATTTATTCATATTAGAGGCATGCATCTCAAATCGCACACGCTTGTCAGTTGTCTTACGCAACGTCATGAACTATATATATATTATATATATATATAATATATATATATATTATAAAGGAGATTTATTGGGGTTCATAGCGACCGCTGGTTCTAGGTTGCACCGAGCAGTTCCCGAGCTCAAGCCTCTGCTGCGCGCTTGATGCTGCCGATGCTGCTGACTCTGTGCTCACGTTCGTTCTCTTCCTTATAATGACCCCGTGGAAATAAAGGAGCCATCCTGGCGACTTAGTTTTCTGGAAGGATGGTAGAATGGTGATACGGCATGAGACGCTGAACGTGAATGACTTCGCGGTTACGACGTCGGATGTCGGACGACGGCCTTAGCGGCTCAACCAGGTAATTAACGGGTGATGTTCTCTCGAGAACGTGGTATGGCCCGTAGTACTTCGGAAGGAGTTTTGAAGCGAGCCCAGCCGTGCGGTGTGGCACTAACAACCGGACGAGAACGCCCGGGAGAAAAGTGGGAGTCGAGTTCTGGGCATCGTGAACGGCTTTTTGACGGTTCTGGTCGTCCGAGGTGAATCGGTAGGCCAGCTGGCGAGATTCCTCGGTGTGTCTGGCGGCTTCCGAGATCGGCAGGCATTTGGATGGGCCCGGCCGGTAGGGCAGAATGGTGACAATTGTGTGCGAAGGATGACGGCCGTAAAGAAGCTAAAAGGTTGAGAATCCAGTAGTGGCCTGAGTCGCGGTGTTGTAGGCGTAGGTGACAAACGGAAGAACTAGGTCTCAATTAGAGTGACGAGGTGATACATACATGGCGAGCACGTCACCAAGAGTTAGATTCGAGCGTTCCGTGCTACCGTTAGTCTGCGGGTGATAAGCAGTGCATTTATGAAGAACAATAGCTCATTCAGGAAGCAGTTGTTCGATAACTTTAAATAAGAAGGCGCGGCCTCTGTCGCTTAAAAGTTCACGTGGACCTCCATGACGAAGGGCAAAACGGCGAAGTATGAAATTGGTGACCGCCTGCGTTGTAGCATTTGGTAGAGCAGCAGTCTCCGCATAACGGGTTAAGTACAGAGGTGTGCTTACATGCAATGCCTTTTTGTGAGCATACCACGGTTATATACGCGCATTCGCTGGTACTTTCTTTCGAAGGGCAAATAATATTTGTAGATATCATGTGTTTCCCGTGATTTGTGCCAAATATTCAAAATATGCAAGTGCCACGTAGCTGGGCAGAACGAAGGTAGTGTTGTTGGTAGTCGCTTGCAGAAAGTAAAACAACCTTATTGTATTTCCTCTCATTACTTACGATTGCAAACTAGAAGTACAGACTTGAAAATATCTGTGCTCATATATGAATAGGTTTCACCTAAACACATATTTAGTTATTATAAATAAGGAACTTTTCAAATATAGTAATAACAGCAAATGTGTCAACGAGAAAATTCTAGACGGGCCTGCCTTATTTCGGATCCAGCTATCCGTTGCTCAAAACATGCTGCGTAAAAGTATTTTCCGAGCCTGAAAGAAAGGCTGATAAACGCAAAAAGGTGCCACGTGACTACTCGCACGGCACTTTCTTGCGCTTAGCGGGCTTAACTATATATGTGTTCTGGTGCAACTTATTTTCATATACGTGCGTAGATCTTTGTAGTCTGTACTTCTACTTTGCGATTGCCTTGCAATATCATTAATGACCTTGTTTTTGACAGTATTTGGCTAATATGGCCTTACGACTTCCATATTTTTTGCAGATTTTTGTTACTTGCGAGTGCAAGTTCTTCTTCAACATTTCAACATATTTCACAATGTTAGCACGATGGCTATTACATCAAAATGGTTAAGAAACACCTGCCCTATTTGTTTTCTTGTTTGCTGCTATCATGAAAAATTGTAACACTGGTACAAATTAGGTCGCGTTAAACAACGAAGCATTGTCTTTCGAACCTCCAGTACGGGCCGGAGAAATAAATAATCGTGTGCACCTTCCCAAACGAGCTCGCTGGCTATGGGAGACGCACAAGCAGGAAACTGCATTACTTTCGACCACCTGGCCTATTTTAACGAGGATTCAAAGTGTGGTTTGCGAACGCTTTTAAGTTTCACTTCTATAAAGATCAAAGCCGCCGCCAAGTGCTCAGCTGCTGCCGGACAGATTGAGTCATCGCGGCGGGTAGTACCGACTATCATCATCAGCAGCCTACTTGGAGTCCACTGCAGGTCCAAAGCCTCTCCCTGCGATCTCCAATTACCCCTCTCCTGCGCCAAGCGAATCCCACTAGCGTGTGCAAATTTCTTAATTGCACCCGATCTATTCTTCTACCGTCCTCGACTGCACTTCCCTTCTCTTGGCACCCATAATGTAACCCTAATGGTCAATCGGTTTTCTAATTTATGCATTACACGACCTGCCGAGTTCTATTTTTTCTCCTAATGTCAAATGAAATATTGGCTACCCCTTTGCTCTCTGATCCGCACCGCTCTCTTCCTGATACTTAACGCTACGCCTATCATTCTTCGTTCCATCGCTCTTTGCGCGGTTCCTAACTTGTTTTCCAGCTTCTTTGTAAGTCTCCAAATTTCAGTCCCATATGTTAGCACTTGTAGTATACATCGATTGTAAACCTTTCTTTTTAATGATGATGGAAAGCTTCCAGCAAGCATCTGACAATGTCCGCCGAATGCGCTCCAACCCATTTTTATTATTCTGTAAATTTCCTTCTCATGATCAGGGTCCCCCGTGAGTAATGCACCTAGGCAAACGTACTCCTTCACAAACTCTAGAGGCTGACTGGCGATCCTGAACTCTTGTTCCCTTGCCAGAGTATTGATCCTTATCTTTGTCTTCTGCGTAATATTCTTCAACCCCACTCCTATAATCTCTCTGTTAAGGTCCACAATCATTTCTTGAAACTCTTTCCCAGTGTTGCTGAACAGCACAATGTCATTCGCAAATAGAATGTTGCTGAGATATTCGCCGTTTACCCTTACTCCTAAGCCATCCCCGTTTACCAGCTTGAATACTTCTTCCAAGCACGCAGTGAATAGCTTTTGAGAGATTGTGTCTCCTTGTATGACCCCTTTCTTTATAGGTAGGTATCTTCCTACTTTTTTTGTGAAGAATTAAGGTAGCTATGGTATCTCCGTAGGTACTTTCAATTATATTTACGTAAGCATCCTGTATTCCTTGATTACATAATGTCTTTATGACTTCTGGTATCACTACCGAATCAAATGCCTTGTCGTATTCTATGAAAGCCATATATATATATATATATATATATATATATATATATATATATATATATATATATATATATATATATATATATATATATATATATATATATATATATATATATATATATATATATGGATTGTATATTGCGGATTCTTCGATCACCTGATTGCTGACATGGATGGGATTCATTCCAGCGTGTCCCTTCCTGAAACCAGCATGTTCCCTTGGTTTACTAAAGTCCATTGTTGCCCTCATTCTATTGGAGATTATCTTGGTGAACATTTTATATAATACTGGAAGTAAGCTAATGGGCACATAATTTTTCAATTCTTTAACGTCTCCCATTTTGTGGATCAGTATAATGTTGGCATTCTTCCAGTTCTCTGGGATCCTCGAAGTCGATAGACAGTTCGTATGAAGGGCCGCCAGTTTTTCAAGCATTATGCCTCCTCCATCTTTGATTAAATCAACCGGTATTCCCTCTTGTTAAGAATGGCGAGCTTCAATGCAAGATTGCCACCCAGTTACGACCGGGGAACAAGACAGACATCCCCCACTCTCCGTCGCTTCAGCTAGGATGCGTTCGATGAAGCGGGCTTTGTGCTGACACCGCCACAATCCTCCAGCCCCATCGCCGTTGTGACGGAACGAGTTTGGCGGGCGAACTATTGTGCCCGAGCTCCCCAGCGCGGACCTGATCTGCTACGCGTGAGCGAGATGCCACGGGAAAACCGTTTTTTGTTGCTTCCCACGCGCCTTCCGGAACGCAGGACAACGAGCTACCCACCATGGCTCCGAGCTTCCCGGAATGGCGCCCCTCTGACGTCGGCGCCGGACAACGGAATGCGTGTGCCTATGTGTGCGTAAACTGTTCTGCGGGGCGGCGGCAAGTTGACAATGAGTAAACGAACGTTCGCGTCACCTTGTATCGCGGGAGGACCGAGTGTTTAAAAACTGCTGTGGTGCGCATGCTGGACACACTTCTCTCGTGCAGTCATGTTGGACTGACACTCTTTTCTCAAGCAGTCATGTTAGACTGATTTAAATACTGTAAATAAACCCATATTCCTCGTTCTCGGTGAGAAGCAGTTCTTCCCTTCATCAACGTCCTCAGCGTGGATAAGTTGGACGACGGCATGGGCCAGCTACCTTCGAATTCATGCCGGACTCCAATCTTGACAAACGATCACGAGCGATGAGATTGAGCCCCCAATCCTGACAACTGGCTGACAGCGGTGAGATGGACTTTGCGACATGGTGCTGTATCTGCGGTGAGTGCTTGGTTCTTGCTTTGACTCTCTAGGCTCCATTTTGTGGTGGTTCTGTTTAGAAATGTAGGGAAGCTAGATTATTGAGTGTTAGCAAGGTTGTGCTTTCCTAGCTAGATTTAGAGAGCAGAATAAAGGCAGTAAAGCAGCAATCATGGAGTTAAGGACACTGCTGAGAGACGAGTTGTTGATTGTTGGTGAGGAACTGGGCCTAGATGTACGCAAGGAAATGCTAAAATCGGAATTATTGCAGCTAATTTCCGAAAAAGCAAGTGACGAAGAAATCAAAATGGGGTTTGAACTTCTGAAAAGGAGAGAAGAACGAGAGAGAAAAGAACAAGAGAGATACGAACGCGAGTTAAGAAAAATACAACTTGAACTTGAAAGCAAACGTTTGGAGTTGTCTCAAGGGAGTGAAGGCGCTCTGGGACGATCAAGTGAGGCAGAATCGTACCGCATGGACAGGCTATTAAAGCCATTTGAGGTCGGGACTGACATAGGCTTGTTCCTAAGCAATTTTGAAAGGACTTGCGAAAAGATGAACTTCGGCCCGAGTACATGGCCAGAGCGGGTGCTGTCTGTGTTGCCGTGTGAGGCGGTGGAGGTAATGGCCAGACTGAGTGCACAGGATGCATATGATTATGCAAAAGTTAAGGCTAGTCTCCTGAAGAAATACCGCCTTTCAGCCGAAGCTTTTCGGCAAAGGTTTAGGAGCACAGGCAAGAAAGATAGCGAAGGCTATCCGGAGTTTGCATATAGCTTAAAGGCCAACCTAGTCGAGTGGCTTAAAAGCGCGGAAGCGTACGACAGCAGAGACATTATCATTGAATGCATGTGTATAGAGCAGTTTTACAAAGCTATCCCCCAAGCTGTGAAACTGTGGGTGCAAGACAGAGGTAATGTAAACACTGTGGAAAGGGCGGCTGAATTAGCCGAAGAGTACGCAACCCGTAGAAAGTTGAACGACGAGGAAGGTAACTGGGACGGTCGAAATGGACCGCGGAAACCATTTCCGTTCAAAAGGGGTGCGCAGACTAGACGATCGGAGCCTGTAGACATGGCGGAAAAGCCCGCAGAAAAGAGCGGGGAGAACCTAACGGAGAAACCGCACAAAAAGAACAGAAAAGAAAATTCGAATCTTTTAGACCAATTCGCTGTTACAAATGCCACAAATTGGGACATATAGCTGTAAACTGCGAGAAGTCTAGCGTAGTTTTTTCCTACGTGGAGGAAAAAGATGAGAATATGGAACTTTTAAGTCCATATCTCCACGACCTGCAAGTTAATGGAAAACCATGCCGAGTGCTAAGAGACAGTGCCGCCATGGTGGACATTGTCCATCCGTCTTACGTGACGGTAGATGACTTCACCGGAGAAGTAGCATGGATAAAACAGGTTGTAGAAGAACACAGCGTGTGTCTGCCCATGGCCGAAGTCCAAATCAATGGACCATTCGGGGAGCTAGAGACTGAGGCTGCAGCTTCCAAATTTTTGTCACTGCAGTATCCTTACATCTTTTCGAATCGTTCGAATCAGTTACTGCGTGACAAAGGGCTCAAACTGGCAGAGGGCATAGTACAAGCATTGACCTGAGGCCAAGCTCGTAAGATCACGGCGCTTTCGGCTGAAAATGCTCAAGCTCCTCCAGCGGAAGCAGAAAAGGAGATAACTTCAATACCCGAATCCGAGGTAGGCCCGAGGGACAAAAGAACAGTTGAGGAGAGCCTGCCAGCTGACCAGCTCAATGAGAGCGTAGCACTAGAGTGTCAAAGTTCTAGCCTGCAGGAAGAGCAAGCTGACGCACTCACAAGTGAGACAGGGTCGTTATTATCACCGACCTCAAGGAACTTTGATCAGCTCTTACGTGTGGATAGAGAGTCACTGGCAGCCGAGTAAAAGAATGATGAGAGCTTAGCTAAATTACATGACACAGATAAAGAAGGCATTGCTAGGCGCAACGTGACGATACATGAGAGAGGAGGATTGTTGTATCGGCACTACAGAGATCGAAAGGGTAGGATTTTAGATCAGTGAGTCGTACCTACTAAGTATAGGGAGGACCTTTTGAGTCTCTGTCATGGAAATGGGTGGTCCGTCCACCTAGGCATAAACAAATCAAAGGAAAGATTGCTTATGGAATACTACTGGCCTGGCTGTTTCAAAGACATAGAAAACTTTGTAAGATCATGCGACACCTGCCAGCGTTCTGGTAAACAAGGAGAGACATGGAAAGCTCCACTGAAGGTAGTGCCCTTAATAACAGAGCCTTTCAGACGACTTGTAATAGACACGGTAGGGCTTCTTCCAAAAACAAAATCGGGGTACAGGTACTTGTTTACCATGCTGTGTTCGGCTACCAAGTTTCCAGAAGCAATCCCTTTGAAAGAGCTCAGCTCCACCGAAGTAGTAGACGCGCTTTTGACAGTGTTTCCCCGAGTTGGGTTTCGAGCCAAAATTCAGGCAGATCAAGGGTCAGTATTCACGAGCGCACTGACTTCCACATGCTTGCAGAAGTGCGGGGTAAAGTTAATACACAGTTCTGTCTATCACCCTCAGTCAAACAGTGTAGAGAGGTAGCATTCGGTGCTTAAGCGAGTTTTGCGTGCGCTCTGTTACGAGCACAAGGAGGACTGGGAGAACTGTCTCCCAGCAACTTTGTTTGCTTTGCGAACGGTTCCAAATGAAGCGACAGGGTTCTCACCAGCAGAACTAGTGTATGGGAGGACACTCCGTTCTCCACTGAGAATGTTAAGAGAGATGTGGGAGGAAAGAGGGGAGAGTCCAAGAGTGATTGAATACGTGCTAAATTTACTGGAACGGCTTAGTGCAACCCAAGAACTAGTCGGAAAGAACATGGCAATAGCTCAAAAGAACGCCAAATTCTATTACGACAAGAATGCGAGGCTTCGTACGTTTAACGCCGGAGACCAGGTAATGATCCTCAAACCTTCAAGAAAGAACAAGCTTGAAGTTCACAGGGACGGGCCCGTTAAAGTGTTGCACAAACTTTCAGATACTAACTATGCTCTGAAAATGCCCGGTCGCAGGAAGGAGGTGAGGATATATCACTGCAATTTGATGAAGCCGTATATAGAGCGGAGCGGAGTCGTTAACAATACCATCAAAGAGCAGGATGGCACTAGTACCAAGTTTAAAGAGTACAGGATGACCTCCAACTCTGAAATCGGCCTGGAAGAAGTAGTAGAACACTCGGTAAGCTCGCACGCTCTAATACCCGAGCAGCTAGATGAGCTAAAAGAGGTGTTAGGGGAATATCTCGACAGATTCAACGATCGGCCGGGTAGAACCTAACTAATAACGCATGAAATAAAGCTGACATCAACCGAACCAGTAAGATCAAAGCCTAACAGGGTGTCTCCAAGACAGAGAGAGATTATGGAGGCAGAGATACAGCGCATGCTAGAGTTTGGAGTTATTGAGCCCGCTGAGAGTGACTACACGTTACCGATAATACTGGTAGAAACCCCTAACAAGGACCCTCGTCCGTGTGTTGACTACAGGAAGTTAAATGCCATCACTAGGGATCAGCTGTACCCGATACCCAACATTGAGGAACGAATTGAAAGAGTTAGCACTGCTAAATACATTTCAACTATAGATCTCGTGCGGGGGTACTGGCAAGTTCCCCTTTCAGAAAGTGCCAGCCGCTATGCCGCATTCATCTCGCCTGTAGGCACTTCTCGCCCTCTCGCACTTAGCTTCGAACTGAAGAACGCGCCGTTTAGCTTCTCTAAATTAATGGATATTGTCCTAAAAGACTTGCAGGAGTTCGCCTTGCCTTATCTTGATGATGTGGCCATTTTTTCGGACAGCTGGGCACAACACGTATCGCACCTCAAACAGGTGTTCTAACGGTTGAGGGAAGCCGGCTTGACGATGAAAGCGGAAAAGTGTAGGTTTGGTTGTTCGCAGGTTACTTATCTGGGCCATGTTGTCGGTCAGGGCATGAGACGGCCGGCTGAGCTGAAAATAGCTACGATTGGAGAATTTTCTCAGCCGCGCACGAAAACGGACCTTCGTTCATTGTTAGGACTTGTTGGGTACTATCAACGGTACCTTCCGAATTACTCGAATTTGGCAAGTCCATTAACAGACGCCCTCCGAAAGGGAGCACCGAGTAACGTACACTGGGATAAGGACAAAGAGAACGCTTTCCAAAGTTTGAAAACGCTATTGGTTTCTCGTCCTGTGCTTCGCGCGCCAGACTACACAAAGGAATTCATAGTTCAATGCGACGCAAGCGACAGAGGTATGGGCGCGGTACTTAGTCAGGTCGGCGACGATAACGAGGAGCATCCTATCCTCTATGCTAGCCGTAAATTAAATGTAAGGGAGGAAGCCTACAGCGCTTCAGAGAAGGAATGTGCTTGTTTAGTTTGGGCCGCCCAGAAGTTGTCGTGTTACTTGTACGTAGCGAAGTTCATCTTCGAGACCGACCACTGTCCTCTGACGTGGCTCAATCAAATGTCACACAAAAATGGTCGCTTGCTCCGATGGAGCCTCACTCTCCAAGAGTACAACTTCTCCGTTAGATATAAGAAGGGAAAGTTGCATAGCAATGCGGATGGTTTGAGCAGGCTAATTTGAATTCTGCGTTTGAGGGTCCCGCCTAAAGGTTAGGGTTACTAGTGTTAATTTTATTAAGCGAAGATCCCCTCTCATTTAGCAGGATTCCCTCCATGATTGCTGAATTTGTCAGCAGGAATTTGCTTCAGAAATTGGCATAGCGAAATCCAGCATTTTTTTGGTTTCTGCACTTATGTTTTTTTTTGAAGCCTAGCGGGTCTAAAGCGAGAGCCAATGCACGTCATCTCTGCGCAGAGCCGTGTTGTGGGGTTCATTTTGCAGTTGCCTGTCCTTGTTGGATGTTTTGGGGCGGTGACATCAATAAACGAGTGGTCGCTGCGAGCCAAGACATCAATCCCCCCCTGACCACCAGCCGTTCTCTTCCTGCCTAGCGGTTGTCAGCGCTAGACAGTCGAGATTTTTCGGGCCATGGAGGCGCTGTTAGGAATGGCGAGCTGCAATGCAAGACTGCCACCCAGTTACGACCGGGGAACAAGACACGCATCCCCCACTCTCCATCGCTTCAGCTAGGATGCGTTTGATGAAGCGGTCTTTGTGCTGACACTGCCGCCATCCTCCAGCCCCATCGCCGTTGTGACGGAACGAGTTCGGCGGGCGAACTATTGTTCCCGAGCCCCCCAGCGCGGACCTGATCTGCTACGCGTGAGCGAGCTGCCGCGGGAAAGCTGTTTTTTGTTGCTTCCCACGCGCCTTCCGGGACGCAGGACAACGAGCTACCCACCACGGCTCCGAGCTTCCCGGAACGGCGCCCCTCTGACGTCGGCGCCGGACATCGGAATGTGTGTGCCTATGTGTGCGTAAACTTTCCTGCGGAGCGGCGGCAAGTTGACAATGAGTAAATGAACGTTCGCGTCACGTTGTATCACGGGAGGACTGAGTGTTTAAAAACTGCTGTGGTGCGAATGCTGGACACACTTCTCTCGTGCAGTCATGTTGGCCTGACACTCTTCTCAAGCAGTCATGTTAGACTGATTTAAATACTGTAAATAAACCCATTGTCCTCGTTCTCGATGAGAAGCAGTTCTTCCCTTCATCAGCGTCCTCAGCGTGGATAAGTTGGACGACGGCATGGGCCAGCTTCCTTCGAATTCATGCCGGACTCCAATCTTGACAAAGGATCACGAGCGATGGGATTGAGTCTCCAATCCTGACACTCTTCTCCTGCCGCTCTTCCCCGTTTCATGTCTTGCAAGGCCTTTCTGACCTCATCGCTAGTTATAGGAGTTTCTGTATCCTGTTCATGACTGTTTCGAATGGAGGTGTCCTTAGTCCTCTGGGTACTGTGCAGGTCAGTATAGAATTATTCCGCTGCTTTTACTATACATTTGACATTACTGATGATATTACCTTGCTTATCTTTCAGTGCATACATCTTGGTTTTTCATATGCCAAGTTTCCTTCTCACTGATCTCATGCTGCGTCCATTTTTTTACTGCTCCTTCATGCTTTCTCCCGTTATAATTTGGGATACCCCTTATTTTCTCATTGTTGATCAGTTTTGACAAATCTACGAATTCTATCTGATCTCTAGAGTTGGACACTTTCATTATTTGTCGTTTCTTTATTAGGTCCTTTGTTACTTGAGAGAGCTTAACTACTTGTTGCCTTGGTGCCTTTCCTCGGACTACAATTGCTGCTTCTCAAGCCAGCGTAGTTACGGTCTCATTCATTGCCTCTATGTCATCTTCATCTCTCTGTTGTAAAGCTGCATATTTGTCTGCCAGTGCCAACTTGAACTGGTCTGCTTTTAGCCTTACAGCGTCGAGGTTGGCCTGTTTGGATTATAGTTTGTGTGTTATCGATACTTAGCTGAAGTTTGTGCACTTGACTTTTGTTTCACCTTCCAGATATTGTCAAGGTGACCCAAGAGGTACTTTCTCCAAGAGGACCCAAGAGGTACCGCCACAGCAATGGTTAGTTTTATGCGAAGCATATTACGAGAGCTCGACCCAGCTCCTCAGGCGCGGCGGTGTCGCCTTCAATGACCTTTGACCCCATGCCATACCACGTGACACCGTGACGTCACGACAGAGGAGAAACGGGGCTCCAACTCGCGCCGTCGCTCGCGGCGTCACTCAACTCTCGAAAGATGGGCTGGGTGGGAATCGAACCAGGGTCTCCGGAGTGTGAGACGGAGACGCTACCACTGAGCCACGAGTTTTTTTTTTCTTTATTGCCGACTTCAACACGTCAGTTTACAAAATCAGTCCGCGCGAAGAACACAACACGTATGTTAAAAATACGTCACCTTCACTTGGGGTTACGTGATGAGATTAAAATTCACGCATGTGTAGCAAAGCTTCCATTCTTGGAAGCCACTCAGGCACTGGGTCTTGTATCTTGTATCCTTCAATAGCTCTGCTAACAGATTCACAAAAATACTGTCTTATGGGCCTGGCATCAATGTCTGCGTGGCTGACCGCCATCCTGGATCGCCAAATACTGTGCAGGCCCAATATCATAATCATGTCAAAAGGAATCCCGTCTTCACTCTCGACGGGCAGAAATCTAATTCCGAAAGCATCAACCGGTAAGTCTTTTTTAATCGTGCGTTGGAGAATGTCCCAAAAGAAAAGGGCTTCCCAACAATCTAAGAAAACATGTTCGATAGTTTCCGGCTTCCGGCATATGAAACAATGATTTCCCCAAGGCACAAAGAAACCCTTCGCTTCCAAATACGTCTTGACTTCAAGAGTGTTCGTATGGAGCTTAAAGAAGAAACTTTTAACTCCGCCTGGTACAGTCATTCTTTTCACACGTTTTAGAACTGACTGCCATGGACCTGCACAGTACAACGACCTGTACAACGGTACCGGAAGAAAGACCTCACACAGGTCCTTATAAAGTTTCTTTCGCGACACCACTGACAAATATTCAAACGAAAATCGCACTTGCAAGACGCGACATGCCATGTACACCTCTTTAAGGAAGCCAAAAATGCTCCCTTGCATACTCTCCGAACTAACAACCAAATTTGGCAAAACCCTGCCCAACCTAACCTGACACACAGTTCGCAAAAAGGGGTCATTCGTGTCACGAAAAAACATAAATCGGTTAACCAACTGGCGCAGATATAGATGGGCCAAACCTAGTCCTCCAGAGCGGACGCGGTGAAACAGATTGGTGCGTCGTGTCCGCTCCCAAGTGCTTCCCCACACAAAAACCGCAAATACACGGTGCAGCTTCTGCACATTGACGCGAGAACAATGAATTGCTTGCAAGACATACCACAGCTTGGTTACAAAAAAAGGTTACAAATTGTGGCACGCGCGAAAATAGACCAGCTGAAGCCTTTGAGCCTGTCGGCCTTCTCACGCATTTCAGCAACTTGGCATTTCCAATATGGCTCACTGTCGCGATAATTCTCCAGCGGCACTCCTAAATATTTTACTGGGGTTGCTGTCCAAGTCATGTTTGCGCAATTCGTTGGGGTTAAGGGCCAGTCGCCGTGCCAGAACCCCAAACACTTAGCCCAGTTCACAGCACTCCCGCTCACAGAACAAAAGTCTTTCACAATTTGAACCACAACACGAACGCTTTCGTAGTCACGAGTACGATGCTTCAAAGCGGTACAAAAGCGCCTCTAGTGAATGCGGTGTTGCCTTAGAAACGAGCTGTTTCTCAGGCGTGCGTCGCTTGCTCAAGCGCACATTTCGTTGCCGCGCCGAACGCTGCGTTGCTCGACGCTCACCGCGTCCAATGCGGGGCGCGTAGTCGCTGGCGGGTCGACGGGAACGCTGTCGCGTTCCACTCTTGAAGGCGAAGCAGAGTAACGCATGAGTTGTTTCTTCGTCTAGCCGAACCAAATATAGCCAAGCAACAGCAGTTCACCAGGCTAAACAGTGGTTCAACAACTAAAATAAAGGCTAGTATGCTTCGCATCCTCGGCTTAACCTTAGCTAAGCCACAGCCATTTTTTTTAATCACCAAATGTAGTGATACAAAAATGAACACGTGCGCACTTTTTCTAGCGAATTGTCACCAAGAGCTTCCTTGTGTTTTAGGGACCTAATTATTATTTGCTCTCAAAACTTATTAGTCGAATTTAGACACTTCCTCTGCATAAATGACAAAAATTGGCAAGGTATTTCCTGCCGTAATTCAGGCGCTATGTTTGCAGATTCAAAAGTTAAAAACATGGGAGAAGGGGATCGAAAAACAGATCCTTTGCGAATAATATAGTTGCGTTGAATCGCGGTAGGGAATTCCTTTACAGGTTTTATTTACAAAGGTAGTAAGCACTGGCAAAGATGGAAGCCAGCTAACATCAGGCAAGGCACGTCGTCGTCATCGCATCACGCAATGGCCTCTTATGAGTATGCCCAACTAAATCCAAGTGTCAACATCATCTTCCTGGAGTAGCACGTAACGTCAATCTCGGTGGCAGAAGCGCCGGCCCGGCCCGACTACGGATCCGCAGCAGAGGGAAAGTGGTAATTCTTCAGTCTGTAACAATAGATGACTTCGCAGAACAACGTATCAGAAGATGTAGAGGGACTACAACCTCTTGAAACTACCTCACCAGCTCACCATCACGTCGTGGAATTTGATGCCGTCTTCTCAGGCCTAGTCATACTTTTATCCATGAAAAATGAACTACATTCTATTCTGAAAGAGCTAAGAACGGAACTTAGGAAGCTGAAGAACTTTTATTTAACCATAACGACCGAAATACAAAAACATACTTTGCAATCCATGACGTTCTTCTGACGTACGGCTACTCCGTCACCGGCGCGGAATAGACAAATAAGTTATAGACCTTTTTTCTAGTAATAAACCTATTACCCTTAAATCAGAGAAAGTATGGTTCCTTAAAAAAAGTTGATGCTTCAAAACCCACTCGGTATTTCTTTTTTTCTTTTTCTTTCTTATTTTTTACAGTGAAGCTGCTTATGCGGACCCTGTGCCGTCGTACGACTTCGCTAAAAAGGGCCACGTGACTCAGCGGGATAGGAAAGGAAGACCTCAACAGGAGGAAAGGCGTTCGAGTGACCCCGTTCCCCCTGTGAGAATGCTATCTTATACGCGAATCTTATACGGTTGTCATACGGTGCATTTTCGGCAATCGAGCCAGATTGGTGACTTCCCTCGAGCAGGTTGAGCTAACATGAGGGGAACTACCGTGAGCTTCGTTGCAGACGTTGGTTTGCCGTCTCTTACGTCAACTAGAAATCAACAAACACTGACACCAAGGAACACATAGGGGAAGTACTTGTGCCTAATAAATGAAATAAAGAAACAATAAATATAATGGAAATTAGAGCGGATGAAAAAGCAACTTGCCGCAGGTGAGAACAGAACCCACAACCTTCGTATTTCGCGTGCGATGCTCTACCAATTCAACTACCGCAGCACCGTTTTCCCATCCACTTTCTTGGGTATTTAAGTGTCCTAGTAGAACCCTGGGAGTGTTAGCCAGCGCCACCATTCACTGTCAATGAATGGTGAAACAAAATATTTACAGTATATACTGCTTGCGAAGTTTGACTTGCGAGGTGTAGCACTCAGTGTAACCAACAAAGCTTCGCTGCTCGACCATCTTTATGGACTGGAATGGGCGGTGATTTTTTGTGTCCTTTTAATTTTGCTCTTTGCTGAGTATTACAGGCAAGGGTGGAGACGGGTTCGTCGTGCGCGTTTTTTATTGCCTTGTCATGTCGCAAAAGATTCCCTAACATCAATTACCACAGTGCGCCGCATCTGCAGTCTTCTTTAAAAAATTCCCTTTGCATCCATCATTTACAAATCATTGGCAACTTTATTGCCGTTAGCAATTGATCTGCTGGTTAGTGCGTAATTGCTGTTTATATGTTTTATATATTGTTCGTTACGAAAGGGTGGCACATGTACAGTGACACATAGCCAGTGACCAAAGTTTGCATCAGAGGTTCTTTGAAGAGCGGCACAATACCAGTCGCACATGCCTACTGACTCAACTGGACGTGAAAGAGCGTCATTGAGCAGCGGCACATACCCAGTGGTACATACGCAGCGATCCAAGTTGCTCCAAGAACCGTTTTTGAAGCTGGTTCCCGGAATACAGCAGCACTATGCTCTACACATTGTACCTAGTGACCCAAGTTGTCGGGAAGGAGGTCATCCGGGAACATACATACATACATAAATACATTGAGACAAAGATATATTTATGATGAGAGAAAACTGAGAGGTCGGCCTCAGTCAATGTTCTGACCAGCTCCTTGGCGTTTGCGAAAGCCAGTTAGATCAAACATATAAGCACTATTACACCATAATCGCATAACCAGGGCTGTGGCCCCGTGACTCGAGGCACTTGACCACACTCTGGGAGGCAGTGGGTTTGAACCCTGATGGGAGTTGTCAGCATCTGGAGGGAGCGTACCGAGCGCATCCTCAAGATTCCCACCAGGGTTCTGATTCACTAGCCGGTGGGGCGACAGCATGCTAGCTCGACCAACTCGGTGGTCGGGTTCCATGTGCGCTGTCTCAAGCCGGATCTGGCTCCCAAATTGGGAGTGCAGGAAGGTTGCAACCCAACCAGCTGACCGACCGGAAGTTGGGTGCCCGCGGATAGAAACGTGTCTGGCAGGTTTGCAGTCCCACTGACTTTGTTCCTCTTTTGAATGAAGGAACTTACAGAAATGCATAACTGAGGTTTAATTTTCTTTTGATAAATAACCCAGCCAACCCCTACGAACACAATCCTAAGGCGAAGAGTTCTTGCTGGCTATATTTGCCCCACTCTTTAATATGCCTTAGCATTCTTTGCGTACTGCATGCACTTCCCGGAGGCTATCTATCTATCTGGGTATGTTCCTATATATTATGTTTGTTTGCCGCTTCGAATGGCCACTTCACACGGCCGTGTTCAGAAAGTGCGCTGCTGGAAACAGCACATCGGCTATAGGCCGAGGATCTCTTGCAACGTCTACCTTTACCGGTAATTACAGAGTCGTCCTTTCTTGCTTGCCATTGGGAAACATATTTCTTAAGTCCATGTGCCTGCACGCAGACCTCGCTGGTCGTCCGTACGGCGCCCCGGATTTTTGTGATGCCCTGCCCTCGGTGCTCGATGCCAATGACATTCCCGGAGCAGACCAGTATCAGATGAGCGATTTTTGGTTCATCATCTGTGCCAGCAGCCTTTCCAAGCAGAAGTTCGTTGATAATGGTAAGCTTTTAGTAAAAGGCCTGAAGTGACTTGTCATGGATCCAGGAAGCCAAAACATAAAAATGACAACCATCCCACTCTGTGAAGGTGGAATAGCAGCGAAAGCACTTTGCTTTTCGTTTGAGAGCTTTGACTGTCGTCAGCTTTCGCTGGAAATGCCATTTCTGCGTTGCAAGTCTGGCGTTGCTGTTTCTTGTTGCTGTTGCGTTGCTGTTCTTTCCGGTACTACTCTACGTATGTTGTGCTTCTCGTGTACGAACTATACGTGTCCGCCCTATTGGTAACGCAACTGTTGAATGGTTCCCATCCCCTTAATCCGTGGCTCATACCCCCGTAGACATGGGCCCTGCTTCGTTTTCTCCCTCTACCTGTGTGTAGCTTAAGAGGTGGGCACCCCAGTTCGGTGGAATAATAAAGTTTTCAATCAATCAATCAATCAATCAATCAATCAATCAATCAATCAATCAACCAATCAATCAATCAATCAATCAATCAATCAATCAATCAATCAATCAATCAATCAATCAATCAATAAAATAATCAATTACGGCCACAGAAGAGAATCCTACGCTGGAATGATGAGTGGCAACGGAGCCAGCTGTGGACGAAGACGACGACAACGAACACGCGAGCAGTGGCACTAGCGTGTTGGCGCGGTTGGCGCCGAGAACTTTTAAGTTTTTCTGAAAAAATTTTACGAAACATTTTTTCAAAATCATCTTTTCCTATCCGTGTGTCTGGGACCTCTTTGGGTCTCACGTGTGACAAAAATAGTTCAAGGGCGGTTTACAGGTTCTCGAGCGCACAGGGGTTTCTGCCGTTGAGCTTGCACCCTTTCTGCACTGAAACCGGGATCGGCCCACATGAATCAAGGACGAGTAATAGGTTCCCGAGCCTACAGTTTTATGTGCCATTGAACATGGACCCTTTCTGCGCTATCACCACAATCGGCCAACGTGATGATTTCTTCTGTTGCCGGACGCCGAAAAAACTACGGAAGGTTAGTCATATACAGCTTCCCGTGTAAAGCATAGGCTTCTTTGGCTGCCTGCTCACCTAGAACCGAAACGTACTGTTGAGGCATTGGAACCCGATGGCATGGTGCAGTCCATACCAAGAGAAATGTGTCGTTCGGAAGGTATCGAGAGTTACCAGATGATGAATCGCGATATAAAGTTCAGGCTCAGATCAGAGAAGGTGTTTCTACCAGTTCCCTTCCTCACCTTCTGGCGATCTTCGGACAGCAATGCCCAAATTTATTCCCGGACGACCTCCTTTCTGTCTTCGATGCAACAAGGTAGGGCGCATAAGTCGACAGTGTAAAGCACCACGATGCGTTAATGCCCCCGTTATGGTCATAAGCAAAACGTGAACAAGGTGAATGCAGGAGCCAACAGTCACCTTGTTCACGTTTTGCTCATTGTCTTGAATTTCCATCTCCAGCATTCCCCGTCTTTTCTCCCGTTATGGTCATAACACAGAGGCATGCATTAGCACGTATGCTGACAAGCTTCGTGATAGTCGACCAGTGGAGGATGACACCGCTGATGACCACCTCACGGATGTAAGTGAGTAAGCGGCACCAAACAATGATTACAGAAGTACACAGGGTACACATTGTAGGCATATAGCCTAGGCAACAAAAGTAATAATACATAAATCCGATCGAGCCTTGCACGAGTTGTACCTTGAAAGTGTGTGTAGCAAAATGGGACTTTTTTGTGTTCCCCTACATCAACAAGCTCGTAGTCACACGGCATGGCATTCAAAACGTCTACATTGGTATCGTGGCGCTGCCTTGTACACGACCGATCCTGTGCACTTCACACACAATTAAAGTGACTTAGGACAACCGATACACGGTACATGCGGAAGCGCTGGGACAACGAGAGAAAGTAGTCCTCACGTCACATGCGTACACACACAAAAAAAATTTCCAAACTTGACTTTTCACATTGACACCATATCATACGAGGCGCCCTTTCCTATCAGTGTAGAATCCCAGCACGTTGCATTGCCGCGTTTTCCTCACAAATAATATACATCCTGCAGAGATGCCAATCGCGTGACTGACAAATGCTTCATACTCCGAAAGATATGGAGCTAAAGCAGCCGCTGTGTCGTCATCGGATTTATTTTTCTTTGCTGGATGGCATTAATATCTAACGCTCGGCTACGGAACACGTGAAACAGATGGCCTTGCTGCCACTTACTACGTACGCTTCGGGCATTCAGTGTTCCAATTGTTAGGAGAAGGGTGCCCGCCATTTTTTCACTACTGAGGCGCGGCGCCTACACGTATTGCTGCTATCTTTGTTTTGCCTCTATCGCCCCTTTGAGGAGTCGCAGTTGCAGGAACTACTTGAACTGCAGCGGCTACTGCACACACAGAGGCTTCATGAAGGGGTTTTTTCACATTCGTTGCGGCAGCACTGGACTTTTTCCCAGAGCACTCCAAATCATCCACTATCACTGAACCCTTCTTGTACGTCTGAATCATTTCAGTATCCTCGGCAGGATGAAGCTGGTGCCGAAAAGGTGGTGATTCGGCCAACGTTGTCCGAGAGTTCTTTCCACAGTTGGTCACTTTATGTTCTTCAATAGCCTTTGCTGTAGCTGTGTCCGCAGCTGCGGATACTTACACTTCCTAAGCCCGGTGGTCTCTAGCAGGCGTTTCGTCAGAAGCATCTATGACCTCACTTACATCCACGAGGTGGTCAACAATGGTGTCATCCTCCACTGGTCGACTTTCACGAAGCTTGTCAGAATACGTGCTAATGCATGCCTCTGAGTCATGACCCTAACGGGGGCATTTAGCGCATCGTGGTGTTTTACACTATCGTCTTATGCGCCCTACCTTGTTCCATCGTAGACACAAGCGGGGTCGTCCGGGAATAAATTTAGGCATTGCTGCCCGAAGATCGCAATGGGGTGAGGAAGGGAACTGGTAGAAACGCCTTCTCTGAGCGTCAACTCTACATCGCGATTCGTCATCTGTCAATTATCGGTGCCTTCACAACGCCACATTACTTTTGGTATGGACTGCACCATGCCATCGGGTTCCAATGCCTCAACAGTACGTTTCTGTTCTAGGTGAGAGGGCAGCCAAAGAAGCCTATGTTTTACAGCGAACGCATATGTTTTACAGCGAAATGTGTATATGACTAACCTGCCGTAGTTTTTTCGGCGTCCGGCAACAGAAGAAATCATCACGTGGGCCGATTGTGGTGATAACGCAGAAAAAGTCCATGTTCAATGGCACATACCACTGTGGGCTCGGGAAACTATTACGCGTCCTTGAATCATGTGGGCCGATCCCGGTGACAGCGCTGCAAGGGTGAAAGCTCAATGACAGATAACCCTGTGGGCTCGAGAACCTGTAATGCGCCCTTGAACTATTCTTGTCGCACGTGAGACCCAAAGAGGTCCCAGGGACACGGATAAGAACAGATGTTTTTGAACAAATGTTTCATAAAATTTTTTCAGAAAGACCTAAAAGTTCTCGGCGCCAACCGCGCCAACGCGCTAGTGCCACTGCTCGCGCGTTCGTTGTCGTCGTCTTCTTCCACAGCTGGCTCCTTTGCCACTCACAATTCCAGCGTAGAATTCTCTTCCGTGGCCGTAATCCATTGATTGATTGAAAACTTTATTATTCCACCAAACTGGGGTGCCCACCTCTTAAACTACACGCAGGTAGAGGGAGAAGACGAAGCAGGGCCCATGTCTACGGGGGCATGAGCCCTTGATTAAGGGGATGGGAACCATTCAACAATTGCGTTACCGATGGGGCGGACACGTATTGGCCTCGAGCTCCACCACTGGAAAAGCTGGCGCCACCATCGGCGTGACGTCCTATGAGGGATCACGTGGACATAGCGGCCGCGTCGGCTGCTTCGGGAGCGCCGAAGCGAGCTGCACACGAAAGTTTAAATTCCTTCGTACACTGCGGTCCTCATTCAGCGGCGAGATTTTCTCGCTTCGAGTGTCTCCTTTACAACGCTTGAGAGCATTACAATAGGTAGTGGCTGACTTTGAAGGCGCGCAACATGGTAGGCTACTGCTCGGTGCCGCAGTGCCGGACGTACGCAACGGAGTCCGGTGTCAGCCTTATTGACACGCAGCCGCAGGACAAGAAGCTGCGTGAAGCTTGGCTCGCGAAACATAAAACCGTCCAACAGTCATCGGCTACAACTCGGGTATGCAGCAAGCACAGACGCGAGGAAGATTTCTGCTACGGCGCCGGGTCTGCGATGTTCGGAATACGCGCACTGAAACGTTCGCCTGGGTGCGCTGCCAGGCTAATGTCATGACGGTTTGGTTTATGAACTTGTCGACGCTATAGATACTGGCAAGTTCACTCGAGTGGAAAGGGAGCGGTAAGAAGCACATTAAAAAAGAAAGCATGACATATGCTCATGTTGTGTTATGAATTAATGCACTGGATTACAAAAAAGAAGCAGCGGGAAATCGCACGCTGAGAAAACCAATAAACATACAGTGCGACGCAACTCGAGAAATAATATTGAAAAATCCAAGATTTTAGAATTAAAAAAAAAGACAGAATTGTCGCGACGGCACATCACAGTCCCCGTAGGCGTCGAAGTCTCTGTAATGAAATTATTTTTGAACAGCTCTGATAGCGCCCACGCAACAATGGTTGCATGTATACTGTCAAATGCTCATATTCTGTGGCCTAAAGCTCATGGCATGGTGCGAAAACGCGCACGCGGCGAAAGCGAAACAGTGCGCGGACAAGCATGCAGACGCGCAGTCAGTCGCTGCGAATCTGTGCGATCGCTGCATAGAGGCTTCATTCTATTACGCTCCATTTAGTTATACAAACACTATAAGAACATATTTCACATAGTTTGCGCTCAACGTTTGCCTACCTTTCACGCAAGAAGCCGGTTCGGGAGACTCCATCGCGGCAACCGCGCAGTGGCGTTTACTGTACGTATTCGGTAAAGAGATAGCGTCTGTAAACGATTGTGCGCTTTCCGTTTGCCCAAGATTATTATTTAGACAGTAAAAAACTTCTCTCGTTTCGAAAGTGCTTACAGAAATGTCCGGTAGAGCTCCCGCGTGCGGTTTTCAGTGAGCGCTGACAGCAAAACCTATGAGGAGCGCGCCGCGTGATCCCTCATATTACACCAGCAAGGCGCTTCCGATAGATGGCGACTCCGTAACTCCTCGGCGCCAATAGTTCGTACACTCGAAGAACAACATGCTTAGAGGAGCACCGAAGGTAACAGCAACGCAACAGCAACGCAATAGCAACGCAACAGCAAGAAGCAACAGCAACGCCAGACTTGCAACGCAAAAATGTCATTTCCAGCGAAAGCTGATGACAGTCAAAGCTCACAAACGAAAAGAAAAGTGCTTTCCCTGCCATTTCACCTTCACAGAGTGGGATGGTTGTCATTTTTATGTTTTGGCTTCCTGGATCCATGACAAGTCACTTCAGGCCTTTTACTAAAAGCTTACCATTATCAACGAACTTCTGCTTGGAAAGGCTGCTGGCACAGATGATGAACCACGAATCGCTCATCTGATACTGGTCTGCTCCAGGAATGTCATTGGCATCGAGCACCGAGAGCAGGGCATCACAAAAATCCGAAGCGCGGCATGGACGACCAGCGAGGCCTGCATCCAGGAACATGGACTTAAGAAATATGTTTCCCGATGGGAAGCGAGAAAGGACGACCCTGTAATTACCGGTAGTATGAAGCCATATGAAGCCATATGAAGCGGCAAACAAACATAATATATAGGAACATACCCAGATAGATAGATAGCCTCCGGGAAGTGCATGCAGTACCCAAAGAATGCTAAGGCATTAAAGAGTGAGGTAAATATAGCCAGCAAGAACTCTTCGCCTTTGGATTGTGTTCGTAGGGGTGGCTGGGTTATTTATCAAAAGAAAATAAACCTCAGTTATGCATTTCTGTAAGTTCCTTCATTCAAAATAGGAACAAAGTCAGTGGGACTGCAAACCTGCCAGACACGTTTCTATCCGCGGGCACCCAACATCCGGTCGGTCAGCTGGTTGGGTTGCAACCTTCCTGCACTCCCAATTTGAGAGCCAGATCCGGCTTGAGACAGCGCACATGGAACCCGACCACCGAGTTGGTCGGGCTAGCATGCTGTCGCCCCACCGGCTAGTGAATCAGAACCCTGGTGAGAATCTTGAGGATGCGCTCGGTACGCTCACTCCAGATGCTGACAACTCCCATCAGGGTTCAAAGCCACTGCCTCCCAGAGTGTGGTCAAGTGCCTCGAGTCACGGCGCCACAGCCCTGGTTATGCGATTATGGTGTAATAGTGCTTATATGTTTGATCTAACTGGCTTTCGCAAACGCCGAGGAGCTGGTCAGAACATTGATTGAGGCCGACCTCTCAGTTTTCTCTCATCACAAATATATCTTTGTCTCAATGCATTTATGTATGTATGTTCCCGGCTGACCTCTTTTCCGACAACTTGGGTCACTAGGTACAACGTGTAGAGCATAGTGCTGCTGTATTCCGGGAACCGGCTTCAAAAACGGTTCTTCGAGCAACTTGGATCACAGCATATGTACCACTGGGTATGTGCCGCTGCTCAATGACGCTCTTTCACGTCCAGTTGAGTCAGCAGGCATGTGCGACTGGTATTGTGCCGCTCTTCAAAGAACCTCTGATGCAAACTTTGGTCACTGGCTATGTGTCACTGTACATGTGCCACCCTTTCATAACGAACAATATATAAAACATATAAACAGCAATTACGCACTAACCAGCAGATCAATTGCTAACGGCAATAAAGTTGCCAATGATTTGTAAATGATGGATGCAAAGGGAATTTTTTAAAGAAGACTGCAGATGCGGCGCAATGTGGTAATTGATGTTAGGGAATCTTATGCGACATGACAAGGCAATAAAAAACGCGCACGACGAACCCGTCTCCACCCTTGCCTGTAATACTCAGCTAAGAGCAAAATTAAAAGGACACAAAAAATCACCGCCCATTCCAGTCCATGAAGACGGTCGAGCAGCGAAGCTTTGTTGGTTACACTGAGTGTTACACCTCGCAAGTCAAACTTCGCAAGCAGTATATACTGTAAATATTTTGTTTCACCATTCATTGACAGTGAATGGTGGCGCTGGCTAACACTCCCAGGGTTCTACTAGGACGCTTAAATACCCAAGAAAGTGGATGGGGAAACGGTGCTGCGGTAGTTGAATTGGTAGAGCATCGCACGCGAAATACGAAGGTTGTGGGTTCTGTTCTCACCTGCGGCAAGTTGCTTTTTCATCTACTTTAATTTCCATTATATTTATTGTTTCTTTATTTCATTTATTAAGCACAAGTAATTTCCCCTATGTTGTCTTTGGTGTCAGTGTTTGTTGGTTTCTAGTTGAGGTAAGAGACGACAAACCAACGTCTGCAACGAAGCTCATGGTAGTTCCCCTCAAGTTAGCTCAACCTGCTCGAGGGAAGTCACCAATCTGGCTCGATTGCCGAAAATTCACCGTATGACAACCGTGTAAGATTCGCGTATAAGAGAGCATTCTCACAGGGGGAACGGGGTCACTCGAACGCCTTTCCTCCTGTTGAGTTCTTCCTTTTCTATCCCGCTGAGTCACGTGGCCCTTTTTAGCGAAGTCCGACGACGGTACAGGGTCCGCATAAGCAGCTTCGCTGTAAAAAATAAGAAAGAAAAAGGAAAAAAGAAATACTGAGTGGGTTTTGAAGCATCAACTTTTTTTAAGGAACCACACTTTCGCTGATTGAGGGGAATAGGTTTATTACAAGAAAAAAGGTGTACAATTTATCTGTCTATTCCGCGCCGGTGACGGAGTAGCCGTGCGTCAGAAGGACGTCATGGATTGCAAAGTATGTTTTTGTATTTCGGTCGTTATGGTTAAATAAAAGTTCTTCAGCTTCCTAAGTTCCGTTCTTAGCTCTTTCAGAATACAATGTAGCTGATTTTTCATGGATAAAAGTCTAACTAGGCTTGAGAAGACGGCATCAAAATCTACGACGTGTTGGTGAGCTGTTGAGGTAACTTGAAGAGGTTGCAGTCCCTCCACATTTTCTGATACGTTGTTCTGCGACGTCATCCATTTTTAGAGACTGAAGAATTACCACTTTCCCTCTGCTGCGGATCCGTAGTCTGGCCGGGCCGGCGCTTCTGCCACCGAGATTGACGTTACGTGCTACTCCAAGAAGATGATGTAGACACTTGTATTTAGTTGGGCATACTCATAAGAGGACATTGCGTGATGTGATGACGACGACGTGCCTTGCCTGATGTTAGCTGGCTTCCATCTTTGCCAGTACTTAGTACCTTTGTAATTAAAACCTGTAAATGAATTCCCTACCGTGATTCCACGTAACAATAATATTCGCAAAGGATCTGTTGTTCGATCCCCTTCTCCCATGTTTTAACTTTTGAATTTGCAAAAGATAGCGCCTGAATTACGGCAGGAAATACCTTGCCAATTCTTGTCATATATGCAGAGGAAGTGTCTAAATTCTACTAATACGTTTTGAGAGCAAATAATAATTCATCATCTTCATCATCATCAGCCTGGTTACGCCCACTGCAGGGCAAAGGCCTCTCCCATACTTCTCCAACGACCCCGGTCATGTACTAATTGTGGCCATGTTATCCCAGCAAACTTCTTAATCTCATCCGCCCGCCTAACTTTCTGCCGCCCCATGCTACGCTTCCCTTCGAATCCAGTCCGTAACCCTAATGACCATCGGTCATCTTCCCTCCTCGTTATATGTCTTGATTTCAACTAAAATTGAGTGAGGGAAAAACTGGCGTTTGTTCCCTCACCCAATCTGCTCTTTTCTTATCCCTTAACGTTACACGTATCATTCTTCTTTCCATAGATCGTTGCGTCATCCTCACTTTAAGTAGAACCCTTTCCGTTAGCCTCCAGGTTTCTGCCCCGTACGTGAGTACTGGTAAGACACAGCTGTTTTATACTTTTCTCTAGAGGGATAATGGCAACCTGCTGTTCATAATCTGAGGATGCCTGCCAAACGAACCCCAGCCGATTCTTATTCTGATTGTTGTGTTCATATGGGAGGTTGTGGCCAAGTACTGCACTAGGGTGGCCAATCCTGCTCTGGTGAGGGAGTGCGTTACCGGCTTTGGTCACCGGGATCAGGCCAAACGCCAGGCCTCTTTGTGCAATTTTATCAGCACTCGGATTTTTTTTTTAAATCCGGTGGAAAGTTGCGCGGCACCGGGATTCGAACCACGGTCCTCTTGCACGCGAGGCGGATGTTCTAGCTCTGCGCCACTGCTGCACTAATAATTAGGTCCCTAAAACACAAGGAAGCTCATGGTGACAATTCGCATGAAAAAGACCACACATGTTCATTTTTATATTACTTTATTTGATGATTCAAAAACCAATCATTGTTGTGGAGGTAAGCACCTCTTCGGTCACCTTGACGATATGTGGAAGGTGAAACAAAAGTCAAGTGTACAAACTTACGTCAAGTATCGATAACACACAAACTATAGTCCAAACAGGCCGACCTCGACGCTGTAAGTCTAAAAGCAGACCAGTTCAAGTTGGCACTGGCAAACAAATATGCAGCTTTACAACAGAGAGATGAAGATGACATAGAGGCAATGAATGAGACCGTAACTAGTCTGGCTTGAGAAGCAGCAATTGTAGTGGGAGGAAAGGCGCCAAGGCGACAAGTAAGTAAGCTCTCCGAAGTAACAAAGGACCTAATAAAGAAACGACAAAAAATGAGAGTGTCCAATTCTAGAGATCAGATAGAATTCGTAGAACTGTCAAAACTGATCAACAATGAGAAAATAAGGGATATACGAAACTATAACGGGAGAAAGGCTGAGGGAACAGTAAAAGATGGACGAAGCATGAAATCAGTGAGAAGGAAACTTGGCGTAGGAGAAACCGAGATGTATGCACTGAAATATAACGAAGGCAATATCATCAGTAATGTTGAACGTATAGTAAAAGCAGCGGAATAATTCTATACTGACCTGTACAGTACCCAGAGGACTCAGGATAACTCTATTGGAAACAATAATGAACAGGATACAGAAACTCCCATAACTAGTGATGAGGTCAGAATGGCCTTGCAAGACATGAAACGGGGAAGAGTGGCAGGAGAGGTTGGAATACCGGATTATTTATTCAAAGATGGAGGAGGCATGATGATTGAAAAACTGGTGGCCCTTCATACGAACTGTCTACCGAGTTCGAGGGTCCCAGAGAACTGGAAGAATGCCAACCTTATACTGATCCACAAAATGGTAGACGTTAATGAACTGAAAAATTGTGTGCTCATTAGCTTACTTCCAGTATTATATAAGATGTTCACCAAGATATTCTCCAATAGAATGAGGGCAACAATGGACTTCAGCAAACCAATGGAACATGCTGGCTTCAGGAAGGGACACTCTAGAATGAATCCCATTCATGCCAGCAATCTGGCAATAGAGAAATCTGCAGAGTATATGGCGCTCTATATGGCTTTCATAGATTACGAAATGGCATTTGATTCAGTCGAGATACCAGCAGTCATAAAGACTTTATGTAATTAAGGAGCACACGACGCTTTCGTAAATATCTTGGAAAATACCTACAGAGATTCCATAGGTACTTTAATTCTTCACAACAAAAGTAGGAAGATACCTATAAAGAAAGGGGTCAGATAAGGAGACACAATCTCTGCAATGATATTCACTGAGTGCATGGAAGAAGTATTCAAGCTGTTAAACTGGGACGGCTTAGGTGTAAGGATAAACGGCGAATATCTCAGCAACCTTCGATTTGCCGATGACATTGTCCTGTTCAGCAACACTGGGAAAGAGTTACAACAAATGATTGTGGACCTTAACAGAGAGATTATAAGAGTGGCGTTGAAGAATAATATGCAGAAGTTAAGATAATGACCAATACTCTGGCAAGGGAACAGGAGTTAATACAGGATCGCCAGTGAACCTCTAGAGTTTCTGAAGGAGTACGTTTACCTAGATCCATTACTCACGGGGTACTCTGATCATCATCATCATCATCAGCCTGGTTACGCCCATTGCAGGTCAAAGGCCTCTCCCATACATCTCCAACTATCCCGGTCATGTACTAATTGTGGCCATGTCATCCCTGCAAGCTTCTTAATCTCATCCGCCTACCTAACTTTCTGCCGCCCCCTGCTACGTTCCCCTTCCCTTGGAATCCAGTCCGTAACCCTTAATGACCATCGGTTATCTTCCCTCCTCAATTACATTTCCCGTCCATGCCCATTTATTTTTCTTGATTTCAACTAAGATGTAATTATTTCGCGTTTGTTCCCTCACCCAATCTGCTCTTTTCTTTTCCCTTAACGTTACACACATCATTCTTCTTTCCATAGCTCTTTGCGTCGTCCTCAATTTAAGTAGAACCCTTTTCTTAAGCCTCCATGTTTCTGCCCCGTACGTGAGTACCGGTAAGACACAGCTGTTATACACTTTTCTCTTGAGGGATAATGGCAACCTGCTGTTCACGATCTGAAAATGCCTGCCAAACGCACCGCAGCCCATTCTCATTGTTCTGATTATTTCAGTATCATGATAGGGATCCGCGGTCACTACCTGCCCTATGTAGATGTATTCCCTTACCATTCATTGTGCCTCGCTACCTATCGTAAACTGCTGTTATCTTCCGAGACCGTTAAACATTACTTTAGTTTTCTGCAGAATAATTTTTAGAGCCATCCTTCTGCTTTGCCTCTGCAGGTCAGTGAGCATGCATTGCAATTGGTCCCCTGAGTTACTAAGCAAGGCAATATCATCAGCGAATCGCAAGTTACTAAGGTATTCTCCATTAACCCTTATCCCCACTTCTTCCCAGTCCAGGTCTCTGAATACCTCCTGTAAACATGCTGTGAATAGCATTGAAGAAATCATATCTCCCTGCCTGACGCCTTTCTTTATTGATGTTTTGTTGCTTTCTTTATGGAGGACTACGGGGCTGTGGAACTGCTATAGATCTCTTTCAGTATTTTTACATACGGCTCGTCTACACCCTGATTCCGTAATGTCTCCATGACTGCTGAGGTTTCGACTGAATCAAACGCTTTCTCGTAATGAATGAAAGCTATATATAAGGGTGGGTAATATTACGCACATTTCTCTATCACCTGATTGGTAGTGTTAATATGGTGTATTGTTGAGTAGGCTTTACGGAATCCTGCCTGGTCGTTTGGTTGACAGAAGTGTATGGGGTTCCTGATTCTATTTGCGATTACCTTAGTACATACTTTGTAGGCAACGGACAGTAAGCTGATCGGTCTAGAATTACTCTGTTCACGAGAAAGAATATACAGAATGATAAAAATGGGTTGGAGTGCATACGGCAGACATTGTAAGATCCTTGCTGGAAGCTTACCATTATCATTAAAAATAAAGCTTTATAATCGATGCATACTACCGGGGCTAACATATGGGGCAGAAATTCGGAGACTTACAAAGAAGCTGGAAAACAAGTTAGGAACCGCGCAATGAGTGATGAAACGAAGAATGTTAGGCGTAACGTTAAGTAATAGAAAGAGAGCGCAGCGGATCAGAGAGCAAACGGGGTAGCTGATATTTTAATTGACATTAGGAGAAAAAACATAGAGCTCGGCAGGGCCTGTAATGCGTAGGTTAGATAACTGATGGACCATTGGAGTCACGTTATGGGTGCCAAGAGAAGGGAAGTGCAGTTGAGGACGGTAGAAGACTAGATCGGGTGAAATTAAGAAATTCGCACGCACTAGTTGGAAATGGTTGGCACAGGACAGGGGTCATTAAGGGTTACGGACTGGATTCCTAGGGAAGGGAAGCGTAGCAGGGGGCGGCAGCAAGTTAGGTGGGCGGATGAAATTAAGAAGTTTGCAGGGACGGCATGGCCACAATTAGTACATGACCGGGGTTGTTGGAGAAGTATGGGAGAGGCCTTTGCCCTGCAGTGGGCGTAACCAGGCTGATGATGATGATGATGAGGACAGGGGTAATGGGAGGTCACACGGAGAGACCTTCGTCCTGCAGTGGCCTTAAAGTAGGCTGCTAATGATGATAGTCAGTACTACCCACCGCGATGGCTCAATGTGCGGCGGCGGCTTTGATCTTTATGGAAGTGAAACTTAGAAGCGTTCGCAAGCCATAGTTTGAATCCTCGTTAAAAAAGCTCAGGTGGTCGATAGTAACGCAAGATTTGCTGCTACTGCGTATCTCATAGCCACCGAGCTTCTTTGAGAGGGTGCACCCAATTATTTAATTCTGAAGCCCGTACTGGAGGCTCGGAAGACATTGCTTCGTTATTTAACGCGGCCTAATTTGTACGAGTGTTACAATTTTTCATGATATCAGCAAACAAGAAAACAAATAGGGCAGGTGTTTCTTAACCATATTTATGCAATAGCCACCGTGCTAACATTGTGAAATATGTTGAAATGTTGAAGAAAAATTTGCACTGGCAAGTAACAAAAATCTGGAAAAAACCTGTAAGTCGTAAGGCAATATTAGCCAAATATTGTCAAAAACAAGGTCATTAAAATATTGCAAGACAATTGCAAATTAGAAGTACACACTAGAAAAACCTACGCACATATACGAAAATAAGTTGCGCCAGAACACATATATAGTTAAGCCCGCTAAACGCAAGTTCCGTGCGAGTAGTCACGTGACACTTTGCGTTTAGCAGCCTTTCTTTCAGGCTTGGAAAATACTTTTACGCAGCATGTATTGAGCAACAGATAGCTGGATCCGGAATATTGCAGGCTATTCTAGAATTTTCTCGTTGACACATTTGCTGTTGTGATCATATTTGAAAAGTTCATTATTTATAATAACTAAATATGTGTTTAGGTGAAACTTATTTTCATATATGTGCGCAGATTTTTTCGAGTGTGTACTTCCAGGTTTTAATAGTAAATAATTAAGGGAAATACAATAAGGTTGTTTGACTTTTTACAAGCGACTACCAACAACACTACCTTCGTTCTGCCCAGCTACGTGGCACTTGCATATTTTGAATATTGGGCAGAAGTCACGGGAACCACATGGTATTCACAAAGATTATTTGCCCTTCGAAATGATGTACCAGTGAATGCGCGTATATAACCACGGTATGCTCACAAAAAAGCATGGCATGCAAGTATACCTCCGTTCTGCATAATCATAGAAATAAACGTCTGCATGAAACCTAATGAAAGGTATAATGTTCTTTCGTAGGTATCTGTAAGGTACGCCAACCTCCTAACGAAATAACGCATTATATTCAACGGTTTCCTAGATTTGCTTCGTATTCAGTGGTTTAGACATTGGATATGTGCCACTGAGGTTGGGTCTATTGTCGGCCAATCTTTCATAATGGGTCTATGTCACTTTGACACAAGAGGCACGCAATCCTTAACGGGTCTAGACACGTGCCATGCTTCTTTGTGCATACAGCTGTCGTCACTATTCTTCCCGCGACAAGCATCACGCACCACCATCGCGCTCAAGACATTGCTGCGTAGACGTCTCACGCTACATCCGCCTAACTTGTTCGCATTTTGGCATAGCTTGTGGGTGGTGTAGTGCATGCATATGAAAATTTTATGGCAAATGTTGTGTCTATTGTGACAGATAAATATAAACAACGCTTGAGGATGCAGGTTCAATAAGATAAAATGAAACTGAATGGTACCCGTCACCGTTAGTTATGTAGAATTTCATACACATTTTGTGAAAAAGAAAGAGTCCCGTTTTACATAAATTACGCTATGTGCGTTGCAACCAGGACCTTGTACCAAGGTCAACTACTTTGGCAAAGTGCCTAATGCAGATATTACGTCGGGGCTGGTGTAAAGCACTAGAGCCCAGAAATTCAGCTATTAGGCAAAGGTAGGAGTGTGCCCTAGCAATAAAATGACAATTCGGAAAGAACGAGCTACAATCGTGGGCTGGAATCAATTGCTTCAAAGTTATTTATTGGTTAGTGGAGGAAAGCAGAATATATTGTGGGAAACGAAGCAGCGCTGTGAGACTGCGATTGGTTCACCCGGTTCCAGGGTGGAGAGTTGGTCCAGGTACGAGTCAGTCGACGAGTGTACTGTTGTGCTGAGGCGGGAGCTGGTCTGAAAAGGGATTCACAAGCCGGCGCTTACGCCGTTCTGAGCAGAGTGCTTTGTCTTACATCTTGGTTAAATAAAACATGCTCTTACAGTCTGTAAGCAGTGCGTCACGGTAATTTCTACTTCCAAATGATTGTATGGCGACTCTGTCGGTTTGATTTAATCTTCATGTAAAGATTGAATGGTTAAGATCCTTGCAGCAAACTTACGAGCCTTGCATGCACGACACTGCCTCGATGTCAAATCTTCGCCATTTTACCACGTACTCTTGGCTAAGCCAAATCCGAGTCAACTTTATTGATGGAAACCCTTCGAGTATTCGTGAGCGGGCCCTGCTCAATAAGAGTAGAGACAGGGTGATCTGTCTAAAGTGATCGGCTCGTGACATTGACATACGTGAATGGCGGCTACCGATGTCACCGTTTATTTAAGGACCTCGTAAGGATTTGCTCGACAGGTCGGGGTGCTAAAAAATAGGTTGTCTCATTTGCGGATGTAGCAGTGGTAAGTGCCGCCGCATTGCCCCTATAAAGCAAACCATAGGCCCTGATGCACCGATGATTTTTTTCCGAAATACCTGCCAGCTCATGCTTTTGGCTGGTATGATTGCCGAGGCTGTGACATCTTCGGAAGCTGGGCGAAGGACTGCTGAGTAGGCTGCGTTATTGTCAGTAAATATTCATTCCAGTTTGGGTTGAGTATATTGTTGCGATGAAACGTGTGGGAAACTGGGAAAACGGCTCTCCCGGCTTCTGATCAAAGTGGAGGCTAATGAGCATGGGCGTTCATTAAGCTGCGATGAGCTTCGAGGTGACGCTGGACAAGCAAATGCGACAAGTCAGCCGGTTGCTTTCGCAGCACGTGGAGAGGCAGTGGTGGAGACGATGGCGTTCGTAGAAACACCAAGTGCTATAGTCGCCGATGTTCTGTCTTGTTCGAAAGTATTCATCACGAAAGCAGCGTGTCTCATTCAAGACAGTCCCGTCTCGCGCTGTAGAAATTCATGTGTCGAGAGGGCCGGGCTGTTAACGCCATCGTTTAAACGCGGATTTCACTGTTTTGAGGTCGTGAACACTTGGCCGGGGCTGCAGCCATATCCTTGCTGAGCAGGCCTATGTGCCTCGTGTTCAGCCTCCTGGAGGCGGCGATAGGGCTCCCACACATGCATCAGCTTAAGACGTCATTGAAGGTGCGGTTGCGCTCGACGAGGCAGTTGTGTGTGGATAGTGTAGTGAAGTCGCGGTATGTTGCCAAACATACCGCGCACACATACATACAGCAGCTGGAGTGACCAGTTAACACACAGCGGGGAGCAGTTCATCGGAAAATATTTGGGCTTCCCGCAAGGCTACGGCGTGATGCTCATGTATGTCCGGAGGCGCCGTATCTTCGACTCGCTCGGTGAACTGATTGGCAGCGGCAAACGGATGAACTGCTCAAAACCCACAACTTCAGAGGTGTATTTTGGACACTTTGATGTATGTTCCTTTCTTTAATTTTCGCAGGTAGTTCTGTGACGCGGAGCCTCTGAGAACTCAATTGAGGACAAAGCCATTTGTTGCAAAACGCACACGAAGCTTTCAGTACAACTAATGTAAAGGGAAACACATACAATAAACACCCTGAAAAATTCACAATAAGAAGCGAAATACAGTCATAGCTATAAGAGTACCAAGAACAGTCGAGTTAGGGGCAGATTGAGAGGCTGAGCGCGCTCAATAGTTAGACGCGGAGGAGCGGAGGCCAGGCGACGAATGAAGTTTAGTTTATCTCGCCAAAAAGTCGATGTGTTTGACCGATGAGCGGGCAAGCTGAGCGTGGCAGCTCCGGCTTGAAGATGGAACGCAGGTGGCCTGGCGGCACGTGCAGAAGGAGGAGGCATTCTGGCCAGGCAACTGGGCACAAACTCGGGCCCGTAGCTCGTCTACTCGCGCTCTGACTGCGGGTGTAGAAATTCGCCGGCCTGGGAACGGGTTGGCAGGAGGTTTCGGTCGGATAAAGCCCTGGAAGTTCGGGGACGGAACCCGACAGCCCATCTTCAGCTCCTGGTCCGATGGTCGACCTTCACCGTTGCCTCGCTTCTTAGAATTCCTGCCTCCCCCCCCCTCTTCTGCCAGCATGCCTCGTTTTTTTGCCCCTCTGGCACATTCGTCTCTTCCAGACTAGTAATCTTTAGGGTCCGGTGTGCAGCGGTGATTGGTCCCTGGAAGCTCGGTGGACTTTCCCGATTGGATCACTTTCTTTTGGCTTTTTTACTTGCGCCGCGCTTTTTCCGGCCTGATGTTCTTCGATGCCGTCGTCTTTCACTAAGCATGGCATTAACCTCCGTTCGAGTAACCTTTGCTGTCCTCTTCTTTCTCGTCTTCCACCACGGCACTGTCTCGCGCACTTGACACATCAAAGGATTGGATCTTTGAATTTCATTTCATTTGTTTGCCCTCAGATGTGCACAGGCATTAAAAAGAGGAGGGGTAATAAAAAAGAAACAACTAAACAAGCCGAACAACGTCACACCATTGGGCAGATGTCTTGGGGTCGAACCTGTGCACACAAGGACAAGTTACACTCAAGGTTGCTTTTTGCGATACTGGCAGGTCTGACAGGACCTTATGCAAGCTTTAATAGCGCATTGCATGCTTCGCCAGGAAATACATTTCGCCGCTCTGGCATACGTTCTGGAAGGCCCAAGGTGTTCTAAAGTAGGCGGGCAAAGGAGACCTTCCCATCGCTCGGCGGCCCACAAAGCTGTGAAAGAACTTTTGTCTTTCTCGATGACGCTGTGAGCTCGCGAACACACGCGCAGGGCCGCGACTTCACGGCGTCTTTCCTTCCCCCTCTTTCTCTCTATGTCCCCTTTATATTCCCTTTTTCTTGTCCCCCATTGTAGGGTAGCCAACCAGATTCATTTCCGCTTAACATCCCTGCCTTCTCCCTTTCTTTCCTCCTCCTTCTCCTCCTCCAGAAGTGCTTGGATTTAAATTGAACGGAAGCATCAATCGGACAACCGTCGAGATAAACAAGCGGCGTTCATAGTATTGATGGAAATAAAGCAAGAGAGTGATCGTATAATCAGTGGGAAAACAACTGAAGACACAAAATCAGAAACACCGAGGGCAAGCAATTTTATTTTAACAATTTTATTGAACACAATGCTTGAAAAAGAAAACACGAATAAACCAACTGCCTGCATGCGCAGTAATTATAAGTCACGTGGAAATAGTGAGCGAGTGTGTTTCACAATCAATTAAAACGACAGACGGCTAAGATACACAGTCATCGCGCAATCTTTTTATATGGAATGCTTAAGCAAATTCCCGAGTCCTTCTGTCTTTGTGCTTGATGATCATGTCAGTTTTTTCGATGAAAGGGTTGCCCCCACAAGATCTGCAATAAGTATAAATCTTTTCCGATTTGCCCATCCTGCTAACTTACTGCAAGAAATTGATACCACCAGATCCGTTTCAGGCAAAGGTAGCGGTAGGAAGTAGGTAAAAAAGTTTTGAGAAAGGGAAGAAAAGATTAAGGGGATGTAGGCACAAAGGATAAAATGAAAAGCCCGTATAACATACATGGTCAACTCAAGCAGGCTAGGTGACTATATGTTAGTGCCCCGTTTCAAAGCGGTTGCCAAAAATCACCACCATCATCATGGAGTGGAGGTAGAACTTCGAATCGAGGATGGTTAGAGAATTCGAGGGTTAGTTCGCGAATAATGGACCTGTAGATGCAAAGCGGCTCCCGAAACGGCCTTGTACAACTTCATTGAGGAAAATAACGACTACGGACACTCCGAGGTATCCTTAATATATGGAAAATGTATTCCTTCATGATACTCCATTGGTACTTTTTATAAAATGCACTTCGCAACCTGCACTGTAATGATATATACTTTCGAATGTTGTGAATACTAGGTTGTAAAGTTTGATTTATAATATTGAGCGAAATGCCGTTTCGTTATTCCAAGAATATTCAGCATTTTGTTCTATTTGTTTCATGTACCTATTCAATTTGTACACGGTAAACCAATTTACGTGCATAAAGATGTTTTCAGGCCTCTAAAACACACCCTTACAATGCAATTAGTGGTTGAATTTTTCACGAACAAGCTGCCTATTGAGAAGGCAATTTAAGGCAAAACACCCTCAGCAACGGCAGATTTTCAAAGGGTGCAATAACAAAACTACACCTTCGTGGTATTAATAAAACATAATTGAACAAGGTCATAAATAAGCGATCTATCCTCCTCCTCCGTGAACAAGCTAGCTTCTAAGCGAAGAAATGAAGGAACTAAACAAATAAAATAAAAAAATAATGTGTGACCGAAGTTGCACTTTGGCCCAAGCCTGCCTAAAATAACGTCAATTTCAAACACTAACCACGTAACGCATACGGGCGCACATCAGAGCAAACGCATTGCAAATGGAAGCGCATTTCTCGAGACCAGTGAAAAGCAAACAGATAACAAGTAATTCAGAGCCGTACATTCGACAGCACCCATTGCAACGTTGAGCGAGCATATTTCTTGCATAATTACGCGGCCATCTTCGGACATTTGTGAAACCAATTCTGCGTGCTTCTTTGTGTTCCATATAATTGTTAACTGAGCATTATATCAATACAGAAATCGGCAGGAATACTTTGACTGTCATGATAGCTTTTACTACATTGCCAAATAAAAGTACTGCTATTCCCTACACCTGCATCCTAAGCAAAAAAATATGCCCATCATACTCTTGAATATTTAGGGGTAAAATATGGGTGCTTTCGTCAGCCCCATGTTTTATTCTTTAAAGATGCCATGGACAGGGATATGTGAATAGTCTTTTGTACCACACTCTCCTCTTAAGGGTGTGGAGTATTCTGCAGTGTATTCAAAGATATTATAAAAAGCTTATTTGAGGAACACCAGCATATAGGCTGCGGGAACAATTGGACCCCCTGTTGTTTGTAATGTGTCGCAGTTCTAAGCTTATTGATATCACGGAAAAGAGAGGAATTTAGCTTTCGGCTTAAACTCCTCAAAATGAAGGTGAAACGCATCAAAATGTAGCAAACACGCTATGTATTGAAAACCTTCATCTCTTTGAAAAGTGAACTAGAACATTTGTCAGCGCAACTGACAAACAAAAATCGAGGCTCTATGAAAGGGGGCCAAGGTGATACGAGCCAATTACATTGGTCTACAGTCGCCAACAGCAAAGAAGGTCACCTTCTATTCTATATTGCAAAGCGAGATTACAAATATGCGTGTGTGAGACTTTTCAACTTCAAATTGTATGGCAGCTGCCTCCAATAAAAAGAATGTACTTATGACTTTTTCCTTCGCTTGGCGCAACGTTCTTTGTTTCAGTGCTGTGAATTGAATGTTGTGACTTAAAAAATTTTTGTCACGTTCGATGCCCATAGCGAAATTAGGATGGGAAATGGCACGTCCATTGATAACCGATATTTACCTCTTGCCGACAGCCTTTTTTGTGACTATGTCGCTACTAAAGCAATCGTACAATCCTCACAAGCGCACATACGCTAGCAAAGCTTGGTGTATTGGAATGATTGGTTCTTTCGTCGACCGCACTAGGCATGCGCCTAACGTCTACATCACCTTGGGTACTCGCTATAGAGGCATAGTTTACGTGCATCTTGCATAACCCGCACTACCCGCCTAGTGAATGAGTGAAGTGTAACGCAGCGTTAACCCAGCATATACTTCATAATGGCGCAGCAGAGTCTGAAAAGACGTCTCCACGGAGCTTGAGCTCGTGGAGCGAAAAAAATCCCTTCGAACTATTCTGTTTTCGTCGCGATTGGGAGTGCTCACAATTGAAGATGGCGGCTTTCTTCGACCTGCGAAGAAAATGAGTAATGGTATACTGATGTACTGGCTGTGTTTTCGCCACATGCACAACATGGTTCGATTTGATGACGTCATGAAAATAGCCTTCAGCAATGTTGCAGAGGTTTACTTGACATGTACCGGTGGCGGAAGTATTGAAAGACTACTGTAAAGAGACTCGGAGCGCTTTCTCAAAGGTACTTCATGGTGTAGCGATTGGAATCAATATTTCGCCGTTCTCGAACAAGCAGTGATAAGCCACGCGCGTGCTGTCGCGATGACGTCCCTCATCGTGTGGAAGAAAGTGCTGTTGGAAGAAAGGAATAGACGAAAAGGTGCTTGGCGCTCTAACACATGGATAATTCTGAAAGAGGCATCCGTGCAAGGTTTCTCCGGAGGCTTGCCGCAGTACGACGTAATTGGACGCGTCGCAGGCATTCATGACACGCTTTTAGGCATCGAACCAAGTACGCGCACAGGTCAGAGTTCAGGGAAACGGGGAAAGCCAAAAGAAGTACTATGGGTTAGGCTGTTCGGTCGTAAGCTCTCCATCGGATGCGTTGTATTGTCATACGCAATGAATCATGAATACTGTTTCGATTTAGTGAGAAACACAGTGGCTCATGCCTTTGAAATCATAAGTGCCGCTTTTGAAATAGTGCCGGTTAAGAGAAGAAAGTTCGCCGACGCTCTTAACAGCAGAAAAGCGGAAATTGTCATGATATCCGTGGGCCTTACGCCTGACCGTTATCGGCACTTTGATTTTGCTGTTAACATGTTCGGACACGCTACTTTCTACGTTCAAAAGAAGTGGCGGCACCAAGCAGCCTTCGTATTCGCCATGCTGCCCTGGACAGTTGCGCTGGTTTCATCTCTGCTTGTTCCTTTGCGCTAGTGAACTTGCGGTTGGGCTATAGTCCCATGAATGACCTCGGCGGTGTGACACTGCCGCTAGTCGCGGTGACCCTGCTGCTCGTTTCCCCATTGCGAGCCGTGTACCGCCGCGACATCAACATCCGCACCGTCACGACGTGTTGGATGGTGGCTTGCTTCTCCCCAGCCGCTTACACTAGAAGCCTCATAACTGCGAGCCTCACGTCGAAGCAGATGTGGGAGGCAGACGACCTCGCTGAAGAGATACTTCTGAAGCTCCGCGCTGGAAACCTGTGGCCCTGCGCGGAAGCGAACCCTTTCTTCGCCGTCATGCTCACTTCATCTCTTGTTCACGCTTCTTGCAAGGGCAGTGACATAATGGACGCCGTAGCATCCACCGTTAAGCGCTGGAACCGGGGCAGGCGTGCTTACGCAGGAAGCTGTCACACGTGTCTTGATTGCACCGTACGAGGAACGCACATCATGCTGTCAATGGTCATCGAACCTTGCACCTTCGTTCAGGTTTCGTACCTGACTGTGGAATGAAATACACCTATTGGAAGCCTTATAGGTGGCTTTCCGGTGAGGAAAGAGTTCGGGCAAAGCAGAGAGCTCGTATCCCTAATTATTAGAATATTTGAAACCGGTTGGGACATTCGCATTCGACGCTCGGTCGGCGTGCGTTGTACGAGTCGGTCACTGCCAGGGGAAGTGCCTGTCTTCTACAAGGGCTTCTCATACGTGTATTTCTTCAGCTGCGCTCTCTGTTTTCTTGCGCTAGCCATTGAATTATGCCATGCACGCTGTGCTCACCGTATTGCTGCCGAAAACATAATTTCCCGAAGAGAGCTTAGTTATTTAGTTAGTTAGCTTAGTTAGTTAGCTTAGTTAGTTAGCTTAGTTAGCTTAGTTATTTTAGCTTAGTCATTTTTCCTTTCCTTGAGGAAAATAAAACCGATTCTGATTCTGACAAAGAAATCGGCAACTACTTGGGGCCTTAACATTAGAGCTCTGAAACGTACATAGACCTTTTTGTTTGTCGTGCGGCTTTCGTTAGTGCCAATTGTTTTGGTAATAAATACTGCATAAGCCCAAAAAAGATGTACTGGATGAAAGGTGAAATCTCTATACTCGTTCTTAGTAATTTGGGCGTTGCTTTTGTACGCTGCTTGCGAGTGTCATTCGAAAAAAAGAAAACGACCATGATGAAGCGATGATTGGTGGTAAACGTTTTGAGACAACTACACTATGTTTAATAACGTGTTTTACTGGGGCAGCAGTCGAACGCATGTAGTAGGCTTGCTGTTCCAATCCCTTTCCTTCACGCAGTCGTCGTGACGTGTGGATGACAATAGTCTCCGTCGGCATTGCCTTGTCGTTTGTTCTGTTGCCATTCTACCCATTCTCTTCAACCACTGCTTCACTGTTGCTATATGGCGAATAATACTTACTTAGCCCAGCACCGCCACTAGGGATTGATGCGATACCTTTGCTGCGGTTATGTGGACTTGGGAGCGGTACGTGTTGAGTGTTACCCTATCTACCATGGAGCGATCGATCTCCAGCAACTGAGCCGGGGTATTGTGCTCCACGCAGACTGTGACAACGGTCGTGACATGCGTCTAGCAGATGAAGGCAGTGTTGGGTGCATCGCCAAGAATGCGCTTTCTATACGATGGTGGTTTTCGTTGTGTGGGTTTGCTGATGGTCTCACCAATGAACTTTTCAGAAGCCGAGTAATCGCGTGTTTGCTCTTGTTTTTTTTTGTTGAGAACCTGGCGTTCTCTTTAAGCTTCGCTAGAGCTACTGGATAACGTGAATATACTCCTCCTTGAGTATACTCCTGAATATACTACTCATGGCTCGATTTGCGCAAGAAAAGTGCACGTTTCATGGGCCCATAAAACCAGCATGCTGTCACTCATAAGGTTGCATGGAACAACGAGGAGGTGTCGAATACCTACGTAACAATGCCGGGAAATGAGAAATATCCTATGCGTGCTTGGGTGTGAGCACCCCCCCCCCTCCCCGAAAAACAAAACAAAACAAGAAGGAAGAATGTATAAAATATTCAGAATAAAGCTATCTAACATGTTCAAACAGTGCAAAAAATTGCTGTCATTACTCAAGGGAGTGCATAATCGCGTGTGCCCTGAAAAGTGTATTTTTGTGCATGTCATGCTTTGTCACCTACGTTTGTTATTCCATGTTGAAGTTATATTTAAAAGATTAACAAGAATTTTGCGCTCTCTGACATAGAAGGAGCACTTGTTGAATCCACTGTAACGCAAATAAAACCGACACAAGGAACACAAGACCGAACACGACGGGCTTAGCATTTGTGGTTTCTGGTCTTGCGTTAGTTGTGTGTGTTTGATTTGCCCTACAATGACTTCATCAAGTGTCAACCAACTAGCTCAAGAAGTTGTCCAATGTCTGCGCGATGTTTTCTATGCCTGAAATATTGGCATCTCCTTCATATGACGTGTTTGGAACAAATAAATAATGGTGATATTGTTCAGATGGTTTTATTTCGTGCTTCATAATTTTCTAGTTAGTTGACATACCACTTTCGGGCACTGCGTCGCAATACTTCTTATTGCTCTACATTGTATGACACCAATAATGAATGCCGCCAACTTCGGCACAAAGGCCTACGGATATGAATGAATGGATGAATGAATGTTTATTTTGACGAAAATAAAACACAAAGAATCTCTGTCAAAGAGGCTGACGAAAAGGCACCAATGTCTGACTAAGAGTCAGTCCCCTTCCCCGACCCATTCCCAGTGCACAAAACACTCAAGCACACAGGGCAAGCATGGTACACAAAGTGGATACATACACAAAAAATAAAAAGTACATGAAATACATAACAGAAATACTGAATTTGATTTGTGTACAAAAGAATGAACACTCATACCTGAAGCGACAGCAAATACATGTTCACTTTTTGAGCCGTATCTCCCTACTTATACAAAGGCTTATTTCTGTCTTGCGGCGTATATACAGAAAAACCCAAAGGCTGATCGCAGCGGCCGTCTTTTCGTCACGTGTAAATGTTCGTGATTACTATCGTGATTTTTTTCCTATTTTCATCCAATGTAGAGGTTGTTGCGTTCATTTTTGTTTGCATGTTTTATTTCTCGCGCTATTTATTACTTCTTTATCGATCACAAATTTGCACGGGTCAGACTTTGTTTTACGTTCCGCGCAATAGCTTCGCTTTTGTTTTGTTTACATCTCTCGCCATTTGCGAGTGCTTCACGTCATCTCCTCAGGTATGCCTCTGGTCTACGGTTGACCAGGCTTAGAGCTAGGTCACCTGCAAGCGCTAGCGCCATTATTTGAAAGCACGCATGGAGGATTCATTTGTTGCTCCATCCCCTCCGTTCTTAGAGTTCTATAGATTGACCGCCATCTTCTAACCTTTTTATTTTGTCAATGTCAATCGAAAAAAAGCTATAGTACAGAGAAGGCATCATTAATTTAGTCCTCAGTGAATTTCCACTAGTCCTGTGCATGCCCGGTCTTACCAGGCTATTTGTGCTCGGTTGTTCCCACAAACTCCTGAGCACCTATACGAAATCGGCATCCTTACGCCTTCCTACTGGAAAATATCCCTTAGTAGCTCTTTCTTCACGTTGCCGGGAACGTCTAAGAAACATCAGTGATAATAACCTACACCGAGCCGTTGAAATCTTCATACACCGGGTTGGTACAAGGATATGCCTGTAAGCGCCTGCCATGCTCACTCTCCTGTCGTATAAACCTACGACGGCTGGTAACCTCCGGAGTGCACCAGCTTGGTGCTCTTTTGCCAGATCTGACCCTTGCGCCATTAAAACTCCTACGTCATCAGCCTCCGGAGTGCCATTTGAGCAGCCCGCTCACGTGGTTGCTATCGGTGGTGTTAGGCAAAACTAAATGCTACAGTCAACCTGTGCAACGAACTGAAAATTCAGTTACTGTTGTGAAATAAAGCTGAGGAAATGACATAACGAAGAGTTTTGACAATATCTTTATTTTACAGGTTGGTACGTTTCATTGGTGCGATACAAAAATAAGCGTTTGCGCCGGTTCCAATTCGCCTCCCTTTTATAGAAGAAAGGAGAACACGAACGTCTTGTTCATGCCTGCTTTAACTTAAATGTTGTTTTTTGCTCAGCTCTCGCAATGAATTAAGGGTCAGCTGGCGTAATCCCTGCACGGATAGAACCAGGCCCGTGCATTTCTCGATGACCATCAGCACCTCGGCCCCCATGATGGAGTCTAAGCCCAACTCGCCCAGGTTGCTGTTATGGTTCAGCTTCGACGAATCTTGGAAGCCTGCGGGAACGTCGTGGGATGAAGAAGTGCAAAGTTACGACAACGTGGTTCAAGAGCGCAAAGAAGGAAACAGAAATACGTCTTCGCGATAACAGCGCATGCGCTGGGCTCGAGGACAGAGGCGCGTCAAAACAGGGGCTTACCGCAAAATTGACGTTTGCGTCATGTGTAGCGCTGAATAACAGAATTGCGCTGAAAAACCCGACTGTTGCTGTGCATGACGCGGGTCCTTGTAGCTGTGACAAGTACGTAAGCTAGGTTTCGGTACCCTTTCACACAGTGAGGAGTTGTTAATTTAGCAGGTAGCTTCACTCCATGCAAAGCCGAGATAAGTTCATGGTAAACGAAAAGTCAATTTACTCGGCATCTACAGCAGTAAATGCGGTGTTGCATTAAAGAAAAAGGTAAAATATGCCGACTCTTGGAGTAAATTTAAGATTTAGGTCATCATTAAAAAAGATTCCATCCGAAAGTGTTGTTGGAGAAAATGTCAGAGAAATGAGGAAAACTGAAGCATAAAACTCACGACTCGGCAACAAGGGAATAAAAACAACATCGCTGTTCAATAAACTGCCTGTATTCAGACATCTCAAGCGAAAGAAATTAACGGAAATTGAACTATACCACTATTTGTTAAGAACACTTTTGTATCATCGTAAACAGTGCAAACAATTGACGTCAGGTAGAACCTGTTATAACGCATCTATTCGTTTCAGATGTTCTAACAGAGAAGTTATACAGAAGTGCGATATCTGGTTTTGCTGGAGAGTTACCAATTCGTAGGTTCTGTGGCTTATCTTTTTATAGCTTTGCGAATTTAGGTTACATTTCTAAAATTATGGTCCCCAATAAAATGTTTCCTCCTTGCAATTGGAGTTTAACTGTCACTCTTATAATTGCGTCAAATTTTAATCAAATTGGTTTATTTGCTCGTTACTGAGAGTATTCTGTGTTTCACGTGTCCTTGAATGAAGAAACTGGAAATCGCCGCGATGTCAATTATTACCACTCCTCGACAAAACACTGTTTTTTGTTGTTAAATAATTTTTACGGCAGTAGGTAGTATATTGTTATGTTGTTGTGCTTTGAGTGACCATATTTCTATGAGTAAAAAATATTTGCTAGTGTAGCGCTGTGTTCCGTTTCTCAATTCCATCTAGCGCATCATCTTGACTGTATATGATGCTTTTGCGAACTTGTGGATGTGGCTTTGTCAGTGCAGTTGCATATGTAGAGAAAATTGTGTGGTAAATGCAAGGAAACAACATAGGGAGGCGTTTGAATATACACCGCCCTACAAGAAAACACAACAGGATTGCATGATATTACAGTCATGCTGACGAATTTCTCCTTCAGTATTTCTTAAAGGTTATAATATATTACGGCGGCTGCACTGTAATCTTGGCATTTCTAAGTTTTTTCTCCAAATCTATACCGTTGAGCCCAATTCTCAATAATGTGTTTGAATAAAATAACAAACAAAGGGCAGGTACAAATTGTTAACTTTTCGCGCTTTCTGTGTCCTTTCCTCTGTACTACGCTTCGAGGTTTTTCTTGTAATATTTGTCGTGTCCCATTTTTTTTTATTTCCGCATTGTGTTCTATACTTCGATTGCGTCACCAGTTTATTTTCTTTCCACTCTCTGAATGATGAATTGCAGTAGTCGGTCAAATCTCTGATCAATATCACTCTTCATGTTAGAGCTGGAATTAATTATCTAGCAGACTTAGTTTAGTGATGATGGTGATGGTGCCCTCGAATTATGCATCTGCATTTTGATATAAGATTATGGTGGCCACAGATTTGGCAGCTTGAAGCTCCATCGAAAGGAAATGCAAGAGGCAACTCGCCTATCAATTAGCAGGCAAAGATGAAAAAAAATTCGACCTGCTGCAACTAAGGTAGGTAATTAAAATAATTTTGTTCTCACAAAATTAATTACCAGGCATATGAACTCTGAAAAAAAAAACATGTAGGACTCAAGGTTTCATTGCCTTTGATTTTCTTCGCCCGAACCGGAAGGTCAGTCATTGAAATCAGCGAGCAAAAATGCAGCATAAGACAGGTTGTATAGACAAAGTCAAATTTTTTGCCTGGTACGAGAAACAAACCCAGAAATTGCGGATTACAATATTTGGCATTACTCGCTGGATGGCTTGAGCACTTTCCCGGTGTGTGTTTAAACGAGAGCCGATAATTTTGTAGTTATTATTATGCCACAATACACTCATAGCTTACAGCTTTGTTTCTCTAGACCACACGGCGTTTCGGAAGAACTTCGAGTTTACCCGTCAAGACCCTTTTCAGAGGTGAAAGTTTTTGGGTCATGGCAAAGTCTGCTGTTGGGGCAGAAAATAGTGACTGCGTTATTGGAGCTCCTCAAGTCAAAATGTCCCTGCGACTGCTTATAGACTCGGTGTGAACCTTTGCGATGGCGCGCCGCTGTTGTTTCTCTGCAGTCTTTTTATCTTTGCCCCTGTATTCTCTTTCCACGTGCAGGGATTAAACCGGACTAAAATTTGAGGGATCCCCCACCCCGGACCCTTTAGTGGTTCTGCCCCCTTGACTTCACGCCAACCAAGTAAAGAGCAATGGGAAGTATGCGGACAAGAGGCTTTGGGGAAGAGAAAACTGACAGGGCAGTCACACGTGTACAAGGCGAATGTTTAGGCGTTACCACGATGGCCGGCAGCACGAAAGTAACGGAGACGCAGGAACAGTGGATTCGTACCAACTAGCCCAATCAAACTGCCTGTTTAGGCGTCAGCTGGGGTGTGGGACAGGTGTTTTTGCTGTCGGTCTTGAGCAGGCCGAATCGCTGGCGGGGATGTGAAGATCCTGCTTACTCTATGACAGTTGATTGTAAATCATGTTTTGTAGCGCTCTGGTTTAAACACCACGCTGCTCTCCGATGCTCGGGCGCTGCTAGGGTTTCTTAACAGGCAGCGGAGCAGGCGTGCGCACCGTACCAGGGAGCCGTCACCTCCAGCGCTCCCATAAGCACCATCCGGCTGACGCGACGCGGTGGCAAACGAACAAAGCGAACATTGCATTCGAACAAAGCATAAGAGTTAAGCTTCTCACCGAGAATTCGGGTCACCGAGTCCACGAGGAAGTTAGTTTCTCGTTCGTTCCCAAAACTTGAAGTGCCTTCCGCCTTGACGAAGCTGGAGACAACGGGGTGGCTTTGGTTCAGGAACCTCTCCATGACCTCCAATGCGGACCTCATTCGCTGAGGCTGTGTTCCCTCGAATGCCGCTTCTGGGCGCTGGGCCTCGTGAGCTTGGCCGCCCTCATCAATGGCACCCCATTGGATGGCCAATGCTAAGAGAGCAATTAAAATACAGAAAGAGAGAAAAAAGAAGCATTGGCTTTTCACATACAGCATTGATATGCTGCCCAAGCAGCTGTTGTTGCTTTAGTAGGGACCTTCAAGTCGTGCTGGCTGCGTTTATATGCGATGGTGGAATGGGAAACTGCGCTTGTACGCGTTCACGCCATAATAAATATTACAGCATATATTAACATGAAACAGTGATGTCGTCATGTTCTCTATAAACTCTAACCGGCCGTGGTTGCTCAGTGGCTATGGTGCTGGGCTGCTGAGCAAGAGGTCGCGGGATCGAATCCCGGCCACGGCGGCCGCATTTAGATGGGGGCGAAATGGGAAAACACCCGTGTACTTAGATTTAGGTGCACGTTAAAAAACCTCAGGTGGTCGAAATTTCCGGAGTCTATGGCTTGCCTCAAGAAGTGGATTTGGCACGTAAAACCCCATAATTTAACTTTCTGAATAATGTCTACACTTTCAATGGCATACTAAATATTTATAACTAGGTAAATTGCATAAAAAATGCTGCACACCACGGCGCGTTTCGTATTCCAGGCAAAGCTGTCGAAGCGCAACTAGATGCCTCATTTGGGTCTGATAAGCATCCTACTTGCCGCGTATTTTGATTTGACAGTGAGTTGCACGTATCAGCGGCTTGAAATTTATGAGCGTTGGCAATGTATAAAATGGATTGCTTACATCGAAGTGAATATCACATATAACACATCGCCTTTCTATGCGCTAGCACATTGAGCTGGAGTGAATATAGGAAAGTATGAGATCTCCTACCAAAAAAAAAAAGAAACACTGCACCCACATTGGTGCGGAAAGTAAATCCTGTACACCCGTCGGATTCCCTAACACGTTAAAGCCTATTTAACTCGAAAAACAATACCATTATCCTCTGTTTCTCATTATGTCACGCGATCGTGCCTGCATGAACAACTTAGAAATGTTGATGGCCAGCTAGGAAGCTCGGCAAACTGGTTTAGACTTTTGTCTGTTGTCTATTACCTGCGCAAAGATGTAAAGGCAGGGTACATTAGAGTTGCCTGTCCCAATGCACCATTGAAAAATATGAATGAGAAATTCCCCTTAAACATGCGCATGCATACTAGAAGGAAAGAACCATAATAAGTCTACAAAAAAAGCAAACGTTAAATAAAAACAAAGCAGGAGAAGTGATCCATGTGCACACACAGTAAGTAAAATAGTAGATGTACACTGAGCAATAAAAATAATGCATAACGCACATACGACATTTTGCATGTAGTTATAAAAACTTTATATGCGTAAGTTTCGCATAAATTTACAAATCACACCAAGGTATATTGATCGTTATCCAGAAGGCAATCTGAAATTCTGTAGGCCTTGCAGCCGCTTTTTAGCGGAGGATGAGCTTGGACCGAGCAGCTTTATTACAAATTCTAGCACGAATATAACGCGAGTTTATTTCCAAGCCTTTCGACCTTAAAACGTGCAACGCCTTACGTTCCGGTTCCTGTAACGAATATAACGCCGTTGTCTCTGTTCTTTCCAAGCGTTTCAAGCTGCAGTAAAACCGCTAGGCGGCCGCCGTGATCACTATACCGCATACGAAGCCGTGTTCAAACATACGCATTCGAACATGTCTTTGCCGGGTACAACTGTGCGTGTTTGCGCCATTATCACGATTGTGTGATAATTGTGGTGCCGGTATGATGGGGATGCGTGTTCAATTGTGTGCTAACCGTGGTGGATAGTGCCAAGGCGACTTCTGAAACGCTGCCTGCTGAATAACTGGTGGCACAGAGGACAAAGCCACTCTCGCCGACAGTGGCAAAGACGTCCGCAGTGACAACTAGTAAATTGTATACGAACTCGTCCGGTCACTTCATATGCGGCGGCAGGTCACAGCGAGGATGAATGAAACGCCCCACGGGCGACCGCTTTCATGCGTCCTTTCCTATTCCTTTGCGGCTTCACGTGACGTTATAATCGTTATGTATATTTTTATTTCTTTCTGAAATGCTGAAAGTTCCCCTCTCGCGGTACACATTAACACGGAACAGCCGTTACAGTGTGGTTGGACTGAAGAGGAGAGAGACGACGTGTTCCCGATTGGTACAGGTTTGCCACCTTGGCCATCTTTCACCTACGTGTAAATATATTGTAAATAGGCTTGTACATCGGCTCCACGTAACAGTAAATTCGCGGTCGCTTCATTTGAGGCCCAATACGGTGTTATTGTAATGGGAAATTCACATCTGTCAAAGCAACCTAATTTAACTCGTTGTTGATCATATTGTGGACAAGCTGCGTGAACGTACTACAGAGAAGCGCCTGATATGGGACCGTAGATGGCAGTTGGAGGTTGCCGATTTTTTTCACTCGGGTGAACGGCGAGGTGTTCTTGATACGTCTAGTCATTGATGGTTTAAAATAATAGCTAAGCTACGGTCAGCCTTCATGTTCGCAGAAAAGCGTGAAATAAGGTCTACTCGATATAGCGATGACGTCTTAGTTTTCTTGTTAAACCACATTTCTTCGGACAGTTCCCTATGCAGCTTACGTAGAACGCTTCTGGCCTCGAGATAGATGGACGAGTTCTAGGAGGGTCACCAAACTCATCCCATTCGGTGAGAGAGCATCGGCCGCCAACCGGTCGGCTACCTCGTTTTCAGTTATACCAATGTGAATGCGGACCTACTCAAGGTCAACTAGCGATGGGGGCAAAAGAAAGTCATAGCCAGTGTTGTTGCGACCACATAAAATAGAGAATAGGAATTATACAGAATATTGACTCAATGACTCCAGTGCTGATTTTGAATCAGATTGTAATCTCCAATTGTGATTTACTCAGTTGTCAGCAATTTGTCTTGTAGCCTGGATACCGCCAAATAGTTTTGCAGATGTGTATGACGTGTTGGGCTACAAAAAGGCAACGTTTGCTTTCATTGCGCTTGGAGGGTAAAATGAAGACGCGGAGCAGCTCTGTTTTGTAGACCGATCACTGAAAAATTGCTGGCTCTCCCGTAATCGAGAGTAGATGTAAGCATGAAATGGCAAGCGGCAAAGAAGATTGGTTGGAGATGGTACTAGCCACAGTCTTAAAATAGGTTTGGTGCATGTCCGCAACGGCACAACCCACCACACCCCACCACGCCATGCCCTGCAGTGGTCCATATGGACGCTGCTCAGCTAGAAGAAGAAAACCGGCGGAAGACCGCTCGACAGGCAGCGAAAAATGCCAGGGAGACAGGGTGCACTGCCCACCTAGAAGAAGAATGAAATGCATTAATTGGTTTTGTGTGTAAAAAAGAAAAAAAAACACGACATTTGAGTTTGAGGCACGCCGTAGTGGGGGGCTTTGGAATTATTTTGACCAACAGGGGATCTTTAACGTCCCCCCCAATGCACAGGACACGGACATTTTTGCATTTCGCCTCCATCGAAATGGAGCCGCCGCCGCGGCGGGGATTTGATCCCGCGACATCGTGCTTAGCAACGCGACACTAACTGTTAAGCCGGTAGAGCTGCATGGAGGAGGCGGCACGCAGCATGGCGCCATCTCTCGAGATGTCGCGAAACCCGCGCCGCGGAACTCGCGGGCGGCTGACGTTCAGCGCTCAGCGCCAAAAGATGACAATGAAGTGCATGGTGCCCTATATTTGCCTTTTGAACGTCGCCCCTATTTGAGATCACAAACAAAACTTGAACGCACTAGAAGTTACAGCTTGAGTGATATTGTGAACAAACTTTATGAAGAACTCGGAGGCAATATTTTTTCTAACTTGTTCGGGCAGTGACTAGCCTATGTAATGTGGTCCTGTACAAAGGCTTCGTGGCGAGCGAGCAAGCTTTATTTTAGACTGGTCGCGCGGATAACCTCGTTTCGTCCACGCAAACTTGCCCTTTAAACTCGGTGAAGCCGAGATTCTTCGCCGCTGGTCTACGCGGTGCATAACCGTCTCCGGAGGCAAAGTCTTTCTACAGCCAGAATAATGCTCAATTCTGTTGCTTGAGTTGAGACTGTATTTGTATGTGCCCCGGGTATCTTTCATAAATGAGAGGCTCACAATAGTGCTTTTGCGTGGACGCTGTAATGAGTTTTGTTGTTGTTGTATGTGGCAAAGCCAGTGTCAAGCAGACACCATCAATTATTTCATTTTCTAATCTGTTTTGTTTACATCAAGTATGATGCATTACATGTGCTGTACCTTATATTGTACTTTTCTGTCATACCACTGTTGCAAGCGTGCCTACAGGTGAATAAATTTCCTTGTCAGCAAACTTGCCCCGATAAGGACTCTGGCTCTTGGCTCAAGGTCACTTGAAGGTTGTCGACAACGGCAGCTAAAAACATTTCATGCCTAATGCGAATGCCTCGGTATCTTGCAACCGACTCATGTGCAGGAGCGTCAGAATTGTAGCTTCTAGTGGGTGCGTTGTTGATCTTATTAAGCTTGAGGGATGTCGCAACCATAAGAGCATAGCGAAATGCCAAGGCGGAAAACATAAGTTAGAATGAGATTGTTGATATTGCTGTGAAATATAGGACTGGTGATGCGACCGCAATGCATTTATTCATGCGGATACTTTAAATAAAACCGTCTGCAATTGATTATTAAGATGCTGTGTTGTTGTTTTTAGCTTAATGAAATGTCGAAAACTTTACTGAACATGTAGAGCTTCAGCTGGTGGTTCTCTGGTCTCACTTACGAAAAGGCTGCCCAATGTTGAGCCAGGCAATCCAACGCTTATTCGGAAACTCCAAGCAAGCAGGTTAATGTTTGGTCAATAGACTCGGAGAAGTGGTAAGGTACAGGCAATTAGTAGGCGACTGTTGTCAGGCCAAGACGACCGACAATGACAACAAGGTCCGACATTAATCATCATGTTTGGTAGGCACTTAGTTGTGAAAGAAAAGAAAACCACCGATTTATCCGTTCAAAGATCCACGCCACTTCCAATCGTAAAAACGTAGCGTTTTGTCAATGCGTTCCTGAAGGAGGTATTGTATCTAGAAGCATTACGAGAAGGGTGCCCATAGACAGATGTCATTTGCATAAATTCATTTTGTATCTGACGTGGGCAAGAGACCTCCAAATTTGAACATCACATCTCTGAAAAACAAAGAGTTCAAAACACTGTCCTGTCGCACACCCTTGTTTAAGTCACAAGGTGCGTCATACCCACTGCTTGCATTTACAAATATACGCCGCGGAAAGAGGAAATCAGAAGCCAGCAGAGCGTGCGACATTTCAGTCCCAGGCTGCAGAGCTCATATGGAAATAAGAATTTGGCTTCACGTTTAGCCTAATAAAAGTCGCTGGTATTTCAATGTAGTTCGGACAAAAAAATTTGTTACGGCCCGGTGCAGCCTAATTAAGAGTTTGTGTACTGTATTTAACACAAAACTGCATTTTAGAAGCTGATACGAACTGTAGTCGCAGATTTGACGCCCAGCACCAACTGTCCCGGAATGAGCGATGCGGAACGTGGGCTGAAAATCCGCAGTTGTAAGTAAGCGTAGATGAACAGAAGTGTAACATCATATTTTTTAAAAATCGAATATAGCATGCATTCAATTGCCATACGGAAGTTCCTTCCTTGCGTTTGTCTCCTGATGAGACGAGACATAAAAATATGTTACGACTTTGACACTCTCTCTGTAAGTGACCTCAAACACTGCACGTGTCGAACAAATTGTTTTGTACTGTTGAACACCAGTCTAAGACATCATATGTGCTCGTCTACTTACCGGGAAAACCGTCTTCAACGCGGCGCTCGCACAAGCGCTCTAATGCTGAGTCGACGTAGCCGGATAGCGTCTTCCCCGAAGCCCCGCGGCCGGAGGAAAGTGACGAAAAGACGACGAAGTGGTCCAGTTGCGGGCACAACTTTCGGGAATGCTCGTCCAGATGCCGCGTGCCGCCAAGCTTGCTCTTGTGGTACCTCTGATGCACCTCAGACGCCTGATCGGCTACCCAGCTGTCGTCATGACACTGTGCGCGAAAGCGAAACAAACTTTTTCACGATTGCCTCTCAACTCGCACGAGGCGCAAAGTGGCCATTTCAGAGGCAAGGCCGTCAGTAAAGGGTGCGTCAACGGATCGAAAAAGTCACGAATCGGACGCGCCTCTTCACGCATCGTTTAATTCTCGCAACAATGTTCTTACACAAGCTTCCATGCAGCAACACTCACGCAAGGATTAGATGACGCCACCGAACGACAACGGCAACAGCGTCTAACTCCCGTGAACAGTAACGAACCCACGAGACCTCCCTACGTTTCAGGAAAGTCGCGTGATTTTAGTAATTCCGTCATCGCCAAGCGTATGATGTTATGCGTCACTTTCTGAATCGTATGCGTATTCTCAAGGCTCTTTCAAAGCGTGACTCCACATGATTTACCTCACATACAGCTAATAGTTTCTCATAGCTACATTAAATCGATAAATTTATTCTCCTTAGCGGTGCCGGATAACTTGGTAAAAAATGTGCGCAAAAGCCATTCCACGACACTAAGAACTTTCCTGATTCGCGGTATCTTCAGGTGCGGGAAAGAATGGTCTGATAAAGCGTATATAACACGCTTGCATTCTGAAAGTGATCGTGGCGCAGTTGTGAGAACGCCTTGTTTAAACGGATGGTCGTTGGTTCAATCCGACTCGTTACACTTTGCTATATCTCTACTCTCATGTTATGATTTGCGTCACGTCTCCCATACGTGTGCTACGCTGCGTGCCATTCGCGATGTAATCTTACGCACAGTTAGCAATTGATGACACACGGGCCTTTCTTATTCAGTAGTTTTGCTTCATCTAAATCAGAGGCAATCGCGGGCGATTGTGGTAATTACAGGAGCTCTGTTGCCCCATGAAGCACTCTATCCTCGCTAAAGCGGGTGTTCAAAGAAAATTCAGGTCTATAAAAAAAAATAAAGCGAACTCGGACATTTTTGAACGAATAACGAGCACCCTGAAATTTTGGCCACATGGCCACAAATTTTGGCGCCAGGCACAAAATCGAACACGTGCCCTGGCGCTCAGCGTCAGCACGTAATATTCACTTAGTTACTCAGCTGTCTTTGTACAGGCGCGTAGCCGGCTGTTAGGGCAAGTGCATACGTGCGCAATACATTACGACACATCTGTACGTCGTACGCGGCGGACAAGACGCACACATCACGCAAATCTCGATTACATGTCATTTGAACAACTTCCGGCCAGAATATCTCGGTGTGTCACAGACTACCGCAGTGACGAATTTCCACGAGAACGAGGCGAGTGCTTCGTCCCTTAAAACTGTTTAGGTCCATATTCTCGCGCGACTTCAATTTCCGTGCTCGCATTGCAGAAGCATTTATTGCCACAACGACGGCGACACTCCAGGAATGTTTATACCCCAGTGGCTGTGCATCTAAACGTGATCAGGCCCATCGCGCCCTACTAACCTTTATAGAACGAACTAACTTAGGTTCACGTTTGTAGCATGAACATTGAATATTGAAGTAGCATGACCTTCAGTGACCGGTCCTACTGTGTGTGATCAGTACTGTACCCTAACGCTTCTTCCTTCGAAGATGGGAGGTGGCGAGTTCAAACACCTTACAGTGTATATTGTGAGCCGACTAACGGTGAAACGGTGATTACGTGCAGCTTTACTTGGCGTCTCATCGTGGAGAACACAATTAGCCGCATAGCGAACTAGCCATGGATGCGGTTGATAATTGTGGAGGCTGTTCGACGCGGCGTCACTTTAATTCTGGCTGCAGAGTTCTACTTTAGTCTTTAGATTTGTCCTGTTGCAGTGTCCTGTTGCTCTCCTTTCCTCTTTCCTTTTTCCTCCCCTCCTTCCTATCTTCTATTTTTGTGTTGCTGTCACCTCCCTTCAGAAGAGTAGGCAGGCGTTGTGCCCCTTCCGGTGGCAGTTGCCAGCATGCTCCTTGCTTTCCCTTTCCTAATGCCTGTGTATATGTGTATATGTGTTCAAAACAAATAATAATAATAATCGCACGGAAAAAATGAGGATATGCTATGGATGGTTTAGGCTGAAAAAGTGGCGCTGGCTTACCGCAGAAACGTTGAAGATGCCACCGACCGGACCCATTGCTTCAGCTTCCTCGATTATCTGCAAAGCACCAGGCATTGTCGACGCGTCGGCTCCACTGACGACTACCGAGGCGCCGACTGTCTTCCACCGGTGCAGGCAAAGACGTGGATACCCCGTAAGCACACCATGACTTGCAGTGAGAAGAAGCTTCCGGCAGCCACGACTGACCATCCAGTCTACGAATTCTAAAGCGAAGCCACTCATTTCTCCGACGATGACGTAAGCCTTGTTGCTGTAGAAGTACGTGCGGGCGATGGCTTCTACCCTGAAGGGCTGACTGCTGTCCTTGATTTGGTGGCTTTTCTCTGGTCGCACCTGCGTCAATTTGCCACGCGTCACATTTTGAGAGAGAGAGAGAGGGAACAAAGAAACGTAGGGAGATTAACAAGACTGATCAGGGGGACACACACAGTCTCTTGCCAAAAGATCGCACGCCAAATTTTAAATTACAGCTTTCCTTGGAGTATTCGCCCACTTTGTTTAGACGGCATTGTCTCCTGAACGATAGAGTAAAGTATGATTCAGTAAGCTATCGATTAAATTAATCATTCGCCCAAATACAAACCTGGTATAACGCAAGAAAAATACACAAGAAACTAGGGTTCAATAATTTGCAACGCTTCTAATTAAACGAAGAGCATAAAAGTTTCCCCCAATACCCGAATTCTCACTAAATTTGAAACTGCTCTCTCGTACAGTTGCTTTAGAACTGTGGGAAACAATGCCGATAGCGGCAGTATGGCACTCTGAAACAAGCAATTTTCTACAAACACTATAATTGACCTGAATAGATCTAACATTTATGTTAGTGACACTATGATGAGGGATGGCTAGTTCATATTTATTTTATTTCCAGATACTGTCAATCCCAAAGGGATTTTTACAGGTTGGGCATACATTATATACTCACAAATAGCGATAAAAACAGGTTTACATAATTTCAACCATGATATTTGCAATCGACACGAAGCACATATACACATATGGCAGGAAATAAAACGTGAATGATACGGTGCATACAGGCAAATACAATGCTTATGCATATTTTATCTTAACAACGACGTGAGTGGTGTGTTATTTCCGGATAGCACAATCTAATTATTGCGCAACAGTTCTTCTACAAGGGTTACAAATTTCGGCAACGATGTGAATTCGATGTGATTTCGGCAACGATTTAGAACGGAGGTTGAAAAGCGCGAACAAGGACACGAAGAAGTAAACGCAAAAAAATGCTTGTCTGCGGTATTTGTTTCTTAGTGTCCTTGTTTTATCGCTGCTGTTGAACCTCCGTTATAAATGTGAACTAACTGTAATCGCAGACAACTTTCTGTGGCAATGAAGGGAAAGCTACGGGCACGTGACTGCTGCACTTGCGTTACCGCGCCAAGTAGCCCGGCAGCGTTTGACAGTGCTTTTGGGTGCTCGGAACAGGCGCTGAATCGACGCAGCTTCCAGGCTCGACGGTTTCGCTTTTCCGTAGACGTGGAAGGGAAAAGCCGCAAAATAAGCGAATATTTACACGCAGGGGTGTGTTTTGTCTTATTCAACTGTTGCTAGTAAGGTGTTCATGTTCTGTCTGCCCCAGCCTAAACGAACGTGGATTAAAACGCGGGCCTCCTTTGAGCAGCGCTGTCACTTGTGCGCGCTTTTCCTCCGTAGCTTTTCCTTCACTGCCACAGAAAGTTGTCCGCGAGTATAGCTCTCATCAGAGCGCTTGTCTGTGGTATTTTTTTCCTTCATGTCATTGTTTCATTCGTGCTATTCAACCTCAGTTCTAAACAATTGTGGTTCGTTACTCACAACATGCTTCCTACTTAAACAAAATTGAAACAACGAACTTCATACAGTTCACCGAGGCGGCTGGGCAAATCAACCCCACGCCTCGGATAACACATAAGTTATTCGGAGAAGCTGAATATTCAATAATAACTTTCAAAGCATATACGTAACCTACAGATTCCAAACTTTCGGGATCCGTCGACGAAGGAGTGGCCCTAATTTATTCTATATATGCAATTTCTGTCGTTGTTGGGCCTCCCAGTGGAAGTGGGGAAAATTTGTAACTGTTTAATGTGACGCCTCAAAATGAACCGCCAATCGGGCTTCACCAGTTTTCATTTAACTCCTAACTAAAACGGATATTTCAAGATTCGCCCGCATTCCAGCTTTAACGTCACCCACCTTTTCTGAAATTTTAAACTCCACGAATGGTGTAGTATTCTTAAAGAAAACCACGAAAAGAGCGCTTCTAGTAACAGCAGTCGCATTATAGTCGCATTCTTCACCGCTTTTAGTCAATTAACAGCTTCGCTGTAAAAGGACAACATAATTTTGATTCCGCTTTGCTCTTCCACGCTTTTGTGTGACCTCAGCTTATCTTTGTTTCTTGAATCCTAGTTCAACAACTTCAACGGGATCTCGTATACAGGATTCGTCACCAGTGATGCATCTTTAAAAGATGTCACAGCTTTCGCCAGAAGTTTTTAAATCAACGAAAAATATCTTTTTATGGGAAATTTCGCTGAGAACTGAAAAGTTTGGCACCAATTTTGCGCAAACCTTTCCCATGTCCAAAATTTCCTTGATGATTATGTGAAGAGATCACGTTTTCGAACCGGGTGCTTCCAGTATCAAACAATCACTACTGATAACAGACATTTCGCGGTCGCTGAACTTGAGAGAAGGTGCGCTGTCGGCGTCAGCACAATCGCGCGAGGTGGAAGAGCTTCTTGAAGCTCCATGGGTCTGGATAGTGCAGAACCGCCTTGATGACGCTTCTTTCCTTTTAGGCATCATTTCCATTGGTATGCCGCGATACCTCATGCAATGGTATGTCATTTTTCACCACTTTCTAAAAAGACTTGATATTGATCCTTTGTTTCATGTGTTGGTTGATCTACATCGCGATCAAAATCAACTGTTGGTCGCACAACGAGTGCATGCACATAAATTTGGTTTTTCATCAACCATTACATTTCGTACTGGCTTAAAGGGGTGCATTTCTGCAGGGACCGTGATAAAGTGGTGTCGCAGCACGCTCTGGCACTTTTTTGCTGACTCAATGCAATACCTTTTGGCATAGACCTAGCAGTCAAGTTGGCCGCACTTTTTTTTATGTGACCGAAAATTAAAAAAAATTATATATGAGATTTTACTAAGTGTACACAGTACTGGACCTAACGACGCGCCTTCCATGCTATACCGTGGAGCTCATGTTTCAGCAACTTGTTCATGCCGAACTGCGAGGACACTGACAAACCCAAGAAGTACGTTGATTTACCTCGAGTAAAACTTTGCCGCTGTTCGCTTCAGAGGCTTGCAGCGTGAATGCATCCACAACCTGGTCTCGCGTGAATAGTGTGGCAGGCAGGGGCCTCACGGTGCCCGATGTGATTCCTTCACGCAGCAGCTCGGCCACTCGACGCTTGTCCTCCACAGCGCTGGAATCGTTCAAGAACAGGACATTTGTCGGGATGGTGATGACGTTCACGACCTTGTGCTTAGAAGACAGTTCTTCTTGTGGGCGACGCGAGGAGGTGCCGGCAGCTTTGATAATAAGGTGTCGGCCGCTCGAAGCCAGACAGTTAGCGATGCTTTTGCTATCCGCACCATGAAGAGTGTTGAACACGAGGTCCACACCTAGAGTGCAAAGGTAACAAGAAAATGACACCGTTGGGAGCAGTGGAAAGACAGCAAAGTTGACAAAAAAAAGAGAAAACAATGAGACGCATGCATGCCAGTTTATAAGAAAAAAAAAAATAAACCTTGTGTGACACTTAAAATCAGAATGAAAGATGAAGAACACAAAGGCAACCATAAATGAACCAAAGTTTAATACAAGCAAAGCGAAGCAGAATTACGTACGGAGCAAAAGAGTGCAATGTAGTAGAGAGAACATTGTGAAAAAATATTGCGCCACATTAGCGGAATGGAAGAAAGTGTAACGAACAATATCGGGAAGAGTCTTTTAAGCATCTTACGCTTACACTTTGGCCCTGGAGATGGCTGCTGAATAATAAGGTGCCGCGATGACTTATCGAACGGACGACATTTGCGCGACAGAATTTTTGCTAATTTGACGCTTGGTTCATATTTCTATTGAAAAAAATGCCAATGGAAAGCTTGAAAATAAATGAATGCTATATTCTCTTTACGAAACTGCAGGCTGTGTCGCTTTTCGTTTTGCAGCCATTGATATTGTGGCCTTGCTTTGCAGTTCCTGAAAGCTTTTCTTCTACATTAGGCTGATCAATACCTCACCACTGCTAGCTATTAACGCTTTCATATTACAAAATCAGCACGCGGTATAAGAAAAGGCTAAGCTTAAATGATCGTAGAATTATTTGTCCGAATTAGCAGTTGCACTTTGTCTCTTCATACGTTTTGCAAGCCTTGAAAGAGCATTAAAATAAGCAGTATTTTGAAAGGATATTATCTTACAAAAACAAGACCTTACTCAGAAAACATACGCAGCATAAACAAGTCACATATATAGTCAATAAAAGTTCGCCAAACGTCAGATATGTGTATTTTTTGTGTTCATAAATGTAATTTATATCACCCACAAGATGCAGCCACTCACCTTTGCATTGTGTTTGTTCAAGGATGTGTTCTTCTAAGCAAATGTTGCCGTAGTTTACAATGTGGCTGTCTTCCAGTTGCGGGAAGTGGTTCTTCAGGAAATGTCGCTCTGTTGCGGAACCTATTCAACAGCCAGAGTAGGTAAGAGTGGTTGAAACCGTGAGCATTAATGCTCTGCATTCATCTATAAGAAACACATGCTGTCTCAGCAGCTCAAAGCACAACCTAGTGTTCAGGACCAATCACACCAGCACGGGGACAGGGATGAGCTATATCTAAGAGGGAAAACGAAATATTACAGTTCTGCAATTTCTCTCGCCTTGTGCACGCGTCTTCGAAGGCTGGGTTTTGTCCTTTTCAACATATGTACCAACAGACAGCACCAGACTCTTCCAAAAATTAAACTTTTTATAGTTTTTTACTCTACGAAAGAAGCTGCAGGCATTTCGACGTAACTGCTCAATGCATTTTGCCTGGGAGACTGTCCTTTTAAGTTTGCTTCTAAAGCATGCACCTTTTCTCTCTAATTTTACTCATAACCAGATCACGTTACTAGCGAATGAACTGAAATAACTGCGTTTTATGCTACGTAATTACGCTATTATATTGTGGGCTGCCATAAACATGTGAGTCTTGCAAGAAGTAGCTGGTACCATTTAACAAATTGGTTCGGGCCCCAAAAGACTTGTTCTTGTACCTGTGTAGATGGCTTATAATAAATGAGATTTCAGAACCTGTACACTGCAGCTGCTGATTTTCGAGGTTTATCTGCAAAAATATGAATCATTGCGAATATTTAGGCAGGCTGGTAATGCTGCGCGCGCTTACCGATAGTTGCGAAGACGGTACACCGCATAGACAGAGCGATGGCGATGGCAGCCTGTCCAATGCATCCACTGCCGCAGTGTACAAGGACAGACTCGCCTGGCCGCATATTACCGCGCACCAGCAGGACATAGTACGCGGTTGAGTATGACAGAGAAACGGTGGACGCCTCAGCGAGGGTCCAAGCATCAGGAACATCCCACAGAAGGGCGGGGTCTGCAGCCACCACGGTCGCCAAGGCTTGGCTGGAAACAACGCCCATGACACGACGTCCTGCTTGGTCCGTTCCAGAAAACTCTTGTCCGAGAATGGACTCCGAACTCGTCAAGTCGCCTGTACCGAAAAACGCAGCATCATGTTGGTGGGTGATTGCGACTGCTGGGAATAGCGTCTCGCACCCAAATTTGTCAAGCTGCTTGATTTAGCGGAATTACGTTTGAAAGAATAAATAAGAACAATTGTAAATGTGCAATTTGAGCCCAACACCTGCTGCTTACTGGTCATGCTTGCTATCTAGAAGTTGGTTAGTTTGTCATGAACGCGAGGTTTGCAAGAATAAGACCATCAGTTTTTTAGCAAAAATAATTAAATTTCAGGGTTTGAATCAGCCAAATGCATGGCAGGCTTTGAGGGAAGGCGTAGTGGAATAATTTTGAGCAGCTCGGTGACCTTAACGAGCATTTAAATATGAGCGAAATACCATTTCTTTAGCATCTGCCCCCTTTTTAAGGCGGCCGTGGTAGCCGGGAGTTGAAGCCACCCCCTTCTGCTTGCAGGACGCTTAGCCCTTCGCCATCGTGGCAGTTAGCATTGAAAATGTTAAAAAAATTTTTTCGAGCCCGATTGGTGGTAGTAAGACCAGCTAGTCGACGAATTTGACATGACTGCCATTGTAAGACAAACTAGGTGCTGCAGTCGAGTGAGTATATTCTTTGAAGCTTGTAACAGCAAGAAGGAAATATGAAGAAAGCACCTCAGAGCAGAAGAAAGTGCAAAAAAGAACATCCCAGTTGAAATTCCCGCCTTCCAAATTGATTTCGCTGTTGTGCTGTTCTTGCGTGCCATAACAATAGGCTAAGATCTAAGCTAAGTTCGTTAACGGCTTCCCTACTTTTGCCGTTATTTGTACCCGGAATTACCTGGGCACATTTAAAGAGGCAGCTTAACAACGATTAAGATATTCTTTAAAAGGGAGGTGCTTTAAGCAGGAAGGGGTACTAGTTGGTGGCAGTAATAACTGTGGACTGAGGAAGCAGGTCACCTTGTGTGGAGGTCCAGCCTTTTTCTCAAAAAAAAAAAAAACACCGAGGTTGTGAGGGAAAGCCGCACGCCACCCTCGTAAGAGCGACCGGCACCATAGAAGTACTGGGGGCGAGGACTGACGGAGTCACCATCTGTCGGAAGCGCCTCGCTTGCGCAGTGTGAGGGATAACGCGGCGCGCTCCTAATAGGTTCGACTGTCGTCACTCAATGAAAACACCACGCGGGAGCCCTCCTGGACGTTTCTGCTAGTGCTCTCGAAACCAGGGCAGTCATTTTGCGGTCAAAATAATGACCTTGGGAAAACAGAAAGTACAGAATGGTTTACAGACGCTTTTTACCGAAAACGTGCAGCGAACGCCTTTTGCGCGCGGTCACCGCGATGGAGTCACCCGACAGGCTTCCTGCGTAAAAGGTTGGAACTCGCTGAGAACGAACTATGGGAAAGAAGTTCCTATAGTGGGCTGGTCTGTATAACCAAACGGGAGCGTAACAGGCACGTACCCAGGGGGGGGGGGGCCCGGGGGGGCCCGGGCCCCCCCCGAAATCAAGTGGCATACCCCCCCCCCCCCCCCCTCCCCACCCACGCCACCACTCCTCACACATTCCTACAGCGCCGCCAGATCAATGTTGAGACTTGGCAGCTATTAATCGGTCAGCATTATGCTGCCTTTTGCACTCCTTTTAGATGGCGGTAGTTCTCGGCATCTCTTGTAATGTGAAGGAAAGTTTTCTCATAGATTCCGCACCCGTGCGATTAACTCGATATGCGTTCAGTTGTCACCATCTATTCAACCGTCACGCGCATAGCTGTTGCTTTTGTTAGTTCAACCTTCTTTGTTTAGGCTGATCCTGGGACCAGGAAAGGGATGCGGCTGTTACTGAGCTGGTCTGTACTCTCGTGGAACGAGTTGCGGCCGGAGTAAACGCCAATTGCGTTTAACTTTTCCCTTTGCTTCATTATTTCCTTGAGTTACGGCTCGCCGCGAGGCTGGCAGATGCGCGCAACCATATACACGTGATATGGGTTAGATAAGATGGGAAATAAAATAATGTGAAAGTGCGTCCATCATGAAACCCTGCAATAACCCTTAAACCCATAAGCAAGATGACTGTCGCCCGTTGCCTCGTCTGTTTTTCCCTAATTGTATAGCACTTTTCGTGCAAAACTGGCAACTGGAAACAAAAATCGCAAGGAGTTGAGAAATTAAGCGATCTACTGAGGGAGAGAGCCAGGGCAACAACCAAACTGCAAGGAAAATCGAATAATAAAAACGTTAACGATTATTTATGAGAATATTTATGGATCAACATCTTTTTATTTAAAGAGGAAGTAGAGAAATCGCTGCCGGGAGTGGAGAATAATTACTTGCTTTGAATGACGCTTCTACAGTTATAGGTCGAACCGCCTCACGTAGCCACTTCTCTGCTGCGCTTATGTGGGTGTTCATCTAACCTTTCGCGGTGAGCGCAGTACATCTAGAATAGCAGAGTCCTGCGCTCTACGCGGTTGTGTGCGACTGGCGGCCGCACAGCTTTACGCAATTCGCGGAACTGTCAAAACTTATGAACAAGGCGAAAATAACTGATATTCGAAACTATAACACGAGAAAGACTGAAGAAGTTGTAAAAAATAAACGCAGCCTGAAATCAGTAAAAAAGAAACCTGGCTTGGGACAAACCATGATGTATACACTAAAATATAATATCATTAGCTATCTCGAAGATATAGTAAAAACAGCGGAAAAATTCTAAGCTGACCTGTATACAGTACTCAGAGGAGACATGATACCTCACTTAGAAACAGTAATGAACAGCATACAGAAACTCTCCTATAACTAGCGATGAGGTCAGAAGGGCCCTGCAAGAAATGAAATGGTGAAGAGCGGGAAGAAAAGGTGGAATAACAGTCGATTTAATCAAAGATGGCGGAGACATAATGCTTGGAAAACTGGCGGCTCTTTATACGAAGTGTCTATCGACTGCAAGGGTCCCAGAAAACTGGAAGAATGCAGATATTTTACTAATCCACAAGAAAAGAGTCGTTAACGAATTGAAAAATTATAGGACCATTAGCTTGCTCCCAGTATTATATAAAATATTTACCAAAATAATCTCCAATAGAATAAGGGCAACACTGGATTTTGTCAACCAAGGGAACAGGCTAGCTTCAGGAAGAGATACTTTACAATGGATCACATCCATGTCATCACTCAAGTTATTGCGAAATCCGCAGAGTACAATAAGTCTCTCTACGTGGCTTATATAGATTACGAAAAGGCATTTGATTCAGTGGAGATACCAGCAGTCATAGAGGCACTACGTAATCAAGGAGTACAGAACGCTCACGTAAAAAGCTTTGAAAATATTGCTACATGCGTGTGGTATTTGTTTGTTTGAACGAGGCGCGTGGGCGCCATCACTCCAGAAAAGTGGAGGAAGAGCGAACTGGGCTCGCGCTGTGAATCTAACCGGTCTTCGCTGCAACCGCTGTTGTAAATATAATCTGTAAATAGTTTCTCGTCTTACTGACTCGTCCTTCGCGTAAGAATTCTACAGCTACCTTAATTCTACACAAGAAAAGCAAGGAGATACCTATAGAGAAAGGGGTCAGACAGGGAGTCAATGCTATTCAATGCGTGCTTAGAAGTATTCAAGCTATTAAACTGGGAAGGCTTAGGAGTAAAGATCGACGGCAAATATTTCAGCAACCTTCGGTTTGCCGATGACATTGTTCTATTCAACAACAATGCAGACGAGTTACAACAAAAGATTGGAGACCTTAACTGAGAGAGTGTAAGAGTGGGGTTGAATATTAATATGCAGAAGGCGAAGATAATGATAAATAGTCGGGCAAAGGAACAAGACATCAGGATCGCCAGTTGGCCACTAGAGACTGAAGGAGTTCGTTTACCTAGGTGAATTAATCACAGGGAACCCTGATCATGAGGAGGAAATTCACATAAGAATTAAAATAGGTTGGATAGCACACGGCAGACATTGCCAGCTCCTTACTGGAAGCTTACCATTATTATTGAAAAGTAAGGTGTGCACTCAGCGCATTTTGCCAGTGCTGACATATGGGGCAGAGACTTGAGATCAAGTTAAGAACCGCGCAAAGAGCGATCGAACGAAGATTGCTGGGCATAACGTTAAGAGAGAGAAAGAGCGGTTTGGATCAGAGAGCGAACGGGTATAGACGATATTCTAATTGACATCAAGAGGAAGAAATGTAGCTGGGCAGGTCATGTAATGCGCCGGTAAGATAACCGTTGGACCATTAGGGTTACAGAATGGGTACCAAGAGAAGGGAAGCGCAGTAGAAGACGGCAGAAAACTATAGATGGTGCGATGAAATTCGGAAATTCGCGGGTGCTAGTTGGAATCGGTTGGCGGCAGGACAGGGGTAATTGGAGATCGCAGGGAGAGGCCTTCGTCCTGCAGTGGACAGAAAACATGATGATGATGATGATGATGATGATGATGGAGGTGGTGGGCCCCCCCCGAAAAAAAATCCTGGGTACGTGCCTGGAGCGTAACATAATGAAGCCTCAACGCAGCGATCGCACTGGTATGCAGCGACCTACTGCGTGTCTGCATGTGTGTCCGCGCACAATGTTTCGCTTCGGGCCATGAGCTTTAGGCCGCAGAAGATGAGCATTTGACCGTACACAAGCAACCATTGTTGCGTGGACGCTATCAGAACTATTCAAAAATAATTTCTTTATTGCTAGGGACTTTGACGCCTACCGCGGCGACTTGTGAAGTGCCGCCGCAAAGTCTGGGACGTTTCATTACCATTATTTCACAAGTTACGTCGCACTGTCGCACTGTCTTCTCCGCGAGCAATTACCCGCTGCTTCTTTTTCTCAATCCAGCCCATTTTTTCATTGTTTGGTGCTGCGCCAGCATGAGACAATGTCATGCCTTTTTTTAATGTGCTTTTTAGGGTTCTCTTCTTTCCATTCCACTGAAATTGCCAGTATCTACTAACAACAACTTCGTAGACCAAATCTTCATGACATTAGCCGGGCAGCGCGCGGGCGAAAGTCTAAGTGCGCGCTTTCTGCTACTCAACGAACATTGCAGCCTCGACGCCGTGTAACAAATTATCCTCGCGTAAGCGCCTGCTGCACACCCGACTAGTAGCCGATGACTGCTTGCCTGTCCTTAGTTTCGCGATCCAAGCTACCCGCAACTTCTTGTCCTGCTGGTACGTACGGAGGCTGACACCGGTCTCCGTTGTGCACGTCCGACACTGCGGCCCCGAGCAGTAGCCTACCCCATTGGACTCCTTCAAAGGCAGCCACTACCTATTATAGGGTTTTCAAGTGCTGTCGAGCGTACACCCGAAGCGGGAAAGCCTTCCCACTTAATCAGAACCACAGCACAGGTGGGACGTTACACTTTCGTTTTAAGCTTGCTTGGCGCTTCCGAAGCAGCTGACGCGGCCGCTGTGTCCACGTGATCCCTCATGCCACGTCACGCCGACGGCGGCGCCAGCTCGTCCAGTGGTGGAGCTCGCCCCCCAATACGAGGTCGACGCGCATTATGCCTGACACGGGAGGACCACTTTATCTATCTGTTTCGTACTTCCGCCTTCCACGCGCTCTATAGTCGCTTGCAGCGAATAGAAGCACAAGCGACGAGCGCATCAGAAAAGCACAAATATGCTCCCGTCAGAACACGTATTTTCACTTGAACTCACCTGGGAGTGCCTCCGGCGGCAGCTTTCCTGTGGCGAGCATGACGTCTCGACTGTTCACCGCGGCGAAGTGCACATCACACACGGTCGCGTCGATGGCACTCTTGGTAGTGGGCGGCGTACGGTAGGGCAATGGGGATTCGTACCAATTCAGGCTTTGCAGGTCACCCCGTTTCCTCAAGTTCAGGACGGCAAACTGTGTGTTCTTCGTAGCGTCAGCTATAGTGGGGTTCACAAGCAACGAAAGAAAAAACAGAGCAAAAGCGATACTCACTACCATGTTTCTTATTTTTAAGATAAAATATAATTTAGAGGCGCTGTTTTGCCGGCACTGAGATTATGTTTTTTCTCATTTATTACACTGTTTTCTGGAGGTCTATTCCTTTGGACTACCTCCTAGCGTTGTTTACTCTGGCGTTGCAGAATTTCTATTTGCACCCTCTCCTCCCCCCTCCCCCGCCAAAAAAATAAAAAGAACTGTTCTGAAACAACACTTATCGCACTTTGCTTGCGACATAGTTCACAGTTATTTTCCATATTTGATACATTCCCCAAGTAATTCATTGCTTTATAGAAGGAGCTATTACCTATTCTTCAATTACATCGACTGTTTGGTCAAGCTCTGTAGTCCTCAGGCTGTGCAGGTAACCGCGTCACGTTTTAAAGAAATATACGTTCTCATTGCATCAATATATATTCATGTAATGAGGACGTATATATTCAACCCCACTGCATCATATGTATGTCATTAAGAGCGCAATTACTTTCAGAAAGAAACATCTGTCTAACCTTTTTCTGCCTCCTTTCGTAACATTTCCAAAGTGTCGCCACCTTGTTGATTTGCGTCACGATGAATGCGCGAAGTACGTACAAAGGAGAAAGTTTCTTTGGAGGCCAGCCGAGATGGCCTTATTGTTGAAGTATGTGACAGAAAATGGCCTTGGAAACTCGAAATTTCAGTCGTTATACTGGCGTATTGCCGTGATGCTTGTTACGATGAACGCGTTCACGCCGATTATACGCGCTCAGAGTGACCATACTACCCTGTTGAACGCAATGTCTTGGGCCTGCTTTCGCTTCGCTACAACCATGAGCTATGATGCCATATTTCGTTATTTTGCTATGGCTGTACTCGCTAAATTAGTTTTTGCACAAGCAGACTAATTGCAAACTTCCTTCTTCCTATTTTCGACTTCTTTTTCTATTTCCTCCTTTCTAAAGAGTGGGCAGGGGCGTAGTGCCCCTCTCGGTGGCAGTTGTCAACCTCTTTTTTCCTTATTTTCTGTTAGTGCCTTGTATATGTGCAATTATACGTGCCTTGTACATATATATATGTGTATATATATATGGAAAATTCTTGTGTGCTTCTTTTACTTGCACACACCAATGTTAAGTTGTGTTGGACTCAGGAGCTCGCAAAGCTACTGTAGGCACTTATCTAGCCGCCTGCTGAGAAAAGCTCGCATAAATATTGATTATTGAATAAATTAGAGGCAAATATCAAAGTTATTCTTATTAAAAGAGTTCCAGCAGTCTACTTAGTAGAGTGTGTCTCCGGACCACAGCGAATCTTTACAATCGGGTCTTTGTAAGAACGAAAGAAGCATGGCACTCACTGGACTTGGTGACGACGTGCCGGTAGCAACCCCAATGCCCATTGCGATAAACGTTCATGACGAGGTCCTTTTCCATTAGGTCCTTGCATTCGGGATTTCTCAAGTCGAAGTCGGCTAGCTTGTCCGTCCCGGCAGAACTAGCGTCGAGAACACATCTGTATATGATTAACGCAGACATATAAAAATTCTGGACTCGCCAATGATAAAGACAGCCAGCGAATTGTCACAGCAGCAAGGCTCACACTGGTTCTGGTAGAATTGGCTTTAATAGACAACCGCAGCGGCTCGTATGTGTTCATATATTGGAGAATCACCATACTGTAAATTTTGCCTTCTGCTCTTTTTTTTTTACGCAGTCATTCCGATTTCTCGTTGCTAGCCCCATTTATTATTATTCTATGCGGTGATAAATTGTTTGTTGACAGTAAGGCACGTCACCGCGACTGTCTTCATGAAGCAATGCTGCCCGCAGAGCTCGCATTTCTTCCACGTCATTGCAGCGCTGCTGGTGGAGCCTTATTTTTTCCACTGGCGCAACCGGTAGAGGCAACGTTAGTTCTATGGTTTAAGGCAGGGCCATTGAGTGAACTTATACAAAAATTAAGCGCACATAATCTGAAAATATACCGTGCCTCTTTGGAAGTTTGGCGTCGTGGAGGTCAAGGGTCATTAGCTGTCTTAAGCTAGCCACCCTTCAACATCTGTAGAGAGCTTGCAAAAAGCAGCGGAAAAGAAGACTATAAGTTTGACTGCTGGTCTTGCTCTCTCACTTTGACACGTCACATCGTAAATTGTACAGCTGCTTGTCTTTATTTACATGACAGGGAATGTATGGATCGTAAACTCCTTCGTAGCCAGTGCAACAACAAAACGGAAAAGCCAAGCCTGCCGTATTTCCGTGCAGTCGTCTGACGTTTGTGGCATGTAGTCTGTAATCATTATCTATATAGATAAACAGCCATTATGGCGATATAGAATGAAGAAATGGCGATCACTAAACAAATCAAGGAGAAAAAAATCTGGCTGGCACAACTCTCGGTAAGTGCTAGGTAATGCGAAGCATTCTTGCTTTGATAGTAGGAGGGCACTCACGAACAGTGCCAATTTTATGAAGCTACACTTACACCGCGAGTTGGGACGATAAAATGTATATATGACGTTACCTTCTAGATCTGATAATTATGTACAATTTGTCGATTTCTCACTGTCAGACTTTGTAAACTAGTACACACGTACATCACTTGAAATACTCACTCAATGTTCGTCGGTTCAGTGATTGGGCTATCGACTGCGACTTGACCGGCGAAATCAGTGACGGTTTTAACGGAAAATTCAACAGCAGCGCCCATTATGGTAGCGCTGCTGTTGCTCAACTCACCTATCTTCAATTCGAGCACTCGTCTCAATGATGCCGGTATTATTGATCAATGAAGCTAATGTACATAGTTCTCATGACTGGACTTCATCACTTGTGCGCATACATAGCTGTCTTTTACTTTTTTTTTTCAATTCTCTATCGAATACAAGACAGTTACTAAGTTCAGTTAAACATGGTGCGCCACTACAGGTGACTGCACTGCGGCAGGATTGCCATGTGATTTCGCACGCATTTATTTTTCACGGTAGCATTAAAAATAGTATTTTGGTACAAATGATGCTTTGAAATTATTACGTGCATGAAAATGATGCGAACAATGGTTATTATTTTTAATATACAACCTTAACACTACAACGTAAAACTATTCCAAACTTTTCTATCCAATTCTGCAATCAGCCCTCCGCGATTGGTCAAAAACTTCTTTGGACCACCCCCACCTCACCTGCCTGTCACGCGACGTCACAAAATCCGCGATAGCTCCTCACCTGATATGACGTGTATAGCCCGATACACATGATTTGACCGAATAAAGAAGAAATGCTATTTCTTATTCTACGCTTTTTCGCCATTAGCCCTCGACTACTTGTCAAAAGTTTTCAGGCTGCACCCACTTCACTTGCCTGCCACGCGACGTCACAAGACCGCAAAAACTCACCTCGTCAAAGTGACATGCACGTGTTAAAGGTGCACTAATATGCTGAACAAAACTGAATTTTCTTCTGAATAGCCATAGGCTGCCCCGTTCTGAATGCAATAAAAGATGGCTAGCACCGATCGCTCAGGCGCTGGCTACTCGCACCTGCCGGCGAGCACGTGTTTATTTGCGTATAATAAAATGAGCACTTTCGGCACGTTTGCGACCTAGTTCTACCAACTTTTCTTTGCTGAGGATCCATTTTAGCGTCATTCTTAAGCTTTCGTTGGATACCGCCGTGATTTTCGACCAGCCACTGCAAGCTAAGTAAGGGAAAGCGGACCAATCGCAGACGCCGGCACCACCCTCTTCATCCGGTTATAGACTTTCATTGCAGTGGCTCGGTCCCATCGAATCCCTCTACACTTGAGCGTGCTCCTCGCCTCTTGTCAGCAAATTAGATAAGAGAAGCCGCTCAGTGCAGGCAATGTTATTCATTTTTCAAGCAAACGAAAGTGACCCCCTATGAACGCGCAGAGCGTTTGTTTGGTCTGTTCAGACAACTCTGTTTGCGACCACCCGGTGCTTGCATTGGTGGGTATAGCCAAATCTGACATCAGGAGATTAGAATTAAAACATATTAGAATAGTTTTACGTTATAGGGCCCCTTATTACGTTTTTTTTAATTTGTAAAATAATGGGCGCTACCTTCCTTCAAGCTAAGAACACCAGGCTAACGATTTCATTAAGTTAGAAGCCAGCAACTCAGTTTTACAACGTCCTGCATCTAGTGACTGCAATGTTACACATAATCCTCTTGTAACACGGCATTTCTGCTTCCATATTATAGTAGAAACAAAGCAGTGAAGCGTAAAAACTCACTTGCGAGACAATATTGTTTCTGCACACAATAAATACACACAATAAACACACAATATACACACAATAAAAAAGCCCCTCGGGAACGGCTAAGGAGGGTCGTGTAACCACTGAGCGACAGTCGTGCGATTATGCGCCTAAGATCAATTGTATCCTGCGACATCAGATCAGCTGTTTTGTTCCTACTGCTGAGTGATCTCACCCCACGCTGTTTACCTTTCGTGGTATCACAAAGACTGCCTTATAATCAACACATCGCTACAAGGCCTCGCTAAAGCACTGCATTCAGGTGTTCCAGCGGCTACTTGATTGATTTACAATGGCGCCAAATGCTTTTTCGCGATGTGCTTGAATCCCAATGCGTCAATAATTATGAAATTATTGTGAGGAACGGATGGCGAAACCATCGCACATCGCGCGCTTGATCCGTGCAGTCACTTATTTTATTTCAGTACAAGGAACGCGACGGAACGTTTTCGCTGGGATGTCAGAATACTGTTCGTTGCGATAGAAAGTGCATCTTGCGATGTCAGAACAGTAGAAATGTCTGTAGCGACTACAGGGACATATGTATAAATCAATGCTGAATAAAAAAAAATGTGATTAAGTCAGAAAGTGGTGTCTTAGAGACCAGAAATTTTTGTCGCTTATTTTACGACCTGGATGGCATTGCATATTGCAGTCCACTGTTGAAGTATTGCGTAGAACCGAATGGACTATATATTATTTATTTCTTCAATCCTATCGGGAAAAAGGGTTGAGGGGTTAGACAACTATCCATGATCAGAGATTATTCTGCAAGCTTTCGTGGGAAATGGCATCTCCAACCAGCGCTTGAGCAGTAACAAAACGTTCTCTTAACGAATGGTTCTTACTGTATGTGCTTGCTGAGCGTCATGTACTCTGCAGTTGAGAGCATCCACGGGCTCCGTCAATAGAAATCATTCACGAGTAGCGTGAAGACGGGCAAGTTTCTTAAAGCGAAGGTAGCGGGCCACACGAGGGACTAGGCGATTTCTGGAAAGTAACTTACGCGTACTTTCTTTTGTATGTCCGCAATGATGACTTGGCCAGTGTCGGGGAGGTTGATACACGAACAGTGCGTCTACAATCTACAGCAATGATGTATCGCAACGATGAGGACGCATCGGCAGAGTATGCACGGCAATAAATACTGAAAAATTATTAGCGAGCTCATAAACTACACTAAAAAAATGTTTGGCTTGGAGGCTCGAGTATTTTGTGGAATTTTTGTTAAAATTCATGCTGATTATTCTGAGTTCACATTTTTAGCGTTCGGCGGGATTAAGTGAATAGTAAAGTATGCGGGCGCCCTAACTCATGACTAATGGATTACGCAACAGCGTGTTTGGACAGATAATTTCCAGTGTCGAACAAGAAATTGTTGAAAGAGAAGTTCCTTGCAATGTATACCGACACAAGTAGTCATAGCGTGTTGCAGCTGCCGAAATACGAAATGTTTCGCTAACATCCGCAACAAACGACTCTGCACAAGCAAATTTTCATGATGATATCATTATGACCATGCTACTTTGGTAGCACTTGTCTTCAATCGGGTTTTTGTACTGAGTGATGTTTAATGCATGCTATATATTGAAGACATTAGAAACAGAATTAAAGCAAAGAATGCGTAGTAACATTATCGCCTGTTATGCGCTGGTTTCCGTATAGGCCTTCTCGTTTCAGATGCCAGCCTACGTGAACGAAAGTTTCTTTTGTAGCTATATAATCGAGGCATGACCATATTTGACATTCTCCATTACCATCCTATAACATTTAGAGGTTACACTGCTATTTTACTGCTTTCCAGTGAGTGAATATATCTTCTGACATTTATCGGGGAGCCAATCCATTTTGCTAGTTGACGACTATTTCAATCATCCACATAAGTTAAAGAATGAGCATCGTAATTGATGACTACAGTCTTCAAACACGTTGGCACGGAATACGCATCGGTGATTTTTTGAAGATCGGCGATAGATGTCCGGTAATTCTAAAGAATATAATGGTTGACGATTCTAAAAAAAAAAATGTAGACGGAGATTTCTCACCTGATGTGACTTCCTCCGGATTCGTATCGGAGACAGTTCACTAAGCCAACGACGCCGCTTGCTACAGCCCCCTCCGCAAGCAGCCACATGTTCTCTCCTTGCGCCTTCCACTCGTAGTCGAGAGCTTTCTTCTTGACCAAATCAACGGAGTCGCAATGTTCGCTGTCAACCATGACTATTTCTTGCAATGCTTCTTCGACAGGCACAGAACGCTTTCGGAAGAGATACAGGCCAGACAAGTTGTTCGACTTAAAAGCCACTAGGCGTAGCCCGTGCTTCAAAAACTGAGCTTCCACCTTGTCGGGAGAGGCCACCTGAAGTTCGACGCCTCCAATTTTACCGAGTAACCATTCGGCCGGTGTCAGTGATGTACGCTGGGCGATCAAAACGAAACCGTTTTCTCTGCAAATAGAAGACACTTCATCGGCGAGGTTTCTAGTTTCACTAGAGGACCAGGTGGCGCTTCGGGCCACAATCAAGTCCACTTCAGGAAGCTTCTTCCTCGATATTGCCGAGCCGAATGACACTACCGTGGCCCCTTGAGGGACCTTTCCAGACAGTCCTTGAGGAGACGAATGTGCTATTGTGTACTCGGCAGTAGGCAACAAGTTATACTTGGAAAGGTACGTCGACAACCAGGAGGCGAGGAGGCAGCCATTCCCTTGAACCGCTAGTTCCAGTACTCTGAGCTTGTTCGGGCTGGTGTTTTCGACCACAGTGTCAAGGAGGAATCTGAGAGGATCTTCCTCAAAGAGGGCAGTGTTGAGTACATCGGTTTCCAGGTCTTCGTTGTGCGCAGGCAGAGCTGACTTGATATAGGCCGCAAGGGAAGTGCCAACATGATCTGCTTGCTTATGGACAGCGTGAAGAAATCGCAGGAGGCCGTGGCTCTTATGAGGGTCTTCTAGATACTGGCTGACCACGTGCTCGGGGACGTTACGGACGCCGTTTATAACTTCACGAACAAGAGCCTTACTCTGGGAGCAGGTGTCGAGGGCTCGCTTGGCAACGCTGCTGCAGACTTCAATGTATTCACGTGTGACGGACTCCCTCTTGACCATGCTGCTTTTGTCGTCCATGTATGGCATGAAGCGGTATTCTTCGACAAGCGGTGTCTGTTGCGCGGTCCCGCTGTCGATGGTGCTGGTCTTTAGGCCTTGTATGACGACGCCTCCAGCCCGGCAAGTGTCTGCGACCTGATTGTAGGTGACTTGCACACCTGCAAGAAGTAGAAAATTATGGAGCACAACTTAGAAACATGGGCTTTGATTTTTTATGATTTTCATGGGCAATATGTGGAGGACTATCAAGAGAAAGTTTTTAGCCGACGAGGCGTCCTTGTGGATAAAGCGGTACGTTTTACTCAATTCACTGCGCAAGCAAGCTGTGATGGGCTCATTCCAACAGCCGTTTCCAGCAGCCGCCAGTGTCCGGTGTTCGCGGCAGCTATCGCTGCGAATAAAAAAAAAGGCAGTTCCCGCGGGGATGGTGGTGGTGGTGGTAAACATTTATTGCTTGAGCCTTTTTGCAACATTACTTGTGAGGGGGCTCAGGAGCGCGTAGGGTGTCCGGGAGTTGTGGCCCTCGGCAAGCCTCAGAGCCCAGTCCACCAGCCGTATTTGGTCGGCTGGGTTGGAGCTAGACACCGCGGTCTCCCATCCCTCGACGTCGGTGAGTTGCCACTCAGAGGGTGGCTGGAGATCAGGGCATAGGAACATAATGTGATGGAAGTTAGCTCTAGGTGCGCCGCAGAGCATACATTCCTGTTGATATAGGCCTGGATGAACCAGGGCGAGAAAAGCTGGAGAAAGAAAAGTTTGTGCCTGAAGCTGGCGCCAGGTACTTTGTTGGAATTTTGTTAAGGATTTATCTGGGGGAGGGTATCTCAACCGCATTTCGCGGTAGTGGAGGGTGATCTCGTGATATTCGACCAATCGGTCTCTGGCGTTATCCAGGTCATCGGACGGCGTGGCTCGGTTGACGGCTACTCGAGCGATAGAATGGGCCAACTCATTGCCTGGATAACCTGCGTGCGCGGGCACCCAGATGAGCTTAATTGGTCTGAGGGGGGTCTGATGTTTGAGAATTTTCAGTGCCGGTTCATGAACTCGGCCTTTCGAGTAGTTGCAGATTGCAGTTTTTGAATCACTAAGGATAACCTCGGCAGTGGTGGTTGAGATGGCCAGCGCTATGGCAGCCTCCTCCGCCTCTATGGACGTGCGCGTGTGTATTGTGGCTACCCCCGACTCCACCCAACAACGCAGCTCCCGCAGTCGCACGAGGCTGCTCTCGGACTCCCAGAAGAAGTCGGACAGGGCCTCTCGCTCCAGGACGCAGTCCAGGTCCAGATCCAGATCCACAACCGGGCGCGGCCGGACCAGGAGCCGCTCCACCTCCTACCCGTGAGGATCGCCGTGGTGTGTAAGAACCGGATTGTGCATTGCAGAGGTAGGTAACTGCAACAGTTTCAACTCCAACAAGAATGGGAGAAGTGGGAAGACCACGTATTGTGTTCACGGCAGAAGCACAAGCCGAGTACGAGGAAAGGCGTCAACATCAGAGACGCGAGTATAACCAACGACGACATCCACGTGCGAAAGCGGAGAATGCGGCCAGTGCCTTTGCCTCCAAAGAACGTCAGCGAGAGCAGATGCGAGAGTCTAATCGTCGGCATCAAGCGCAAGCTACCGATGGAGATCGCGCACTGGAAGCCCCTCGTAAGCGTCAAGATAGGGCGGTAGAGCCTGCGTCCGAGCGACAGAAGCATGAATTGCCACCTCCTTCGAGTTTCACCGGGGCGAATTCAAAATTCAAGAGAGTGTTTCTGGACGCGGAGTTTGGCGGAGTTTCTCGGTGAGCGATCGACAGCTTCGCTGGCTAATTCACCACCGTATGAATGGTTCAGCCCGAAATTAGTTCTTTCGCGCGTACGCGTGGGCTTGTGCCGGAGGAGTTTTCGGCGAAAGGCGACAGACGGAGGAACTAAGCGGCTAGCCATATACAGCTACATTGTAAAAAAAAGCATTTGGGCCCTGCTTAGTTCGGCGCGTTGGGCTTGACCCACAGGAGTTCAGCAATCAGCTGTGCGCGCAGCGCATGCGCACAAATGGGCGCCGAGTGAGCGCATCTTCGCTTAGCGAAGGCACAAAACTTGTGCAATCTCTTCAGTCCACTCTGTTCGTCAGCCTGCGGCAGGGCCAGCCAAAATGGCACGTGATCCGCTCGCGTCTAACAGCTCCGGCATGAGGTAGGTCATATAAACCATTCCGGTGCTGGCCGCGCCAATTAAAGCGCGCCAGACGCCGCCAGGGGCGCTGGCTGTGTGGTGACGCTAGACAGTAGAGCGTACACTTCGTGGCCAGCGCGTGATGCGCGTCATCGTTACGCCGGACTATATCCCCGCGGTAATTCGAGCGATCGTGATGTTGGCACAGTCATACAACGCCACCCAGTTTCTACGCTGCGTCTTACGGGGGCAGCACTCAGGAACTGAGCACGTGCTCGTGCGCGAGTTGGTCATGCATGGTTACAACGAAGGCGCCAAGTAAAACAACGGACGAAGGAAGGAGACACGAGACAACCACGTAGGCGTGGTTGTCTCGTGGTTGTCTCGTGTCTCCTTCCTCCGTCCGTTGTTTTATTTGGCGCCTTCGTTGTAATCACTCAGGAATGTTGGCTGGTCCCAGAGGTGGTGCAGTAATACGCCGCCTCAAAACACAAAATGTCACAAGGAAACAAGTCGATGAAGTGACATAGGGCGCGCGCACCAAGCCTTACGAAGCGCTGACTTGCTTTAGTACGAGAAAAGTGTGTGTTAGATCGTCTCCTAGCTTGCGGATGAAAATAGGTTCCGTTGTGCGATCATCTGGGAACGCAGTGAAAAGTATTACTTGAAGAAGCGCGAAGGAAATGAGGAGAGGAACCGAAAACAAATGCAACATGACGGGCACTCACAACAACAGCACTCGTAGATGTACATGTAGAGCCTAGAGGTTAGTGTGACTGCACTGTCCTGCTGTGTTTGTTTTCAGTTTCTATCCTCGTCGTCTTTGTGCTACTTCAAGTTATGTCCAAGATGTATTCTAGCTCACCCAAAGCAAGTTGTTAGCACACAGAAAAGCACAAATGAAAGGATTTGGCTCAGAAAAGTACAGCCAAAGCATGCTTTGGCTGAGGAAAAAGATTAGGCAAAGCTAAATGAAGTATATATTCGGTACGGAAGCAAAGCGATTAGTGAACAAAATTTATTGAGCGAGCATTCTTGGACTGTTATCGGGAACAGTTTAAGCAAAGTAATAATATTAGCGACAGATTTCTATTCTAGTGCTTGACTCATGTGTGAAAATTACAGAATGACACACGACTTTATCTGGAACTACCAATCTGCTTGCGGCAAGTTGAACTGGCAATCGATGACCTCATTTTGAGCAAGTCTGTGGGGCCTACGAGTTAGGGTGCAGGTTTTTATAGAGCCTTAATACAAATGTGAAACAATATTGACATGCGTACTTAGTCTTTTCTCGGAGTCTGCATTTCACCCTCGAACTAAATGTTGTCGCTCAGCGCAAGACGCACCTGCATGATTACGGACATGCTCTAATGTTATCGCTAATTTTATCTGTTGTATATGTTCTTACCGAATCTTGTATAATCAGATTGAATGCGTGACACGAATTGTGCCGTAGTTTCTGGAAGGCACGTGGGCATCAGTGATTATACTGAAACTTTCAATGAGTCATGTAAACAAACCGCCGCACTTGACCCAGAGATCAGATTTTCGATGATTGCTGACTGTGCTAGCCACTATCGTTGTGCACGACAGTTACTTTTTTCTCTGGGCACAGATTCGCCCAATAAAAAGTTAGTTTTGTGATTCAAAGCCTTTTTGCAGTGTGCCCCATCTTCACTACATGACACTATGTACACCAAATATTAACCGAAGCATGTGATCGAGAACACATAATGGTTTCGTTTGGAGAATCGCATTTTGTGCTTATTCGGAAGGCGGACGACTCAGCATACTTAAGTCCACAATGTAAAGCCGACTAATATCAGCGACAACCGTCGATTACAAGTTAAATCCACGAAAATATTAGCCAAAGGGCGTGTAATGTCGTAAAACCGATAGTACGGTCACACTAAGCACGTGGGATGAAAGCAAGATTTATATAAACTAACGCCCACGTAACCAGAACCGTCTTAGAATGCTGTGACACGTACAATGATAGTACAATGATACAATCCTGAGAGGCACAATATGTTGTTCCGAGTACTATAACGAAGCAAATGTTGGCGCTGTAACGCTATATGGTGTAAAGATATGCTATGTGAACTGCACCTGGAAACTTGTTACACACAAGCAGGTAAATGAGGCCTTTTGTGTATGTTCTTCTTGCATCCAAGCTGTCCTTTGAGCCCCTTATTATCTGAACTTGATCTTGAATCTTTCTGCTGGAGGCGAATTATTATATGAAGTGACATTTCAGGTTCTCATGCTCTTAGCGAAGAGTTAAAGGCGCTTACGTACGCTGACGACATTGCACAATTCTGTACCGATAAAGAAAGTGTTGCGACCTCTGTGAAGGAGTCGTGATCACTCTATAGTGTCTTGCAGTGTCATTAAATAAATGCTCGGACGTGTGGCAGGGAGCGAGGAAAAGACCACCTGTTCCCTATTACAATATTCAATGAACCGTTGCCCCGGCTAAGTATCTCGGTGAGTTAGCTAGTAGAATATTACAAAGCCCGAAAAAGAATACGGAGAATGATGAAACAGAGTGGGTGAGGGAGAAAACTGTTAAACCGAGTGGCCGTAACTTGTGAATCTTTGATCGCGCGGCATTCTCTAACGTGTCTACATTGGCCAAGGTCTGTTATGTGCTACAAGCAGCTAGCATGTCTAGATATAACTTCTAGGGACTATACAGAGTGCTTGCATGTTTTGCGTGTGGGTAAACGCCGGCGAACAAGAGTCGAACCAAATTGTTTCGTGCTGTCAAAGCAGGCGTGCTGCAGTTCACACACTTGTTTTTAAAACAAATAGTTATCATCATCATCATCATCATCATCATCGTATTTTATGGCCACTGCAGGACGAAGGCCTTTCCCTACCCTGGTCTTGCGCCAACCGATTCCAACTAGCGCCTGCGAATTTTTTCAATTTCATCACCCCGCCTAGTCTTCTGCCGTACTCGACTGCGCTTCCCTTCTTTTGGCACCCATTCTGTGACCCTAATGGCCCACCGGTTATCTAACCTACGCACATAATGGCCTGGTGAGCTCTTTTTTTCCTAATAATGTCCATTAGAATATCGGCTATCCCCGTTTGCTCTCTGATCCATTTCGCTCTCTTTCTGTCTCTTACCGTTACGCCTAATATTCTCCGTTCCATCGCTCTTACCGTGGTCTTTACCTTGTTTTCGAGCTTTTTCGTTACTCTCCAAGTTTCGGCGCCATATGTTAGCACCGGTAGAATTCACTGATTATATACATTTCTTTTTAATGATAATAGTAATCTTCAAGTTATGATCTGACAATGTCTGCCGTATGCGCTCCAAGCCATTTTAATTCTTCTGTATATTAGGTTCTCATGATCAGCGTCTCTCTGAGTAATCCACCTAGGTAAACGTACTCCTTCACAGACTCTAGAGGCCGACTGGCGATCCCGAACGTTTGTTCCCTTGCCAGGCTATGAATAATTACCTTTGTCCTCCTGCATAATAATTTCCAAGCCCACTCTTACACTCTCTCTGTTAATGTCCCCAATCATTTGTTGTAACTTGTCACTGCAGTGTTGCTGAACAGGATAAGACCATCTGCAAATCGAAGGTTGATGAGATATTCGCCGTAGATCCTGGCTCCTAAGCCTTTCCAGTTTAATAGCTTGAATATTCCTTCCAAGCCCGCAGCGAATAGCATTGGTGAGATCGTGTCCTCTTATCTGACCCCTTTATTTATCGGTGTCTACCTACTTCCCTTGCGGAGAATTAGGGTAGCTGTGGAATAACTGTGGGTATTTTCCAAGATATTTACGTAAGCGTCCTGTGCTCCTTGATTGCGTAATGCCTCTGTGACTGTTGGTACATCTACAGAATGAATGCCTTTTTCGTAATCTAGGAAAGCCGTATAGAGAGGCTGATTGTACTCTGCTGACGATTTCTCGATTAGCTGAGTGGTGACATGAATATGATCCATTGTAGAGTATCCCTTCGTGAAACCTGCCTTCCCTTGGTTGGTTAGAGTGCAGTGTTGCCCTTATTCTATTGGAGATTATCTTGGTGAATATTTCAAATGATACTCGAAGTAAGCTAATGGACCTATAATGTTTCAATTCTTTAACGTCTCCCTTTTTGTGAATTAGTAAAACGTTGGCATCCTTGCAGTTCTCTAGAACTCTTCAAGTCAATGTCAATTCGTATAAAAGGCCCCAAGATTTTCAAGCATTATTTCTTCTCCATCTTTGATTATATCGACTATTATTCCTGTTAGCTTATTCCATTCCCCGAAGGCGTAGTTGCCAATTGCTTGTTCACCAGCCTGCTTTTCCCCCCATTTGCATTGAAGTCGCCCATTACTACAGTATTCTGAATTTGCACTTCACAATTCATTTAACATCTTCATAAAATTGATCTATGTCATCATCGTCATGACGGAAGGTTGGAGCATAAGCTTGCACTGCCTTTAATATATATCTCTACTGCTTTCCTCTAATTATTACTGTAGAACTCGTTAATGTTGCCCGCTATGTCCTTATGGATTAGCTATCTTACTCCGTACTGCTTCCTTTTTGGAGTTCTCTATAGAAGAGGGCGTGGCCATTTGTCCGTGCTGTATAAATCTCACCAGTTCGTCTAGCCTCCCTAAGGCCAGTGATATCGCAGATATTGCCTCATAGTTCCTCAGAGAGTCCTGATAAGCTAGCTTCACTCGAGAGAGTTCGGGTGGTAAATATTGCGAAGGTCAGTTTCCATTGGCGGCCTGTCTGGGTCCAGAGATTGTTAGCATCCTCTTCTGAGTAACAGATCTGAACGTGGCCTTAGTCAGGTGTTCCACAGCTGCTTAGGACTGATGGTCATTGGTTGATCGAATGAGTCATTTGGGAAGGTGTGACTGATTACTGCACCAGGGAGGTCAATTCCTGTTCTGGTGAGGGAGTGTGTTTTATTGAAGTTTTATGTGTCTTCCTAATTTGGTTGTACCTGGATTACTATAGGCACACTGGCTCTTGGCATTTCTGAGGTTGTCAGGCGCCACTGCAAGCCTAGAGATGTAGTGTACTGGACGAGCTCTCGAAGTTGTCACCTTCAGTGTGTTTGTAACCTCCAGATTTAAAAAAAATCGAGGATTCACGTGTCTCACAGCCTGCAGGGTTATCTGACTGAGCGGACTTGGATGCTCGATTTCCATCGTTAGAAAAGAAATAGTGTCACGAGTTTTCTACTTGAGAGACTAACCCGGTCCATTTTTGAGAGCTGTCATACATCCAAACATTGATGTTGCTCTGCCTGATTCTTGTGTGATCGTGCCCTTCATTCTTGTTTGTTTGAGTCTATTTAAAAAGGAAGTGTTACAGGTTTTTCAATTTTTAAAAGTTCAACTGAAAGCTTTAGTCATGTGCAAAATGAAAAGGTTGTACAACAATCTGAACGATTCGGTTTTACTAGGGCCGCTATATCGCACTTTATAATGTATTGTAAAGTATTATACTGCAAAAGAGATCGCCATAAACGCGTAAAACAGATGAGAGTGCGGCCATCAGTGAGATTCTTCTTTTCCAATTTTCCTACGCAGACACTATAACTTGGCCTTGAGGAAAAATAATTTTGGCCCCTGGTCCTTAGACTGCCGTTGATGCCGTAGAGACAATAAAACATAATTTTTTAGACTGCTTGGCTGTAGTGCTGCACTGGACATCATGCAAAGGGCATTGAAAAAGGACTTGCGATAACGCCCGACGGCATTTCATTCCTTCCCAAGAAAAACTAGAAAGTGGTGCCACTAGGGATGTGTGTCTTGTTAAGCTCGCACGGCGTATGGCGTATACGCACGGCTATCCGATATGTTGGTTTAAATGTACGTTCTACTCGGGTCAACTTTATAAAAAGCATATGCTACATTAATGAAGTTTATAATAAATTGCCTGAAGGGTAACATTGGTTGAGATTATTGAGCTGAATGGCGAAACTCAAGCGCTTTTAGTGCACTGCGCTGAACAACTAGCGACATGTACTTTTAGCAATAGGCAAGCGTTGGACACTTGTGGGTGTTGAGAAGTGGGCAATAGAGAGAAAAAGTCGCAATTTGGCCCGAAAGGCGAAGCATCGATTGCGACAGCAAATTAGTAGACAGGTATAGGAAGTAAGAATAGTAGTTTATCGGCCGTATAAACATGTAAACACTCGCTTACTAACCAAATTAACAAGCACGGTGTCACGCGCGCATAGGTAAACATGAACACATTACGCTCGATCCCTGCGGAAACTCGCTGTGAAAGTGCTGTAGTGAGGAACTGCGGCAGGCGCAACGAGCGATTTCACCTTCGTTAATATCTCGCTTCAACACCAACGAAACCTCGAAATCATAGTGTATACGAAGCTACCGGCACTACGCGCACTCTGAAAACATCGCAGATCGCTTTGTATACATGAGAACCGCGCGGGCGCGCACCTTGGCCACATCGCTGATCCCTTTCAGGATACGGTGCTTGCACGGCCACGTCGTAAGCAGCACTCGCCAGAGAACGCCCCGCCCCTCCTCCCTCGCGAGTGACAGAAGAGGGTGCGCTTCCGCTCCTACTTCCTCACTCGCACGCGCCAGATTGAGCCGCGTTTGCCGGCTCCCCCTCACACGCTTTCACTCGCACATGCAGCATACGGCGCGCCACAACGATATTATCGCCCTTGGAATTTACAAGTAACCTCACGCCGAAGTCGACGTCGACGCCAACGATAGATATGCGCCTGGCATGTCCATGCAATTGCTATCTCGATAAAAAAGATAGAAACCAACCTTGGACTAATGGCTAGAGCACGACACGATCTCTGAAACCGGTAAGGCCGCCCAAAGGAAACTGACCCTCGCAATATTTACCACCCGAACTCTCTCGAGTGAAGCTAGCTTAGCAGAACTCTCTGAGGAGCTATCAGGCATTGTTTGCGATATCACTGGCCTTAGTGAGGTTAGTAGAACTGGTGAGGTTTATACAGCACGGACGAATGGCTACGACGTAGGTTAGGCACTCGACAGCAGAGGTTCAATTCCACCGTCGCTCACACATCAATTTCCTTTTTGGAGCGCAGCTCTTAATTAGGCGCCCGTTCGTGCGGCGAGCGTCAGCGTCAGCGTGACAGAGCGAACGAACACGGCGAAGAATAAAAGAGCGAATGCGGAGTGCAGCGGGGGCTGAAAGACGCGAGGAGGAAAGCGAAGGAGGAAGGTGCAGCGGAACCTCGAGTCCGAAAGCAGAAGGAGGGTATGGCGAAAACGTGAGAAGAAAGCGTGGCGGCGATGATGGCTACGAGATGGCGCCAGAGTAGAGCGCGTCCTCTGGGAGGTATGTCTGCGTCGCGCCCACACGTCACCTAAGCGCTGCCTCTCGTGATCTGCCGATTATAGAGGCGATCGGGCCACCATACCCTCCATTTGGAACATGCCATACGATAAGGGTTGTCCGCGCAAGCCAACATAACGCGAAATGAAAAGTCCTTTAGAGCTGCGCTCAAATTTTGCATTAGGAAGTATAGTAATTGCCGGTGATTTGTTTTATTACAGTGAGACGAGACCATAACCTACCAGTCACCTACCGGCCTACCCGCCGCAATATGCCAAGATTGAGGCAAATAATGCTTCGCATACAAAGCGTATGTGCGCAACAAGTACGTAGTGCGTAAAATGTGCAGGCCTGTGACTACAGCCCACACCTTGTGCTTTTACTCGAGGGTTTGACGAAAGAATGGGGTAAATATTTGTTGCATATAAGGAACCGACTCTTTCTGTTCCCGCCATCACCTCTTCTTATCCGTCTAAATTGACTGCTCTGCTTTCCCGGCTCAGAATAGTAAGCACGTGCACGCTGTCTCGGGCCAGCTCTTGATGCCAAACTCTAGCTCTCTCTGTACAAAAGTGAGCGACATGAAGCACGCCACAAATGTCCACTATTTGCCCTCACTTAATAAGCACGCTGAAATAGTCGACTATCACACTATTTAGATGTGCTATTTGGGAATGGAAAGCTCACCTGTGCCCCCGGTCTTCTTGATAACTTCGGCGTGAATGTAGGGGTCGAAGCGACAAGATTCGATGCTGGCAGTCATGCGGAGATCTCTGCTGGGCCTTTTGAACATGATGTACTGAACCATGCTGTCGAAGAAGGTCACCCACATATTCTTCCATTGGAGTATTCCGTGCGGCCCTGGTAAAAATGGTAAGCGAACAAATAATCTAATGTTGTTGAGCTCAGCATATGAAATACACTATACGGTATCAATACTTGTACGTAATCGGTGATAATAATTAAGACGAAACTCGTGGTGGTTTGGTGGGCACAAAAGAAGACGGTCAGGCTAGCCGACTAGTCGAAACCTTGCAGCGAAAGACAATGGGGCAAGGAAACGTATAAAGTCATGTAGCTGCGTGTATTTGTTCTTCCGTTTACGTTGGAAGGAGTACTCCTGAGCACATTGTTAGCATAGCTGTTTGCTTAGGCCAAAGCAGGGTCAAATGTGCGGCGGTAGAGGAGAGAGACGGTGGTAACGACAGCTCCAGATACGCGACAGTTTTAACTACGTTAAAGAATTCGGAAACCAAGAGAGCGTACGTTGGAAACTGCATTCGGACAAAAACACCGAGTTGTGGGAGTGCGGGGAGAGTGGGAGAAGGCTAGCACTTATTTTTATAAAGTTTGAATTGAGCGCATATGCCTTTCGCGGGATACGTACGCACTCTAGCAACTGTGATTAAGCTTTAGACGGGGCCAATAAGTAGCAGCAGCAAAGTTGGAGCAGCCGACTCTAACATGCAATAAGTCATTCTTTATATAACAGTCTATCAATAAATCTGCTGTTGCAGAATTCGCCAGCCTCAGGAGCTTCTCTCTACCATTTTTCCCTGTTGCGCCTTTCCTGCACTTTGTCACCATAGGAACACTTTCAATAAGGGGCTCGGAGACCGACGAGTGAGACTTTGTCGTGAACAGCATTCTTCGTAAATCTTGACGCAACATTCGCAAAATCTTCTGAAACTCTCTAATTCGAAAAGTTTCCGTAAATTTCGGGAGAGCTGACAATTACGAAAAAAAAACAATCAACATATATAAAATATATTTCTGTTGGGTCACAGTTGACTACTTTTGCAGGGAAGCCGTGAACACACATAGCACAAGCGTTCATCAGGAACTATCGATGTACACAAAGCAAGTGCATATGAAACATGTCGCTTTCTATTGACCCAGAATCGCATAAACCAAAATTCCTTATTTGAGCTGATTATGTAGGCATCGAAATGCGTAGGTAAGCCCAGCCGCGCCAGTTACAAATTTTAACGTGCCGGAGCTTTACCACCGACAATTTTCACCTTCAGGATAAACGCTCGCGCTATGGCCCGACTGACTTGATCCTTTCTTGTGGGGAACACGGCACCTCGTGAACGGCCAATTATTTGCGACAAAGAAGCTTACAAGGACGTTTAAGAAGCAGTTTCTTTCCTTAGCACTTTATTTGTCTCACTTCTGCCCTCTACTTCAGAAATTACACTGCTCTATTTGTGACTAATCATTTCGTAAGCTGAGCTTTTTTTACGCGACAGGTCGAAGACGGATTTCTGAATAAAGAACGCGGTTCGTTAAATCTCCGTGTTTGTGATGCCTCAGCCTTCCTTGACGCGAAACATCGTCGAGAAGGGTCTATGTAGTTTTCAATAAAAATAATGCAGAACAACATTTGCATTTACCGTCTGGACAGTGGTACGTCTTTCAGCATATGGCAATGGATTTGCGACGGTTGGTTTATATGTTTCGCTCGGCTGTTAAAACTTCGTAGATCACGAGAGAGGGGCACGATCAAGTGCACAACTCTTCGCTGTAGAAGTTGTGGAGTGAGTTACAGGGTATTAACGCGATACACTATACCAACCTACACCCATTATGCACTGGCGACAACGTCAAAAGCGTTGCTCGAAGAGTGAGACATCGTGTCTACTGCGCAAGGAATAGAATACGGAGCACTGTGACAAACTGGGAACCAGTACCACGAGAGGAGTGTTTCATAGCTGGATTGCTGATATTGACATTGACACGGCAATGAAAAAAATGGCTGTGGCTTAGGTAAGGTTAAGCCCAGGATGCGAAGCATACTAGCCTTTATTTTAGTTGTTGAACCACTGTTTAGCCTGGTGAACTGCTGTTGCTTGGCTATATTTGGTTCGGCTAGACGAAGAAACAACTCATGCGTTACTCTGCTTCGCCTTCAAGAGTGGAACGCGACAGCGTTCCCGTCGACCCGCCACGGGGTGTAAGACAATGAGCTACGGCGCAGCGACTACGCGCCCCGCATTGGACGCGGTGAGCGTCGAGCAACGCAGCGTTCGGCGCGGCAACGAAATGTGCGCCTGAGCAAGAGACGCATGCCTGAGCCTTGGAAACAGCTCGTTTCTAAGTCAACACCGCATTCACTAGAGGCGCTTTTGTACTGCTTTGAAGCATCATACTCGTGGCTCAGTGGTAGCGTCTCCGTCTCACACTCCGGAGACCCTGGTTCGATTCCCACCCAGCCCATCTTGCAAGAGTTGAGCCAAAGCCACTTCTCCTCTGTCGTGACGTCACGGTGTCACGTGGTATTCAAGGCGACACCGCCGCGCCTGAGGAGCTGGGTTGAGCCCTCGTAATATGCTTCGCATAAAAGAGTTTACGTTCGAAACCTACTGTATAGTGTAAGCCTGAACAGGTACTATAGATAATGATATGTACGGACTTCTGAGATAATTGTTTTGATAGAGTTATTAGAACCATAAGGCATAGGTGACAAAGACAAGGTCGCGGAGCGTTCTTGTCGTTTCTTCCTTGCCCGCGTCGCCAAAGCGCTAGAGACTTGATGATGATATGCTCACATTCTTTGTAGTGCATTGCTTTATCAGATATGTGCAATGCCTTAAAATTTTAAGCAGCGGTAATATTAATAGACATGCTACACAAATCTCATGCACAGGCTTTTATGCGCTTAGGCGGACAAAAGGTTCGCGAACTAGGAGAGTGACTAACGCATAATTATGCCAAAGTTCTTAGTGAACCTTTTTAAAAAACTTCTGTAGTCTAAGCGTGTATTGTAAAAACTTAGACTATCGTAGTCAAAGCCAAGTACACTTTCTCTGTTACTGATAATTTATTTTTGAAGGAAGTTTATAGCAGGTAATTGGACGCTTTAGACCTCCGTTCACAATGCATCCATGCGAGTAAAAGTAGGCCTTTGGTTGATACGAGGTTAATAACACAGAGCTATATGGTGCCGCGCACCGCAAGAAAGGTGGAAGGTGATTCTACCTCTACTTGACGTCGATCAAGGAAAATGCCTTTCCGAGTGAGTTGGGGAAGGGAACGCGGCAGCGTCATTGAGCACGGTACTATCGCGCCACGACTCACGTGAGGGGTATATCAGGACCGTCGCACGCCTAATCTTTTTACTGGACTTTCTTTGCACTCGGCCCACATTTCTGACTACACTACCTTGTGAATTGACCTAAATAGTAGAGTGCACATACCGACGGAAACGTACCACACGTTTTGACTGATCTACCTTCGAGATGGGCCCATATTTTAGAGTGCGTTGTCTCCTAGATCCTATCAGCCCATTTACTAGACTAGAAACACACGTCCGATGCGGGATAGTGATGATAACTCGCAAAGAATGACATTGTCTTCAAAAGCTCACCTTGTATGTCAGCCTTAATGATGCCTCGGAAATCTCCTCGGTAGTCGTAACCACGCAGGGCGAGGTCCTTGTATATGTCCTCGGCGTCTAGTTCATATGTTATGGCCTCGGTAGAGACCACCGGCAGCTCCACGTCGATCGGCGAGGTTCCACCTTCGGCCACGCGAATGCAACCACTTGCTGCCATCTCGCCGTCTTCGATCACCTCGAACTCGCCGGAGGAGCGCACGATGGTCACAAGTCGCACAATGCCTGGTTCATGGGAGATTATCTTTATTGCATTCAACAAAGCGCATTCTCGTGTTCGCACATGCTCTAGAATGCTATATTAACCAATGAATATAGCATGCTCAAAGGAGCACTGAATCTATAGCTTGGATTGCTCACACCTTTGTGGTACGCGAAAGTAGAAGCCTCATAAAATACAGAATGCTCGAAAGCTTCGCAGTGGTCTGATTAAGTTACTACTGATACAACGCTGAGTATAGTCAACTACAGTTGACGTCGACGTAAGGCGAAGCATTGGGTTTATGTCACTATGTAGCTGTTTTATAGCTGTGATACTGAGTGACCCAAGTTGGCGTACGACATTCAAGAGCACCCTTACCTCGTGGAACATATCCAGTGACAGATAAAGATTGACACTCGTGATACAGCGGCCCATATTTTTCAAATGGCGCTGTCTCCGGGATCGGTCAATGAAAACGGGCGTACACCGACTAGATACAAGGTAAAGAAAACTGGACTGAACTCGACAACAATGCTACTCGTTAGAAACTATGCAGTTTGACGTCTAGGAACTTCCCAGTGAGTTATGAAAGACACCATAACCGAAAGATACACACTTATTCTGACATGAAGCTAAAGCGTTGAAACGTAGCTAACGCGGTGAGTAACATTCTATAATTATTGTTTGCACGACGCAGTGTCGGCTTGGGCGCCGGTGTGGTGGATACGTCGTGAAGTCGCGATGCGCTGGATTTTCCGTTCCCCCCACACAAGAACGCATCCGGAATAAACGCACGCTGCATTATTTATTATTTCTTTATGAGAAACTTCGTCACACTTAGCCTTACTTTTACATAACATCAGCAAACATTACTCTCAGTCATTACACAAAAGATAGAGTGTGTGAAAGTAGCTTTGCAAGTTCGTTAGCGAGATTTGGTATCCCATTTAAACACCTGATAACTGTTTCCGAACATTCACACTCTACAAGGTTATTACTTTATGTACAATGCGCGGGTGGCGCACACCTTCTACGACTTTGAATGTATGTGCCAGTACTCATTTAAATGGGATCATTAACAAGAATATTAGGCTGAGACAGATCACTGAACTGCACTCTTGTAATGTCAGAGGTGCCAGTATTACCGAGAATGCAGGCGTTGTATGGCAGGAAAGACACAACGACGATAAACAGGTGCTGACGTCTCCTTAAAATTCATCCTAAGTTGATCGTGACGTCGCACATTCCGGCACCGTTTGTGTACTTATTAACCGTTCATAAAAAAAGAATTAATAACTGCTTAGAAGGAAGGAGAGAGTAAAATAAGCAAGTTTGCAATTTTCAACACAAGAACATCCATGGGGGCCAACTTACTACAAAATCTGGGACCTCACAGTGAGGTCTGTGACAATGAGACGTAGCGACAAAATTCCGAAAACAGAGACTTTAGCTTCCATGTCAACTGCTATTAAAGCATTTTTGTAAACCAGACAACTAGAGTGAGAGCTCCGCGAGGACAAATTCTTATTACAAACTTATCTAACCTTTAGCTTTTGTGTCAGTATAACGTAGATATCATTAGTGCAATATTTAAAGCACGGGCCGTGCAAATACAGCAATAGAACTTTTACAGCGAGGCTGTGAGAAACTAGAAGCACGCAAGGACTTTATATGCTTCTTTTCGGTTTTCTGATAAATAAACTAGATCGGTCACGAAGTTTGTACACTGAGTTAATGGGATGAATGTCAGGGGCAATACGAAGAGAAATTTTTGAAGTTCTAAGTACGTGTTTTATTAAGCGGTTAAATGCAAATGGCTAAACCCTCGTTTTCAGCCCGTGTAGAAAGATACGTTCATTAAATGCTTACAGAGTTTCCAAGGTTCGTTCCGAAGGGAAGAATTGCAAATACTTCATATTTAGAGAAAATTGTAGCTACTTTTGGTGAAATGCACCGAAACTCTGACGTTTGTATTGTGTGCTTCGAAAATGTTACTGAATACAATTTTTGCGAAATTGTATGCGTTATACAAAGCGTGTAGTCAGTTTTCCTTCGGTAAACTATCCAGGTCACATTGTTTTTATGTCGTTAAAATAGGAAGTCTAATGCGAGTGATGATTGGCACATGCTCATTCTGCGTAGGTAGAAAATTATTTATTTGTTCATTCCGGAGTGTTATACTCCGGTTGACAACAATGTTTCCGGAGTCCTAAAGTAACTTAACAAGACGCCAAATCAAATTCAAGGAGTATTGCGGGAATGTTGCCTTTAATGTTTGGGGAAGCAATCACGTTCCTGGCTAACTAAGAAGCGATACAAATGTTAACTGAATCCTCGCTTTTCCTTTTTATCCATGCGTCATACAGGGCTTAATCTGCTTGGTTAAAATTCTAGATGAACTTGCCAAGGGGTCTTGTTTTTTATTTGGAAAATTAAGGGGCACGTTATGCGTGATGTGTAGCGAAAATTCAAAGTTGGTTGGTTTATTGCAACCGTTGCAATTAATACGTTTGCACGTGGTCCGGAGCGTTATGCGTGTGTTTTGTGAACGGCGCAAGGCGTAGCCCACTGCCTTGGAATAGCTACTAATGCCACCTAAGTGACATTTAGGCGACAACGGGCGGAACTTACGCGCGAAATAATTGCGTGCGGAATAAATACATCTCTGTAACACTATCAAGTGCTCGAAAGCGTTACATGGCCACTTAACACTATATTCCTATTGTCCTGAGGAAACTTTCTGTTGAACCAAGAGTATATTTGGCGATAATATGGCGCACGTTAGGAATAGTGGGCAGGCAAAGTATCTGTTTATTGAGGCTTTTGAAATAACGTGTTGAGGTGCTCCAGAGCGTGTTGAGTGTGTTTTACGAACGGTTAAACATTTCGGATTCCGTGGTGGCATAACTAAAGATGCCACGAAAAAAAAAGGGGGGAGGGCACTATGGAAAATTTGTCTGCGTGGTTAATTGTGTGTAGATTGAATACAGATTAGAAGAAGTTAAGCAAGTGTTCGAAAGTATCATGCAACCATTATCAGCTTTTTCTCAAGATCCCGACAGAACTATGCGCTGCACGCCGTTTAAAATGAGAATAAATGGCCGAAACTTCGGGTGCGATGTGTTTTAAACTTGCACGTTCTTAGCCTAATCAGGGGCGTAAAAATAGATATGAGACCCTCATTTTTTCGCGCATTTCTATGGGTTATTTGACGCTTGCCTAGAGTACTCGGCGTATAAAGGAGATAATTTTTAATGTTTGCTGAAAGTAATGGCCCAGTAATGGGAGATCTGTAGGCAAAGTTTTCAGAGGGTGCTGTTGTTGTAGTTTTGACAAATGGATTACGTTTGCAAGAATTACACAGCGTTGTGAGTGTGTTTACCAAGAGGTACACAATTAAGGCTGTTGTCCTAGCAGAACTATGAATGCGATCAAAATCAAATTTTGTGAAAAAGAGGTAACGCTGTGGCGCATCTGTGTGCCAAGATTACGCATGCGGATTTATTACAGCCTTTGCAAAAAGTGTCTAAATAACGCTTTCCAAAGTGTCATACGACTATTACCAGCTACGCTTCCCAAATTTCGAAGATAACTCTACGTTGCTCCAAATTTACGTTTGGTGGATATCGTATTGATAGCCGATAGTGAGTTAAGAAATCAAATAGATTAGGATTGTTTATCGTTCGTAGTATTTAATGTTGTATAGCCGTTAGCATTGTTAGGAGTTTGAATTGAATGCGTCTAGTGTTACGTGCGGAAACAACGATTTGATTACGAGGCACGCCGTGTTGGGGGACCCCGGATTAATTTTGATTACCAGGCTATCTCTAGCTTGCCCGCAACGCACCAAACGCGACCCTTTTTGTACTTCGCCCCCATCTGATCTGATCCAGCGACCTCGTGCATAGCAGCACAACACTATAGCCGCTAAGCCACCGCGGTGAGCGATTGTTAGGTTACTTCATGCCCTTTGTGGTGCCTACCTGCCTGTCTGGCTGTCTGGCCTGTCGTAGAGTATCAGGCCAGATGCTCCATTTTCCGGCTGACCTCTCTACATTTTCCAATCATTAAACTGCTTCTTCTTCTGTCTGGCTGTCCAAACGTTTTCCCGCCAACTTGAGTGCACGGACTAATGGGTTGAGCATTGCGATGCTGTGCTGAAGGAACAAGATTCGAAACCAGCGGTCGGACCAACATGCGTCAGTGGGTATGTGCAACTAGGAATGTGCCGTGTTTTTTTTATTTTTAGTGAACATCTATGATGCCAACTAGGTCACTGTGTATATGTTGCTCTTCAATGAGAAAAATATTAAAACATTTATCTGGTGCTGCACAGAATCAAAACCGTATCATTTATTTTCAAACAATCTTGCCTGAAGATATACACGCACACGCGCCAAGCGCGGACTTCACGGCGGCATCGCTAGATCGTTTGACAAGCGGGAAGCGCGAGAGCGAAATGCTGCCGCATACACGCCTCATACGTAACTCGCCTTCACCGCGTGATACGGAGTGTCAGTACATTGCTTCAAAGTTAATCTCTATAATGTCAGCATTAATCGTGAGATGGGTTCTGCAAATATATTTTTTACATTAGAAGCTGTATTCATGTTTACTAAAAATCGCGTTTTTTCAACAGTTACTATTTGGTCCTCCATATGGCGAATGTTGTTCTGCCTTTACGCATTCATCGCGCTTGGTTAGTCGCAATCATACGAAATTACAGACAATGGAACCAGGCAAAGTGTAGGAGAAGTTAATTGTTATGTTTCTTTCAAATTCAGCTGAGTAATGTGCTTTCGGTCTCCGGTTGCGGCAGTTTATGTTTTCGTCCGCTTTCACTGGAGATTTCTAAATTCCTACCTCTGACACATTTCTTAAATCAGACCGATTACTTTCCCATGTATCCAGTTGGTAGGCGCCCAGTAATATTTAAGCTCATAGTACTTACTAATACAATTACTGCTACTACTGCTACTACTACTACTACTACTACTACTACTACTACTACTACTACTACTACTACTACTACTATTACTACTACTACTGCTACTACTACTACAACTACAAATAACAATAATATTATTCTTGTTATTTTCGTTTAGCTTATTATCTTTTCATAATCTTTCTTTGGCTTCATTGTGTTTCCTTTCGCATGATTGCACTTGCCCTGTCATACTAAAGTATGTCCTAAAAAGTCTATTTAGCTCACGCGATTTAGCCTTTTTCCTTGACTAGCTCATGTACTCTGACTAGTACTCCTACTCACACAGCGCGACGTTCCTTGTTTAATATCAGTCACCCTGCCTGTACATTTGTGCTACTGGACGACGTATTTCTGTCCGCCCAATATGCTTCTTACATACCCGTCTCAGGCAGAACGATGTTCTTGTGAAGTTTGATGTTCTCTAAGATGACGGGCAATTCCTCGATAGATCGGCCCCGATGTTTACTCAGAGTCTGCCATGCCAGCAGCAGATGACCACCGACTGGGAATATCGCCTTGCCGGCAAACCGATGACCAGCCAGGTAAGCGTTCGCCTCGTTTCTGCCCATGTCAATGGTAGCAATATTGTCCTTTCCCTGCGCGTGATAGAGAATATGGTTACCTAGTGAGATTCATCATACTGCAAGTTTGACATTCCAACTGACAATAATACAACCTTGTGAAGCAAACTGGTAACGAGGAGACTCTTCAACACCTTCTCTGTGACTGTCCTCGCTATAATTTACAGAGACGATCGCTCGCAATCGCGATAGCGTGCTTTGACCGTAGACCTCTAAAAGAGGAACTTATTTTAATATGCCGCCATCACAAGCCATTGCAGCGGAGGGCGACGAGGGCACTGTTGCAGTTTTTAAAGAGAGAGAGAGAGAGGCAAAGAGGAGGAAAGACAGGGAGGTTAGCCAGTGTAAGTACCGGCTGGCTACCCTGTGCTGGGGAAAGGGGTAAAGGGGAATAAAAGGAGAAAGAAGAAGAAGAGGAGAAAAAAATAAGGAAATTCACGCAGTAACGCGATACTACGTGATACAACACTCAAAGGCAATCGCACAATTCGCATGTCCTTAAAAACTTCAGCAAAGTCCTAAGGCCTTGAGTGCTGAAGCCCGTCTGGACCAGTGTCCTAGAGCTTTCTCCTCTGTAAAGAGGCGATTGTCCAGTTTTTCGAGCGCGGTTACGAGCACTGTTCTTCGCACTTTGTAGCTGGGACAGTCACAAAGGAGGTGCTCAATCGTCTCCTCACAGCCGCAGGTGCCGCAAGTAGGGCTGTCGGCCATTCCAATGCGGAATAAATAGGAGTTCGTGAATGCCACGCCGAGCCACAGGCGGCACAGAAGTGTTGCTTCCTCTCGTGGTAACCCTGGTGGTAGGCGGAGTTGCAGACATGGATCCAATCTGTGGAGACGTGTGTTCGTGAACTCATTGGTGTTCCACAGATTCTGCGTAAGCTCGCGGGCGAGGGAGCGAAGACTTGTGGCTGCGTCTGTTCGTGACAGTGGTAGTGGTACAACGTGGGCACCATCGTGGGCCTATCGGGCGGCATCATCCACATGATGATTGCCCGAAATTCCGCAGTGACCCGGTATCTACTGGTAGATGATGTTGTGCCCCTTGTTGATTGCGTGATGGTGGAGTAGTCGGATGTCTCACTGGAGAGCTGCCTTCGAGTCACATAAGAGGGACCATGACTGTGACGATTTGTGACAAATAAACTCTCGAGCAGCACAGATAGCTGCGAGTTCTGCAGCCGTCGATGATGTTACGTGAGACGTCTTGAACTTGAGGGTGACAGACTCTGCGGGAATTACCACTGCTCCAGCTGAACTATTAGAGCAGACAGAACCATCCGTGTAAACATCTAAAACACTATAAACACTATAAACATCTGTTCAGGCTACAGCCGCTTGTCCAATTCTGTTGCCAGTTTTTAAACGCAACAGAATTGGACAAGCGGCTGTAGCCTGAACAGATGTTTATAGTGCCGCAAATGCTACTGTGCTGTGCGGTGACAGTATGCGGCGACAGTGACCGACTGTGATTGTATGTTTATGCTCCTTTCTTTCTTTATATCTACTTTGTTATCACTTTACCTCCCTCTCCCCTCTCTACCCAGCGCAGAGTAGCAAACCCGATCTTCCCCTCTGGATCTCCCTGCCTTGCCCGTTTCTTCTCTCTGTTTCTCTCTCTCTCTCTCTCTCTCACACACTCTGTGAAGCAAACATACAATGGCTCCGGGAAAAGCGTACGGGAAGCTGACTGTTCATTTCAATGGAAATTTATTCAGAATAAGATAAATAGAAACGAAAGTGCATGAAAAAAAAAACTTGCCGGAGCTGGGAGGGTGAATCCACGCCTCTGACGCTATGCATAGGTGGTTTGGCTGTTTTTACGATAATGTTTATCACGTCCGCCGCCTTTCCGCCTACTTTCTTGGGTATTTGCGTATACACGGTGATAATTTTTAGGATATCTGTAATTTTTAGGAATAGCCTCTTTCAGTTAACACAATTCCAGTCATAGAGCTGGATTATTCAGAGAGGAGTACATTACTTGCGCGAGAAATCTTAACACACATTCAGCGAATTAACAGAAACCTACTAATTATATTTCGAATTAGTTACTTTACAGCACATATTGCAATTTACGAATTGCAGCTTTTGAGTTTGCAAGGCATGTCTACTTGGACTGAATTTCCAGAGTGACGCCAGTTTGGAGATATGCGCCATCAAACTTGCCGTAAAAATGCGCTGTTGTGCCACTTATTTAAAAAACGCTCTTTTATGCATTGAAGCATAAGATATCTGGAACGGTCACGTTTATTTCGCCTCATACATTGGGAAATAATATGTAGGAACTGGTGCCATTCTGGAAATTCATTTCAAGTGGATATGTCTTGCCAGCTCACGGGCTAGAATTCGCAAATTGCAATACGTGTGGTAAAGTAATTGAATAAGTTAACTAGCGAAGTTTCGTCAATGACTTGATTATGCGTTTCGATTTGTTGTGGGAGTTACGTCCCCTCTTTGAATAATCAGGCTCATTGACAAGAATTGTGCTATCTGCTACAAGCGTATAATAAAAATTGCATAAGGCTCAAAGATCACCACCCCATATGTACAAAATTAGCTCGGGGAGTTTCAGTGTCAGCCACGGCTACTCACGGCCATAGAGGCGTTATTATGGCTTTTACAACGTAAAACCATTCCAATCTTTTTTTATTCCGTTATCTGCGAATCAAGTTTAAATAACCACAGCGCTGTTCAAAAAAGGCCACTGAAGTGCTCCCCTCGTTAATACCTGGTCACTTTTGTTTGCTTTTAAAGGGAATAGAACTGCCTTACTTCAGATGTTTTTCCTATCTAATCAGCTGACAGAGGCGAGGAAGCTGCAGCAGTGGAGATGGTATCGGTCGCGCTGAGGAAACGCAGTGAAAGTAGATAACCAGATAAGGAGCGTGGTGCCGACGTCTGCGATTGGTTCCATTCCCTTTGCTTAGTTTGCGGTCGAAAGCGGCCGGCAACGGCAGGTTTTAAATAACGCTAACACGGATCCTCAGCAAAAAAGTTTTGGCAGAGCGATGTCGTAAACGCGCCAAAAGGACTGGAGAACGTTGTACTAGTACAACGTTTTCAAGCTCTTTAGGCGCGTTATCTACGTGGCAGCTGCCACGCAAAAGTGTTTATTATACGCAAATAAATTCATGCTTCACGGCAGCTATGAGTAGCCAGTGTCTGAGTTGTCAGTAGGCAGACATATTTTAATCCTTTAAGAACGGGGAAGTGGCCAGCTATTACAAAAACAATCCCACTTTGTTCGGCATATTTGTTCGGCATATTAATGCAGCTTTAACACATACACACCACTATGACGTATTCAGCTTTCACAGTTTTGTGACGTCGTGTGTCAGACAGCCGAAGTGGGCGCAGCCCGAAAGCTTTTGCCTGATAGCGGAGGGCTAATAGCAAAAAAGGTGTGGAATTTGCAATTGTTATTCTTCTTTTGCTCGTTCTAATCGTGCATAATCAGTGTGTACCCGTCATATCAGACGGGGTGTTTCCACAGATTTCGTGACGTTGCGTGACAGAAAGGCAACGCGGGGTGCGCCGCTTAACATTTTTACCTATCGTGGAGGGCTTATTACAGGATTGGAACAAAAACACTTTGGAATAGTTTCACGATATAGTGCCTAGCTTTAGGTTGTAGCTCCCATAGATGGCATATTGTTCAATACGTGGATAATTTAGTCATAGTAGCTTGTGTAAGCATATCGGTAATTTCACAGATCTGATTTCTCATATTTCAGATTGGTTTATTACAACGGTTAGTATTCTGTGATATTCTGTTCTGTGATATTTATAGTCATTATCTATTTCTATCCTGTGTCGCGCCGAGTGACCGACTCTCTCTAGGTTCGCAAAGACATGTTCTCTGCATGTAATCAACAGTGGGTGAACTAGAAAATCGTCAGCCCGTAATCAACGCTTCGACAAATAGGCTGGTTTTACCAGCCATGGCTGCTTAGTGGCTTTGGAGTTGCGCTGCTAAGCACGAAGTAGCGGGATTAAATCCCGGCCACAGCGGCCGCATTTCAATGGGGGCGAAATGCGCAAACAGCCATGTACTTAGATTTAGGTGCACGTCAAAAAACCCCAGGTGGTCAAAATTAATCCCGAGTGCCTCACTACGGCACGCCTCATAATGAGATGGTCATTTTGGCGTGTAGAGAGAGAGGGAGAGAGAGAGAAAGGAGATGAGAAAGGCAGGGAAGTTAACCGGAAGACAGATATCCAGTTTGCTACCCTGCACAGGAGGAGGGATAAGGGGACACAGAAAGATCTTTACAATAAATATGCGTGCGTAAAACTCCATATGGTAAAGGGGCTTATCAAAACGGGGGCCATTGCTCTAACAAAGTAAGAGCAAAAATTCATTTTATTGACAGCGTTTATGCAGTTCACACTTCTTACAGGGACCAGCTGAAGGTAAGGCAGTTACTACAGTAAGGCGTCTACAAATAAACTGGCAATATTGAAAAGGGTTGTATAGTTCCGGTATGAAAAGGTTGGGAGTGTGTTTCAGATTTTGCAAAGATGTAGGTGTAAAGAAAGAGCGGATCAAACGCGCCATTGGAATTGGTGTACAAGAAGCTTTCACAAGTGCTTGATAAGAACGCTGTTCTTGTTTAGCAACCATTGGCAAGGAAGCGCATGACAAAGTTGGACGCATTTTCACCAGTAAACGCTTCGCTAAACAAACAATTTTGCACTCAAACATGGGAATCCTATGTATGACGACGAAAGAATAACGACGAGTGCGTCACAAAGACGGCATGGTGATCACGACGTATCCATCAGCGGGTTGAAGAAACTAGAATGACTGCGACAGAATGACGTCATTAGAACAACAATGACGGTATGACAACGATGTGATCACGAAACCGGAATCGCTACTACTGGATTACGACGGATGAACAGCTATACTGACATGATTTCATTTCATTTCATTTATTGGACCCTGAAGGCCTGTGAAGGCTTTACAGGGGGGAGTGGGTTACAGGCAAAATCAAACAGTGTCTTACAAAAGAAAAATATACAACATAAAAATACGATTTCACAAATAATTGAGTAGGAATACAATGACAAATGACAAAAGCTGTTGCAAAAAAAGGACGAGATCTAAAAGTACATTAAACAGCGTTCTAGCAAGTAATGTTGGCTAAGGTATCACGAAACAAGAAATTATCGCTGATGGATACAATATTTGCGGGAAAGTTGTTCCACTCTAGTGACGTCCGATGTACGAATGTCTGGGAAAATGTATTTGTGTTGCAAGAAGGGACGTGAGCTTTGTAAGAATGATCGATGCGATGAGATATGTAGTGTGGAGTATGATGATGATAGCATGACAAAAATCAATGACGATCATAGTATGACGACGAAAGCATGACGACAATGATGTGAGGGCACTGGAATCAGTACGAAAGAATGCCGACGATTGAACGACCATGATGGCACGACGACTACTGTACGGCGATGATGATGTGATGACGATGGCATGCCTGAGAAAGAATAACGAATAAGAATTAACAACGAAGGAATGATACTGACAACGTGACGGCGAACGCATGACGAGGACAGGATGAAAAAGCTGGAATTACGATGATACAACGACCATGACGGCATCGTGACGATGGTATGACGACATTTGTATGACCGCTCTGGAATGACGACGATGGACTGAATGCGACCGCGTTATGACGGTGTCACAACGACGTATTGATCACTGTGTAATAACGGCGTGACGTTGAAGGCATGACGAAAATGAAAGGATGATGACACTGTAACCACTACAATAAAAACCACCGCGATGACACGACGACTGTATGAAAAGGCGCACATGACGGCACTGAATTGAGCAAGACATCATAAAGACAATGGAGCAACTGTGAGTGCATAGCGACGGTGCAATGAACAGGATGGAATGACAAAGAAGGAATGAGAATGATAAAATTACGAGGGCGGCTTGAGGACACTGCGATGAAGTTGCTGCAACGATGATGGCTTGACTACGATGGCGTGATAACAACGGTAGGACAACTCTACGATGACAGTAACATGACAATAACGGCATCATGACAATTCTAGAACGACAATGACGAAACGACCAAAGGGCATGGCGACAGTAGCTTGACAACGGTGGCATGGCGACACTGGAATGGCGGGCACAATGACGGCAATCGAATGACTATGACAGCATGACTAGGATGGAATGATTATGGTGGCGTAAGGACGAATTTATGACGACGACGCAGTGATTACGATGAAATGACGAAGAAGAAATGACGACCAAGGTTTGTCGACGATGCCATTTACATAACGGTATCACGATGGTGGAATGACGATCGTATGACGACAACGACATGGCGATTGTGGGATGTCGACGCAGGAATGATCACCACGAAACGAACACGGTTCATAACATCACTACGACGGTATCGTCATGGATGCATGATGACAACTGTCTCCCGACGATCCTTCTTTAGCGATGGCGTGACGACGACGACATGATGACGATGGAAAAACGACAGCGGACTGGCGATGATGGCGTGTTTGCATTAGAGCGTACGTCCGCGCCTACGTACATCACCTGGTATCTCGGACAACCTCGGTTTCCGCTAATCCAGTGCCGGTTCACAGTATATCCAGTACCGGCCAATGCTGCAAAGACGGCCCCTTCCTATATACAGGGTGGTTCACGTAACCTGAACGAATCATTAAAAAAGTGAGGTAAACCGCAGCTGGGAGAAACCAATGACATGTTGTTCGCCGTCATGTGACGTTCCTTAAAAAATGTTTTTGACCTTCGGCTTAATTACTTGCTAACTGAGATCAATTATTCAATATTTTTAATATTTTCTTTAGGGCCAAGTGCATTCGGTCGTGTTGTAGAGGGGGTTCAGAAACAACCAATACAAATTTTTGTGTGAACGTACATGCTATGTGACGATAGTTTTCGGCGTTTAAAGAGAGGCCTCGAAATATGAAATAAAACCGCGTGACTGCGCACATGCGCTATCGTATTGCGGCGCCCTCAACTGTGCTTCTATACTATCGCTTATCAGGGACGAGGGCATCCTCTTCGTGTGCCACCGTCACATTTCTGACGCACTGCGATGCCGATGCATAGAGCCGTGGCCACCCCCTGCGCCACGGTCCGCGTGCATGGTTTTTTTCGCTCGAAGCACGCTTAAGAGAGCTGCGATATGACAGCGTATGAGCGCCGTCACGTGGCTGTATTTCATATTTCGAGGGCGTTCTTTAAATGCCGCTAATTGATATGTAAGCTATTAAAAATTTAGGGCCAATGGGTTGGGGTAGAAAGCGGGACGACGACTGCATAACGAGAGTTTATTGGAATGATGCAAATGTAACGACTACGACGGCATCACGGCGAGGATCACAGACCTGGTGGCCGAAGTAGATAGACAACTTCGGCCACTAGGTTGGCGTAAGAGGACAGACAGATAGATAGATAGATAGATAGATAGATAGATAGATAGATAGATAGATAGATAGATAGATAGATAGATAGATAGATAGATAGATAGATAGATAGATAGATAGATAGATAGATAGATAGATAGATAGATAGATAGATAGATAGAAAGAATGATAACGGCTGAAGTAGGCAAAAAGTGCTATCCGTATTAGAAAACATCCGACGTACACCATTTTTTTTGGGGTACAGTGAGAAAGATCAAAGGTCTGTCATACTACCCCAGAACCGTGTCCTAGCTCTAAGTTAACAGCATGCACACGATGAACAGATGTAAAAAAAAGTTGAGTGCTGTTTACGTTCCCAGCTTTCCCTAAAGAGCCTCTCTGGCTTACTCTATATGAAAAGGGCGCACCGTCACATTACTTTGAATAAACCCACATGAGGTATCTTGATGTTCCTGACGTACACAAATGTGGCGAAAATCATCTTGAATGACAACAGAGTAAGCCAGATGAGTGGGTACTTTGTAAAGCCATTTAGAACAGAGAAGGGAATATATTGAAGTGTAAATTTTGTTACGCTAATTTTACGCTCAAGGGATACAAATGGTAAAGTAAGTGGTTCGAATATTTTCCGATTATGTTTGTTACATGCATTTGAGCTAAACTGAAATCAATGGCTATATTATGTATGCGTATCGTATGCATAATGCTTCAAGTTACCGATAAGAGGAAAAGTGCTTCAAGGCGACAAATATACCCATAAAAATATCTTGCCTTGCTAGCGATTGCTTTCTATTACTTGGAAAATTTAAACACTGCCATGAACTCATAGTATGTTTTATTGTTTAGGAGGAATGTGTTACAGATTTCACAACACTTACGCGCCAGGCATTTCCCTGCCATATGTTTTAAATTTAGGCAGTATGAAAGTAATGCAGCCTAATGTTGGCTTCAACAGCATGAAACATAACAGGGATCATTGCTGCCTAGAGCGTTCGTTTCAGCATGCACGATATCCCAAATATCCCAACATCATGTGCAATCAAACGGTACTATGTGCTCAGTTTCATGGAGTAACAAATTTCAAAAACGCCTGAACAGCCTCGAACCAAACAATAGTTTTGTTCATGGAGTACAGTTGAGGATGCATTTCGTTCTTCCAAACAGACGTCGTCTACACGTCGACTTCGATGTATACTGCCCAGCCCAAACACGACATGGTATTGCTACGAATCTGTTTTCAATTTTCCTTCTGGTATTCCAATTTAGGCACCACCGAATGATAAGTTTGGCTTCATAAGAACACACACCTTGGCGTGGCTGTTACATGTAGTCGGTGATAATATTTGTTATTTTTCTTCATTGTCTCGTTACTTTCGGTTTGAGGACATATTTTTTAGTCTCAAATGAATAATTCGCGTTATGTTCTGGCATCGCAAGCCTCAGTTATTCGGCCCCTTGGAGCATTCATCAAGATTCGTAACTCTCTCCCAAACAACAAGAGCAACACGACAGCTCGAAAGCATGAACTGAGGGAAATTTAGCGTTGTAGTCGAAAGTAGCAACCAGCTCAGACGGCCGCCTCTAAAACATTAGAACAATTAGAAGAAAACATGGTAAAGCTTTAGCGGGAAGGTGACAATTGTTTTTATACATATAACAATGCAGCCCATTTTAACAGTGGTCTTTAGATTGAGTATTTTGGTCTGTTTGTACAGTTAATTGCACAACCACGCCTTTTGGAAAACGAATTGTCACTATTTGCGCATTTAACTAAAGACGTCTACCGGCTTGTTTACCCTGATTCATTTGTACTGCGTCCTCACAGTAAAAAAAAAATAATAGATTATACGCTTAGCTCGAATCCAACAATTCTGAACTTCGAAAAATTATTTGTTGCTGCTGCGCGAATGGTAACATTTTGTCAGACAGCTTGTGACTCACCTCTACGAGGGAAAGTTCGTCTCTCCACGATGCGATGGCCCACTGCTGCGAATGGTCCCAGCTGACCAGATGACCAATATTCGGTGTGCCGCGAGGTACGGGCCAAGGAACGGGTGGGTAGAGCGCAGATGGGTCCAGTTGCACTCCCAGGGTATGGAGCTTGCCAAGCGAGCCCAAGAAGAATGAATGGTTGTCCATGTCTCGATTCATGAGGCTCACAATGGAGGTGCTAGGGTCCAATGCCCGGCGCAGAATCGCCTGCGGAAAGTTTCCCTCGCTAGCGACATGCGTTGTGGTATGACCGGCTGTTTTCATTTAGTTTTGCTTTTACGGCCATTGTTTGCCTCTCTTACACACTCTGCGGGTGCTAGGCGCTGCTGTCTTGCCAATCACGCAACTTGTACCACTTGGTATGTGCCACTGATCACGTGCCAGAATAGACAACCTGGGACAATGCATATGCGCATCTGAGGACAATGGGATGTGTCCAAATAGACAACTTGGGCCACGTGGTATTGTGCAGCTGGACATATATGTGACACTGAATCTGTCAAAAATTCTTGGCCAATACACCAGAAAGGGGATTTTCCAATGGGTAGGGGTGAAAATAGAGAACCTGGAGGTAAGAAACGAAGAAGCAGGTAACAGCAAATTTAAGTCAATTATAAAGATGTGAAGTCGGCAGTTGAAAAGCTTATTGTTGATCAAGAAGTGGAGTGAACAGAGTGGAACAAGAATGTGCATTGAACAAGCAGCTTTAATTTACAGAGAAGCTGTGAAGCAAGCTACAGAAGTGTGAAGTTGGCAACACGAAAGTGTGCAAACTGACAAGAGAAGCAGCTGAGCGTCGATAAAGTAGTTAAGTGAACAAAATTGGACCACATCGTGCATGCAGCGAGCAGCGTTGAGCTACCTAGGAGTTAAGAAAGAGAAGCGAAAACATTTCCGTAAACATCGAAGAAAGCTTCGCTTATAGCTGATTCCCATAGGTAAGTGGGATGCGCCAATTTTTAATGTCGAGTAGGAGTTAGGAGGAAGGCGGGTCTGACTATCCAGAATAAAATATGGAAACTCGAAATAGTTGTGATGCTCGTTCTTACCAGTAGAAGGCAATGAGGCGCGATCTCAACCACGATGGCGTCTGTAGGCACGTGTTTCAGCGCCTCGCGGAAGAGCACGGGCGAAACGAGATTGTTGACGAAGTACTCGGCCGAACAGTGCTGGGCGATCGGCTCCTTCCAACGGCTCTCGGGAACGGAGGAGCTCACCCAACGCTTCCCGCGGGGCTTTGGCTCTGGAATCACCTGTTTGAAGGCCGCAAATGAACGAAGCATTGATGAAGTTAGTTGAGGCTTCCTCGCTCATTTTGCTCAAAGCTGCGTGAACTGCATACTGGTGATATGAAACGTAATTACAGCGGTAGCAAATTAAAAATAGACTGCAAGGGTGCAAGGCGTCGATTGGTTTTACGCGACAAATGATTGCGAATTTGAAAGGATCTCATTAATCGCAGAATTCGAGAATACTTGACACATCGCTGAAATCAGTCGTCACACACACGCACCGTTAATGCTCTTGTCGGAGTAATCAATTCATTTATTCCATATTCCGACAGAATTAGGTACGCCCATAACCACATTTTGCATCTCGTCTTAATTATCGCTATAAGCACGCTAACAGCCGTAGCGGGCTGAACATGTTGTGCATAAGGTAAGCCTTCTACAAACCCATAAAAAGGTGACCATCTGTATCAGAGTTTAAAAATGGGACTTGGACATCTGGTTACAAATAGGTACGATGGTGGGAACGTTTGGCGTCGTAGAAAAGGCTTTGCCGCTCTGAGATATACGTCACATTACTCTCTGGCTGTCGCGGTGGACCAATAATCTCGTTCTCCACAGGTTCCACTAAGCCAGTCAAACATATCTTGAAAAAATTTTTTACACTTTTTAAGTGAAAGCTATGTTGTACGTACGTCCTTGAACTCTTCCTTTGGTCGACCTGATTAAAATTAAATAGTGGTGTTTTACGTGCCAAAACGAGGATATGGTTATGAGACACGCCGTAGTGAGGTACTCCGGCTTAATTTTCAACACCTAAGGTTATTTAATCTGCACCCAATGCATGGCACACGGGCGTTTTTGCATTTCGCCCCCATCGAAATGCCACCGCCGTGGCCAGGATTCAATCCCGCGTCCTCAGGCTTAGCAGCGTGACGCCGAAGCCGCTACGCCACCACGGCGGGAGGTCAAACTTTATGCAATTGTTACTGCATGTCATTCTATGTCCAGATATGTTTGTGTTTAGATGTGTTGAACCTACGTGGAATGCGGTTAGAAGTGTAGCATGGTCAGCGGAGCGAGTAGCATCGGTGCGAAAGCACCATCATAGCTACATACCTGGATGATGTTTGATGCGAAACTTACCTAAAAAAATCAGCTTCATTTTGCCAAGTTCTGATGTTTTAATTCTGTGAATTTCAGAAAAGAAATCCCCTTATGCTACTTCTTCTTACGCTACAGAGCCGAAGTTTATCAACCCCTGAAGACTCATTCACTTTTGTAATGCTAAACGTGCATATGTCACACGCAAGCTAACAACACTTCTTTCTTTTTTTTGCAAGGTCGCATTGCTCTTAGATTCCTTCGACTCACTGCTACGAGGTATGCATGTAACTAACGAGCACCATAAAAATATTTGTGCCAGTGTGTGTAGCTATTTGAACGTAGCTATTTGAACGTGCGCCTGTTTTATACCCATTCTCTAACCACGTTTTAGAGGGCAGCTCTTAGGCGCCCCTTCCTGGGTTGAGAGCCGGCCTCGCTCGTCGTAATCACCCATAGCAGGGCGAACGCGCTGGTGCGACTGCTTCCGTGTTCGTCGTCGTCTTCTTCCACAGCTTACACCGTTGCCGCTCATCATGCGTGTGTCCCCATAATGCAAAAGAATAGAAAGTTGGGCGAGTTGGTGCGGTTAACATGATCTCGGATTGTAGCGCGAAGTCACGTGGGCAGAGACTAGAAGCAGACAGGACGAGCGCCAACTCTCAACTAAATTTTTATTCAAGCTAACAACATATATATAGGTGATTGCTCTGTATATATGCTGCGGTATTTGCAATAATCTGTATATATGTTGTTAGTATGAACAAAACTTTAGTTGAGAGCGCTCGTTCTCTCCGCTTCTAGTCTCTGTCCGCGTCACTTCGCTCCACAATCCAAGATCATGTTCCCATAATGCTCGCCTCCTGCCGCTCGCTGCGGTGATTTCGGTCTGAAATTCTTTGCCTCAATATATCGCCAAATGAAAACTCGTATCGAGCTGAGCTCGAATTTTGCATTAGGAGCATCGTAATTATCTGCCCCTCATATTTTTTTTTGTCTACACAGTACTTTCGTCTTTCTCCGATGCAGTTTAGGTCGTATGAATGCAACATTTCATCGCGAAGAAGCTGAGCATATGAAATCGTCAGGGTATCTAGAAGCCATAGAGACAATGTTTGTGAAATATTGTTAACTACGCATCACATCCGTGGGTTTTGATTGCGCGTCTGCCTTCTGATCAGCATACTTGCGCTACGAGTTCGCTTTACTAAACCTATCCTAAATATTCATGTGACCTTAAAATTTTTGTCAGCGGTAAGGAAATGTCCCTTTGGGAAACGAGAGCAGACAATTTTCTGCAGTAACGAGTGAAATTGGAGCCTTAATTCAGGGCAGCTTCCTGTGTTAACAGCAGGAGTCCTTGTACTTTTAAACTGTTCAGATTATCATGACAGAAGTTCTTGTTGCAACGAAAATATCATCCATAAGGCCTGTAGTTGTGCCATGAAGAAAAATGCGCTCTTGTGGTCACATATTAGCAACATTTGTAATAAGTTTACCTTTTTGTTTCCGTTCGTGACGAGACGGCAAGCTCCTACTTGATGATCGAAAAAAAAATCGTTCACAGCCGCGAAAATTCATACAGGACACTGAATTGCGATCGTTCAGCTGCCATTGGAAGAAAGGGTAGTAGATGAATTGGTCTAATCTTCGAGCTTGTCGCTTCGTTGTTACTTCGGTGTTATTTATCATGTGTAATGAACGACAATACACCTCGTGGCATTTGGTGGAGTTTGCTGAGATCCTTCACCTCGTCCTGGAGCTGCGCACTCAAACCCTGCCTACAAGATCACCCTGCCCTATGCCTGATCCCACCGCCTCGTTGCCTGCACAAACGGCTGCCACTGTCATCTGCGCCGGCGTCCCTCGTCAACTCGACACACCTATCTTCAGTGGGAGCGCCGAACACGACGTTGAAGACTGGCTGTCATCGTACGAACGTGTAAGTGCCCATAACAAATGGGATGACCAGTCTAAGCTGACACACGTGCCTTTCTACCTCGCTGACGTAGCCAAACTTTGGTTCTTCAACCACGAATCCGACTTTACAAGCTGGTCCGCGTTTAAAACTCTTTTTGCCGAAGTGTTTGATCACCCAGCTGTGCGCGAGCTACGCGCTGAACAGCGCCTACGCCAGGGCGCACAGTAGCCTGGAGAGACATTCCCCAGCTACATCGAGGATGTTCCCGATTTGTGCAAGCGGGTAAATCCCAGCATGTCAGAGGATGACAAGATCAAACATATCCTCAAGGCCATCGAGGACGGCGCATTCCAGATGATGCCAGCCAAAAGCCCAACTAGCGTATCCGTCCTCATTAACTTCTGCCAGAGCTTTGACGAGCTGGGCCACCAACGTTCCATTGCTCCCCAGAACATTCGGAATGCTGGTTCCATCTCGAGCATCGCGCTTTCTCCCGACATGACCAACTCGACCCTCTCGCAGCATATTAAAGATTTTAGTCGTGATGAGGTGGCCAGGCCGCTGTCGCTGCTGCCTCACAGCGACGCACCTACGGCAGCTTTGCCTCCAATGCTGCAGCACGCCATCCGGATTCAGATATCCGAAGCGCTTCCTGCAGCTCCTACGACCCCCCACACAATCCTATGAGTGTGCCGCTGTCCGATACCGACTTTGCCAGTCATCCTACGTCGCTCTCCCTCAGTTATGCAGCCGTAGTTGCACGGCTACCTGCGCCGCAGCTTGCTTTTCATCGCCCGTGCATCCGGCTTCATTTACAGTTTCCCGACCGTAACCACAGTTTTTTCGTCCCACCGAGACGTGGCGAACTATAGACAACAGGCCTATCTGCTTCGCCTGCGGCATTGCTGGCCATATGGCGTGCTTTTGTCGCCAACGCGCCCCAACTACACGTACCACCTTTGACACGTCCAGCTACGTGCCGCAATACGCCGCCACGCCTCCATTTTCACCGCGATGTCTTGATACTGATCGCCGGTCAGAAACTCGGCGTTCCCCTTCCCTTCGTCGCCATTCGATTTCACCCCTGCGTCGTCGAGCTCCCACTGAAGAGGGAAACTGACTAGTGCAGTTGCCGAGGCAAGAACTGCAAATACATCGACGTTTTCAAGACCTCGTCATATGCGCTCTGAGATCTGCGTGTCTTTTCACGCTGATCCCCTAAGCGCTCATGCCGGCGTCCTCAAAACTTACACACGGTTGCGTCAGCGCTACTATTGGCGAGGCATGTGCAACTTTGTGCAAAAGTACATTCAGTCTTGTACTACATGCCAACAAGGCAAAACACCTGCCCAGCACCTCCACCAAATGCGACGAGGTGTATTGTAGTCCACAACGTTGTGGAACGCTAGATAAAGGCACTGCAAGGGCTGTCCGTAGCATGGGGCTCACTCGCGATCAAGGCACGGTTCTTCGTCTTCCTCGTCAGTCGGCACACACACAGGGGCCCGTCTGCTTCATTACACATGCTTTATCTTTCTGAATTCCAAACTAATCACGTATATGTAAACATGCAAAGACAAGAAGTTTCTTCACGCATGCTTAATCAATACGAAATTGTAGATTTAAACTGAAACATTTTCCTGAACATTATGAATTCACTGAGTCTCAAAACAGCTTGATGCCAAGTGCCCTATCTCTATGCAAATCTACGTAATATTCACCATTTCCCTGGTGGCTGATCCAGCATGCTAGCCACTCCCATGCACGAAAGTTCTCCACAGCAACTTTTGGGAGGTACCATGGCGGCAATAGGTCAGGAAAACGACACCACTTTAATTCGTATTAGGACTGCGTCAGCCGTTGATTCCTACACGGTTGCCTCGGAAACTATTCGTCCGCCACTCACCGCCTTGTATTCCTTCAGCAGCGCAGGTTCGACGCGTTCCATTTGAGTGCTGTGGAAGGCCACGTTCATAGTGTCCACAACACGGGCGAACACGTTCTCGGCTTGCAGCTCCTTCACCATGCCGTCAATGGCATCGGTAGGCCCTGACACGGTCACAGAATCCTCCGCATTATGGCACGCAGCTTCGACGCCATTGCGCCCGCGCCTTTTAGCTTCTTCCCACGTCAAACCTGCGAGTGCATGTCCCGTTGGAAAGAAGCAACATGGGATTATGTAAGCTGATTTACGTTAACGGCGAGATTGGCAGCGAGAAAAACTCGAATTTTTCCGTGCTAGTGCATGGGAAATGCAGAAGTGAACTCTTTCAACAATTGCTAAACCTGTCCGAATAAAATTTGTTGAAGTTGAGAAAGATAGCTTGGTTTTACGAGCTGTTGAATAGAGAAAAACATAAAACAAATGCTAGAAATGCGTGAATTTAATCAATAACGAAGCGATAAATTACATTCTGTAACTACGCCAAAAAGTGGCGTCAGAGTTCTATAAACTGAATCTATCAGTATGTCTGAAGGGGACAAATTTCATGAATGAGTATGTTTTTCACATAAGCCAAATTACGTGAGTTTACTAAACGTCCTAGTCACAAATCAGCGGAATATTTCATAGCGATGTATAATAACTGCATTTTGTCCACTCCGGACATTGTGTTCACGGTATTGCAACACATCTGATATCATTGTCCAGGTATAAGGTTGATGCCCGAAATACTGAAAAGGCTGTTGCTAAAGGTACGTCCGCCGCACGTCTCCCTCCAACTTTCCTTACAGGTATCTTAGACGGATGTGGCAGTGTTCTTAAGAAAGTACTTTCGACATTTCTTGTTGCTTTTGCCATGCTTCAAGTTAGGATGTGCCAGGCATAACCACGTTGAAGAGCTAAATACATGTTTTCCTCGCATCGGTGCTTATTTTATATGTGTTGTGGTGCAGCTTGCCTGTTAAGCGCAGCCGACGTAGATCGCTGTGGTTATCACTTCGGCAACAGCTGCCGCGTCTGCATCCATAGCGTTGAGGCACGCTTCAGCAGCAAGAAAAAAAATTGCTGTGGTTTAGCTCTGGTTAGCCCTAGTTGCATTGCGAAAGCAAGAGCTGCATGGCTACGCTTCTTCTGGCGTCTCTTGAGAGCGTCGTGTTTTCCTCGCGACGGCAGCGGCGTCGGTGGCGGCGCCATCTGTTGGAGCGCGGCTGCGGCGTTTCTAGGCAATGGCGGCTCAAGGTCGTTTGTCGGCCACGGCCTATGGCATACGGCATACGGCTGCCTGCCTACGGCATACGGCGCGACGAGCCGAAATGGCTCGGTGGCTGGCGTAGTAAAGCTTTCGCATTAAAGCGCATTTTATTTGATCCCCTCCACGCGATGCTATCACAACGGGAGCACATCGCAAATAAGGCAATGCAACAACTACGTTTCACTTCCTGTTTGCTACGTGATTGGTGGAAACACGTTCCTGTTGCAGAATTTAACAATTACGAAAATCTAGAATTCGAAACTGTAATCCACAAGTTAACAGAGTCGTAATCCAAAGAAGCACAACCCTTGTCCTAAATGTTAGCTCCGCTGACCCCTCTTCAAGTTGCCCTCTGTTTCAGTTCGCGAACAGGCACGAGTGGCCCTTGTCTTACCGTTTGCTTTGTCGCTCAAAGCAGATCTTGTTTGACGCTTCTTCAATGGACTGTTTTAACATACGCCAAGGCAAACTACTTACAAAAGCTTCAAAGTTGGTAGCGTGAGTTACGTCAATATGGGGCCCTATAACGTAAAACTATTCTGATATGTTTTTATTCCAATATCCTGACGTCAAATTTGCGTAACCACTGACGCAAGCATTGGGCGGTTACACGCCGCGTTGCCTCAACAGCCCAATCAAACGCCCTGTTTGTTTATAGGAGGTCACTTTTCTTTGTTTTCAAAACGAATAAGATTCGCTACATTGAACGGTGTTTGTTTTGTAATTAGTTGCCAGGAGGCGAGGAGCATGCTGAAGTAGAGAGGGTTTCGATGGGGCCGAGCCAGTGCACTGCAAATATATAACCGGATAAAGAGGCTGGTGCCGCCGTCTGCGATTGGTGCGCCTTCTCTTACTTAGCTTGCGGTGACTGGTTGAAAATCGCGGCGGCATGCAACGGAAGCTTAAGAATGACGTTAAAACGGATCCCAGCAAGGCAGAGTTGGCAGAGCGAGGCCGTAAACGTGCCGAAAGTTCTCGAACACGCTACACGGCCACGCAAAAAGTTTTATTACACGCAAATGAACCTATGTTCTCCGGCAGGTGCGAGTAGCCAGCGCCTGAGCGATCGGCGGCAGCCATCTTTTATTCCTTTCGGAACGGGGCAGCCTACGGCTATTCTGAAGAAATAACAGCTTTGTTCGGCTTATTATAGATATCTTTTGCGTTTACACGTCACTCTGACACGTGAGCTTTCGCGGCTTTGTGACGTCGCATGACAGGCAGGTGAAGTGGGTGAAGCCCAAAAACTTCTGGCAAATAGCCAAGGGCTAATGGCGAAAAGATGGCGAATCAGAAACAACTATATTTCTTTTGTTCGATCTGATCATGCATAATCAGTGTGTACACGTCATATCAGATGGGGAGCTATCGCGGTTTTCGTGACGTCGCGTGACAAACAGGCGAAGTCCGGTGGTCCAAAAAGTTTTTGACCAATCGCGAAAGCATGATTGCCTAATTGGAATAGAAAATCTTTGAATAGCTTTATGTTATAGCGCCCATGCATACGCTTAAAAGCATTTTAAGCAATGTCAGTAGAATATACATACATTTAATTTAATGCTGCTTTGCCTATATTAAGCGTAGTCACTAAAGTGTACTTGACATTCTGCGCTGACGTTACCGAGGAAACATGTAGAATAGATCGCTTCGCTGGTAATCAGTGCCAATGGCGCTGAGAGATCAGTTTTCTAGAGAAACTCGCAGTGACTGTTTGTGTACAACATTTCATAGAACAAAAGTTAGGGTAGGACGCACGTAAATCGTAAAAGAATTTGTTTTAAATGCTTAAGCATTTCTATGCCTACTCAAAGAGGAAACCTCTCTCTCACGCAAGACGAAGTGCTATAAAGAGAATAATGTATGAAACAACAGGTCCTATACAAGCTTTGTTGAAAGATTTCGCGATAGTGGGATAAAAGCCATCTCCAGAGCCACAAGCATTCCGCTTTTGCAAAAATTCAATGCAAGACGTGCCACATCCCCGCTTCATTTCGGTGGTCATGGGATGCGCCTTTCGTTGAGGCGTTCCATCGCCGATCGAAATGCCACCGATCTACGAGGGCGCATGTGTTTCACGTCGCGTAACACAGATAAGCAGTGACTGACTTAATAAGGGGGATAAGGAGTGACAAGGGGTTCTATGGGTCTCATCATGGTTGATAAAGGTTCGACGCCTATGGATAAACTCCTGAAGAGCGATAAGGGCTTATAATGGTCGGCTGAATTCTAATAATGCTAAGAACCACGGATAACGGTTGGTAAGGGTTGAATCAAGCCCGATAACATTGATAAGGACCGGTAAGAGTCGATAAGGATCGAATCGTGCCCGATAAAGTTGATAAGAAATGATGAGGTTTGATAAGGGTCCTATCTAGTCCGATAAGGTTGATAATGACTACTAAGGGTTCATCTTAATAGTGGTTAGAGCAAGCTTTATAGCACTGATAATGACACCGGGTGGCACGGATATGAGCAAGTGGCACAATGCTTACGCATACCTAGACAGCTACAAGAGGTGTTTCTGTGTGTATTTTTTTAGAAACGTAGAAATTGGCAAAAACATACTACAGAAAGCTGAACAGTTTGCAGTCAGCCGTTATTATTACAAGGAACTGTAGCAAGTTAGGCTTTTTTTAACGTTGAGGTAAAATATCAGATCGCTACTCTGGGTCCTTAGATTGGATACCAATTAAGATATTTTTCTGCGTTGTTTTTATTGAGATATAAATTATATGGACACGCGTGGCGCATTTCTGCCGTCGCCGTGAAGTTTCGCATAAAGTCCAAAGGCGATAAAATTGTCGCTGTGTGGCGCATGCGGTGTCTGGGAGTGAAAGAGGGCGAGTGTGAGCCAGCGATCTCGGCTAAATCCCGGGCACGCAAGGGAGGAAGCGCGCCGTCTTCCATCACACGCAAGGCACCGGGGAAGAGCAGGGAGCGGAGCAGGGGGGGGGGGGGGGGTTATTTCGGGTGACGTTGGAAGGCATCCGCGAGTACCTTGAAAGCTTGAGTATCTTGAAAGCTATCTGCGACGGCAACAGAATCCGCCGTGCGTTGTGACTTCGCGGCTTAGTTCGCATTGATGCGAGACGCAGTGTGAAGATCAAGTCGCTCGCTGCTGCTGCTGCTGCGCTTCCTTACTCCAGCGTTCTGACAGCGAGTTTCCACGGTTATCAAGCGAGATACGTTGATGTTTGCTTGCACGCGCGTGACGCCCTGCTTGTTAATTTAGCTATTATGCCTATGTTTACAAGCTTATACGGCTGATGAAACTAATACCCTTACTTCGTAAAGCTGTCCACTAATGTGCTATCACCATCGTTCTTCGCTTTCCGGGCGAAACTGCGACTTTATTTTTTGTCCGTGGCAGTTTTCCTGACGTGGAGAAGGCCTTTTAGCCACTTACATTTAACTAGGCAAGCTGACAGGAAGCAGCACGCCACTACTGCTGCCTGACTGTCACACGCACAGGATCGCTGGGATACGCGCTGAAGTAAGTTTTTTTCTCTGTTCTTACATCCGGTATCAAGCACATGTCAAAACAGGATAATGAGCGTATTGTAGAAACAGTGCAATGAACGTGGTTATGCGTATGACCTGAAAGTGCATTAGGTCTGGTTGTCGAGCGGCCGTGAGGAAGCGTTGCTTTTGCCACGTGAGAGACACTGCCGATAATTTTTTTTTTTTAAATGTGAGAAAAAACATTAACTACGTGAAAATATGGGCTGCCACTGAGAATGCAAGCCTGGGCCGCAGCGTAGCAAACAGGCTTTACTTCGACAAGAGCGCTGGGACTTGCCAAACGGTTTTTCTAGTTGTCATATCAACCACTGCCTCGAAACTGTTAAGGGCTTCGCCATTATATTTTTGCTGGTTTCAGCGTTCTGAAGGCCGATTATTGTGCGCTTTACGTAGGTTCTACTCCAACGTCTGGCCCTATAACGTATTTAAAGCCTAGAGCCGCCTCTGATCGCGAGCCCTTTACCATCACAGCACTGAATGCCATATAAATGGGCTACGGCACGTACTCATCCCTTTTGTTTGTGCAGCTTTCTAGCTCGCACATGGGAGCACACGAAGGTATGCGTGTATGATGGACAGTTGAGTACATATTCTGACCATACTACTCCGAAGGTAATGCGACGCTTTACGTGATACACTTGCGTTTCGTCGAAGAGCGTTCTGTTTATGGATCCGTCTTTCCACCGTATTTTAAGGCGACAAATTGGATGGTCTGCGCTGGCGCCCGACGTAACTTTAGCGCATTCGTATTTAAATATCTTCAGCGACAGGTACCTAAAAAACAAATTGAGGCGTAAATATTTGGTGGCTCTCAAAATTAGTCACCGATTTCTCACTTTTTATTTTAAACGCAACCAACCTCATGAAACTTGTTTTTGTTCTCACCTAGCAAAATGAAGTTTCCGCAACAATGCATATATAATGGGGCTAATGGTGTACGGCCCGCTCTTTTGAGGCCTGCAATCTGAAGCTTACTGCTGAAGAAATAACATTACACGGCGAACACTAAAATTTCTTCGAAGTGCAATAAAGGAAGTTCGTCTTGGTTCAATCCTGTCAAACGCAGTAAACATTTGTACAAGTTATACATGAGCACAGCATGTGCGGCATCTCTATTGGCATGTTTTATATCTTTAGAAACAAGCTTAGCAAGCGTACGTTTGCTTGAGAGACCTTCAGGGATTAGGACGGCACTGTACGCGCGTTGTTTATGCTCCTGTGAAACCCTGATTTTTATTTAATGTGTTGTGAAACATCCGTGTTACCAATGTAAAAAATTCCAGGCAGAAGATTTGCTGATCAAGGACGCCCACCCAACGCTGCTTTTGGTTACTTCATTAGCGCTATCACTGTCTTAGGAATATACAAGGCAACACTGCGCTTTAAAAGCAGTGACTGCGCTGTGCTCACTCCTCAGAGAATGCGGGCCCCGATGCTTACCCACAGCGGCCATGAGTCCCCTTGGGAGGTTTCCGACATCGGTGCATCGGCCCCGCCAGTAGCCGCACAGCACGGCCTGCTCAGCGCTGAGGCCCCCGTCGGCGTACGCACCGGCAATCTCTCCCAGCGAGTGACCCACGATTCCATCGGGCCGAAGACCCACAGCGTGGATGACATCGACGAGCGCAACCTGCCAACGGGTCACAAACCAACCAACCAGCTTCTTTTCCTTCAAATACTAAGCTCAGTGAATATTTTACCACGCTTATGGGGGTATAAAGTACGTTTTTTTTGTTGCATGGCTAACGTTCCCGCATCAGGGCCAAGGTGTAATAATGTTGACGGGGAAAAATGAAGCTGTTCTTGTTTGCGACATTTTTTTTTTGCAGCGAACATTATAACACCAATAGAAAAGATGAAAAATTCATAAAAATGAACTGAATAGTTACGTTTCCAACTCTTGTGTGAGACATTTTGGGGCGCACCTGGTGCTCAAGAATAATATACAAGTTTGAAACAGGGCTTCGCTCATCGCAGGTGTATCTTGAGCTTGGTGTTGCGTACAACACACTGCTCTATGAACCCACTTGTAAGAGTGACAGCCGTGGAACAGGCCATGATGCCTAAGGATTTAAACAATTTTGGAGTACAGACGGCCGGGGCCACTGACGACAGCTGCCGGTGTGCCGAATCACTGTGATGTTATGTCGCGGTGTCCTGTCCATTGCTGCGACTAACCTTCGAGAAGTCCTCTGTTGTCAACTACCTTCGTCTAGGAAGGTTTGCTGCGAGTTCTCGAAGCACATTGAACAGTTTCGCCGTAGCCCTCACCACTAAAACTTGGAACTTTTCCAATAGGACTGCCGATACACACTCGTAAACCTTTCATCATTATTTAGCTGAGCCATCGGAGCAGTCTTTCGGCAAAGGACTGCTTCTTTTGTTAACTTCAAATTGTAAAACCGTTGCTCGACAACTGTTTTTCAGCCTGCGAGATCACTGAGAGTACAGTCGGATGCCGCTACAACGAATGCCTAAACAGAGAAATAACCTGTATTACGAAGGGTTCTTTCTATCCTGTCTAAATGACTATCTTTTGCATGTACCATGAATGTCTCTAACCGAAGACTACAACTAGTTTGCCTGTACAACTAAGGAATTTCGGTAGGCAACGCCACGTAGCATAGTCGCCACTACGCTTCTCAGACGTTACTACGATGCGCTCTGCGCTAGCGCTCACAGCAGTGCTAATGATGCACTTCACATGCGTGGCGATATCAGGGCTCTGCTGCTCTGCTCTAGGAATCCGTAAACTCTTGCGCTGCTTGTTGTAACGCTCAGAATAGGGTGGGACGACTGACGAATAAGTCGTCGTTGATGACGAAGTGACGACGTAATCGTGGGCGATCGACGACGTCTTCAATGTTTTTTGAGCCGAAAAAGACGCGAATGTCCATGAAAGGCACAGTAGGGCAAGATCCTGCAATCTAATGCACAATTTTGAAGTCAAGGAGGGCGATAGCGGTATTCGACGACGTGCAACCTTACTTGGCGCAGTTCTTGCATTCCGCCATGGGGCATGGTGTAAACCTAGGTGCAGTAAGGTTGGCTAAAGTCGTGCAGTCTGTCAGGCTGTGTGTGCAGAATAACTTTCGACTTACTTTGAATTCATCTTAATGGCAATTTTCTTTTGTTTAACGTGCCTAGCCTTCCCTATCGCGAGCAGTACGGTGCGCCACCTTTACGTCAAAGTAAAATTTATAACAAAGAATTTTGTCGACCCCATGCGCTTATTTACAAAGGCATTTGATAGTATTTAACAAAACCAAAGGGTGAGTACACGTGATTTCATTGAGTTTTCGTCAAGCTTTCTACAACAAAATGTCAGGATTGTAGGACGATTGCTGCGACGAAAATTTACGAAAGGTCGCGGGAGGAAGACCTGGCTGAAGAAGTTAGAGAACAGAGGTTATGACCTCGCATCAGAGTGCAGCTGAGTGTCTTCTGCATTCAGCCGAATTTATTAGTTGCCAAAAAAGGGCAGTGGGCTAGTGCTAGCTTTAGACTCCATAGCACTAGCCCACTGCCCTTTTTTGGCAACTAATGCTAGCTTTAGACTCCATATTTCTGACAAATTGTGACAGTACACTGTGTGGCGCAGGACTGTACGGTGACACTACGTAAGACTAGAAATGCCTTTGCGGGTTGCGTGACAGTGCCCACAAAAATAGTTCGTGTGTACATGCGTGTGTGCTTAGATTTTTTTCCTTTTTTTATCCTTCTTTCTTTCTCACCTATTGCATCCCCTTTCCCCTCCCCCAGTACAGGGTAGCCAACCGGAGATAATCTCTGGTTAACCTCCCTGTCTTTCCTTTGCATTTCTCTCTCTCTCTCTTTTAGACTCCATATGATAATATATTGCACACATGAAACAAAGTGTGCTGTGATACAGCTGAAAAAGTATCCTCCGACAGTATGCGGTATATGATAGTATCACGCAGTACCAACAAAACAAAACGGAAGTTATCGTGTTGTGCAGAAGGTGACTTTTTGAAAACAAATGGTTGTCTGTCGGAGAGGAGAGAGTATTTGTACTGACTAGGCTACTCAGTCTTGAAAAACAACAAATGTTTAACTCCGACATGAACAGAACATGAAATGTTGCGAGCCTGAGTGAACGATTGAGTGACCTCTGGTACCGTTTTCATGATTCCGCAACGCCATGCTCTTCAAGACATGTTTTGCATCCGGGAATACGCATTCCATAAACAGGAGGAGGCGACTAGCCCTAATTTGGGCATGCGCGTAGTCGCAGTAGACGATTAGGCAGTAATTGTAATGAACCGAGAACTTCTCCCGTGTACGCTTATTTTCATACAATACTTTGTTGAGCACAGGAATGATAAAGGTATTGTTTCACTGTAAATTTTGTTTTGAGAACGTAAAGCAAAGCGGAATATGCTTATCAGACCCCAAGGCACTTGGGGCCACAAAACCTTAGAACTTCTATTCGTTTTTATCCGAATGGCCAATTCAGTGACCAATAAACTAACATAATACCATAGCTAAGTTGTCAGGCCTTCATGTATATATACTTTAAAACTGATGGTACCGCTAAATGGGACGAGCACACGGTGAAAAGAACACACGACAACGAGGTGCCTTCTTTTCTTCTCCTCATCGTGTCTTGTTTTCACCGTGTGTTCACCCCTTTTAGCGGTACCATCAGTTTTAAAGAATGCAACAACAACTAGGCCAGCACCAAGTTTTATTGATGTATATATAGCTTCGAATGTTCTCGCTATGTGTCCACGAGTACTAGCATTTTCTTGCATGTTCAGCAGAACCAATGGTTGCGTGAGAATGCAACAGGTACATTTTTAATTTCAAGGAAAACCACATAATCGCCAGACTGCTCGCATGCGACCACCACTACAACAAATTACACAGTACTGGGGAGTTAAGGTCGACCTAGTATTTCGGGAAAACAAGAAGAAACAAAGATAGGAGAAGGGACATAGCGCCGCTAATTCGCATACTTCAAATGTGGCGATTGCGACAACTTGACAGCTACGTGTCCGTACGTTACAGGCAACCTTGCGCACTCTCATTATTCAATGTGACGTTTCAGTACGTTGCATCTCTTAGAAAGTTGGGATATTGCGCACATTACGAACCGATCGCGCACGCTGAACACAGCGAGTTTTCTGTTAGATACCCCTGAAGGAGTTTAGGTCCGCCTATGATGCTATAAATAGATGCGTGACCGTTGGTGGATCGAGCCTGTCTTCCAACGCAGTATCCCAGTGCTCCAGCCACTAAACCACGGTCGCACGTATGCTTCTCTCGTACCAAAGCTGCCCCTTAAAACGTGCCTCGCGCGTCGCGTCCCAGTTGCCCGCATTCATTCTTAGTAATAAGCAGTGCTTTGAGACGCTGTGTTAGAGTCCACTGCCTTCGGGATCAGCCGAGATTTTCTGTTAGATACTTCCAAAGCTTTCTGGAGTTCAAGTGCCTTCAACTGCCTATTGCAAAAGCTGGACCCCTTGCTACGGCTATAGCTGCAATCTAACCTTTCCCGCGATTTAGACGCAATGGTACGCGTTCATAATGGAAAACGAGCAAGGCTAAGGGGAAACGTTATTATGTACAGATACATAAAGCTAATTTTAGTCTATGTAATGCATATCGGTCGCGTAGCGGTCAGTGACGACGACTGTAGAGGCACCCATGCTGGTGCACTTCTTCACTGAGCTTCTGCCACGTGCAACAATTTCACGTTCGGCATTACTGCTGAGCCGGTGTGGCCTATCGAACACAAATTTAGGTGTCCTAGCTGTCTCTATACTCACGCAAAGGTGCTCACAACACGTTGAAGGCTGGAAGACTTACCTGGATTGCTACGATGGACACCAGGACGCTCGCAATGGTCTCTTCGCCTCGCGGTTCGAGGCTAGTTACCAGGTCGATGAGGTCGAGGCCGAAATTCTTCGCGAGAAGGTCGTGCGATGAGCGGATGGAGCGGGCGAACACGTCGAACTCCATCATCTGCCTCGCCATACCGTTCCACTGGCAGCCCATGCCGGTGAAGACAAACCAGAGGGGTCTCTTGGCTGGACGAACCTCCTCGACGACCTTGGTCACGGGCTTCTGGGAGCCGTCCACAGGAATTAGGGCGTAGCCCCGGAATGAGAATTGCGTTACGGAGGGCTGCCCTACTCGGTTCAAGAGGGCGTACGCAGAATCAGGGTAGGGTCCTTCGGCTTCCAGGCGGTCCAGCGTTTGCTGCCATGTAAACAGAGTTCAAAATATGTTAGGTTTGACGTCCCAATAAGTCTTGAGTAATATGAAGGTACAGTACGGCGTGTGGGTGTCGGCATGGTTGTTCGTTGTTGCCGTGACTGCATAGGATTAAGTGTCACATTCGTCCAGTGAAGTAACATTACGGTAAGATTATGATCAGCGAGGTATATATGCTCTTCGCGGAGCAGTTTGCTCTAGAGGAACGAGATGGTGCTTTCGAAGGTGCACCGCACGTTGCCTCAGCGAAAGCGCACGAATACAAAACCATTACCGCTTCTGCCCTGCTACTCTGCGATCAGCTGTCGGGAATGCAACGGGGGGGGGGGGGGGGTGTTCACTAACACACTGAGCTAAATGCATGCTATAAATGTGGCGGTAGAGGGAAGATGTGTGGCGTAGTTATCTGCAAAAATAGCGACTGGCATATTAAGGAATGTACTCATTCTTTGTGTCCAAGTTCATGGACCACTGCTACATAAACACGGCTTGTACGTTGCCAACGCTTCGCGATGCGCGGCTTCCCTAGAGGATCAAATAATTTCGCTCATCCACCTGCGTTCTTTCCCTGAGTCCCAAGAAAGGATATTCAACTCCGAAACGTCGGCAGCAGTGAGAACCGCTTGTGACACATTGACAAATAGAGTAGCGCAGCCTTCTGGCATAATAAATTTCTCTCAACTTATCTACACGCATTTACCCCAACTCACACGCAAGCTTATGCCTACCCTATAGTCAGCATATCCAGTATAAGTGAACAGGCGCATACGTGAATAAATTCGCCGAAGCATGGGTGACGGCGACTACACCAACATCACGCTAACGTTCGAAGCTGAACTCTTGGTGTCTGTCCACAGCATAAGCGAGTGACTAGCGATAACATGTCTTGGCTACAGGCTAGTACATTGCACAGAACATTTACATTTCATGCCCTTGTTCACCACAAGAACAAATCTATGGCAACTGAGGACACCCTCGAGTGATTTGGCCGAAAAACATACAATCAGACAGTGACCGCACCGAGAAACCTTACCGAGTCAGAAACATGACAAGCTGTTGCTTCAAACTGTTTGCCAAATATTGAGCGATGAGCAAAACACACCCATCCTAATTTTATTACTAAGCGGAAAAGATTGGAAAGCTTGGAATATATGTTTTCATCCCATTACTAGAGGGAACCTCTGCGCTAGTCTATGTGCTAGCTGTAAGCAGGGCAGTTTAGCCAGCGTGGGAATGATGGGTAGTACATGAGTTTGCCTAAACTTCGTTTTACAGCAAAGCTGCATATGGTTAGTTTCTAGCGGAAGTGGATCGGCGTCCGTAGACCAAAAAAACATGGGTCAATCTCAAAGATAGTGAAATTCCGGGCAGACCCGCGACAAAAGTCAAGCAGGCTGTAAGCACTCCGCCAACTTGCAAAAATAAATTTAATATCTTGGATACAAATACGACCCGTATCAGATGTTAAGCTGATAAGAACAGATACTACACTTTGACCCGCGTCGGCCATGTCTGCACGTCGGCTTTCCAAACGCTTGCCTGTCTCCTTCGCTTTCCTTTCGCCCTCCCGTGGTGGCAGTCCCGTCGAAACGTAGCACATGTCTAGTTTCACCCGACTCCTCGAGGTGACGGTCCCGTCGTCCACGCGGACGTGTGTATAAGTCAGCGCAGATGAGTCCATAGCTATGTTCAAAATCCTGTGTCACTTCTGTGTCGTATGCTTAATAGCTTCGCTCTTCATCCACTTTCACAGAGTGGAATGGCTGATGGTTTTTTTCTGGATTTAAATGGCTTGTTACTTTGCAACCAGATCAGATTTAAGGAACCACCATGATAGTAATAATTAAATAAACGTTAATAAACTTGTTCGACTACAGGATTTGGGCACAGAACTCCTAGCACAGAAGCTCGATATTGAAAGCATTACGACATGGACACATGGACAAGCGGAAGCACTGCAAGTAGCCGCGATTGTGTGAGCTTGCAGAGTCTTGCCACTCTCTGCGTTAAGAAAACATAAACTGCTTCGAAATTATTACAAATTTAGGACAAGATAAAGCTTAATATAAACGGAGTTACAAGAAGTCTGAAGATGCAGGCACGAAGATCAGACCAATTCGAACACTGCCCATCATCCCCATGGTGGCTGAATGATCGCAGCGCCAGAGTTTCTTCTTGTAATTGCAGCAAGGATTATGGCTTGGAATACATTTTCCGTGTCTCTTTTAGTACAAGCACAGTTTACGGTGCTCACAAAGTTTGAACAGGGTGTAATGAGCTCCGAATGTACTTCCATCTCATTTCACTCTGTGGATAAAGCTTCGTGTTGTCCCACCAATAAGCGCCTACAATATTCGCCGAAACAAAGGTTTGCTGACCCACACTGGGGCATCACGCGCACTTCTTGTTTACACGGAGGCAATGGAGGCAAGGAATGGAGACTTCATCACGTGATCAAGCTTGACGGCAGCGTGTAAATTACCTATAGCAACCATCCGTCAGTTACTAGGGTCTGGTGGCTGCACTCATTCGGGTATTAAAATTGCTTTCCGAGCCAAGAAGAAATAGCCACATGAGTCTGCACATAAGACAAAGCCTCCTGCTTTTCTAAAATACGCTATTTTTTCAAAGCACCTGCGATGCGGTGTACTGATTGTTTATTCTCGAGAGCAAGAACTGATTTCTCCGTACGCATCACAAAAAAAAATAGAAATCTCAAGAAGAAGACGCACCCCAAGCGAGTCTCTACTCCTTCCAGCCATGAGAACGAGCCTAGGAAGTTGAGGCTTTTCTCGGGCCGTAATGTCCACGTGCGGTGCCGGGTTGGACTCTAGAATGGCGTGAACGTTGGTCCCACCGAATCCGAGGGCGTGGACGCCGACTAGGCCACCCTCAAAGGGCGTTGGCTTGCTGACCACCTTGATGCTCCCGTCGTGAAGACACGGAATTCTTGGGCTGGGATTCTCGAAGTGCAAGTTTGGCGGGATCATGCCTGTCTCCATGACAATGATCACCTTGGAAATCGTGGAAATTGCTGCGAAGATCAGGATAAGGAGTCAACCAAACCTAGGTGGCTAGCCTTTGCTGTAGTGAAGCGGCTGAAAAAGCGATATTTTATGGGGCACAGAGACGAGAGAAATAATAAACATGACCCAGGAAAGCACCATTTGACATCATTAAATCGACAAAAAGGTCGTACGCCAATATTAGCGCCTTTCAAAAGCAATTTAAGAATTACTCAAAAGAGATTGCAGAGATCTAGTTTCGCTTGGTTTAAAATTTCTTATTTTTTTCGATTGTTTGAGTGGTGGTGGTGGGGTGAGGACGCAGGCTCCTATATAACTGGCGGTTTTCAGGCTTCGCGAATCTTTCAGAAATCTCTAGTGGTAAATAGTGTGATCGCCATACTTTACTCAGACTGCTTGAGAAAATGCACATTACTTTCATGATGAAGAATATTGGAAAGTTAGTCTGATAAAGAAGATACAAGTTAGTTGAGCCTAGACATGCAATTGCCAGATTTGACCAGATCAACGTTGCAAGTGCTGCCACTTTAGTGCGAAACCAGTCACAATTACCATTGTCTTGGCTAAATAGTACGGTATAGCAAATCAATCAATAAGAAGGTCAGCTGAATGCAAAGCCATGAAGGCTCAATTCCCCCCCAAAATTACCTAACTAAATCGCTAACTGATAATGCACATTGACAAATATCGATCAATACGGGACAGTTTTACATGCGGATATTGCAAAATTTGTTATAGCCCTTCACCGGCTACCATAGTATCTACGAACTATAGCATGCTTGACTGCATACAGCGGTAATTATTTATGATGTTTACTAATTTACCAGTGACTCGTACTTACACAACTGTTGAAAAGATTGATCTTGATAAATCAGCTCCCCTTCTATTGCTGATTGTTTCAGTGTCACCCAATCTCCACCATTTGCAAGAACAATCTCTGAAAAGCTCATCTTAAGCTTGCATACACCACGTGGGCGCACACTTAGCATGCGCAAGTGGGAAATTCTCACAGGAGATGACGAAACGATTAGGACACGTTTTCATGGCTAGTTGTTCTTGTAGAGTTGACTACGTAATAGTGTTATTTTCATTTAGTTCTTACTATTGTTTGTTCCATGTGCAACGCGCACGGAGAGCTTTTGGAAAAAAAATGTTAACCTCCACCGTATCAGAACTTTGTGGCCATTACCAATATATGATATCAAGAAACCTCGACAATAAATCTTGGTCACACGAAGACAGAGGCAGAGCGATGAGGAATCGGCCAGCAGGGAAGCTCCAAAGCCAACGATGTGTTAGGTAGACCTGCCTGCGTCAGCACCGTGCCACCTCCTTCGTACGAAGGCAGTTTTCCATTGCCAAACGTTGGCTCCAAGCTGAGGCGTCTCATGTCAAACCACTGTTGCTCACATGCAAAGACCAGTAGGAATTTGGACTAGTGCTACCCCAGCTGCGTGGCATAGATGAGTTCGCTGTTCACAATCGCAGGTCCTAAACAGTTTCCGGTTTTGCCCACTGTCACGGCTCGCTCAATGTAGCGGACAAGACAAGGGTCAGAAGCTGGGGCGAGTAAAACAGAAGCGTGCCAATTTTCGTCAACATTTCTCTGTAAGTAATTATACTGTTATACGTTAAGTTTCCTGCTGGTTCTACGAAAAATAGAAGTATTAATGTTGAGGCACTAGGTACATTTCTGCCATGGGAAGAAGTAACGTTCCGTATATAGAAACAACTTAAAAACACGCTTCTCGTTCCGGTGTAGTAGACTGATAAGGCACATGATAGGACGGTTCTTGGGGCCTCAGCTTCGCTACATTTATTGCGCTCGCGAAACCGTCTACAAATTTCTTTTACGATGTGACGGACCTAAAGCACATGTAGAATAGTTTTTTCCTGTGCGTTGCAGTTTGGAGTCGCTGCGCCATCAGTAAACCACCACAAAGAAGTCTTTGATTTTTTATCAAATGCTTCCATATTCATGCCCAAGTTTCCATGCGTTTAAGTAGTCTCAATATAACATTCTCACAAAATCTACAATGATTTACGAGTCCATACTGAATAATTTCCAAGAGGAGCGTGTGGAAAACAAAGCATGCTTGGACACATTCGGGAGGGTACAGTAGGGGCACATTTATGCTTCAGAAAACCGCTTGCACTATGAAGAGAAGTTTCACAGTTACAGCCTAACCAGGACATCTTCGATGGTATCGGTGGATTGACAGTGTACAAACTCACGTCCGCTTGCAGTACCACAAAAGCATAGCCTTCGTGATTCCTTTCATAACTGTGAGAGAGGCGTCACACCGCGAACGCAATGTAGACATGACATATTGCTGAACTGATAAGGAACGCTGTCTTACAGGACGCGGCTTCACCGTGTCCCGCGTTGCTCTTGACCGAGCCGATTTTGAGGGGTCTCTTGCGCTCAGGCGGACAGAAGAATCTGCTGAGCGCGGCCAACTCCTGAGGGTCTCCCACACTGGTACCAGGGCCGTGCGTTTCGATGTAGGAGACTTTTAGTGGGTCTACGTTGGCCTCGGCGTACATTTTGCGAAACAGCTCCTCCATCTTGCCGCTTGATGGAACGGTGATCCCTGAAATTAGCATACAGCTCTGTGATGCTACCCATTCACGTTGCCCCTGTGCATATTGTAACACTGCAATCGGACTACCATCTACTGCAATTTATACACTATGCTACCTTCGTGCTATGTGGCAGGTATTGAGGTTACTTACTGCTAGAAATGTCAGTTTTCTTGCTTCCTGCGATCCTCATGTATTGGCGGCTGTGTAGGGCGAGCATGCATATAACGATTGCACGTGTAAGTATGTCTGTGGAGTATGGTGCGGAAGATACGATAGCCCGTTTTTCTAGAAACAACAATACACGGGAGTACTTGTGCTGAAGATGCTGCTGAGTGTTAAAATTTGTCTGCTATATTGCAAGATCGCGGTACCATACGGGATTTCCGTAATTGCAACGATTTTATTTCCTCTCGTATGAGCTAACCCACCGCTTGGTTACATTATTATATATATATATACACATCCATACATACATACATACATACATACATACATACATACACACTGGTAGCGCAACACATGCGTAATGCAAAGGTTGTGGTGTCTGCTCTCACTGGCGATAAGTTTTTTTCGTCCATTTTTTGTTTATCTACATCATTTGCTACATGTCACTTTCAACCACAGCGAATTTCCTTTATCTTTCCTTGGCTTGAATGTCTGTTGGATTTATATGGCCATAATAAACAAAAGGTAATCCCTTCGGTTTCTCTTTCTCTTTAGTTTAAACATATATACACGATGCCAACCTACCCTGCATAAAGACTTAAGAATTTTAAAATGCCGCCTAGCTGGACAAAAACAAGTTAATGTTGTTGACCGTTGCTTGGATGCACACATTTGATTTTTTCTTACATTCCCCATAAGTAAATTACTAATCACAATTATTGATGCAAATTCTCAAATATTATAATTAAATGAAAAGTGTCATTGAGAAAATTGTAGAGCGACACGAAGAACTCCCGATACAGCTTTTTGTTGCTCAATACGTGCTACATAGATGAGTTTTTACGAGCGTGAAAGGAGCCCGCAAATGCACGCAAAATTGCCACGCGACTGGCCGCTCGAGGCACTTTGCGTGCATTATTGGGATTCTGTCGCGCAAATGAGCAAGTAGCATTTAGCGAACTACGCCAACGCCTGCAAACACCTCCTGTTCTTGGGCACTTCGACCAGAATGTTTCCACAGCACTTCAAACTGATGCGAGCAATATTGGTCTGGGTGCTGTACTGGTGCAGTGGCAGTAATCGCCTACGCTAGCCGAACTCTCTCTGGCACGGAGGAAAACTATACAACTACCGAGAAGGAATGCCTCGCCGTTGTGTGGGTGGTTGTCAAATTTCACCCACATTTGTACGGCCATCCATTCAAGGTTGTCAGCGATCATCATTCTCTTTGTTGACTGACTAACGTGAAAGACTTATGTGGCCGTCTGGCACGCTGGAGCCTTAGGCTTCAGGAGTTTGGCATGACCGCAATTTACAAATCAGGAGAGAGGCACACTGACGCCGACTGCCTCTCGCGATCATCCGTGGAGTCCGCAGGTACTGATGACGTGGACGTGCGTGCTGCATTTTTGTGCGTTGTCGATGCCGTCACCATTTCGCAGGAGCAGCGCCCCGACCCAGAGTTGCTCCTACTAATTAATTTCTTGGAAGGTCGAAGTAAAGAAGTTCCGCGACTTTATGCCAGGGCACTGTCCTCATTTTGTCTCCTGAACAATGTTCTCTATAAGAAGAATATTTCTGCCAGTAGCAGCACGCATCTGCATGTCGTGCCGGCATCTCTCCGAAGGGAACTACTAAAAGCATGCCATGATGAAACCACCGCATGTTATCCAGGCTACACGAGAACATTGTCCCGACTCTGATGCAAGTACTACTGGCCAAAGCTACTCGCTGCTGTAAAGCATCACGTGCAAATACGTGCCGATTGCGAAAGACGCAAAGCTCCTCCAGGTAAGCCTGCAGGTAACTTACATTCGGTCGAGGTACCAGGCCAGCCATTGCCCCAAGTTGGGATGGATTTCCTGGGACCATTTCCAACTTCTACAGCTGGCAACAGTTGGATCATTGTTGCCACCGATTACCTGATGCGCTACGAAGAGACGAAAGCTACACAGCGGTGCACAGCAGCCGAAGCAGCTTATTTTTTCACTGAAAAACTCGTGCTTAGGCACGGCGCCCCAAAAGTAGTCATCAGAGATAGGAGAACTGCCTTTACCACTGAATTCCTTGACTCGGTTCACAGACTCAGTGGTACAAGCCACGGGAAAACAACCCTATGTCATTCACAGACAAACGGACTAACCGAGCGCCTTAAAGACCCTCGCCGACATGTTATGCATGAATGTTGACGTGGAACATAAGAACTGGGATCAGATTTTGCCATACGTCACGTTCGCCTAAATACCACTCGGCAAGAAACTACTGGAATGACACCGTTCAGCTTGGTCCACGGTCGCGAAGCCATGACAACGCTGGATGCCATGCGGCCGCACGAGTTTCAACGACATACCTACCGACGTTGACAAATTTACTCAGTGCGCCGAAGAAGCGAGACAGCTTGCCCGCGTACGTATCTGCATTCCACAAGACCAAGATGTCAAACTGTACCATCTTCGACACAGGTCCGTTTTCTACATTCCTGGTGAGAAAGTATGGGTTTGGATACCCATACGCCGTCGTGAACTTTCCGGAAAACTCCCATGACGGTGCTTAGGGCCGTACAGAGATCATCCGCTGCCTGAGCGACGTAAATTACGAGGTTGTTCCTGACAGTGGCAATAGCACCCGTCGTCGCAACCACGCACCCGAAGCGATGCATGTGGCGCGAATGAAGCCGTGCCTGTTGAACTAACTTTTGCTTCTTGTGCTTTGGTTTTCTTTTGGGTTGGTTGCTCCGTGCTATTGTACACCGCCCTCACACGCTTAAATTGCGCATCGGAAAGATGCTGCCTTCGGAGGGACGCACATGCCGCGTCTGTACTCCAATAAAGAAGAGGAGAATGCGAGTGTGCGTGAGCGTTTTTGTCAAGGCGCAGTGACGAAGAAGTCGCGGTTGCTCTCAGTATTAAAGAGGCGACCTGCCGCTATGCCTCCTGAATAGTGCTCAACGACCCCTGTTTTTGACGTTACGGCAATATACATACCAATATGAAAACAATTTTGCGCCACGTGGGTCACCATATTATGCTACGCGTATCTTAAAGACTTGCCGTTCAATGAGGTTCACTTCTTGCTAATGAGCTGCTTACAAAAAAGTAAAGCAAATAAGAGCGCGTCGATCGTCGTGCCAGTAAAGCTTTTATGTACGACATCCAGGGCAATGTTTTCTGTGTACTGCCTTAAGGCGAGACATACTTATTAGGCCATATTAAGGCTGCGCATCCAAAGTGGGGCTTTAGAAAGTGACCTACGTGTGTCGACATTTTCTCAATGTTTAGCGAGTTACGCAAAAAAAAAACGAAATCAGAAGTATCCCAAGGCGAGTTTCTATAAAGGTTTAAGAGACAAAGAGGACTTCAAAATTAAATTCTGGGTTATCACGTGTCAAAGCCTTGATATGATTATGAGGCCCGCCGTAGTGGGGTACTCCGGATCAATTTCGGCAACGAGGGGATTTTCAATGTGCCCCCAATTCACGCGACATGGGCGTTTTTGCAATTCACCCACATCGAAATGCGGCTGCCATGGCCTGGATTTCATTCCACGACCTCATCCTTAGCAGCGCGACACCATAGTAACTAAGCCACCGCGACAGGTATTAAGAGCACTTTCAAGGTAACTATCAGTCATTAGATGCTGATGATGATTAGATGCTGGGGTGCGATCGCGCAAACAGCTCGCTTTTCCGTTCTCTCGCTTGCCCTCTCGTGATTCGTTGGCGCCCGCGCGTTTCGTCACGGCCGTCATTGCGCCGGGGCGGGACCACAAAATGCGCTTACGTCACACTCCTGTCAATCATTCCAAAACCGAGTGAAATCGGCCGCTATCGTGGAACGGTCGACAAGGGCATTCGTTTCGAAGAATGAATGGCCGTTGCCATAGCAGCGCTAGTAGCAGACGATGCGCCTGTCGTCTGCTCGTAATGTCGTCGCTCGCCGAGCTTGGTTGGCCCTGCCGGGGGTCCAGTTTTTTTAGATTAAAGCGCGATCCGCCACTGCAGAACGTTAGCGATGTTAATTATTGAAAACAACTGTGATCACAGTGAAATTAAATGTTGTGCCTGCGCTGTGATAAATATAACTAGTGTTCTTCTTTTTAATGTTGTTTGATCTGACCTCATTTGTCGAGAATGCTCGCCGTTTCACGTTGTGCTCAGAGAATCGCGTTCATTGTTCGGCGGTTTGACGCTCACGAGTCACGATGACAGCTCCTATTATCGCGCTTTTGGAGTCTCTCGGGCAGCCTCGGCGACGCATCTCTCGGGACGCATTTGACGAGCTTACCGAGGAAGAGTTCCGCGAGCAATTCAGGCTCTCGAAGAGCACTGTACGGTGGTTCTGCGAGCAATTGGAAGACGTTATGGGTGGCCTTCGGACCGGTGGCATCACGACGCAAGGCAAGGTGCTTTGTGCTCTCCGTTCGCGACGGGGAGCTTCCAAAGATCCATTGGCAGCGAAGAATTTGTATCCATAGGGCTGGCTTCCGTGAGCGAGACCATTCGCGCAGTTGCGGAAACAATAACCGGGATGCGCCGGCAACAGGGTTGGGTGAGCTTCCCGTTGACAACGGCCGGCAAGCCAAGTGCAAAGGCGGCCTTTACGGATCGCGGCCGCATTCCCGGTGTAGTGGCCTGGGCCGCTATTTTGTAGCGATGCCTTATGCCTTATTCTATGCTATTCTTATCATCCACCACACACGGCGGCCTGATCCCGTTGATAGTGGGGGCAGACCGTCGCTCTGACCACTGGCTTAGCGCAAAAAGCCTGAAAAAGCATAGAATCGGAAAAGGCATCGCTACAAAATACCGGCCCTGTGTCGACGGGACGCTCTTGGGTCAGCGCGCGCGATGTCCGCACAAGGTACGGATGGCCCTCTATGAACGCGACCAACAGTTCGCGTTGGTGCGGCGACACGTGCGGGTCAAGTCTTAGATTTTTGTGCGACGACATAACGATTCGCAGTCGATGAACAATGATCGCCAATTGAACTGCGCGCTCCTGCCAATTTGTTTTGGCGTGTGCGATACCACCTAGCGGACTAAACCAAAATATATGCCGCTTAAATTAGTTTTCTTCTCTCGCATCACATTTCCGACGCAGATTATATGTTGCAAAAGAAAGTGTTTTTTTTCTTATATTACGTGTTTAATTATTAAAGCATCACAAACATTCTGCACGTAATATATTGTCCCCGATCGAAGCCCAAACTGGTGACGCAAACTTCCGGGGCTGGGCTCGCTCGTTTATTGGCTGTGCTCTCCCTCCCGTTCTCACAAATCTTGCGGACGGCCCACTTTGTGACGTAGCAGCCAGACCGAACGAACGGAAAAGCGAGCTGTTTGCGCGATCGCACATCTGGTTCTCGTTAGATCGCCGAGGCTCAGCAGTATGTAGCTTAGTCACTTTTTTAAAAGAAAGAAAACTTTCGAATGCGCGACGTGCTGAATCAGTATAATTCATGGCAAACTGGTTTATTTCCTAAAATTCTCATTCATGTCCTAAAAATTTTAGGTAACCATATTATTCGACATAGTTCCAGCGTGTCACGTTAGAGATGGCTAATTACTTCTCAAGCACTGCCATTACCATAATGCCGTAGCATTACATAGGTAAAGAAGCTTCAGAAATTTTGAGAATTGCCTACTAAAGCGTAAGCATTGTTTGGCTCGGCCGTGATTTTGTTTTTGCGTAGTTTTATTTACTTGCTTTTCCTAGCTTATGCACGTCTACCCAGGGCCTTCGCGGTGGCAAAGAATGTTTAGGCTTTAGTGGAAAATGGCCAGATTTTCACGCCGCATCCGGCCCTTTCAATGTCATCTTACCAGTTGAGCCGTAACGTCGAGCGCACCTCCATGGAGCAGAGCAGTTGAAACGGAACGCCAGCTGTCACAGTAGCACGTGAGGCTTTGCGTGAGGTGCATCACCGCGATGCCATGTCACCCTGGCTGTCGCTCTCGCAAGCCTGTGCTTTGCGCGCGTTCCTTGTCAACGCAAGCTCTCGCCTGTGTTCTGACTACGCCTCGGTAAGGCCCACTAAAAACGCGCCAAGCGTCCCAACGCGCTCGCTTGCCCGCGAGGTGTTCCAAACTCGAAGGACGCCCAGCAGCATTTAATTGCACGTTGTGCTACCCCAAAATCTTAAGTTGGCCCACATACAAACTTCATGTTGGCCCACCCCCTAAGCTAGCCCATTCCGAAATTTTGGTTCGGCCATCCTCAAACTTCAAGTGGGCCCACTCCCTAATTTAGGATGGCCCACCCGCTACTTTATGTTGACCCAACGCCAAATTTTACTTGGCCCATGCCCAGATTCCAAGTTGGCCCAAGTCAAAAATTTAAGTTGGCCAAGCCTTAGGTGTCAAGCTGGCCCCACACCCAAATTTTACTTGGCCCACTTCCAAATTTCAAGTTGACACAACCGCATATTTCTGATTGACCCAACGCCATAGTTAAGTTGGCCCACACCTACAATAAAGGCCCCTTTCATTTTCTCAGTTCTATGTATCACTATGGGTACTCTCAGGGTATTTTATTCTTAACGCGACAGCGTTAAGGAGCTCGTGTCGCAGAAAAGCCGGTGTCGTCGGCGTCGGCGTCAGCGGAGTTGGCTGTGAGCGAAAAATGGTGGAAGGCAAGTCATCAATAAGAACAACTTGCAAGATCGTCTGGGTAGGAATCGAACCAGGGTCTCTGAAGTGTGAGACGGAGACGCTACCACTCAGCCATGAGTTCAATGTTTCAAGAGGGATGGTTCAAAGAGGGACAAAAGAGCCTCTAGTGTATGTGGTGTTGCCTAAGAAACGTGCCGAAGAAAGTTATACTGCGGTGTATACCGGTAATTATGAACATGTAAATTACAGAAATCGCAGTTAAACGAGTACCGAAGTACGCTTCCACTACATTTCTTCCGCGCTTGGCGCACACGCAGTGCCATCTTGCGGCAAACACCGAAGACCCCCTCCTCGCAATCTACGGCGCTGCCCCGAGAGGTGGCATGCCACTCGCCCGCTTCTCCCTTTTGTCTCGTTTGAGCGCATCGGGGCCGTGCGGGGACCGGTGCGAGGATGCCCTAATACCCTTGCGTTTAATAAGCTTTCTCGCTCTCTCCCCTTTCAACTTCCAGCGTGCGTCACTCGAACCCTCGTGTTTAGGCGACGCGGCTCCTCTTTCCGCTCACAGCGCGATTCCTAGGTGCAGCGTCCGATGCGGGACGCTGGCGTGATCGCTGCGCGTCTGGTGAGAAAGCATCCCCTGCGATGTGTACCGTGCTGCTGGCGAAGAGTCATGCGTCTGCGTGGTGCTCCCAAGAGAGATAGAGGACGATCCCATCGAGGCGTCAGCCCCATGATCGCATCAGCCCCCTGACCACGACGTTTGGGTCGCGTAGATTGTTTCTCCCTTCGAGACACCGAGTTCTTTGGTTCGTTCCGCTTGCTCAGGCGCACGTTTCGTTGCAGCGCCGAACGCTCCATAGCTCGGCGCTCACCGCGTGATTGGAGGGTGCAAAGTCTGATGCGGGACGCCTCTTAGGTGATCACTGCGCTGTAGCGCAGTCTTACACCCCTTGGCAGGTGGATGGGAACGCGATCGCGTTCCACTCTTGAAGGGGAAGCTTAAGCGTCCTCCAATTTTTTCTTTAACTTGCTCCTTTTTGCTTGAAAGCGACCCATCATCTAGATTTACATTATCATAACGATTAAATGTCTTAGCAAATTACGCATTATTTCGTAGATAAAAGGCCTTGCACCTTTCGCGTTATAGGTCTGGGGAGCTGGCAAAAGAAGGCTTGCGCATTAAAACTGGCCACGGATTGAAAGCCAAGTTAGTTATTTGCAATGGTGGTTGGTTTTAAGGCTGTGTTAAAGGTGTGAGCAGGCCCGTACGGATGTCAGTGCACTATAGGGGTCTGAAGAGCTGCCATACAAAAAATTAAAGAAGAGTTGGCCTTTATCCAAGTGGAAATGTAATCTATCTTCCGCAACGCAGCCGTCGCTCTAAGGGTCATGGATATGGTGTTCACCTCACGGGACAGGAGAAGAGGCAGCTGAGTACCGTGACGTAGACAGGCACGTGAAAGAAGAAGCGGTGGTGCTGGCGCATGCGCTGCATGGCGCTACGCACTCGAACACAATTATTTTCACGCACACTGTCTTCGGCGCCCATAGAAGCAAACCTCACCTTGAACCTTGTAGCCGTCTGCGTTGGCCTTCGCGTTAACCAACCTGGCGTAGATCCTGCGTGCTTCGGAACCCCGCTGAAGGAATATGGTTCCTACGGCTTCACTCCGCACGTAACCGTCCGCTGCGCAAAAAGATATGCATGGTTTTTAGACGATGTGTTTACAACCGAACGGCTTGTCTATGTTAGTGCAAATATTTCTAGTGAATGAAGGTACTGGAGCAAAAGGAGGAAAGCACTTGCCGTAACGTGCTGAGCCAGTGATCGCCGCACGAGTAGGCTTGTATAGCAATGAACGGCTGAACCAGGTGACATGTTTCGCCCACCATTTCGCGTAAATTAAGCGAAGTGCTTCGACGCTCGTTCACGCGTTTGACATTGGATTGGATTTTCCGCAAAAGTAGAAAAAAATGGTCTTATGGCAAGCGCTTCAAAACTCTCCCACTAGTCACTTTCTTATGCGGGGCCCACACCATTTATTCTGCCAGTCTAAAACGATTCCTCAATTTCTATTTCGATGGGAAGCACCAAATGGCTCAAAGAGCGAACAAGGTGGCGTTTGCAGTCTGCAACAGCGAAACGGCGTCCAAATTCCCATTGGCTGTGACTCCACGTCTCGAGCACGCCTCGACGGAGCAGATCGGGCGAAAGGGAACACCAGCTGCCCCAGCAGCACGCTAGGTGTGGTGTGATGGGGAGGGCACCACCGCGACGCCGCGTCATCGCCGCTCTCGCTTACGGAAGCCTGCGCGCAGTCTTTACCTCTTTTCTCACCTCCGCAGGTTTAGTTCCCGCGCGCACGCCTGCGGGCCCCGGTGGCCGCTACTGCTTCCTCGGTCTCATCTCGCGTAGGACGTCGGTGGCATGCGGCGTTGGCACCGCAGGATGTGGCTGCTTGCTGGCTGGTACATTGCTCGCCGCGCAAAACTAGAACAACCACTCAGAAGCGTTCACTTGGACATTACTGCTTTCGCATTCACAACTTATCAGAATTGATCAGGTGCTCTCGGCTTTGTTTGCATTACTACGCACAAGATGGCAGAATTGGGGAATAGAGAACTTAAAAAAATGCAAGACATACCAAGCGGACGAGCTACTAACATTCCTAAATCTGTTGCGACAATCTCAAAAAAAAAAACAAGGCATTTAGGGGAAAAAAAAACGTCTCATATCTCCTACCGTCCCTCTAGCTACACTTGTAAATGCTTGTTCAACACTCTGTGCGGAATGAGAAGCAAGAGCGCCATTAATTGCTTTTACGACATGTCGCATACACACCTAAACTATTCTTGTCGAATGTGTGCTGACAACATATTGCCTAAAGGTTGTGAAACTTGCAAGCAAAAAAGGACGAGAAAAAAGGAGAGCTCTGCATGATAAGCGTCGGGGCGTTTGCGGACTGCATCTTTACGTTAGCGTGTCGGATGCAGTTTTTGGATTTCAGGTGCAGATTCCGCGTTTTTGTACAGAATAGCGCTATTTGTAAAATTAAGTATTTTCAAAGCGATTCTTACGCTATCTTTTTTATTGGTCTTGAGGATGCAAGGAATGTAATAAAACTGAGCGTTCTTGCAAATCTGTTTGATGAGCGGATGAAAATGCGGTACGGAACAACCAGTAAAGAGTTAAATCGCTACGCATATCCCACGTACTCTGGGACTATAAGTTAACGAGGAATGTCTGCCGCACAGTGTATGCGGGAGCGAATGCACAATGGTTCTCGTTCGTAAGTGTTGTCTGTCATGGCTCGGCCACCTTCCCTAACAACGTGATTGGCTGCCACGCGCCAATGAAAAACAGGTCTAGCCAAATGGCGTTTTGGCGAATACGGGTCCTGATAACGTGCTCCTGCGTTTTGGTTTCGGGGGGCCTTAGTTTAGCGTGGTTCCAAATTGCTCAAAAACCATCAGCATCAACATAATGAAGCATACAGCTCGATACACCCGTCCTGTTAACCACGATTGCGAAATGAGCCTCGGAACACCCTGCGTAGTAGAATACCGTATCACCCCGTCGCGTACAACGTACGACATACCAGCGCAACGTACACGAGGGAATTCTCACACAGGCGCGTGCAGCGTTGAAGTAGACGCATTATCGGGCTGCGTGCTTATGAGAAAGAGGGGAAGACGCTTCATGTGACTCTCAAGGAAGTGCCTACAGTTATACACGCCCCCAGTGTGCTGTTGAAGAAGTCGCAGCACCTTCTGTGCGGGAGAGAGGATGAGGGAAACGATGCTTTATGTCCCTCTACATATTGCCTTTGTCGGTCCGGTGGCAAGTGTGCGGTTGAGGGGGTGCTCCATTTGTGGCCGGCTTCGAAGCCATTTGACAGCTATGAAGACAGCTTCAAGTTAAATATTGTAGCACGTTTGCAATTAAATTATGCAGCTTGATGCCACCTCAGGTTGATAAAAACGATGAAAGAAGCTAGTAATACCTATAATTTACAGCTCGCTCATGCGAGCCCCCGCCCCCGCAGCTCCCGAAAGCAAAATCACAACGTGATTTATAGACGAAAAACAGAAGCTCAACTGCACATTCATGTGAGGAGGCAAAGTTTGCACCACGCTTCCTGATAGGCTTCTCAGTCGCCACCCTCTTTGGATACTCACAGGTAACCTGCATCGCACTTTAAGGTGGTAGGACACCGTGACAAGTAAATTTTTTTTGCACAAGATTGATTGTTTCTTTTATGTTTCTTACATTTGTACATACAAATCCATTAAGCATCACATTGAAAAACGATATCTTCCAACTCACATTAGTTTGCGATTTACAGTGAGTTTTCCAACCCATACCTTCGTAATGCGAAACCGTAAATCAGTACTAGTTTCTATATATAGATATTATTGAGAATGCTTTTTCTCATTTTATGATGTCACCGAGCAGCCATCTAACCAAAGGAGACTCTAAAGCGTCTCATGGGGGTTCCCAGCTATCAAGCTGGTGGATTTTAGGCCTCTGCGTTGTTTTGACATCTTTCACAGAGTTGAAAGATCCGTTTAGGTTTTCTTCAAAACAAGACTTTCCTCCACATCATGTTACGCAAGCTTTGATAAGCTTTTGAAATGAATATCTTGATATGAAAATATGCGCACTCATTTCTCACGTAGAGGTAGGCGCATGAAAGTAAAAAAAAAAGAAATTCATGCAATATTTCTTTATTTACAGCTCATTTTGCCAATAAATTTGGTCCAAATTGGCAACGTTTTCGACTTTGTTTAGTTTTTCGAGCATTCCTTCATTAATATTTAACACATCGCATTTTTCTAATTCATTGCATACGTCCCACACTGAGCTACATAAATACCAAAGCTTCGTTCAATTCAGCAATTCATTAGTTACTTATAGGTGCTGGCGCCACTAGCTCTTTTAACACATATTATGACAAAAATTGCCGGTCAAAAAATAAAATGAGCCATTTTCTGAAATTTAATAGTTGATTGGGTATTTAACACATGCTTATTGAGGAGAAAATAGTTATATCAATCCTGGCTGCTGATTTAAAGGAAAGTTTTGTGTGTGGCCTGCCACCTGAATTCGATGCTGTCTTCTTTGCCAGCTTTTTCATAATCGGACATCGTAGTAGCCACCATAATTTTTTACCTCTAATCGCGCCTTCACTTCGTCATACTTAAGGAAGGGAATTGCGCTAAAAAAGACACGGACGAGTAAGGACATGGACGGGCGCAAACTCGCGACTGATTTTATTCAGAAGGAACACAAATATATATACCTAGATTCTTATTGCCTACTCATTGCCTAAGCGCAGATGCCAAGAACGTTTTTTCTTTCTTATACAAATTTATCCTGGAATCGCTTACACAATCATCACCTGACTTATCAATGTAAAAAGCTTCTGCGAGTTCACGTGCTACCTGGTTACGACTGCGCCTTAAGATTTTGGTTCTAGCCAGCAAAGGCTGGCATGCTTTATCAGGCGTAGCCAAAGGGCATGCGCCGCAATGTAAGGGCAAATTTGACCCTTTTTCGTTAACCATAGAGAGCTTGTGTTCCCTTAGTCGTTCATTTACCGTCTTAGAATGAGCGGACTCAAAAGGCAACAGGTCTTTCCGGGCTCGTGGTGAGTACATCCAACACGTGTGATCTGGTGTTAAAGTGATGTTAATATCTAAAAACTGCAATCTATCTTGTTCAGGTAATTCGTGGGTGAAGGTTAGACCCCTCCCGTGTCGTTTAAAGACAGATAAGGTCTCTTGCACGGTAACCGTGTGTGTCAAACCGGGTTGCTTCTTAAACATCACCAAATAATCGTCCACGTATCTAAAAACCTTAAGAACCATCTTGTCGTCCAAATAACACACCAGATCACGATCAATGCTGGCCAGGAAAATGTTAGCCAGTACAGTACTTCGTCATAATTGGAATGATTCTTAACATTACCGCTGTCAGTTTCACTGTCTATCTAGCCGCCCACAGCGAATTTCCGAACAGATTCCAAAGCCACCGCGATGCCTAACAACGAATAATGTCACTCCCGCAGCGAGCCCCATAAAATCCGCGGACGTAGTTCTCCCGTGGGCCAGGTCTCAAGTATGATGAAGGATAATAGGCTCGAAGAGTCCCGAGTGGCGCCACCTGCCGCCCCTGTTTATTTACAGAAAGAAGCCGCGAACAACCGTGCCACGCGCTCTCATTTGCTGCGCTACCTATTTCTTTCCATATGGGCAAGCAATCCTGTAGAATGACTAGATAGCTATCAAAAGTTTACCTTTCTCGTCGAACGACTTGCTCCTTCCGTCGTCCGACAGCAGGCCGAAGCGGTACAAGGTCAGCGTTGTGAGCGGATTGAGCAAGATACTGCAGCCTCCCACGATGGCGGCCTCGCAGTCACCCGCGCGAAGAGACTGGAGCGCTAAGCTCAATGCTGTCATGGTCGAGGAGGATGCCGAGTCCACAGTAAAGCTTGGCCCTGATTTGGGAACAGAGAGTAAGTTTCATCAAATCACCAGCCTTTGGTGACTTCTTAGGTTGGGAACTCACACACTTTTGCTAAAATCCGAACAAGAGCAAAGTTCACGGGAATAAAACGGCTTTAAGTGGTCGAAGCGGAGATGTCTCCCCAGACGTGAACCAATCTTTCTTTTTTCAAGCAGACTTGTCTTTGTTATATGATGAAATTTTCAAACGCAGTCGACAAGGTGACTTGTCATGTAGTCCCATGAAGATTACTTGTCCTCTTCTCGTTAGCTCCAGCCTGACACATCCTTTGTTGGATAGATATTGATGGATAAGACGGCAGCTCTTTCCTGGCTTGTCTCAATGATTACAATGAAGGCGCTAAAAAAAAGAAACAACGGATGAAGGAAGGCGAGACACGGGAATGCCAGGGCTCAGTTTTCTCAATTCCCGGAATTTTACGCCGAACTCCGGTAATATTCAAATATGCATATTGCGTGTTTCTTGTGGACGATGCACACGGGCGCCAAGATGAAGACGACAAACGCTCTCTGGCTCTCGAGCTTTCGGCTGAACTGGCCATCGCTGCAGTTATCCTTTGTAAATATACCTTTTGAATAGCCTCCTGTTATTAATTGTTCGTTCGCGTAACAATATTGGGAAAAGTAATCCACCTGTATGCAACAGATTACGCTGACGCGATCACAACGCCGACAATGGCATAGTAATAGTGGCGAGGAACACGGTGGCGATAAATTAATAAGGGCACTGTGATTTGAGTGACATCAAATGCAAATAATAGCCTCCTTTGCGCGTGTAAGACATTCATTGACTGCTGCACAGATAGCCGAGCTGCGAATGATGGCTATATCGCCATTCCAGGGTGCTCCTACGAAGAATGCTGAGTATGCAGTGCGGTTACGACACCGCCAAGATTCAATGCAGAAGGCTCTCAAGGTGAACACCTCGTTCCCTTCAATAGTGACTTCTGAGGGAAACAACAGCTGTGCTAGTTGGTTTTGACGGAATGCATCTTTCGCAGCACGAAATACATGTTACTAGATAAAGGTACAGCACAGACAAACCTCTATACTAACAAAAATTGTTTCCTGGAAGAGGCGGCTTCGCGTTTGCATTTGATTCATGATGAAATTCCTTCGGGAGTTGTGCAAGTATAGACAAGCATTGTGCAACTTGCTCATCTCCGCGCCGCCCAGTGTCATTCTCCATGTTATGAAACTTTATCCGAGCAATATAAGCCCTTATCAAGCATTATCGGTTGGTATTAACCGTATCAGACTCAACCAGAGCGTTTTCAACCCTTTACACTAGGCATCAACCTTATCACAGTCAATCCGATCCTTATCGCCACTTATTTGTCCTTTTAAATCTTATCAAACATGATCCGACTCTTATCAACTCTTATCGGTTGTTATCAACCCTGCTGGACTTGAACCGACCCGTATCTACGTCTATAAACGTTATCATATTTCATCCGGCTATTGTAAGCCCTTATCGCTCTTTAGCACCTTATCCATGTGTTGATGCAAAGATTTACGAAAAGTTCTTGCTTCGTTACCGTATCCAAGTACAAATGACAGGATGCTCTTAGACAAAGTTTCACTAGTAACCACCTCTCTTAACATATTTCACTCCCATGATCATTCCTGCGGTACTCGATCATGAGCATGTCACACAAGTCTGCGAAGCACGAAGCAATGAGGACGATTAACAACCACGATTACATGAAGACGATTGAGTGACGACAATGTAATGGCGGCGCTGGAATGACCCCGATCGCTTGGCGACGCTGGTATGACCACTCTGGACACACGATGTTAAAATGACCACTGTGGAACGGGAGCAGCAGCATCAGGAGAACTGCACGATGACGACGACGGCTTGACTTATTGACTTGACATTATTACGACGACAGCTTGACTACCATGGCATGATTACGCTGGAGTGACCATGACAGTGTGACGACAACTTGATGCCAATGCTGAAATGAAGCCGATGGTACGACGACGATTGAATGGAGACAGTGGCGGGACGATCGCATGGCGAAAATGTGACGAGTCTGGTAAAATGATTACAATGGTATGACGATGCTTTAGTGACGACGGCGTGTTGAAGTTGGCATGACGTCAGTTGGATGACGAATCCAGGAAAACGATGCCGGAATGAGGACGACGGTATCACCACAGGGGCATGACGACAATACAAAAACAATACAGGTATCAATCACTACGACACATTCACGATGACGTATTGACCACGGCGGCACGACGGTGTCTTTGTGACGTTGAAGCAATGAAGACGATGGAATGAGTACGAAGGTGGAACACAGACGGTATGACGACGATAACTCAAAGATGGCGGATTGGTGGCGACGGTTCGATGACGCATTGATGGCGATAGATGGCGGAAGAATGACGATGACATGGCAGCGAAGAAATGACTATAATGGTATGAATGCAATGAAATGACGACGACGGCAAAGCATCGATGGCGTCTTGACGTTGGAGCTCCCTCCGCACTTACGTACATCAGCTGCCGGCGCGGTGCGCCTCAATTCGTACAATATGCTGTGTTCGTTTGAACTTCGCCCAGCGCCAGCTAGTGGTTCAAGACTGTAGCCATCAGACAGCCGGGATGACAATGGCCCAAGGTCGACGGCATGATGACAAAGCAGCGACGACAGTACGATCACGATGACTGCATGTCGGCGCGGCGTGACAAGGGTGGCGTGATGACAATGTGGTGGCAATGCTGGAATTACAACGACGCAATGACAACTGAGCAATGACGACGAGAGCGTTACGACAAATGTATGAAATGGGGCACGACACCGCATGCAACACCATGCTCACCCCACGTCTATTTCTGCAGATGCTCATGTGCTGCCTATCGCCTGGTTCGTGCTCTTCCCTTGAGCTTCTGCCACAGCCCAGCACCCTGTGCCTTCACGAGGCAGGCGACTGCATCGTTGAATGGCCTACGGACCCGCCGACACCCCCGGAAATCCCAGACCCAGCCCGGATTCTTCTCCTGGCCTGGCAACCCCTATCATCGATTACGTCACCGGTCACGCATTCCGAGCACAGGCTACTTAAGGCGCAGCAACGAATCGACCACTTGGGGCACGACACCGCATGCAACACCATGCTCACCCCACGTCTATTTCTGCAGGTTAGTTACCTCCGCTACTCAGCCGAGTACCGGAGTGACAACCGTTATCTTGTTGCGGTGTCGTGCCCCTACGACCCCGATTGGGGCCGCGCTATTCGCATGTGTACGGATGCTGTTGCCTTCAATTTGCTATACTACCTGCTATTGATTCTTTCCGGTGACATAGAGCTGAACCCCGGTCCTACCAAAGAAATTCAAGCTGTCATAACTAAACTCAGAGAATGCCAAGATACTATGCGGACCGAACTTAATGACCTGAAAACCGCTCAGTTAGCACAGGACAAAATGCTCACAGAAATTAGCAACCGGCTAGCCGCACTGGAAATCGCAAACTCGAAAACCAATCCCGATCCAGCTGCCCACGAGGCAATTCAAATTAAGCGTGACATCGCGGTTCTGAAAGCGTCTAGCAACGACACTAACAATCGAATGCGCAGGAACAATCTTCTATTTCTTGGTTTCGATGACACAGAAAAAGAAACTTGGCAAGAGTGTGAAAAAAAGATCCTAAAACTTTGCGCTGACACTTTGAAACTGCAATTGGACGGAAACGCCATTGAACGTGCGCACCGCCTAGGCAAATATGGTAACGAAAAGAAGAGACCAATTATTGTAAAGCTAAATCACTACAAGACTAAAGAAAACATTCTTGCTTGCGGCCGCCAACTGAAAGGAACGGACTACGCTATCAGAGAAGATTTCGCTCCCTCTACTCGCCACGCGCGCTCCAAATTAATCCAGTTCATACGCCCTCAAAATTGTGCGTTTAAGCTTTCTGTTGACAAACTTTACGTAGGCAATAAGTCATATTTTTATGACACTGCAACCGATGCTGTCCTAGAATGCGCAAAACCCCCTGCATTAGTACCTTCCGCACATCCGTCGCGTGACAAGGCTGATACGTACACCGAATGACACAAACTAAACAACACAGGTCGTTCAAGCAACCGTTCATCTTTGTCAGTAAATGTAAACATTGGGTTCACAAACATCAGAAGTGTAATTCCGAAACGTGAACAGCTACACGGTTTTATCACAGACATCGACGCAGACCTAATTCTTCTCACGGAGACATGGTTGACTGACAACATCAAAGATTGTGAAGTTTTCCCCTTAAATCAGAATTTCACGCTATACCGGCATGACCGCAAGGAAAGGAGAGGAGGCGGCGTCCTTATAGCAGTGAACAACAACCTATCGTCCTCACTCATCTGCCATGATCCCAATTTAGAACTAACATGGGTATGTGTACATAATTCCTCGGTAAAATCAATATACGGCATTTGCTATAGACCACCAGACAGTCATCCGCTTTTTTGTGATCACCTTCGCAGTTCCCTTACAAACATAAAAGACAAATTCCCCGATGCGCCCATTTTTCTTTTCGGTGATTTTAACTACCCTCACATCAATTGGGCCCTCCTTTCAGTAACTAATCAATCGCCATTGAATGAATCCAAACAATTCCTAGACTTGGCGCTAGACTTCAACCTCCATCAAACAATAACCAGCCCCACTAGAGGCGATAACACAATTGATCTTTTACTCACCAGCTGCCCTGATGATATATCAAGTGTGACAATACTGCCCGGAATTAGCGACCACAACCTTCTTCATGTATCCCTTTCTATACCACTAAAAAGAAGATCACCTACGAAGAAATTAATCACCGACTATAATAGAGGAAACTTTCAGCTAATCAATCATGAACTCACTCACTTTTATGAACATTTCGAAAAGTCCTACGCAACCCGTTCTGTAAATGCTAATTGGGAGCTCTATAAAAACACATTGCTAAGCTTAAAAAACAAATATGTCCCTACAATAATTATTAAGTCCGACTCAAATAACCCATGGTTTAACAAACACTTGAAATCACTACTTAACCGGAAAAAACGCCTCTACAGAACCGCCAAGAGTAGAAATAGTCCAGAAGCATGGGAGCGACACCGCCTCTGTGAGACTGAATATATTAAAGCAATAAATGAGGCCAAGGACAAATTCTTCTCTGTTGACCTAATTACAATGCTTCGCTCAAACCCAAACAAATTCTGGCGTGTCATCTCCACGAAACAACAAACTAACGAAATAAATATCGTTGACTCAGATGACGAATTAATAAGCCCTACTAATTCCGCAGCAGCCCTAAATGAGTTCTTCAAGTCGGTATTTCACGTTCCTAATCCCTGCACTATGGAACCTTTACCTAGCTTCTCGGCAAAAACAATGCCTGAAGTGCAACTAAACCCAGATGGCATATCTAATCTAATTCGCTCTCTTAAAATATCATCCTCAGCTGGCTGCGACGACATAAACAGCAAATTACTTAAAAGTACTATAACTCTTTCTACAAAATTTTTGTACCTTATATTCAAACAATCTTTAAACACAGGAAACGTTCCCGACGATTGGAAAAAAGCGAAGGTAATTCCCATTTTTAAAGCAGGAAGGCGCGATAACCCTACTAATTACCGTCCGATCTCTCTAACCAGTGTCCCATCTAAGCTCCTTGAGCACATTATAGCATCTAACCTAATGGATTACCTAGAATCAATCAATTTTTTTTACCCTTTACAACACGGTTTTCGTAAATGTTTGTCTTGCGAAACTCAACTTGCCGAATTTACCCACGACCTACTACTACACATGGACGATCACCTTCAAATAGATGCAATTTTTCTAGATTTTTCTAAGGCCTTTGACCACGTGTCTCACAACCATCTCCTTGCAAAGTTATCCTCTCTCGGTATCCGCCCCGAGATTATCAAATGGATTGAAAATTTTTTAACAGGACGCGTTCAGTTTACGTATGCTAACAATTTTCAGTCAACCCTTACCAGTGTAACTTCCGGGGTTCCCCAAGGCGCAGGTTTATCTCCTCTATTGTTTTTGATTTACATAAATGACCTTCCCACTAACATATCAACGAAGCTGCGGCTTTTCGCAGACGATTGCGTTCTTTATAACCCCCTTCATACATCTAACGACAAAATCGCCCTACAGCACGACCTTGATACTATCGCTTCTTGGTGCGAAAAATGGCACATGCCTCTTAACCTCACTAAATGCAAGGTAATATCTTTCACGCGCAAACACACCACCGTACACCACACTTATCGCATTAACTCTGTTCCTATTGATCACACGTGTACTTACAAATATCTAGGAGTTCATATGACGCCATCACTTTCATGGGTGAAACATATCCAAACAATTCGCTGCGAAGCTTCACGCACACTAGGGTATTTACGACGTAACCTAAAATCTGCATCGTCTGAAATAAAAAAAACTAGCATATTAAACGTATGTGCGACCCAAACTTGAGTACGCATCATCTATCTGGCATCCCTCACAAGCTTATCTCGCCGATGACTTAGAAGCCATACAAAACCGCGCTGCTCGCTTCATTACGTCACAATATTCTAGACATATCAGCGTAACCACCTTAAAACAAACTTTGTCTCTCCCATTGCTTGCTTCACGGCGCGTAACTTCTCGTCTTTGCCTTCTTCACACTTTCTTTTATTTCACCCATTCAGGACACGCCCTCTTAAAACGCCCGTTTAGAACATCATCCCGTTTATCTCATAGTCGCCCCTTGGCGGCGATAAAGTGCCGGACGGCGGCGATGAGCAGCTCATTCTTCCCCCATGCCATAACACTTTGGAACGCACTCCCGGATCACATTGTTTCGTGCAGTGATCGCAAAACATTCCGCGAAAAACTAAACGATTTTGATAATGCCAACATAACCACATGAATACCACTTCTATTTATTTATCGCCTTGTTGTTATTGTGTATATGTTCCGCCTTCTTCTTTTTTGAAATTTTCTTTTTATGTACCTATTACAACTAATGTGCACTTTATTATGTAACTTTTTTATGAAGCTGTTTTACTTTGATGCACGCCCCCCCTTATGTAATGCCTTCGGGCCCTTAAGGTTGAATAAATGAAATGAAATGAAATAATGGAAATGGAATGGCGATACTGTGATTACGACGACAGAAAGACGACAATGAAACGAGCAAGACGACATGGTGACGCAGGAATGACCATTAGTAGTGGTGTATACCAATGCCATCTAATGTGGGAGCCATTCGCATTCGCAAGAGAGCAGTTGCGGAAAAGCCGAAGAAGCAGGCATTGACAGGTTCGTTTTAATATCGTTCGCAGGGGGGATAATGGTTAGCAATGTTTAGCTTTGTATTTTTGCTAGCTACCGGGATATCTATATAATTGGAAACGACTGGCCTGCAAGAAGAGCTGTCTACTGCCGTCTATTGTCTACTTAGTCTATTTAGTCTATTGTACACTTCTCTTCTATGGCTACGGGAACACTCATGGATCGTTGTTCGTTGTTTACTTTTAAACACCGAAGTTACGCGGCTTTTTTTCCTGCCTGGAAAAAAAATCATGTCACCCCATGCTAGTGTCGTTCATTTAACCCTATTTTATTATTACGAGGTCACTGACGCTTTTCTACTGGCAATTTTCCGTTCGATCACATTGATTAAACAAGATGTTCAGTTAGTCGCTAGCTCATTGGCTAGCTCCCTCCCTCCCTCTCTTCCTCCCTTTATCACTCACTCACTCACTCACTCACTCACTCACTCACTCACTCACTCACTCACTCACTCACTCACTCACTCACTCACTCACTCACTCACTCACTCACTCACTCACTCACTCACTCACTCACTCACTCACTCACTCACTCACTCACTCACTCACTCACTCACTCACTCACTCTCTCACTCACTCACTCATTCACTCACTCATTCACTCGCTCACTCGCTCATTCACTCCCTCGCTCACTCACTCACACGACCGATCGACTGGTTGATCGACCACTCAATCAATCAAATATGTAATAAATAAATAAATAAATAAGTAAGTATTTATATGAATTATATATTATACAGTACATAAACGAGGTATTAAATGAATATATAAATAAAGTTCACGCCAGCCGAAGAAATGAAGCTGCTCTGGGCATTTCACAGCGGTACTATACCGTTGAAGTCGAAGCAGTAGGAGACTCGATTCGAGAACATGTGCAGCGACGCCCCGGTGGAGATGTAGCCGTCGATCGTGCCCGCGTTGCAACCGAGCAATGTCATCGTCTCGGAGAGTGCGCAGCCGACAAAGACGCCTATATTGCGTCCTCGCAGCGTCGCCGGGTCGTAGCCAGCGTCCACGATGGCTTCGTACGTGCTCTCTAAAATAATGCGCAGCATAGGGTCCATCAGCTGCACTTGCTTAGGCGGCACCCTGAAGAAGGTTGCGTCGAACCGAGACAAGTCTTTGATTGTGCCCATCCTATCGGGCAGTCCGAGAAAACCTGTAAACGGTAAGTTGCACGCATTACAAAAACAAGCTTCTTTGGTTTACGTTACGTTCGACTAGGTAATTTATTATATAGGTAGTCACAAAAATGCCTCCTGCTCAGCTACCTAAGCAGAGCAGGTTGTAAATGAATCAATGGAAAAATATTGTAAACGTAGAAGTCGTGGAACATATTGTAACATTTTAATGTTTCTTGGCACATGGTTCTAGGTTTCAAGACTATTGGGAAAAGTAATTTCTAATACAATCTTATCGGTAGAAATGTACGGGCGTACAACATTTGGACGCCTTAAGCGCAGATGCTCGGGACGTAGAAAATCAATATATACAGTGCTCCAAACGTACTGTTTGGTATAAATGCGGGAAAAATGTTAACCTTAGCATCTGTTGTGGCTTCTGCAGTTCTTGCAATTGAAGTTTGATGAGCGATGTTGGCGAGAGAACCTAGCTCGATAAATCAATAAAATAAATTTGGCGGCTAGCTGCGGCTAGAGCGGTAGCTCTACTACTTCAGGAACAAAACCAGAAAGCACCTCGTTCCGTCAGGTTGACTTTCAAGCTCAGCCACGGTCACACTGCGACCTAGCCTGCCGCTACCGGCGGCTGCTGTGTGCGTCGCATGTGCGCCCATCGCTTGAAAGCGATCGGCGATCCGCACAGAGTGCGCCGAGTGCTGGTAATTTCGTATGCGCTGTGCTTTCGACGCTTAGTTCACGCTGAAGCGAGACGCAGCATGAAGGTCAATTCGCTCACTGCTGCCACCGTGCTTCCTCACTCCACCGGTTTCACAGCGAGTTTGCGCGGTGATCGAGGGAGGTGTGTTCATGCTTACGTGTGCGCGCGTGACACCGTGCACGCTAATTTAGTCGATAAGCGAATTTTACAAGTTTATGTGGCCGATAAAACTACTCCCATTGTCCTTTTAAAAGTGTCCTTCTGAAAATTAGATTTAATTGTTGCATGCCTTCCCCAGTACATTCTAACTATTAGCACCATAATTTTGAGTGTACTGTAACTTGTGTGCAAATATCTAACGGGAGAGGCTGTGTGATTACGTTGTCCCTTTAAAATATAATATGTGTGAGGGTTCTTCCAATTTAAGGCGATTGATGCGGTTATAGCACAGTTTATGCGCATTCCGTTTTGTTATCACTAAAGCACAAGGTCATAAAATGAACTTTCACTAGAGCCTCAGAACAATTATTACATGCACAGTAAAGTACACTATAAACGAACAACTTTGCCATTGCATATTTATCCACCTTTCGAGCATTGTCACATGTTTAAATTAAAAAGCAAGATTGATATAAGCACGAAGCTTTGTGAAGCAACGGCAGAACTTTATAAACGACTCGAATTTTCGCCTTCAATTTCCGCAGCAAGAAATCGGCAGTAACTTAACCATTCTTACTTGATTCGAATTCGAAAGCATAATAACCTCTTTCATTGATATATTACGTCCATCAAGTGAAGTCACACATTATCACGCGCCCTTCACAACTCTACCTTAATCCACCCTGCTCTAATTTGTACCAGTCTCCATGCACCTTGTCTATTCATTTCATTTATTTCATATACCTGCAGCGCCCGAAGGCATTATTGCAGGGGGGAATACGCAAGTGTTACATAAGCTAAATAAAGTACAGAACTCATTAACCAAAAATGACACAGCAATAGAAAAGTTCACGCTGCTATATATTCACCAAAAATGCCCTGAACCATGCTTCAACGCGACAATCTGCAATTTCCTGCAGTAGCTGATTCCACTGCGATATTGTGTGGGAAAAACGAGTGTTTGAAGACGTTTGTTCTACAAATTATTTGTCTTATCTTTAAAGAGTGGTCCCTTCTGTGAGAAAAGAAATGAGGGGGTAAAACGTATGTTTCTTTATCTATTTTAACCATACCGAAATAAATTTCAAAAAGTATTTCTAGTCTCATGTTTTGTCTGAGTGTGCTGAATAATTCCCACCCAAGATTATCCTTAAGTGCAGTAATAATAGAAGTAAAGTCATAACAATTACAGACAAAACGGTCTGCACGGTTTTCCACATGCTCGAGCATATTAGACCGAGTTTTGATTTGCGGGTCCCAGGTCATACAGACGTACTATAATATGGGTCTTACGTTCAAAAAGTAAAGTAGTTCTTTAATTTTGGGGGGAGCTAACGGGCAGTTGCGTTTAACGAAATTTAGCATTTTACAAGCTTTCGCTGTAACGTATTAACGTGCTTAGTCGAAGTTAAATTCGATGAGAAAAAAACACCAAGATACTTATACTCAGTTACTCGCGATAGCTGGACATTGTCTTATGTATAATGAAAGAGATACGAATCTTCTTTACGTGTAGAGGAGACCAATTGACACTTACTGGGTTTTAAAGACATTTGCCACCTAACATACCAGCATCTTATACAATCCAAATTGCGTTGCAAGTACTTGTGGTCAGTGGCAGACCTAACGCAGGGCTCAATCACACAATCATCTGCATACAAACGCACTTTGCATGGCACAGCCTGAGTGATATCATTGATATTTACCAGAAAAAGCAATGACCCCAATACAGATCCCTGGGTAATCCCGAAATAACAGCGAAATAGTCAGATTGTGAGCCATTAATTACAACACGCTGCATGCGTTCTTGTAGCCCTTAATCCAATCAAGCAATGAAGGAGAGATGCCGAGGGATGATAGCTTATGTAAAAACAAAACATGGGGAACAGAATAAACTGCTTTTCTAAAATCTAGAACTCTACAGTCAGTCTGTACACCGAGATCGAATAAATGAAAAAGATCATGGCTGAATTCTAGGAGCTATGTCGAACAAGAACGACCAGACCTAAAACTGTGCTGATATTCACTAAAAAAAATATTGTTTTGTAGATGTTTCATTATGGCACTGTATGCTATGCGCTCCAGTGTTTTACTACGCACACTCGTTAGAGAAATTGGCCTGTAGTTGGAGACGATATTTTTTGGGCCACTTTTATGTATTGGTACCATGCTTGCAACTTTCCACTCAAGAAGTATTTAACGACTTCTCGAACATAATAACCACATCATCATCATCATCATCATCATCATCATCATCATCATCCTGGTTACGCCCACTGCAGGGCAAATGCCTTTCCCATACTTCTCCAACAACCCCGGTCATGTACTAATTGTGGCCATGCCGTCCCTGCAATCTTCTTAATCTCATCCGCCCACCTAACTTTCTGCCGCCCCCTGCTACGCTTCCCTTCCCTTGGGATCCAGTCCGTAACCCTTAATGACCATCGGTTATCTTCCCTCTTCATTACATGTCCTGCCCATGCCCATTTCTTTTTCTTGATTTCAACTAAGATGTCATTTCCTCGCATTTGTTCCCTCACCCAATCTGCTCTTTTCTTATCCCTTAACGTTACACCTATCATTACACCTATGCTATCATAACCACGTAGTGGGCGATTATGTCAGGACAAGCCTTTAACGCATAAGGAGGTATACCATCAGGACCATGTTCTAATTTCTATCAAACTTGATCCACCTTTATCTACTTTAATGCACTCCAATATATCTTGTTCTAAGTTTGTACCAACCTTAATTCTCGTTTGGCTACTTTAATCTGCCTAAATTCACCTTAGTGCACTTTCATTCACTTTGCTCCACCTTCAGACACCTTCCTCTGACTTGTTATAATTCACATTACTTCAGTTTAATTCACCTCAATTCCTCTTAATTCACAATAATTACATATATCACTCCTAATTTACGTTGTTTTACGATTTACAATATGTTGTAATACTGCTGACGTCCTACAAGACGCTGATAACGTCACATTAATTTTCGGTACCACTCGTTGCGGATGACGCCGGCTTTTCTGCCTCATGAGAGATGTAATGCTTTCGCATTAAAAGAAAAAATAGAATTAGAAAATACACGGCTGAGCTCAATTCTCCCCACCCCTGTGCGTAAGGCCAAGTTATTGGCGAAGGCTACGTGAAGGCTCACAGTGTTCCCACAATACAGAAATGGTAAACAGCGGAGAAAGAAAGTGAAGGTGAAGATATTTCTTCACCATGAAAGCAGGCCAAGAAAGAAAAGTTTCTGCAGTCACACAGCTCACACAACAGTCAACTGGGGGCGTTTGTTTTGCAAGAAGTTGTGTAGCAAGAGAGCACCATGCATTGTGTAAATTCAATGCAGAAGTTGCTGCGAGTGGACCAGCGAAACTAGCTTGGTGGCCCATGGGACCAACTTCACGGGCCTCGTTTGCAACTAATAAATTTTCTTATTGTTGGACTTGTCCCACTTTACCACGCCTTGTTCTAATACGTGCGTACGATGAATATTTTTTGTAAAACACGTTGTTGTGCTAGTTGTTGCATTGTATTTGAGAAAAAGAAAGGCCAAGAAAAGACGCTCACAGGAAAAATCCAATAATAGCATACAAAAACAACGTGTTTTACTACGATACCTTTAACCCGCCGTGGTTGCTCAGTGGCTATGGTGTTGCGCTGCTGAGCACGAGGTCGCGGGATCGAATCCCGGCCACGGCGGCCGCATTTCTATGGGGGCGAAATGCGAAAACACCCGTGTACTTAGATTTAGGTGCACGTTAAACAACCCCAGGTGGTCGAAATTTCCGGAGTCCTCCACTACGGCGTGCCTCATAATCAGCAAGTGGTTTTGGCACGTAAAACCCCATAATTTAGTTAATTTAAATACTACAATACCTTTCTCACCAGTCTCTTTCCTGTCTTCTTGTATGTTTCCTGTGCACGTCTTTCTTTGGCTGGCTTTTTGTCTTAAATACGATGAATATGTTTGAGTTTTGCAGATATGTAAACTCGAGAACTGCTTTGCAATCTTTACGCTCTCTCGGCCCGACTGCCCGTTTTGCGCAGTCGCGCAAGGGCGACCGCGTGCGAGCCAGTCACGAAGGACGAGAGAAAAGCAGAAGACGAAAGCAATCCTAACAAATGCGGCACTGCTTCACCTTTCCGAGTTTTTTTCAGTCAACTCCAATTAGATAAAAGAAGCACAGTTCGTGGCGCCGCTCAAAGCTGCGAAGAATGCCGCTTTCTTTCCAGTTCCACAAAGTGTTTGCCTACCTCGCGGCCAACGAGCCTCATCGTCGGTAATAAGATCGACGCCCGCGATGAGCTTCTTCTTGAACTCTGAGAAGCTGTCTGCTTGAGGGTACCTTCCCGAGATGCCAGTGATGAAGATGTCTTCTTTCGTCATGGTTTCCTGGGAGTGAAAAGAAGGATAGCACAAATGAGCATTCTTCTTTTCTTTTCTTTTTTGTGTGTGTGTGTGGGGGGGGGGGGTGGTAGGAGGAGGGACACGTCTCTTGCTACTCTACTTTGTCCTTTGGCACTGTTAGGTTACAGAGGCTGTATTCGTCTGAAAAAAAAGGTGAAATCGGTCGTTGCTGTCCTTAAGCTTTTGTTCTACCCGTGCCAAACGTCTCTTGTACCCGCACCCGAACGCTCCCATGCACATAGCCTTTTCTCTGCCGCAAAATTAAGCGACAAGCAATGTGCAAAGAAAACTTTGCTTTCACATGAAGCAGGGACGACGGGGCACGATTTTTGCGAAAATCGTTACAAACTTGTAGGAGACCTTTGTGTCATTACGGGGTGATGAAAAGCTCCAAGGTGAAGCACATTTCAACCAGAGCTAGATGACGTCGCACTCCGCGATGCAACATGATAATAAGCTGCCACACACGAATCAATTGGCATTTTTCATTTCAGGTAAAAATACAAGGTCTTTGATGCAAGGAACGTGGTAAGAGGTTTGCCTATTTTGTGACCGTGGATATTTGACCATGGTCGTCCGCTTACATTTCAATCAACAATGCCTTTCTTAAATTTCCAACAAACCAGTCAGTCATGAAAACCAAGTGCAAAACTACGTCTAACGGCTGCTTAAGCTAAATAATTTCGATTAACCACAACTGATTCCAAAGCCACCTCTAACCGTGCAGCATGAAATGCTCAAATTGAAGTCATCGGAACCCTTCCTTACTAGGCAGAATTTTCTGGCCCCCATTTCAAAAGGTAGTGAAAGTGGCAGTGCTTCCTCGACTTGGTAATAGAAACGTACTGTAGTTCCGTTCTCTGGATCCAAAAAGAAATGGCCACTACACAGGCACGCTGTATAGTCTCAAGGGCCATTCAGGTCTAAATGGTTACATGCAGGCAATGGCCGATAATGACTTGTGTCCAAAAGTAGCCGAGGGCACTGAGTTCCTGGGGCAGGGGTGATGCGGCTAGAAAAAGAAAATTCATGAAAACATATTTGCTTCTACAGCCGTTTCTGGTAATTTGTATAATACCCAAGAGGGACGCGAAACACCAACGACTGAGCATATTCAAAGCGCGGAATATTACCCACTTATAAGCAGACGCGCTGTGATAGGCAGATGCTGGTTGCTATGATGAGGGGTCGATGCTCTTGCTGAAGCGGCTTCCTGTGAGAAATACGTAGAAAAACGTGTCGCCGCTTTACACATGTGCACCTCTTACTTCGGAATGGCCAAGCACGCAGGATGTTTGCGGGTGTATTCCAGCTGTAGGCACACTTCAATCCACGACATCCACCTAATTTTCCGATTGATGTGCATTAGCAATTTTCTAATATTCATGACTTCAAGCATGATGCTAAAAAAGGCAGATTTTCTTTTTTTAATCTGTGGTGGCATACGTTATAGAAATAAAAGGAAAAAAAAAGCAGCGAGAACACCGGAAATAATAACCAGAGCCTCTGGAACCGAAGCACACGTGTTTGAACTGAGCCGGTGAACGATACTGTGCAACTAAAGGTGAAATAGAACGATCCCGCCTCGGTAACAAAGAATTTCGCCTCATAACTAATCGAAAATTTATAATGCAAATGAATGTAGAGAATAGGTTAATGGCGCGTGTTGGTTGTAACTATTTCGAATCGAACGTTTAAGGTTCTTCATGATCGTATTGCGCTAAGTGAAACGGCATAGGATCATGAATCTCCAGAGTTCATTGTTGTACTGAAAGTTGAGGATTGTTTTAATGGAAATAGCATTATTTGCCTACTTAAGCCGTCTTTAGACTATCTATCTATCTATCTATCTATCTATCTATCTATCTATCTATCTATCTATCTATCTATCTATCTATCTATCTATCTATCTATCTATCTATCTATCTATCTATCTATCTATCTATCTATCTATCTATCTATCTATCTATCTATCTATCTATCTATCTATCTATCTATCTATCTATCTATCTATCTATCTATCTATCTATCTATCTATCTATCTATCTATCTATCTATCTATCTATCTATCTATCTATCTATCTATCTATCTATCTATCTATCTATCTATCTATCTATCTATCTATCTATCTATCTATCTATCTATCTATCTATCTATCTGTCTATCTATCTATCTATCTATCTATGCAGCACACCGAAATATTCAAAGCATCGTATTACTGGATTCAACGTCTCAAACATATTTTCAACCAAACTCGGCGTATTAAAAACGTCGCAAGGAGGATAACTTAAATATGAGGGGTGAATACGTTTTGAAAGCACTTTCATATGACTGGCCATATTTGTACAGATAGCGTACCCGGTTTTCGACGGCGCTATACCTGGCGAGAGAAGACTTCGTTTACTAAGCGGCAGTCGTCGCGTAATTCCTGCTGTATTCGCACTGCATTAGTATGAGTTCGGCTAAGAAAGAGAAGCCTTTTGTGGTGTTGACCTGACGTCAGAAGCGACGAAGGATTGCAAATGAACTTGACAGCGCAGGAGGGAACGAGGAAATGATATGCGGGAGCGCGAACATTGAAGCTGCTCTTTGAGACGCGGACAACGGATCCCCAATGACTTCGGAGGGGCGCTGCCAGTCAGTAGACCGTGCTTATTTTTAATATTCTGACAGCGCCTCGTCTGCTTCAATAGCTTTCGCTTATTTATAGACTTTACCATCATTCAATTTATTCTGAGGATTTCGTTCAGTCCCGTGCAATAATCCTTTCTTTCTCTTGACCACCCGTGCAAATGCGAAACTACCCAAATGTCATTCTGGTTGCTTTGCAGAGTTATTCCTACCACGCAATATCGTTGAATTGAACCATTTGCAGTCGCACGTAGCTACTGAAGGACACGCAACAAAACTAGAAGAACTCGTGCACACTGAGTGCAGTACCTGACAAGACTGATTTGTGCTTACTTCTTGCGCTTTTTGTATTCACATTTCCTTACACACTTATATGTATTTTACCGATGGCATGTTAATCTTTTTCCTGTTCCATTTTGTAAGCATTCTTATGAGTTGTAGTTAGTAGGGTTTTTCTTTATCACCGATAAATAAAGGCGTCGAGTTCAAAAGCGAACATCACTTTCGATGGCGCAGAAGGAAAACACCGCTACAGCCGTTACTAAGAACGTTGCTCTGCAGAAAGTGTTGCGGTGAATTCTACTGTGAGCACAATGCATACAATAACAATGTACAACAATCACTATCGATGAATGTCAGTACAAGCGATTAACCGGCACGAATGCACGAACGAAAGAACGAGAGAGAGCGAGCGCCATATAGTTGGCCAGAGAGCGAACGAACCAACGATCGTCTTCCTTGCAGATCAACAGTACGACGACCTACCACAGAAATCTGATCAACTATAAGAACACCCGGTGGCAGAAAGCAGTCGCTGTAGTATTCCTGAAACTCAACAGTATGGCCTCGCCACGCGTGGGTGCATAGCTTGGTGCGATCGCGCCTGCTCAGACGCGCCGGTCGTCTCTCAACACGCTGTAACTACAATGATGCGGCACTGACGGGCGTTAGAAATGAAAGCGGCAAACGAAAAGCCTGCGAAATGCACAGTGGTCAAACCCAGCTTACCGCTGTTGCGTGAGACGGAGGGACATATCGAGCCAGCCAGCGAGCGAGCCGGCGCGCCAAACAACAGCGGGAGAAAGGGCTGTGCGTGACATAATTCACAGTCGACAAACAGAAACGGGCAACCCGCGTTTCTGCTTTTACGCGAAACAGGGTTGACCGCGCACCATTCGTTATTTTTTACTTTTCTAATGACTTTCGCAGAATTTGTTACGAGCTTATAGGAGACATTTGTATCATTACGTGGTGATGAAAACAACCAACGTGAAGCACATTTCGACGCCAGCTAGATGATGTCGCACTCCGGGATGCATCATGAACATAATAAGCTGCCACACGCGAATCTATTGCCATTTTTCATTTTAGGTAAACATAAAAGGCCTTTGATGCAAGGAATGGGGCGGAGGTGTTCACCTATTTGTGACCATGGACACATGGCTGTGGTCATCCGCTTATGATATTTCATTAAGCAATACCTTTCTTAAATTTGCAACAAACGAGTCGGTCATGAATACCAAGTGCAAAACTGCGCCGAACGGCTTTAGCAAACAATCGTTTCTTCACTTGTACAAAACGGCAGTCTGTATTGTGAACGGACTAAAATGGTCAAGGATACCCATGCCGCTTTAGGGAGGGGCTTTGTGGAGAGGTCCATTAGACAAATTGTGCCACTGAGTATGAGCAACTAGCCATGTCACTAATGAGGAAAATATTCTTGGCCAATTCTGAAGATTGGGTATGTGACACTCGATAGGAGGCCTGGTAGACAAGCAGAACAAAAGCCATTTAATGGAAGAATTGGCAACAGCAAATTGAAGGAATATGCCATAGAGAGGTTAAGGAACCGCTATCAAAAGCATCTAAATGTGAAAAAGGAAGTGAAGTGAGGAGAGTGCGATGTGAGCCTGCATTGAGCGAGAATGTTTCAGCTGCAGGAAGAAAAGAAGGTGTCGGTAACGGAAAATTAAAGAAGTCAGCAACGCAGAAGTGAAAGAATTTGGAAATGCGCTGTGTCTCTGCGTTGCATCAGAGCTCAGCGCACTAAAGCCGACCATGGCCATGAGAAGCGTTCAGCGTGATTTTTTTACCGCGGAGGCTGTATATGACTAACCTTCCGCAGTTTTTCCGGTGACCGGCACCGGAAACGGACTTAGCAATTTCTGACAAACCCATGCCGGTGCAGTGCGGCGGCGTAAATTTCGAAATGTGGAACAGAATAGAATGCTCGCCTCGAAAAAAAGCGTGACGTCAAGGTTATCGCAGTATATTAGCAGGAGAGGTATTGGTGCCAAAACAGCTGCGTTATCGATGGGGCCGACACTTATAGGTCGTACACCCGAAGAAGAATATGCGTACGAGGAGCGTCGGAGGGAACAGCAACGAGAATGTAAACGGTACCGGTGCGAAACGACCACCGACGAACAACGCGCCTATGACGCTGAACGGAAACGACAATCGCGAGCCCGGGAAACCGTTCCACTCTGTGAAGATGGTATGACATGGAAAGCACTTTGCTTTTCGTTTGAGATCTTTAATTGTTTTCAGCTTTCGCTGTCATTCCATCTTCACCGAGTGGAATGGTTGTCCTTCTTTTAAGGCGAAAGCCTTTATAGGCTCATGGTGAAGTTACCGTCAGCAGACCTGACCACCGGAGTGTCCGCCCTAGCGTCATCACGCCATATGACGACAGATTAAAAACAGATTAAAGAATGAAAATGAGTGATAGTGACAGTTAGTGAATGATAACGTTATAATAAAGATTGTTGGAGGTTAATTATGACTACTAAGGACTAATAAGGACTACTAATGACTTGTAATTACTACTAATGAATCCGAAATGACCAATATGTCTAACGACGGCTTCTAAGCACCACAATAAATTACAAATGACCAACAATGCTTACCAGTGAGCATGACTAATAATGACTGAAACGACTTGTAATAACTAGTAATTGCTATGCAATGACAAATACGTCTAACGATAACTTGTAACGACTACAATTGATTAGAAATGACTAAATATGCTTAGTAGTAACCAGTAATGATTAATAATGACTGAAATTAGTTGCAATGACTACTATTGACTACGAAATGACGAATATGTCTGACGACAAATTGTAACGACCACGATCCATTAGAGATGACTAAAATGCTTAGTAGTTACCAGTAATGACTAATAATGACTGAAATGACTTTAATGACTACTGATGACAATGATATGATCAATATGTCTCACAATGGCTTGTAAGGATCACATTAACTACAAATTACTAAAGATGCTTTATAGTGAGCAGTAATGACTAAGATCAAGAAGAGAAATAGAAGAGGAAAAGAGAAAGAGGCGAATCATAAGAGGAGGAAGAGTAGGGTTTCGCCGTCCACGTCTTAGGAGAGATCTTAAGAGACCCTCTAATTTTTTACGTTTGCAGCTAACAATTAGTTGACGATAACATTTTGGAAAGCGTACATGTAACCGTGGCACTTTATCAAGCAATAAACTATGTTCCCAAAAAATCAGTCGGTAATCAGAAGTTACTTCTAAGCACATACCTAAACGGGCCAGTTTAAGAAAAACACACTTAGTATGAATATGCAACAGTCTTGTTGGTAATCAGAACTTGCTACAATATGTATATCCGACAATGCCAGTTCAGTCGACAATGTAGATTTTTTAAGATTTGACAAAATAATGTTATTTCCTCCTCCAGATTCCCAAGAAAGCTCTTTGTAACAAAAAATGAAGGATAGATATGGTCGAACTATGCCACTTTAACAAAGAATGGAATTTTTATGTTCGGAACAACTCTTTTGGAAACAAGAACTGATTACAAAGCCTCCTCTTACCATGCACCATGAAATGCTCAAGTGGTAGTCATCGGAACCCTTTGGTACTAGACTGATTTTGGCCACTTTTTCAAAACATAGTGAAAGTTATAGTGCTCCTTCGACTTGACAATAGAACCATAGTGTAACCAAAAAGAAATGACCACTACACCGGCACGCTCTTTGGTAATATTTGGCCGTTGCGCCACCAAACACGGGCACGCTGAATCGTCTCAAGGGCTATTCATATCTAATTGGTTACATGCAGGCAATGACCGATAATGACTGTTGTCAAAAGTAGCCGAGCGCGCTGTGTGCCTAGGGCATGTGTGATGCGGCTAGAAAAAAAAAAATTCATGAAAATGTCTTTGCTTCTCAAGCCATTTTCGATCATTAGCAAAATACCCAAAATGGGCGCGGACGGCTGAGCATATTCAAAGTGCAGAATATTACCCACTTATAAGGAGACGCGCTGTGATACACAGATGCGGGTTGCGACAAGGAGTGGCCGATGCTCTTGCTGCAGCGGCAGACCGTGAGAAATACGTAGAAGAACTCGCTGCCGCTTTATACATCTGCAGCTCTTAGGTCGGAATACCGAAGCGCGCAGGAAGTTTGTGGGTGTATTCCAGCTGTAGCCACATTCCATTCCACGAACTCCTCACAATTTGCATATTGATGTGCCTTCGAAAATTTCTTTCATTCATGAGTTGAAACGTTTTTTTTAACAAGGCTGGTTTTCTTTTTTTTATATGTGATGGCAGACGTTGCAGTACGAAAAAGAAGAAAAGCAGCCAGAACACCGGAAATAATAACCAGAGCCTCTAGCTGGCCCCCAAGCACACGTGCTTGAACTGAGCCGGTGACCGATACTGTGCAACTAAAGGTGAAATAGAACGATTTCGCCTCACAACTAATAGAAAATTTATAACGCAAATGAATGTGGAGAATAGCTTAATGGCGCGTGTTGGTTGTAACTACTTCGAATCGAACTTTTAAGATTCTTCATGATTGTATTGCACTAAGTGTAACATCATAAGATGATGAATGTACAGGATTTATTATTGTACTAAAAGTTGAGGATTGTTTTAATGGAAATAGCATTATTTGCCTACTTCAGCCGTCTTTAGAATATCTATCTATCTATCTATCTATCTATCTATCTATCTATCTATCTATCTATCTATCTATCTATCTATCTATCTATCTATCTATCTATCTATCTATCTATCTATCTATCTATCTATCTATCTATCTATCTATCTATCTATCTATCTATCTATCTATCTATCTATCTATCTATCTATCTATCTATCTATCTATCTATCTATCTATCTATCTATCTATCTATCTATCTATCTATCTATCTATCTATCTATCTATCTATCTATCTATCTATCTATCTATCTATCTATCTGTCTGTCTGTCTGTCTGTCTGTCTGTCTGTCTGTCTGTCTGTCTGTCTGTCTGTCTGTCTGTCTGTCTGTCTGTCTGTCTGTCTGTCTTTCCGTCCGTCCGTCCGTCCGTCCGTCTTTTATCCATCCATCCATCCATCCATCCATCCATCCATCCATCCATCCATCCATCCATCCATCCATCCATCCATCCATCCATCCATCCATCCATCCATCCATCCGTCCATCCATCCATCCATCCATCCATCCATCCATCCATCCATCCATCCATCCATCCATCCATCCATCCATCCATCCATCCATCCAGGTAGCGCGTGAAGTATTCAAAACCTCGTATTACTGGATTCAACGTTTCAAGCAGATTTTAGCCAAGCTCGACATAATAGCCATCGCAAGCAGGATAACTAAAAAACGAGGAGGGAATAGGTTCTGAAAACGTCTTCATAACAGTGTTAATATCTGTTTTAGTTAGCGTGCGAAGTTTCCACCGGCGCATATCTTGGCGAGAAAGTTCTTCGTTTATCAAGCGGCACTCGCCATGCCAATCGCTGCTGTATTGCCGCGGCATTAGCATGAGTTCGGCTAGGAGAAAAAAAAGCCTTTTTGGTGTTGACCTCGCGTCAGAAGCGATGAAGGATTGCAAATGAACTTGACACCGCAGGAGAGAACGAGGAAATGAAAAGCGGGTGCGCTAACATTGAAGCCGCTGATTGTGACGTGGACAACGTCTCCACGTAGACTTCGTAGAGGCGCTGCCAGTCAGTACACCGTGCTAAATTTTAATGAGGATTCTGGCAGTGCCTGGTCTACTTCAATAGCTTTCGCTGTTTTATAAACTTAATCATCAATCATTCTATTCTGATGGTTTCTTGCAGTCGTGTGCAATAATCCTTTCTTTGTCATGACCACCAGTGCAAATGCGAAACGACCGAAATGTCATTCTCGTCGTGTTGCGAATTCATTCCTACCACGCACTACCGTTGAACGGAACCACTTGCCGTCGCACGTAGCTACTGAAAGATGCGCAGCGCAACTGGAATAGTGGCTACAGACTGAGTGCTTTGCCTGACCTAATTGATTTGTGTTTACTTCTTACACGTTTTGTTTTCACAGGTTCTTACGCATTGAGGTGTATTTTACCGGTTGCTTATTAATTTTAGCCTGTTCCATTTCGTAAGCATTCTTACGCGCTGTATTTATAAAGCCTTTTCTATACTACGCATAACAAAAGGTGTCGAGTTAATGAGCGAACATCACTTTCGCTGGCGCCGAAGGAAAACATCGGTACAACCGTTACTAGGAATGGTGCTGTGCAGAAAGTGTTGCGGTGAGTTCTGCTGTCAGCACAATTTCTGCAAGAACAATGTAGAGATATCACTATCGGTGAATGTCAGTACAAGCGAATAGCCCGAATGAATGAACGAACGAGAGAGAGAGAGAGAGCGCACAATATAGTTGACCAGAGAGCGAACGAACTAACGGACGTCTTCCTTGCAGATCAACATTATGACAACCGACCACAGACCTCTGATCAACCTTAAGAACAGCCGGAGGCAGAAAGCTGTTCGCTGTAGTATTCCTGAAACTCAACAGTATGGGCTAGCCACGCGTGGGTGCATAGCTCGGAGTGATCGTGCCTGCTCAGACGCGCCGGTCGTCTCTCAACACGCTATACCCACAATGATGCGGCACTGGTGGCGTTCGAAATGAAAGCGGAGAATGAAAAGCCTGCGAAATGCACAGTGGCAACTCCCAGCTCACCGCTGTTGTTTGAGACGGGGTGGCATATCGAGCAAGCGAGCCAGCACGCCAAAGAACAACGGAGGAGAGGGGGGCGTCTGGCTCTGCGCGAGATAATTCACAGTTAATAAACAGAAATGCGCAATGACACGGATGACGCGCACGCCAAACCCTCACATCATGGCGCTTCAACAACTCTACACGATCCAACCTTACGCAAGCTGGCGACAAATCGCTCACATGACCAAGCGTGCGGCGTAGGCTGCCGTGTAAATCCGGATTGTGCATTGTTCAGTAATTGCGCTCGTTTGAGCAGTCCTGTGCTTCTGACGGTTTTCGGTTGCGCTGTCTGTGCTTTGTTAGGCAAATATTTTGTTTTGTGGTCTTACCTGGGACTTTGTAGAGATTTGTAGAGATTTTACCTGGGATTTGTTTGTGTGATATTAATTTGGAGAGCAGCTGAGTTTTTCATTCGATAGGGCCGAGTGGAGGGAACTAATTTGCTCCTCAAACTCATTGTCATGTCGCAGAACTATGTTAGGCGCCTTTTCAGTGACGATGTGATTGAGGCATTTAGGGCAATATTGAGACGAAAGTTAGATAGACGAAACGCTGCTTTTGAGTGCATGTCATAGGCATCGCCCGTCATGCTTGAAACTAGCAAGTTTTGCATGATGCGAAGACGCGATGCGAACTGCTGTGTCTGCGGACATGGCCTATATCCTCTAGGCAGGCGTGATCGTGGTATTTCAGTCTCCCTTTCAACAAGAATGTTTCAGACAAGAGAACTGGCAAACGGGCGGCTTGTTAATGATTCAATAGGAGTATGGTAGCGCAAGAGATGAGGCGAAATACCCGTCCGGTTTCATTGCCTTGTGCTGCAGCGCACAAATGGAATATTGCATGAACCACACCATGCTGTTCTCGCTTGTCTCACTCTCTGTCTCTCGCTTGTGATTTTGCTTCTTCGATTGTGTTCTGGCCTCTTTTATCCCACGTGATTAGTATTTCTTGGCATTAAGAGGATATTTGTGTCCAATATGAGAATTCCGGCTTCGATTTTCTTTGGTACTTCGGAATAATAGCAATATATCGCTCTGCTTAGTTTTTCTAGTTGCCGAATGGACACCGCGTATATTTGCGTAACTCGCTAGTGGATACTGCATTCGTGAATCTTCTTGGCGTAATATATGCTGCTGCTCCACGTAATCCCTTTTTTGCAGTTTGTGATTGGTGCCGGTCTCCACGCTGCGCAGTCTTCGTGACAATTTGTCGGCCGCCGGCAAGTTGGTGCATCTGCCATGTGCACACACCAAGTTTGAGAAGTGCTCACGTAGTTTTTTTTCCGTTTGTGCGCTGTTCGTGCACTTCGCGCAACAGGGCATACGCTGTTCTTGGTGCTTGTGCAACAACTTTTCCAAGTGTACGTCAGACAGAGAAACCTCTATTTAGGTATTTAGCTTTTCAGTTCACTAAGTATGTGAATGGGTAAAATTACATAGCATTTGCTAATTAGAGTTCATGTATTATGGGTTATGGTGCACAGCAATTTTAGCCATGTCATTGAAGAATTGATTTGTGCATGATTAATTGCATATATTGGTCTCTGCCTGGGGGTCGTAGCAGAAAACTTGATTACAAGGCGACAGTATGCCAATCAATGCAGAAAAATCAGAATAATGTTTGTCAACCTAGATCGGTGTCTTTTATGGTAGTAAGCAGTTGACAGGTGACATAAAACATAAAACATGATAATAATTTGAGCGCATAGTGGCTTTGCTTCTTCCTCTTGTAATTACCAACCGAGCATTCTCATTCAGTGCCCTGGCCCCTGCTGAAAGGGAAACACAGTGGCCGCCACTGAAAGCGTGGGAGAATATGTGGTTAACATTGGGACGTCTTCCCTCATCTGCATTAACAGATGTCCTCCAAATCGTTTAAGAAATACAAGCAATCAGATTTATTCATGGTAAGGTTTGTAACAGCGCACCAAAGACAAGGACAACAGAAGGAATAAAACGGTGACACGGCACTGACTGTCAACTCATATTTTATTGAAGATATGTCACTTGATCCCCACCAGCTTTGTTCGCCTACCACCTCGAGCCATCACGTAGAGTCGAGGTAAAAAAAAGCACATTGGCGAGCAAAGCGTCGGCTCCAACCTGTAGCTGGTACTGACCCGTTCGTAAAGGTTGAGCAATTTGTCGACGTCAACCCCATTCTAGCTAGAAAACACGCCAGGATCACGAACAGGAGGGAGAACTATGTGGGTAGGAACCACGGGAAGAGCACGTGGCAAAGGCAATATTCCGGCACCAAGTGACATGGTCGTAACCGTGATGAGGCGACCGTTACGGAGCTCCGTGATGGGTACAGGGAACAACCACTACCTACACCACAAATATGTTACGTAAACCAACACGAGGCGTGACTATTTACATTGTGTTTGCAGTGAGGTACACAGTAGCAACCAAGATGGTGGGCAGCTTTGTGTTGTCTTCCAAATACTGGCGTATATCAACTATGGGGGATTGGTCAAGAAGCAGGTGGTTTCCGGCATGTTGTTGTTGTCCTGAGTGGCCGTGGCACATACCCACCGTGGAGGATTGGCCATGGATCGGGTGGTGAAATTATGTGCATAAAATAATAACAATAATAAGGGAGTTAACAATTTGAGCTTTAGAATTTAAAAGTAAACGTATACAGCCAGCGCACAAAAAAGACCTGTCTTCTTCATCGTCTGCTCCAGGCAGAATGTCGCTCTCAGATTGTGTTGGCATCATGAGAGAGAGAGAGAAAAAACTATTTGGTCCATTAGGGCTTAGCGTTCGGTCTTTGTCTTCATCGCTGCAGACGCTTGACGTTCTTAGCAGGGTTGGGCCCCTAGTCCAGGGCTCCACTGAGCCGCGCTGCTTCGCTTGCGTGCTGCACCATTGCCCTTTGGGCAGCGAGCTCGCAGCTGGTGACGCGGCTCTCCCACTGCTCCGCACTCGGGGTTTCCTGTTGGTGGAATGTGTAGTTACGTTTACACTCCCAGGTTATATGGTAAAGCGTGGAGGTTGCCCCGCAGCACGGGCAAGTGTTCCTAAATTGTGTAGGATACACCGTGCTTAGTATATGTAAGTTAGAGAAGGCTCCTGGTTGCAGCCTCCGCCAACTAGCTGCTTCTTGCTGTGTTAAGGCTTTGTGTGGTGGGGAGTATCTAATTCTCTTGCCTCTGTGGCAGTTCAGTAACTCTGAATAGTCGATCTCCACTGTGAAGTGCTTCCCAGGGCGTGTGGCCGTTCGACTCGCTACGTGATCTCGCGAGCCAAGCTGTCTGCCCTTTCATTTCCTTCAATATTCTGTGGCAATTTCACTGAACAGCCTGTTCAAAACAGTTTCCGCAATACATTTTTATAGTTAGCTATCCTTATATTTATTTTTATAATCAGGATAGAGTTGAATATCTTATGTACATGCCATTTCCATAAGCCGTAAAATTTTGAATATCTTTCGCATTGTAGCTTAACTAAGCTGTTTTATATTCCATAGCTGCAAAAATATGAAAAAGTATGTAGGCCTGCGTTTTGTTTGGCAAGCACACCACGGGAACACTTAAAGTTCAGTGCTACCAAGTGAAGAGTGAGCGCATACATGTGCCAGCGGTGTAATGTGGGCAAGTCGTTCTGCTGAAGCCATTTTATCTGCATTCAAAACTTCAAGCGTAGTGGAAAAGACATGTCCACTTCGACGAAACCAGAACCAGTGCAAATATCTGGGCGTACCTTTCCAGGGCTGCAAGCGTTTTTACATTGAGAACATTTCAAGTACCAGCATGTACGGCAGTTTTATTACCAGCGGAACTGTAATATAAACACTGATGTGCTCCAAAGCTGCTCATGAATGTAACTCGGTCTGGTCTTTGTGCCAAATATTTTTGCATGTGAAAGTGGGCTTGAACTTGGGACTCCGAAATGACCGATATGTCAACGACGGCTTGTAATGACCACAATTGATTAGAAATGACTAGAAATATCTGGCAATGAGAAGTAATTACTAAAATGACTACTGTTGAGGCAGGGCCTTGATGTTCCCTCGAGGGAGACTTGAGCCCGGGTCGCGTTAAACCTTGCCGGACGTACAAGAAAGTTGTATCCATCCATCCAATGACTTGTAATGCCTACTAATGAGCACGAAATGACCAGTATGTCTAATGATGGCTTGTAATAACCACAACTGATTACAAATGACTAAATGTGCTTACTGGTGAGCAGTAATGACTAATAATGACTTGTAATGACCATGCAATGACCAATATGTTTAACGACATTTAATGACTACAATTGATTAGAAATGACTAAAATGATTAGTAATGACCAGTAATGACTAATAATGACTGAAATGACCTGTAATGACTGCTAATGACTACAAACTCACCAATAAACATTAAACAATATAAATATGTGACCAATATAAATTTCTGCTTTGACTTCAACTTAACACAGCTGGTCCACAAACCAATCTGAGTCACACCAACATCTTCTAACACAGTTGACCTAATGCTGTCTACTACCCCTGACCTAATTTCTTCCTTAACTTATCTCGCTGGCATAAGTGACAATTCATTGCTGCAGTTTGATTTAAAAACTGATTTTTCTTACACATGAATTGTTAAGATAATTCGCGATTCTTCCAAAGCTGATACTCCCGCAATTACGCAAGAAATGGAGCATTTTATGGATGAAATGATGCCCAATTTCGATCAAAGAACACTTTCACAAAACTGGTCTCTTTATAAGTGGAAACTGCTTTTTCTAATTCAAAATTATGTTCCACAACAGAGAGTACACTGTAATCGCCGGTCGCCTTGGTTTACGGCCGCCTTGCGCCGTTTTCGTAACAAGAAGAAACGGTTATCGCGTTCCGCAAAAAACCCTAATTCGAATCGTTGGTCCCAATATCACCGCATCAATGTTGAATATTCTAGCGCCATTTCCCAAGCTAAGCAAACCTTTTTCAACATTACACTACCTTAATACTTACATGTCGACGCACGTCAATTTTGCAATGTTGTTCGTGGCAATACACTAGCCACAATACAATTGTCCCAATTTAACACCCTTGTTTAAAGTGACCAGTGTTGCGAAATTTTTCATTTTGTCTTGGCTTCCTTTTTTCATGACACTGCACCTGTGATTTTGCCACCTACAACGAACGGTTACGATACCCCAATGGATTCAATTCTCATAGACTGCGTGGTTATTAGAAAATTAATCGGTAATTTGAAAATATCTTCTTCTGCGGGTTCAGACGAAATTAATTCAAAAATACTCAAATGTACGGAACTGTAATAATCTATTATTCTTTCTAAGATATTTCAACAATCAGTACAGTGCTCATAACTGCCGAGCGGCTGGAAGGTGAGGCAGGTGGTTCCTGTTCACAAATCAGGTAGCACATATTGTCCCGAAAACCTCCGTCCCATATCGCTATAACCAGCATTCCCTGTAAGATTCTAGAGCATATAATATATTCCCACATAATGGATTTTCTTGAGACGAACTTTTTTTTTAACAACAGTCAGTATGGGTTTAAGAAATCGTTCTCCTGCGAAACGCAACTAGCTAGCTTTACTAACGACCTCTTTTCTAACACCGACTTAGGATTTCACACCGATTGCATCTTTATGGATTTTCCTAAATCCTTCGATACCGTGTCTCATAAACTCCTAATTCATAAACTTAGTTTTCTTAACATTGACCCACTAGTACTAGACTGGATTAAAAACATTCTTACTAATAGAACAGAATACGAATCACGGACAATTCCTCGCGTGCGCCCCTCACGGTAACGTCAGGCTTGCCGCAAGGGTCGGTTCTAGGTCCTCTACTTTTTCTAATTTATATTAATGATCTTGATTCCTGTGTGAAGTTTTCAACTATTAGGCTTTTTGCTGATGACTGCGTTCTATATCATAAAATTATTGACCTCAATGATTCTTGTGAAGTTCAAGACGACATTAATAACGCTTTGGTATAGTGTAACAAGTAGTATATGAGGCTTCACTTAGGCAAAGTTAAATGCATGCGCGTATCATAGCGTACCTATACTACGAATCTGCATACATATTTTCTCAACAATAGCCCTCTCTCAGTTGTCTCATAGTACGAATACCTTGAACTAAACATCACTAGCAACCTCTCCTGGCACATGCATGTCGACATTATATGCAGCAGTGCTAATCGCATGTTGGGCTATTTGCGTCTAAACTCCTCTGCACTATCGTCTCTGAAACTAGCTATCTACAAAACATTAGTTCGCTCAAAACTAGAATAGCATGCGCCATTTGGTAACCGGCTAAGATTGCACTCAAACAGCACAGAAGCCATTCAAAATCGTGCAGCGTGTTTCATTTTATCAAAACTACTCCCGATATGCTGGCGTTACCTCAATGAAAACAACACTTGCCAGACCTTTTTGCCATCGTGGATGCTTCCGCCTTTCGCTTTTTAATAAAATCTACCACCCGAACCCTTTGTTGAAGGAACAGCTTAGCACCCAACCATCATGCATATGAACTCACTCTGACCACATTATCAAAGCTGGCATGCTGTATTCACGTACTAAGATTTGTAGCAATGCATTCATCCCTAGCACAAGCAAAGATTATAACCACCTTCCCGCCACCGTCGCAGCCATCCTGGATACCGACACCTTCTCCCCACCCCCCTATGCTACCATTCATGAAACACCATCTTGAATACGTCTTTGTATCTTGCACAAATTTGTTATGTTCACCCATTCCTTTTTGCAATTCCTTCGGGCCTTGAAAATATCTTAAATAAATAAATAAATAAGGAAATAAATAAATCAACAAATAAATATGCCTAATGACGAATTGTAACGACTACAACTGATTAGAACTGACTACTGATGAATATGATATGACCAACATGTCTAACGGCGGCTCGTAATGGCCACAATTGATTACAAATGACTAAAGATGTTTAGTAGTGAGCAGTTATGACTAATAATGACTGAAATGACTTGCAATGACTACTAATGACTATGATATGACAAACATGTCTAACAACGGCTTGTAATGACCCAAATTGATTACAAATGACTAAAAATGCTTAGTAGTGAGCAGTAATGACCGAAAGAAAAAGGAGAAAGAGAAGAGGCAAGGAGAAAGAGGCGAAGCAGAAGAGGAGGAAGAGTAGGCTTTCGCCGTTACCCTTTTAAGACAGATCTTAGGAGACCGTGTAATATTGTATGCCGCATTGCCACATATGCCATATGACGGGCCGCCAGAACCATATTGTTCTGGCGGCCCGTCTCGCCGCCCTGAGGGTTTGACCTTTGATCTAAAGTCTCTGCCAATGCACCCTCCTTACACTTGACGTCTCAGCCTTCGGCGGCGCATCAATATCAGTTCGTTCTCGTTCGGAAAGACTTCTCCGATGCCTGAGGCAAGCAGACGCGACCGTAAGCTGTTTGGTGTACCTCTGTCCATACGTGACTCGTGAATTCCCGCTAAGCGCGCAAAACTTTTCTTTTTCTCGTTTTCTTTTTCTTCCACACTAATTTTAAGTGCTCTTCAAGTTCGCCGAAAATATATCGTGTATCTAGCCGCGTATACAGCTGCATGCGTACGGCAGACTCCGAAACCACGATGTTAGAAGCATTGAGAAAGAACATGTTATGCCACCTCTTACGATCAGCAAAACCCGTATATCGCGGATAATTCAAGCATAATTCAGGTACGTAGGATTTACTGGGGTGGAGTTCTCAGACCTAAGTTGGCCTGACAGCACGCAGGGTTATCTGACTTAGCTAACTTGGATGCTCGGTTGCCACAGCCAGAAGTTCGAATCCTCGCGTTTTTTTTTTCAAGGTGGGAACCTTGAATTTACCTCCCCCGGAACACTACATCCCCAGGTTTGGAGCGGCAGCTGACACCAGCAGAAACTCCAAGAGCAAGTGGGGCTATACTAATCCTCGTAAAACCACATTAGGATGACCCACTAAGCTGCAACAAGACACTCCCTCACCAGAACAGAAATTGGCGTCCCTGGTGCAGCTTTCGGCCACTTCTTCCCAAATGACCCATTGGATTAACCAATGGCCCTCATTCCCCAGGAGCTGCGGAGCACCTGGCCAAGACGGCGGTCAGACCTGTAACGCAGCAGAGGGTGCTAAGAATCTCTGAACCTAGACAGGCTGCCAATGGAAACTGACCATTTGCAACATTTAACGAACGGGGTTTCATTAATTAATTCCCGAACCCTCTCGAGGGGCGCTAGCCTTGCAAGACTCTTTCAAGAACTATCAGGCATTGCTTGGGATACCATTGGCTTTAGTGAAGTTAGAAGAACGGGTGAGGCTTATACAGTGCTGACAAATGGCCAGATCCTATCTTTAGAGGACCACCAAATAAGAAGCAGTTCAGAGTAGAATTCCTAATTTATAAGGACGTAGCGGGCAAGATTGACGAATTTTACAGCATTAATGAGAGGGTAGCCGTCGTCGTAATAAAGCTTAATAGGAGTTAGAGAATAAAGCTATACAAACCTATGCGCGAACATCCAGTCACGATGATGAAGAAATTGAACAGTTTTATGAAGCTGTGGAATTAGCCATGCAAAAAGTGCAAACTCAGTATGCTGTAGTCATGGGCGACTTCAATGCAAAAGTGGGGAAAAAGCAGGCTGGTGGACGAGTACTTGGTAACTGCCGTGTCGATTCTAGGAACGCTAGAGGAGACATGCTGGTAGAATTTGCGGAAAGGCTTAAGCTGCAAATAATGAACACTTCAGGAAGGGTTGGAACAAAATGTGGACTTGGAAAACGTCTATGAGTGAAAGGAGAAATGAAATTGATTTCGCACTTTCTGTCGATCCTAGCATAGTGAATGATGTAGAAGTGGTAGTTAGGGTAAAGCAGTGAACATAGGTTAGGGATGGCTAGGATTCACCTCAATTTGAAGAGAGAAAGAGTAAAATTAGACAAGAAGATGCACGTCAACCCAGAAGCTGTAGGGGTGAAAGCAGACCAATTCAGGTTGGCACTTGCAAACAAATGTGCAGCTTTAGAACAGACAGATGAAGATGACATAGAGAAAATGAATGAAACCCTAACTAGGCTTGCATCAGAAGCAGCAATAGAAGTGGGAGGTAAGGCGTCAAGGCAACCAGAAGGTACACTCTTCCAAGTAATAAAGGACGTAATAAAGGAACGACAAGGAATGAGTGTCCAACTCAAGAGATTAGATAAAATTCGCGGTACTGTCAAAACTAATCAACAAGGAGAAAATAAGGGATATTTGAAATCATAACATGAGAAACACCGAGGAAGCAGTGAAAAATGGATGCAGCCTGAAATCAGTGAGAAGAAAAATTGGCATCCGACAAACCAAGGTGTACGCACTAAAAGATAAGCAGGGTAGTATCATCATCAATCTCGAAGGTATAGTAAAAGCAGCGGAAGAATTCCATACTGGCCTGTGTAGTACCCAAAGCAGCCGCGAGAACTCCATTCGAAGTAGTACTGAACAGGTTAGAGAGGCTCGTCCTATAACTAGCGAGAAAGTTAGAAGGGCCTTGCAAGACATGAAACAGAGAAAATTGGCAGGAGAAGATGAAATAACAGTCGATTTAATCAGAGATGGAGGAGACATAATGCTACAAAAACTGGCGGCTCTCTATACATAGTCTCTATCAACAGCAAGGGTCACAGAAAACTGGAAGAATGCAAATTATATACTAATCTACAAAAAAGGAGACGTTAAAGGACTGAAAAATAATGAGCCCATTAGCTTACTCGCAGGATTATATAAAATATTTAACAAAATAATATCCACTAGAATAAGGGCAACACTGGACTTTAGTCAACCAAAGGAAAAGGCTGGCTTCAGGAAGGGATACTCTACAATGAATCACATCCATGTCATTAGTCAGGTTATCGAGAAATCCGCAGAGTACAATAAGCATCTCTATATGTCTTTCATAGATTACGAAAAAGCATTTGATTCTAAAGAGATACTAGCAGTCATACAAGCATTACTCAATGAAGGAGTACAGGATGCTTACGTAAATATCTTGGAAAGTATCTACAGAAATTCTACAGCTACCTTAATTCCCCACCAGAAAAGTAAGAGGACACCTATAAAGAAAGGGGTCAGACAAGAAGACACAATCTCTCCAATGCTATCCACAGCGTGCATGGAAGAAGTATTCAAGCTATCAAACTGGGAAGGCTTAGGAGGAAGGATCAGCGGCGATTATCTCAGCAACCTTCGATTTGCAGATGAGATTGCCCTGCATGCTGTGAAGGAGTACGTTTACCTAGGTCAATTACTCACAGAGGACCCTGATGATGAGAAGGAAATTTGCAGAAGTATAAAAATGGGTTGGAGCGCATTCGACAGACATTTTCAGATCCTGACTGGAACGTTATCATTATCAATAAAAACAAAGGTGTATAATTAATGCAATCTACCGTGGCTGACATAGGGGGCAGAAACGTGCACACTGACAAAGAAGCTCGAGAACAAGTTAAGGACTGTGCAAAAAGCAATGGAACGAAGAATGTTAGGAATAACTTTAAGAGACAGGAATGGAGCGGGGTGGATCAGAGAGCAAACAGGAGTAGCCGATATTCTAAATTACATTAAAAGAAAAAAATTTAGCTGTGCAGCGCATGCAATGCATAGGTTAGATAGCCGGTGGACCATTAGGGTTACAAAATGGGTGCCAAGAGAAGGGAAGCGCCATAAAGGACGACAGATGAGTAGGTAGGGTGATGAAATTAGGAAATTCGCAAGCGGTAACTGGAATCGGTTGGCGCAGGACAGGGGCAATTGGAGATCGCAGGGAGGGGCCTTAGTCCGACAGTGAACATAAAATAGGCTGATGACGATGATGATATTGTATATATTGAAAGTTCATATAATGAACGTAAGTTTGTTGAATGTAACGCAACACGCAACAGCTTGCGGTTGACGTATCGAAATGTTAGCAACCAAATTACAGCTGCGTGATAGGGTCTCGTAGAAAAATATTGGCAGCTGTAGTGGTATTAGGTGCCGGTAGGAATAAGGTTTTACAATGCTAGAAATGAACTGAAGTTCATTTATTGTATGTGCGGGATCAGTAAACGAAGCTGAGCACTGAAAACTGCTGAATTGTTTGACCCCAGAAAATGACAACCCAATTTCCGGTGAAACTATGTTGTGCAGGAAGTTTCAATGAGAATTTTATGGGCCTGTAAAAAAAATCACGTACTTTAAAGCGTTGTCTCTAAATGACAGGTCGATTTCAAATCGCGCCCGAATATAAGGCTTTTGATCACTGCAGTAATTAAATGCAGTAATTCACACAGAAAAACTTTACATCGTGAGGAACTTGACCATGGTTTTCCCACAATTTTCACTAGATTCGACCTTGGTGGCGTTTATGCTTTCGCAGGCCGAGAGAGTAAGTTCCTAAAACAGACATATAGCACTCTGTGCAGCTGCCTTGCTTAATTTATTTTCATGACCATATTTTGTCAACACACTTTTACTCCCTCTATACATTACCCATAACCTGCTCATAATCGAAAACAAAAATAAATAAAAGACCTTTTTACTTCACCGAAGGCACCGGGGAAACGTGCTAAGAACCCATTAGACGCAAAAGAGAGAAAAAGAATAGTAGAGTTAGGTAAATATTTTCGACACTTCTACCCAAGCCAGGAACGGTTTACTCACACGTTGCATTTAACATGACCCACATTTTTCCAAAAAGTAGAATTGGTGCAAGGTATAATTATGCCAGGACATTGTAAAGCATAACTAATCGCGGAAACTTTCAAGCACTGCGCAAGAAATTTTTTGAAAGGCAGCATAAAATACAGACGTATTTTTCTTCGCAAAGAGATTTGGCATAGTTCGCCAATTTTCGTCACAACATTCTCTCGGTGGAATTTGTAGTGCTGCCAAATAAAGGGCTAAAATTTGTGCACTCGTAAACACTCATAACACTTTCGAATGCTTGCATACGCAATTTATGGTGAAGGTCGCATTGAACCCACCCACTTTGAACTTAGGCTCCACGTCATTCATTATATGGCCCTTACTTTCGCCAATCATAAACAACACGCGTCGTTTAGTTCAACGTGCTCACCAGGCATAAGTCGTATACCGCATGAAAATACAAAAGAGCAATCAAACATTATTTGTGACGCTCCTAATTAGGCCATAAACTTTAACATCTTGCCAAATATTTCACTTCGAATGCTTCGCATCTTTGTTAAGTATAGCGTTCTGTAGCGGTGTGCTCATTGGGCGCATTGAAAGACGTTTTGGATAAAGGCAGGTAGACACCTTCAAATGGGTGAGTAGAATATATTTTTTATTGCAAAATGCTGTATTTGATGCACACGCACCTATCTTCCTAGACACGTTTGCCGAAATGGTCTGGTTATTCTTATTAAGTAGGATCTTGGTAGCCTTTGTATATAGGCTAGGGCGGTGGGATACATTTCGCACCAATCGTAAAAGTCAATTATACACACCCTAGAGCGCTCAAATTCTTCATTTATTTTACGCGCTGTGAAAATTCGAAACTGTTTCAATATTCGTTGCAGATTACTCAGAACGTACCCCTTATTTTGGCCTTATATTAGCATTGTGCAACACTATGTTCCCTGGTGTCTTGACACTAGGGAACATAGCGTAAAAAGACGATGTAATGCTTTCGAGCTCTTCGTAAAATTTTTTTTGCAAAGCTGTATCTCCCTCACATGCATTCAATTTCGCACAGATATTTCCCTTAGCATTGGCTTTAAGTTTGCCTAATCTTACTTTGGTAGCATATTTAGTTATAACAGGGTGGTATGCTGAATTTCGAGCCCCTCGTAAGACAGAATCACAACTTTTTGCAGCACTTCAATGTGTTACGCATTGAGAAAAACTGCAATTACATCCCACACTTTTCATGTTGCCTACACATAACCCATAATGTGCCTCTTATTTACGGAGATAATCTTTTTTTATTTATTTTTATTATTTATTTTATTTAGAAATACTGTCAACCCTCAGTTGAGGGTCATAACAGGGAGGGATGTTACATATACGTTCATACAAAACAGCCAGATACAAAAGAAATATGCACATACACTACAGTGTCCTACGGATACAATACAAGATACTATATACAGACTGTACGGCATGTATTCAAATGTTCAACCAGCTGCCGCACGCACACAAACAGAAAAAAAGGAAAAAGAAAAGAAAAACACTTTACAATATCCACATGGTACAGTTTTAGTAAAGAACATTGATTGCATTTGTAAACAATTCAGTATCAGAACTGCGAACAATTGCTGCAGGCAGCTTGTTCCACAGCTCTATTGAACCTGGGAAGAACGAACAACGAAAGGCATTGGCTCGGGACAAGTACGGTTTAATAGCTTCACTATGACTTAAGCGGGAGCTCAGTCTGCCTGGAGGTTTTAAATACAACTCTTTATTAATTTTTAGTTCACCATGAATTATTTGAAATAACGTTTTTATTCTCTGCTTCTTGCACCGATCTTCCAACAGTTCAAGACCGCAAGACTTTAACATCGCCGAAACTGAGTCTGTCCTTCTATATTTCGAGCAAATAAAGCGCGCCGCCCGGCGTTGCACCTTCTCTATTTTGGCCCACATTACCTTTTGATGGGGCGCCCATGCTACTAACGCATATTCTAGGGATGGTCGAATAAGAGATCTGTAAGCCAGCAGTTTAACATCTTTTGTTGCCCTCCCCAGTTTTGCTCTTAAAAAACCCAATTTCTTCTGTGCCGCAGAGCACACTCTTTCTACTTGATTGTGCCATTTTAAATCATGCGAAATAGAGACACCAAGATATTTGAAACAAGGAACATTAACTAGATTGTAGCCTTGAATATCGTACTGAAAAGTAAAAATATTCTTTTTTGCAGTGATATGCGTGTATGTGGTCTTATCAAAATTGATTCGCATTTCCAACTTGTCACACCAACTCCCAAACGCCTGAAGGTTTCGGTTGAGCTTAATCTGATCCTCTAAACAAGATACCGGCGCAAAGATCAAGCAGTCATCTGCAAAGAGTTTTATCTTAGCAGAACTATCTAAAGCGGTTGCTACATCATTGATGTAAAGCAGAAAAAGTGTTGGCCCTAACACGGACCCTTGTGGTACTCCTGAATATACATCTACAAAACCAGACTCGGACCCATCAACGCGAACTGCCTGCTTGCGGTTAGTTAAACAATTTTCAATCCATTTTAAAACGTCGCCATTTATACCTGCTTTGTACAGTTTAAAAAGTAATTTACTGTTACTGTTACTGTTAAAAAGTAATTTACTTTTTGCTGTATAGGGCGCTTTTAGATAATGAGAAAAAGCGTGAAATGACCATATCACGCTTTGGAGCATCTATTAAAGAATGTTTTTACAAAAGTTGCTTTTGACCCACATGTAATTAATTCGACCTTCAAGTTTGCCATTCTCGCCTTGTTCCAGCTGATTTAGGTGGCTTTTGTATCTGTGCCAGGGCGGCGGGCCCATCTTGCGCTGCCCGTAAAACACACTCAAAAATTCAGAGCACCTGCATACCTGATTCGTTGTAAAAGCTGCTAAAGTTCACCCAAATACTTTCAACTTTGCCTATAAATTACCCGCAACGTGCCCCTTATGTTTCCAAAAATAAACAAAGTACGTTGTTAAGTTCACTGAGGACACCAAAGAGAGCAACTACGAGCCCCTTATGACGCATGAAAGCAAGGAGAAAACTAGAGTTCAGTACTCATTTGCAACTTTTGTAGTTAAGCCAGGAACGTAGATATTGCGGCATTAAATTAAACTTAAAAATTCCACTATTTGTACCGAGTCTCATGTTAACCTCTGATACAGTTCTTGGCCTCTTGCGAACCGTTGCGTTTATTATTGATTTCATGACACTCGAGAATGCTTGAATCTGTAGCATTCTATAAAGGCTTTTTTTAACCTTAAACGACAAAATATTTATTACTGGTGCCTCACAACAAGTTTCCTGCGTCAACGAAAAATAAACAGTGTGCGTCGCATATTTTATCGAGTAGACGGGGAAAACAACTAGATTTCTTGTCTGAATAAATGAAAAAGATGAAGTTTCGACTGAAAGCAAAGCTTCGATTGCTCGTTTTAATATATAACTATATGAAGTGAGGATAGTACCTTTGTCAGCCGTATAAACTTGTAAACTTCCGCTTACTAACTAAATTAACAAGCATGGTGTCATGTGCACACAAGCAAACACGAACACATCTCACTCGATGACCGCGGAAACTCGCTGTCAAGGCGATGGAGTGAAGAAGCGTGGCAGCAGCAGCGAGCGAATTGACCTTCATGCGGCCTATCGCTACAACACGGCCTAAGCGGCGAAAAAAAAAACAGCACACACCAAGCTACCAGCACTCGGCGAACTCTGTCCCCATTGCAGATCGCTCTCAAGGTGGGATCCGCGAGGCCGGGCCATATGCAGCAGCCGTTAGAATGAAGCCCCCCCCCCCCTCCTCTTCTGTCCCCAGTGCCTTGCGCCCAACCTACACATTTAGAATCACCACAATCTTTTCTTTGCTCCATTGGAAAACGATGTGATGGTGCCGGTTCTTCCGTAGAGCTGCGGCCTCGCGTTAGCGAAGATCGACGTCTTGCTGCTTTGCACGCCGAGCCACGTTGCGCTGTGCCCGTGCTGCTTCTTCCGAGACGTACTTTCGCCGTCGACCACGTGGCTGCGCAGGCACCGCCGAGGTAGATGCTCCTGGATCCATTTCGCAACACACAATGGAGACAAGCCATCGCGCGCGTCCCTCTATATATACAAGTGACGAGCGCTCTCCCGTGACGTCACGAATGGCTAGGCGCGCCGCGCGAACTAGGCGCGTCTTCGTCTCCCTGCTGGTGTGGAACAGAGGTGACGCCCCTGGCTTCCAGTGGAAAGTGTTCTCGGAGTGACCTGGGCTAAAATTCACCTGCGGGAGAACGCATTCCGAATTAACTTTTCAAATGACTTAGTTTATTATATCTGGATCGCTCTACATAACCACCTTCCACACAATATGACCTTCTTCTGTACCCTACACCGATCTCATACACACATTACTCGGCTTTTTGCGTTTCTACCAATAAATGTACCAGAGTACCGGACACGCCAAAAATGCCGAATGTGGCTCAAAAGTGGTGGTAACTTGCCAAGACAAAAACATTGCCATTAAGAAATATGCAACTGCGCTGTTGTGCATTAATTGCAGCGCTTTCAATGATATTTTCAAAGAACGAAGTCCGCTTGTACATCGCAAAAGAAATAAAGTATCTTTGTTATGGTAATCTAAATCTATCATGGGCCTAAGTATTAAGCGACAGGTAGGTGCTGAACGCGGATGCAAATTCACTTATCGGATTTCATCAAGAGGGGCATGCGGCATCGTTCTTAAAAAATCGATTAAGAGCGCTGATACTGAGCCACGCGAGAGCGCAGTTACGTCGGCATATATATATATATATATATATGTGTGTGTGTGTGTGTGTGTGTGTGTGTGTGTGTGTGTGTGTGTGTGTGTGTGTGTGTATGTGTGTGTGTGTGTTTGTGTAATCTTATCATAAGGAACCAACAAACAATTACACCAAGGACACCACGGAGGAAATTACTTTTGGTTACTAATTGAATAAAACAATTGATAAATAACTAAGGGCAATGACAAGTGGGTGACAAAAGAACTTGCCGCAGGCGGGGAACGATCCCACGTCCGTGCGATGCGTCTGCTCTGTGCGATGCTCAACGCACGTGACATCGCATTCGTGTCCGTATCTGTACTAGTCTAGTAGATAGCAATGGGAGAATTGTGGTGGCCATTTCTGGATGTGTGCTGAGAAGTCCGGCTAAAAGGGTGGTTTCAGTGCAGCCGAAGTGGTCTGCAGACGTTGGTGACGACTGCGCAAGTGAACACAGCTGGTACGAAGAATATGAAGCGGAGGATCGCAGTATAGAAAGACGCTTTCGCTCATTTGGTGTGGGAATGAATGTTCAGCGTGTGTTTATTTGCCCAATTACTCAAATTCGCGGATGTGCATTCACTAGCCTACTAAGACGTCCTGGCCGAGAGAGCCCGTCGCACTAGTGGTTCTGGACCTGTGTTTGAAAGCATCCTCTACAAACTCTCCCCGGAGTCACCCCAGAACCAATTAGGACCAGAACGCCCCAAGCCCATGGATGCGCAAATGTAAATAACTTCGAGGGTACAAACGCCTAGTGCCACTACGCACCATTAGCGCCGTCTAGCGTAACACGCGTAGTTCGAACCGTGGGCATAACTTAACGAGCTGTCACTTTACTACTGCAGCATTTGAGCCACGATGAACTTGTCCGTAAGACTAATAATTGGTGGCAAGAAATATGCCGTTGCAGGAACTAAGTTACAACTTGGCGAAACAAAGGCTGGTAAGTCATTGACCACCGAATAAAGGCGTATTCACAATAGAAAGTTTGTATATCCTAAATAAACCATATATGCAAAGCCTGGGACAACACGCGTCACGGCACGTGGGCGCCGAATGGCGTGGCTGTTTCCATGTTTCGCGCATTTTATTCATAACACGGAAAGAAATTATTTCTCGAGACAGCACACTGAAAGCAACTGAATCGTGTGTTTTAAAGCAATCATTACTTTTCTAGCAAAATTCGCGTCCTTAATTTGACAGTAAAAGTTTATTAATAGATGTAATCTAAGTATCGATAGTTCAATTATGAAAAAAAATACTCATCCTGATGGGGTACGTCAGTGCTGAAAGAATACCATTGGTTGCGTCCACGTATATCTTATATTTCTTTATGAGCTTGGATGACCCTAGCTGGGACACCTGTATACGCGGGAAATACATTTCCGATAAATATATATTAGCGGATGCCAATACATTTTGCTGTAAAGTGATGAAAAAAATGGCTGTGGCTTAGCTAAGGTTAAGCCCAGGATGCGAAGCATACTAGCCTTTATTTTAGTTGTTGAACCACTGTTTGGCCTGGTGAACTGCTGTTGCTTGGCTATATTTGGTTCGGCTAGACGAAGAAACAACTCATGCGTTACTCTGCTTCGCCTTCAAGAGTGGAACGCGACAGCGTTCCCGTCGACCCGCCAGCGACTACGCGCCCCGCATTGGACGCGGTGAGCGTCGAGCAACGCAGCGTTCGGCGCGGCAACGAAATGTGCGCCTGAGCAAGCGACGCACGCCTGAGCCATAGAAACAGCTCGTTTCTAAGGCAACACCGCATTCACTAGACGCGCTTTTGTACCGCTTCGAAGCATCGTACTCGTGGCTCAGTGGTAGCGTCTCCGTCTCACACTCCGGAGACCCTGGTTCGATTCCCACCCAGCCCATCTTGCGAGAGTTGAGCGACGCCGCGAGTGACGGCGCGAGTTGGAGCCCCGTTTCTCCTCTGTCGTGACGTCACGGTGTCACGTGGTATGGCATGGGGTCAAAGGTCATTGAAGGCGACACCGCCACGCCTGAGGAGCTGGGTTGAGCTCTCGTAATATGCTTCGCATAAAATAATTTTTTATTACCTGCTCGCCTTTTATGCTCGAGGATAGCTATTTCCTCTGCAGTTAATGGAAAAGATATACGTATCTGCCACTGATACTTTCCGGAAAGGAACAAAGCCGTTGGATGATCCCATGAAGGGTACTTCCGGCCATGCCATACAGCACGGCAATGACCCTTTCACAAGTTTAATTTCCAGCAAACTTGAACGATATTGCGAAGCTCATTGCATAGATGCTAACAAAAATATGTGTGACAGAACACTGACCTCAAGAACGACAGCACACATTCTTCTGCAGTGTTTTCCGAAAATATATCGTTCGCATCAACCTTTCTCTGGAGAGAGTTTATAGTTTTTGTACTTTGCTACCGTGTCATAGAACGCCTCCCTGGACACGGGAAAGTGTTTTTGAAAGTTGAATAAGCAGCACCACCACGCGATCAAAATTCATTTGGTGCTATAAAAAATTATAAACAATCACGTCGCCTTCAATGAAGAACTTGACGACTTTTCCCACAATCTTTCGCACTTGCGGCGTTTCCTCACCGCCTCTGCTGGCAGCCACCTTTATCAAGATTTCGTCCTCGCAGTCACAACATGCACTCGAAGAAACGGTTTCCAGAAATTCAAGGCGCGCTGGTTTCCTTCCTGTCGCCACACCAGTCACTCCACGTCGGCTGCAACGCTAATGACACGCAATGCCTACTGGGATTGCACAGGCGCGTTCCGATGACATTTCTGGTGCACCTCGGGGCAACAAGAAAGCTGCCCCAACAGGGTTGGCCCTATCTCTTGAGGACGAGAGTGCGCACCGGTGCGATTCATCAGGACGCCATGAAATTGGCATCTTGTGCTCTACGCAGCAGTGCCGTAAGTGGGAAAGCGAATAACCATTGCTTCGCGAAATATTTAAGCCACTGTGATAGCTTGCAGAAGGACGCTAAAAACAACTGTTGTCACAAAACATCGAAATGAACCCGGAAAGTATCATAGCGGCGTTACACGGTAACTTGCCATCACGATGAACCGATTGCCCCTATAACAGCGCTGTAAATGTTTTTGGAAAAAAAAATTATTACCATCGTTATCAGTTCAAACTTTGAATTTTTACTCTTTTATAACGCCCGCACGTTCTTAGTACACCTGTATTTTGAAAACACAGTATCAACACTGATAATTCATTTATTATGCATTGGAAATGCTGTCAATAAGTGCTACATGTCACCGGCTTCTGCACTACTATGAATTAACGAATGGTTGAAGTGTGATTACTTGCAAAGGTAAACATTTCAGCTATTTAGCACTTCACGATTGATTATTGTGCCTAATTACTTAGCCCAATTACTGTTGCACTGTTATTTCTCAATTCTATAAATTTTCTTGCAATGCTGTAGACACGTCAGTATAGTGATACTCCCTGCCCAATGCATTATTCTTTTCGTAATGCTAGTATTTCCTGTTGCGAAATAATCAAAAGTAGAGCAAAAATGATACTCGTGGTATCTTTCCCATGGGAGCAGCACAGCGAAAGGGAATTTTATAAGCTAGTTTTCGGCTGATTTTAAGAAAGTTCCTTTTTCCATTTTCTTGTGGCAGCTATTGCATGGTACAGATTCTTGCGTGTTGCTTACCGATGGTAATAGTTTCGATGCAACTTGCATTCACTAAAACTTCCTTATGGTGCAAGACCAGCTTTAGTTGTGGCTATGAGCACGTACTTGATGACCTTCTGTATATGCAGTTCAGTGCTGTAACCAGGTAAGTGCCCAATGAGGAACAACTGCAGCAATATTGACACAACACATGTTTGCGTAGTACAGCCTGTGCTGCGTTACCTACGTTACCTTCACGCTGGCCTCGTCCCGACTCCATGCAGCGTCATCCTCAGCGTTTCCGATGCTGTGCCTGCATCCCCTAGGTCCACCGGATGCAACCCTCTTCCCCGCGCCTCGACGCCCTGAGCCCGCCAATCAGAGCCTTGGGGAGCTCCTCGCCACTTCACCCGTCATATATGCCCACTCGTCGTGCAACGGTAAACTATTCTGCGCAGACTATACCGTATGTTCCCTTTTGCGCTTATGCTGTTGATGTATTATTTTAATATTATTGTTTATTTCCCATCAATTGAAGAATTACGATAGAGGGGGTGGCAAAAAAGCAACAAACCTCTTGACAGAGTTCCCACTCCCATCAAAAGAGGCAGCAGCAGCGGGTCACACAGTGCAGAAACAAAATGGGTCCACATACGTAATAATTCTGGTTCTGCAGTTCAACGTGCGAGCCAAAGAAAAGGAAAAAAGGAAAAACTAAACAAAATATATGCAAATACACATCTACATGCATACGTGAATGCCGATATTCTATATTCACAGATGCACAGACATATGTACACACATATACATACATAGATACAGCTATGGTAAGAAACAACACATCTTCGCTCAAAAAACTAAACAAGAATCATCTGCAATAGGAGGAAGTGAGTAATTCAGAGTGGTTACTCTTGTTGATTTTTATTATGCCAAAATTGTTAAGTAACTTGCGCATCAAATAATTTACTTAATCGCTGGGGGAACTGCAGCATTCGCCGTCTGTAGTTAGTCTGTGTAGTAGTGCTGTTCTGGAGCTTTTTTAACTCCGCTTTGTAACTCAGCAGTAGCCTGTACTGGCGTAAACCAAATAGATTAACAGTATCAAACTAAACGAAAAGTTGCCTTACTGTGTATCCATAAGGTAGTCGATAGATTATCCTAAATAACCATTTTACAGCGTAAGCTGTGATGGGCTCATTCCAATAACCGCTACGGTTGGCGGTGGTGTCCGCCGCCTCCACCGCCGGTGTCGGGTGGCCGTAGCAACTATCGCCGGGAGTGAGAAAAAGAAAAGATACCCAGTTCCTGCAAGTATTGAACCCGGGACCACTGCGTGAGAATTGGCTTCTCTACCACTGAGCCACGCCAGCCTATTTTTGTTTATTTCCAGCTTGGCTACAAGCCTCAAAAGAGTCTGTGACCATAGATCACACTCATGTTATCTGTGTCAAAGTATCAGGGATTGACACCACAGCTTCATCAGTCATTCGTCTTGTACACGTCACGTACCTTCAAAACCATTTTCACAAAATATTCATGCACAAATCGGCCTTTAACATCGCAATGTCTATATGCCCACAGACTACGCCAGACTGCGTGCAGCCCAAGTAAGAAAGATAACATCCATCTGTTCAAAATCGCGTTCAGGTGGTAAAAAACGAATGCCATGTGGATTGAGGGGTAGGTCTATTTTTAACGTTCTCTGTGATATACCCCAAAAGAATATGGCATTATTAAAATCAATGAAAACATGTTCAATGGTTACAGCTTTGTTGCACAGAAAGCATCTGCTTCCCCATGGAACATAAATCTTTCTTTCCTCTGACCATGTTTTACCCGCCGTTGTTGCTCAGTGGCTATGGTGTTAAGCAGCTGAGCACGAGGTCGCGGGATCGAATCCTGGCCACGGCGGCCGCATTTCGATGGGGGCGAAATGCGAAAACACCCGTGTACCTAGATTTAGGTGCACGTTAAAGAACCCCAGGTGGTCAAAATTTCCGGAGTCCCCCACTACGGCGTGCCTCATAATCAGAAAGTAGTTTTGGCACGTAAAACCTCATATATTATTATCTAGCCATGCTTTAACAGGTTAGGTTCCCATGTGAAGCTTGAAGAAGAATGTTTAACGTTTGCCGGTATACACATATTTTTAGCCCTTTTGAGTACGTCTTGCCCAGGCCCTTGTTGAAAAATTAACCGATACAATGGAGTAGGGAAAACACTTGCAATTAAATCCTTCATAAGAAGCTTTCTGGTTTCATTGGAGAGGTAATCAAGGGGAAATCTCGCCCTGAGGAAACGATAGGACGTTACAACTCCACGCAAGAACCTTAAAATTGTGTAATGAGGGCCAATGGCTGAAGAAACAAAAAATCAGGCATAGAAACTGTAAACATGGTTTGAAGAAAAAACCAGCACGAAAGCGGGTCTCTTTCGTCCCTCATCAACATGAAATGTGATACAACTTGCTGAAGAAACAAGTGGCGCACCAACAGACCACCTTTCTTTACTCAACGAAACAAATTTGTCCTTCATGTTCGCCCCTACGTAGAACACCAGATAAATGTGGCAAAGATTCGGTGAAATGTTTGAATATGCTTATTTGTACAATACAGTGCCTGCAGAAGATGCACAATTCTCGCAGCGAAAGAACGTTACAAATAGTGGCACGTGCAAAAATCGGCATTTCATGGCCACCACATGCTTCGGCCATCGCACGCATTTCATCCGTTTTTCCGAGCCAGAGTGATTCGTTCTCACGATACCCATCCAAAGGCACCCTCAGGTAAGTGCTAGGTATCGTGAGCCACCGGGTATTTTCAAAAACACTGGGTGTGGCATTCCAATGACCATGCCAGAGACCAATAGTCTGTTGCTTATTGATTTCACTGCCGCTTTTCTCGCAATACCTTTCAGAAATTCTTAATAATCAGCTAACACTCTCCCTATCTGAAGCAAATAGGGCAACGTCATCGGCATAATCTACAACACGTACTTGACAGGACTGTATCTTAAACCCCCTGATTTCTGTTCTATTAACTACTTTTCTACAGAGCGGCTCCAAAAATAAAGCATAAAGTAAAGGACTTAATCGACAACCCTGTCGAACGGAGGAGAGTACTTGTATGCGTTGGGAGTGTTCACCAATAACAATTAAATTGGTACATGAGCTTTGATATGCCATTTCGATGCCTTTACACATGACCGAACCAAGTCCTACAGAATTAACTGTGTGCGCATTATTGAACTATGGAGGTAAGGTTTCCCGCTCGAGTACCTCTGAAAATACTCCATGCAATGCTGTTGCCATTTCCAATGCCTTGTAATATGCCGCGGTAATCCCATCCGGACCAGGAGATTTGCCCGAGCTTAGTTCCTCAATAGCCCTCTCATTATCTTCCATACTAATATTCATTTCTATTAAATTCGTTTCCTCTTTGCCTAGAGTCGGCATTTCTGCCAAAAGTCATCCTCGTAGCCCGGCACCTTTGGCTCACGACAAGCAAACAACTCTACGCTGTAACTTTCAAATATCGTCATGATAACTTTCTGTTTCCTGAATATGTTACCGTTATATTCTATTTCCAATATTTCATTTCCTCGAGTGTACGGCTTTTCATCTGACAAAGCTCGCTTTGTTGGCACTTCCCCCGCCAGATATTTTCCAGCTCGTGCACGTATAATTGCACATCTGTATTTATCCACCTCTAAGCTTTCTAGTTTTCTCTTAATGACTTGCACTTCTTGCGTCACCAAACCCTGATTAACTGTTTCGATTCACGCCTAGTCATCGAGCTCCTGCCGCAGACCCTGTTCATGTTTTTGAGACTGATACTTCATATGCCCACCTCTTTCTTTTGCGTTCAATTTTACCCTTTGTTTAGATAACTCTCATTTCTCTGCGGCACTGCGTAGTGTGTTATTAAAAAAACTGCTGTATTTCTTTTCTTGTTTTATCTATGAACACGTCATCCTTGATAAGCTTGGCGTTCAATTTCCATCTTTCCCCTTCAAGTTTCCTTTTTTGCTTTTGGCCGATCTCGAAGGTCACTAAACAATAATCATTGAAAGAAACAGTATCAACATCGTAGTTCTGGCACGAAGGCGCAATCTCTGAACACACATATACTCGATCTAGTCGTGCATGGCTGGTGCCTTGAAAGTGTGTGAAGTGCTGGCGACTTCCACCTCGTGCGAACTGTGCCACATCATTTAAAGAGAATTCTCACGCATTTTTAAGATACGCAACACTTTCATCATTTACACTAGCAGTGGTTGAACGGCCTTCCTCATTAAGGACACAATTGTAGTCACCCAACACACTCAAACACGTCTCACAATCAAAATACATACTCAATTCTCGAGGGAACAAACATCTTTCATGCGGCTTTGTAGGGGCAAACACAAGAATAAATCTAAATTTCGCTTCCGCGTAAGAAAGATCGCACAAAATAAAACGTCCTTGCAAGCAACTTGTAGCCGTTTATACGACAATGCCAATTGAATTTTTAACAAACGACATCCACCCGGCTGATGTTCACACCGCATGGCTCACGCATACATTGTACCTTAAAGAAAATCATGCTACCTAGCCTTCGGTCGCCTCCTCTCTAACCTTCATCTCCTGGACCGCAAGCAAATCTAGGTCTCTTTCTTGCATTATGCGTTTGACTTGATATTGCTTGCGACTAGCCCCTAGACCCCGTACATTGAGCGTACCGACGCGTAATGGTGCAGGTATAATAATCATGGTGATTGTAAGCGCGAACGACCAGTACAACGCTTACCGTGGCTCTACCCTGCAGTGGGAATAACAAGGCATTACTTATCGCGTCCCTGACCCCGAACCGACGGCGATGATGCCGACCGGACCTGGGGGACATAATGTTTACCTTATATTTTTCACATATTTTTGCGCCAGCCCTTACTGGCATCGCGCGGAAAAGTGCACTGTGAACGCGTCCCAGAACGCGAAGAGAGACGCGATGTTACATGCACGCGCGCAGCGCCGATGCAGTCACCCTTTGCATTGCAGTGGCATATTAACGCGACAGCGTTAAGGAGCTCGTGTCGCAGAAAAGCCGGTGTCGTCGGCGTCAGTGTCGGCGTCGGCGGCGTTGGCCATGAGCGATAAATCCCAGCAGGCCCTTCATGAATAAAAAACAACTTGCAACATGGGCTGGGTGTGAATCGAACCACGGTCTCCGGAGTGTGAGACGGAGGCGCTACCACTGAGCCACGAGTTTTTTTTTTTCTTTATTGCCGGTCTTCGACGTACACATACGGCATAAACAGATACACTTCATAATGGTGAAAGCAATGACCGTCTTGGGCCCTTGCGAATAGTTAAAAACACTTGATTGCCGCTAGGTCATCCAATATATGCATCCATTCGGGTGTTTCTGCTCTCGTTTTATAAGCTTCACGCAGATATAGCACGCTTTCAATGAAATGCTCTCTCGCAGGATGAATAACAAGCCTCTCATGACGCTCATCCATTCTTGTTTTCCACAGGCTATGTTAACATATTGCCATAAACATGTCACATGGCATATCTGCGTTCTCAGTTGGCAAGAAGCGGATGCCGTACGGTGTTATCGGTAATTCCTTTTTCAACGTTCTTTGTAGGATGTCCCACAAGAAATGCGCGTCCACGTGCGCATTTCGCGGCCGATGTGGTAAAGAAGCTGGTCACAGAGCACACCGGCACGCTGTCGCCGCAACGGCGGCATGTCAAAATTTGCAGGAGGCTCTACATAAAGAAATCACAGACTACAACAGATTATGCTGCACGAGACACCTAAATGCAGTAGCGTAACTACAGTTTACCGAACATATGTTTGGATTGCTTCGGCTCAGCCTCAGTGGTAACGTAGGCGCGTACGTAATCTTATAAATCTTTTGCCAAGTGTCGACAGACATCGTTTATATGTATATATACTTACTGCTTTTAATAAAAATAGTTCAATGTGCTTTACCTCATATGCTTGATTTCCTATTTAATAAATGATACCGCAGCAACGATCAGAGGTTGGTGGCACTGCGAGCGCATGCGACCTATAACCAGGTTGCATGTGCATGCTAACCTACAACGTGTTTCTGCTTGCGTACACAAACACAAACGCACCCAAGCGCTAGGGGCCCAACACTTTGCGTCCCCTAAACTAAAACTCTCTACTGTCTTTCTTTGCCGCGTCCGTCAACCTTCCAGTTTTTCTCTGAACGCGAAACCACACGAAAGGGGCCTTCATGGGAAGGAGTCAATGGTGGCTTGATAGAGTAAACAGATACGAAAAGTAAACACAGGCTGCCCGCGCGCGATACGTGGGCTTGTAGGCTCAAGCTGGTTGAGAAAGGAATGTAGCCTCTATAAGTGCTGCGCGGCCGCTGGCGGAGTGCCTTGCTGGGTGCCGAAAAACTGACCTGGAACGCAGATTGCTGATCCATAAAGCTCGGCTGCGCTGACTCCTATGTTATCCTTGATTGTTGTTCTTAGCCACAGTAGTACTAAGGGTAACCTTTGAGCACAGTGCTGTCTGTCGAGCATGGAGGTCAACCACGCTTTCAATTGTCGGTGTACACGCTCGACCATGCCTTTGCTCTGTGGGTGGTAAGTCAAGATGTTATGAAGGCGCGTACCAAGCAGTCTCGCCAGGACAGAAAAAAAACGAGCTTTGGAATCGTCGGCCTCGGTCCGTAGTTATTCGTAGATAACAATCGTACCGCGACACCCAAGTAGCAACGACTGCTTCCACCACAGTTTCGGGCGTTGATGTCTTGTAGAGGCATCGCCTGAGGCCACCTGGAGTACCGGTCGGCACACGTGAGTAGGTACTTGAAACCTTGGCAGGGCGGAACACGCCCCACCAAATCTAAATGCACGTAATCGAAATGGCTCTTTGTGGGCGAAACGGCTGCACCACTGAATCCGTAAACCGGGTCACTTTCATGGCTTGAGAAGCTCGGCAACTTTTTGCCTAGTTTCAAAGATCTATGATTATCCCCGACCAGACGGAAGGGTCTGTGATAAGCCTCTTTGTCACTCTGATGCCGGGTTGGTTTAGCTGGTGCAGTGAATCAAATATTGGCCGCCAAAACTGACGGGACACGGACGCTCGAGGAGCTGACTGCGATGTGTCGCACGTAACCAATGTTATTGTTTACGCAAGCGGCAGCTCCGTAACAGAGAGCGACGATCCTTTTTCCTGCAATTAGCGCAGCTCAAGGCCCTATTGCTAGGCTAAGGCTAGAGGTCGTAAATCTGCAGGGCACAGCACCGATCCGAGACAGTAAGACAGCTGCCTGATTTTTAGTCCCAGAGATATGACGGATGTCATAGAAAACTCGGAGATAAAGGAAAGTTGCCGAAGCTCACTTTCTCAGTACGAAGAAATGTTCTTGAAAGTGAATGTTGCCAGCTTATAGTTGGTCAGAATGTAAAAGCTATAGCATAAAAAAAGAAACGAAAATGCTTGAAAGCGCAATAGATGACCAACGTCTCGCTTCCGAAGGTGCTGTAGCGAGCTTCTGTGGGTTTGAGGCGTTTCGAGAAGAAGCCCAGCGGCCTCCTGTCTGTCACCGCGTGGTGCTGCAGTACCGAACCCACTGCCATGGTCGACGCGTCTACTACAAGGCGAGTTGGCCCGTCGGGCAACGGACGAACACTGCAGTAGCCAACCGCATTTTGGTTTCCTGGAAGGAGTGTTCGTGCTCCGAGGAACAACGGAAAGTAGGTGGTTTTTTGGAGTCGCGGTGCAGCAGGTTAGTAAGCGGCGGAAGAACTTGCGCACAGTGTGGTATGAAGCGCCTGTGAAAATTTATGAACCCCAACAACTCGCGCAACTTTGGGAAAGATGTTGAAAAGGGTAAGTACTCAATTTCTCACACTTGTGATTCCAATGGCTTAATGCCTTGAGATGAAATGCGATGGCCGACCAAATCCAGGGCTTCAACCCCAACAATGCATTTCTCGGGCTTTAGAACCAGGCCGTGTTCATACATTCGCTCAAATAGAAGGCGAAGGTGCGCTTTGTACTCTTCGTCTTTGCGGCTTGCAACAAGAATGCCGTCAAGGTAGACGAAAATGAAGGGAGTCCGGTGTAACCTCGTCCATGAACTCTTGAACAGTTTTCGCAGCATTCTTCAAACCGCAAGGCATACGGGATACCCGCCGTGGTCACTTAGTGGCTATAGGCTCGGGCTACTAAGCACGGGGTCACGCGATCAAATCGCGGCCACGGCGGCCGCATTTCATTGGGGGCGAAATGCGAAAACACCCTTCCGCTTAGATTTAGGTGCGCGTTAACAAAGCCCAGGTGGTCCTAATTTGCGGAGTCTCCTACTACGGTGTTCCTCAAAGTCAGATAGTGGTTTTGGCAAGTAAAATCCTAGAATGTAATTTAATTTGTAAGGCATACGGAGAAATTCGAATGGGCCAAATGGAGTAGCGATTGCTGTCTTCGGAATGTCGAAGGGTTCAACTGGGATTTTGGGGTATGCACTCACGATATTGATCTTGCTGTATATTTCGGTTCCTACGAGACGAACGCCGATGTCATGAATGGAGGCAAGGAAATATTTATCCGGAGTGCTGAAGGAATTCAAACATCCCTAATCACAACAAGGCCGCCAGTCGCCACTGTCTTGCTTTTAACCAGATGGAGAGGTGAAGACCAATTGCGGCGAGAAAGACTTGTAACGCCGAGTTGAAGCATGTGTTCAAACTCACGGCGGGTGGCTTCCAACCTCCGCACAGCGAGCCTCCATATCCGCGCTGCGGCAGGAGGGCCAGTGGGGGTGATATCATGCGTCACCTGGTGTTTCATGGGTAGCGTATCGTTTGAGGGTTTCGCGAGTTGCGGCTACTGAGCAAGTACCTTGACCTACGTTGAGACAGGCCGAAAGGTACAGCTGCCAGATGAGGTGAGCTTGGGCTGCTGGCCAAGTACATCGAGAGATGAGACGTTATCCTTAATGTACGGATCGTGAACACCCACATCTAGGTTGAAATGGCTGAGGAAGTCCGCTCCCTGTATGGAAAAGCTCACACCGGCGATCACAAACAAGCATCTGTGCAAGCGCTGGAGTCAGATGCCTAGCGTTATTGATCAGAGCTCGTACGACGCAACGGCAGTGTTGTGCACTGCATGGAGCGTGTGTGTGAACTTGCCGCGTTAGCGATCTCCGGTTGTGGCGGGAACGATAGACAGCTCGGCTTCGGTGCCGACGAGGAGGCGGGTGCAGGTGATGCTGTCCCCAACGAAGAATGGGCGGCTTGCGCGAGAGCCGATGTCGCATGCCGCCTTTAGCGACTGGCCAGTGCATTTCCCGTCCGCAAACAGGGCTAAGTGCAGCGTGTTGCTTGTTCGTGAAAGCAACAGTGGTACCCGGACAACTACCGCGGCGGGTCTACGGGTGCACTACGAGACTGTGAAGCTGAATGGTTGCGCCGCAGTTGGTCGCCTGTGTTTCCGCGATTCATCAGCGTCTCCAGTGCACTGGTAAGGTGGTGCAGTGTTTGCTCCAGGCGCCACAGTCGGTCTCCTGGCTCTCAAAGTCTCGTAGTGGCGATATGTAGCTGTGCCGTAGACGAGAAGTCGCCTGTGCGGTCAGCGAGTGCAGGTAACCGATCGAGAGTCATCTCGTCAGAACCTGCCAGCACCATGTGTGCGACTGTGGCAGGCGCTGCAGGAACAGCTCGCGTAATATTAGAAGCCTGCTGACTCTTGTGGAGTGGCCACCGAGCAACTGACGCGACCGGTGCAGCAGTTGTGACGGTCGTTAGTCACCGAGTTCCTCAGAGAGGAGCTGGTGCAGCCTACTTTGTTGCGATGGCTCGAAGCGATGCAGGACCCTGCGTTTCAGGTCGTCATGTTGAGGGGGCGAAGGTGTACCCACTAGCAAGTCATGTAGGGTATCGGTGATGTCGGAGTGTAGCGCGGCTGCCACGTCCTTGCTGTCCGTGAAGTGATGTGCCGGAGTTGAAAACGGGCGTTTACTTGCATAAAGCAAATTCGAGGATACTTGTGCTCGAAGTTGAGAAACTGAAGCTCTGCGGCGTTGACAAGAGACGTACTTATGGCGTCTTCTCTGCCAGGAGGAGGCGGAGCAGCGCAGTTCCTGGCACTGTTCAAGAAAAAAAGACGTAAATGTCCTGGGTCACCACTTGTTGGGAACTCTGTTTAGCGGAGGCAAGTAATACACGTTTCGAGAGGTTGAGAATGGCGAGTCGACTGGCTTTATTCAACAGTAAAAGCAGGTTTGCAAAGTGGCTGTGGTAGCGCCCATGTCGGGCAGCCGCCTCACTTCAATGAAAGAGCACGAGATAATGACCTCCACGTGGAGGCCAGGCAACGTAACTGGATTTCCCAGAAGCAGGGAAGACATCTAATGATGGACGGCCGCTACAGCCTCACTAACATGGATGAAAATAAATGGCTGACTAAAGTGTACAAATATCTTTACAAGTGTGGACACAGAATGGAGGATGACCTCACCAAAGTTGTAAACCAATAGGAGGGTAGCTAAAAGTGTAAATAGAGAGCCAGGACACATGAGAAAGGGAGAGAAACAGAGACAGCGAATTAGATGCAACGAATGTAAACAAAAAAGGCCATGGAGAATTGCAAGAATAAGAAATAAATTAGAAGGAAGAATCGTAACGAAAGCACAAAGGGCACGGCACTACTATTTGAGACTCCAGCTTGGTGCCTAAGGAAAAAAGCGTATTGCAGGAAACATGCGATACAAAATGAGGCATGTATCTGCAATAGGGAAATTCCGGAGATCACTTAGCAGATGAGGATGAGATGCGAAGATATTCACCCGTTGATAACCGTAGGTAACGTACACCTTCCAGAAGCACTTAGATTTAAAGTGAACGGATGCTTCGACCGGCCAGCAGTCCAGATAAGCAAGAGATGTTTAGAGTATTGGTGGAAAAAAAAGCGGGGAAGATATTGATTCGTCCGGATCTGTTACAGGCATTGATAGCGGTACAAGATAGATAGAGAAGGTTTTGAGGAAAAAGAGCATTAAGGCGATGTATATAATATCGATACGGTGAAAGACCTGTGTGCTGTACCTGAATAAGTCAAGCTGGCCAGGGGACCATTTATCAGTGCCCCGTTTCAAAGGGGATGACAATAAATCATGGTCAAAACAAAGGAATACAACCAGACAGCTCGCCTTCGTGTATCCGCTGCTGCACGTAAAATGAGGAAGTAAACGCTTCTCGCGAATATAATGTATTCGAATTGCGCTCTGTACGTACGCATATCCTGCTTCTGAAGCCATGACGCTTTTAAGGCGGCAGTCGTACTCGCTAGTAGTGAGAAACTACGCTTAAGAGAAGATTACTCATAATGGCAAAGCCTTTGTCGCAGTTCAATAAGACGGATGTGGCAGAGACACAGGACTGTCTTTCTGAATTGCGCTAAAGGCTTTGCCATTATGCGTAAACCGTACCAACTAGCCAAAGAATCACCCTTGCTTAAGCGAAGGCTCGGTATAATTGGTGTGTGGACGTGCTTGTTTGTTTGTGTGTGCGTGTGTGTGCTTGTACTCGTGTTTCGACTATTATGCACTGACACAAAGCTTTGGTGTATATAGATTACAATTCGTAGGATCTGATTTGTTCTTTAGATGTTTTTTTCTTTTCCATGGTCACGTTGGAGTCAAATTGCATAACATTTTTTATTCCAACAACCGGTAGACATTTGCCTAAGGCAGCAGCACGAAAGGTGAGAAAGCTTCACATAATGCTCGTGCCCAGCACTCTTCTCTGATTTCTCACAGAGCTAAACCCCGAGTTGGGCAAAACTAAATGAAGCAAAACTCTCGGCGTACTCTTACACCGTCGGCATCTCGTAAATGCTTATATAAATGCTTCTATTTCAAATTAATCACGTTTCGCTTCCTTCGTGTTCTTCGTGGAAACTATTACGAAGACCTACGGAACCCACCATGGTTCCTCAGTGGCTATGGTGTTGGGCTGCTGAGCACGAGGTCGCGGGAACGAATCCCAGCCACGGCGGCCGCATTTCGATGGAGGCGAAATGCGAAAACACCCGTGTATTTACATTTAGGTGCACGTTAAAGAACCCCAGGTGGTCAAAATTTCCGGAGTCCTCCACTAAGGCGTGCCTCATAATGAGAAAGTGGTTTTGGCACGTAGAACCTCATAATTTAATTTTTTTAGTACGTATGGACCAGATTATCTTACTCTTGCACACGCGCTGAGTGCTAGTAAATTTGAGTGCTAGGACGGATAATCTCGATGCCAATCACCAGCCTTCGAAGCCCCACACCGGGTTGCGAATTCAATGATGAGAGAGCTGGTGAAAAAGCCATGGACTATGCTGAGAGAGCATTTGAGTCAGCCAAGCGATAAGGAAGGCTGAGTGTTGACGAGGTAGATTTCTTTTTGTGTTTCCTCCTTTTCCCGTCGGTTCCTGCAAAAGGTGCTTGTCCAGTAGAAGTGCTGCAATCTTAGTTTATAGCACCTACTCCTGGAATGCTTCCAATCACACTACACATAAAGCGCGCCTTCAACAAAAACTGTGGTTATATGGCTCACATCCATAAGTTCTGCTTTCCAAGCTGTTAGGGCATTGAAAATCAACTGTTGTGCTTCACAAAACAGTAAAGTCTCTCTAACGTGTTTTTGAAGACGCTGGAATATGTGAGAAATACTGAGCACATGTCATTAGCGCAGCATGTCCCTGACCAGTGTCGGAAGCACAAAAGTTGATGTTCTGGGATCTGCGTGTTCACATGAAGACAGATTCACCATCTGTACGGGAAATTTTGTAAACTACGTTTTGATACCTTGACCGGTGCAAAAGTTCTTTCAGCTTGATGCGTTCATGCGTCAACTGGCTTCCCGGCGCCTGCGAAACCTAGGTATCACGGCTCTTAAAAATTCTCGTCAGCGATTGGCTAATGCCACGAATACTAGAGATCGCAGATCGATCGCAAATTCAGGTCACTTTACGAGATGTCCCGTTGACCAAGGGCCTGCGGGCCTGCTGAAAAACCGGTCTAGGCAACTAGAGGGAGCTATGGCAGGAATACCGCGGCTATCATGGGTGCGTGTCCATGCGGGGGCTGCTGCGGCTGCAAGTCGTCCGCAACCAGTCAGCTCTTTGAGACTTGGAGGTCGGCCCTGTACGCATAAGCTGTCTTCACGACAACAAAATGCACGGTGAGAGACATTGTTTCTCGTTAGTACAGGTATTAAAGTTGCAGACTATAGGAGTGCTTTTGTTATATCTAAATCAATTTGGTATGTCTCCGTTGAACGTTCTGTATATTGTATGGGAATATAGTCTGTATTGTGTAGCACTCGGGCATTGACTGCATTCCTTGGTGAAGCCGACGAATGAACTAGACACATTTTTGAGCTGTAACTTAAGCTCCATGAACGAGCTTGGAGTGAATACACGACAAAAACTAGTGATCTGATGTCCCCTGCCAAATGTCACCTCTTCGGTCCCCAACGCACACAAATCGTTTCCATTTTTTGATGAGTTAGCGATCATTTATACTCCGACTTGCGTAGATTTGAGCGCATGGCACCAGAGCAAGATTGGCCACGAAAGAAGTGGGCCCTAGCTATGAGCATGGGTGGAAGTGTTGAAGCTTTAACATTAATTGGCCGGATGACTGCTGATCTATATTTAATCAGCAGAGACTGAAGAGAGCTTTGCTGCAAAAGCTGAGATCAAACTCACAAGACTCTCAGGATACATTTCGCAAGCATGGGCCAAAGGTAAAGAAACTACACAGTTAGCCGCCGGAGTTTCAGGGCGCTTTGGCCAACGAATTGCTATGGCTGGTGAGTTCATGCCGTTTGACAAACTTCGAGACCACATTATCGCCGGACTATTTCTGTAATGCTGGCATTGCAAGCTTACTGTATTTTGCAAGAACAAGAATGCAAGTAAGTGTAAAACTAGGTACAGTGGCAGCTAGCTAGCCCAGTTACATGAATTTTCGTTCAATTACTATGGAACCTCAGGAAAGTCCCTGATGATGAAAAACATTTTAATAAGAATCCCTTGTATGCCTAAAGGGAACCACTACCAAAAATATGTTATGGCAGTAGCTAGGCAATGAAGGCTCATACATGTTGCCACGCGGCCACAGTAAAGACGAAGTTCAAGTTCTGAAGCGAGGTTGGTCGTAAGAACAACTGCTGGAGTAGGAAGGCGCCGAAAGATCAGAGTTCTGCCTTAGTGGTCACCGAGAACCGTTATGATCATCATTTGAGTGACAGACATATAAATGTAAGAAGGCGAAAAGTCCTTGGACAGCTAATGGAAAGCCTGATGAAAGAAAACCCTTTGTCATGCTCGAAGGAGTGCTAGCAGTGGAAGGGAATGTTATAGGTCGGACAGTCAGATTTACTGGTGCTACGGACAGCAATTCCGCAATTACCCGACGAGGTTCAGTTTTGGATCAGCGTTTGAATGGAAAGATTGTAAGGGTGCTGCATATTGGTAGCTCTGGTAATAATTTGCCGGGAGGTGAGTTTTCAAGTAAATACAAGATATTGTACAGTTGAAGTAACAGCTTTACGCATAGACAAACGAATTTAAAATGTTGTGCTTCGGGGTTGTCAAAGGACCCCACGACCTAGGTACTCAGTTGGAATCAACCTGTATTGGGCTGTAGTGACTCTCCGCCGTTAAACTTCAATGTACAAACAATACCTGTGGATCTGTCTTGCTATGCTTCTTCCATACCAAGCCACAAGACCATACCATTGTTGTGCGTGCTGGAGGTAAAACTATGCGATGGAACCAAAGACATATTTCCATAGGATCACCGAAAGAGCAGTTACTGAAATTGCTATTGGCTAAAGCCGACAGAAGCTTCAAGTCACCAAAGGCCACTGCTAGTCGTTCCCTGTGAAGGATTGACTTATCTACAACCAGCACCGTCTTGCTAAAGGCAAGACATCTAAACAGCTAAGCGTGCCGACGATTTTCTGAAGACGTATACTGGGCCGCTATTTTGTAGCGATGCCTTATGCCTTATTCTATGCTATTCTTATCATCCACCACACACGGCCGCCTGATCGAGCTGATAATGTGGGAAGACCGTCGCTCTGACCAGTGGCCAAGCGCGAAAAGGCTGAAAAAGCATAGAATCGGAAAAGGCATCGCTACAAAATACCGGCCCAGGAAGTCGCAAACGGAAGTCTCATGGCCGACTTTATCGCTTTTAAGAACATGAAAGATCAAGCCCTGACACCGCTTTACTGTCTAGATATGCATGTCGACGTGAAAAGATTTCTCAAATCTTGCGTGAGGCTTCATCTAATAATACCGAAAAGTAAAGTTGGTGTTGCGCCACTGAGCATCGTGCCTACCACATGAACACCTTTTGAGCGTGTTGCGGTCGAGCTTGTAAGTCCCTTTTCACCGAAATCGGACCGTGGAAAGTGTGATGTGCTCAGGCTATCAGATTTGACACTCGACGTGTAGATGCTCTTGACCTTATTGTCACTGATGCAGTCCACGCGGCAGAAAGACTGATTGTGATTTTTTTCCCGCATTGAGTATCTGAAATGGATTGTAAGCTACCAAGGAACAAGTTTCACATTAGAATTATTGTCACATAATTCACCTGATGCAGTCCACGCGGCAGAAAGACTGATTGTGATTTTTTTTCCCGCATTGAGTATCTGAAATGGATTGTAAGCTACCAAGGAACAAGTTTCACATTAGAATTCATGAAATTAGTGGGCTACCGACTTGCGATCAGGTTTCTTCGAATGACCTCACACCAACCCATGCCAAATGGGCTTGTTGAGAAGTTTAAATAAACGCTTAAGGCCACGCTGAAGACATATTGCCAGGAGAAATCTTAATCCTGGTACAGGTACTCCGACCCACTGCTTTTCACCAACAGAGAAGGGCTGCAAATAAGCTTGAGCTCATGTTTTTTTAGTTCATTTACGGTTGACACTTACAGAGGCCAACTGACAGTACTCAGAAACTTATGGGATAATGAAGATATTTGCAGCAAAACTCGCACAACCATAACTGTCTTCTCAGACTTCCAATCGCCTTAAAAGGACATGAAAATTAGCCATGATGAGCTAAAGAAGATACGTGCGCAAAAAAACTACCTAGATCGGAGCATATAAGCATATCTGCCAGGGGGGCGCTTGCTCCTCCACCACTCTCAGAACTGCGGGAACAAGTAGCTCATTTGCGCCCCCCCCCCCCCACTTTTGACATACGGGAATACGGCACCTGGAATCTTGACCAAGATCACTCAATTCTAGATAAAGCCGATTGAAGCCCTTATTATGGGGGCCTGGCTTCTCCCCCAGCTGCAGGCGGAGTATCGGTCACATTGGCTCTTCAGGGCACTCACCACCATTGTGTATATAGAACGCAAGGTCTACTTGGTTCCAGCTGGTAAATTTTCCCACTTGTACAAGTGTGTGGTAGTCTTTCCAGACTTGATCTAGGCATTGATTCAGGCTACGCGGTCTTGCATACTAGGAACTTCAGTTGTGCAGTGAACGTTCCCAGTACTGTCAAGACTGCTTTCATTTATTTGGCCGTGAAAGGCATTTTCGCGGTGAAGCGAGAGGCAGTACGAAGCGTTCGCTTCTCATCGAGTGATATGACTACACGCTCCCCCCACAGTCAGATGTGAATAAGAAAAGTAAGTCATTTGCCCTCCTCCCCCCCCCCCCCGTTTTGCTGAAGGCGAGCACTGTCAGCTTCAGACTGAGAAATCCAGCAAAAGAACGGTTAATGCCAAACTTTCTCTCGATATGGGATCCACACAGGTAGGATGTCTTTATTACGCATCCTCTGCTTGGGGCGCGCTAGGACTGTTTCTCGGGCGTTGCTGCGAACTCGCTGCGAACTCGCTGTACGATACATACGCTCAGTGACTGTGATGAACCAGTGGTTGCCTTCGCATTGGTAGCCTTCACATTGCGATTGTTCTTCACAGCACTGTGGTCATCATAGCCATCATAGTTTATTATATACAAAACCCATTTGAACGTGTTAAAGCGCTGCAGGTTCAGTGGTGTCAGCAAATACCTTGCATTGGTACGCGTGCGCAAGCGTGTCAGAGAGCTAACTTACGAAAACCAAATGGAATAAATATTGTGTTCAGATTTAAAACAAAGAAGGCGAATAAGACATATGGACTTCGTGAAAATTCAGAGCTCTTTCGCTACGTGAAGATGAAAGGCTAGCAAAACTGTGTTGCTCAACGGCTACATTACGTTCTACATGGTTCTACAAAGGCACAAACATATAACTTTGTTTTTTTTATTTCGTCATTTTTTATTTCTTTTATTTATTTGTTTTCTATCTTTACCTTATATTTATTCTTTAACTTTTGATTTTTACACTACACATTTGCACTGACGTTGCGCACCAGTAACTTAGCGCAATAACAACCACACACACAAGAAGAATAGACAAAGACAAGCGCTACTCGTAACTGCCTGATGGAAGGATATAAAGTTTGTAAACAGGGATGAAGTGCCTCAGACAGGCTGGCCAACGTTTCGATAGGAGGACCTATCTTCGTCAAAGGCGGCCTCGTCATCCTCGGCGTGTTAGTTTTAAAGGGTTAGTGCAGTGACGTCACGTGCGGGTGTTGTCGCTGGCGGCTGGTTTGGAGACAATGGAAGGATAGAATTGTACATTCATATGCTCCTCACGCATGCGCCACCAAGCAATAAGAACAAGCACATGCACATCAAAGGCGGTTCCGCAAGAAGTGAAATTGAGCATCAAGCAATAATATAGAAGGCTCGCTTATACACCTATCTCTGTACTTCTTGGTAGAAAAGGCCTCCAGTTCAAGGGCAGAAGAGGCATTGACGCTCCCGCCCAGAATGATAGTCACAGAAAATTTGCCGTCCCACTCACAAGCGACAACATGAGCCAAATTATGTACCCCCTCATCCTCCATTCTCTTTATTTTTTTGCGCATGCTACTTTAAGCGGTCCTTCACACAACGCTTGGTTTGTCCATTGTAAGGATACCCACTAGTGTGTGAAGGAATGGCATATTCAACCCCTCTAGAGCACTTAACAAAGGGCTTCTCATGCCTAGTGCATCAGCCCCGCCTGCTTTCACAACAAAGTCGGGAGCACAGCTTTGAAAGCTTGACTGGGCGCAGAAAACAATCAAGAGGTATACCATGATGGTTAGCAATCTTTTTAAGGTGGCGTAATACGATGCTGGATGTAGGGTATAACCTCCGGCCTCACCTCCAGCCTCAAGCTCACTTACAGACACGCATAGTCATAAACTAGCGTCTGGGAAACGGTGTTATTTTAGTATTATCTTTCTTTCAATTTTTCGTTCTGCTGTTTTTACTTTTTTAGTTGATACATATGCACTGTTTCGACATGCATCGTCAGAATAGAGAGCACGGAGTGGTATGGGGTGTTGACCTTGGACCCTTTCTGCAGTATCACGAGGATCGGCCCACATGATGATTTCAGTTTCTACACATCTCCTACTCATTCTTTTCCAGATGCTAGCGGTAGACATCTTCGCTGTAAAGAGGCGTAAATGGCTTAGCTCTTTCGTGAGTGTCTGATCAAATCGCTCCCGTACTCCCACGACTTTCGGACCAATCAGTACTTCACGGTGGCCTTCAGGGAGATCAAGGCCGGAAATATGGGATTTGAGTTCTACAAAGGTCGGGTAATTGTCTGGGTCAAGTACGTTCCGCAGAACCTAGTTGCGCTACCACGAACGCCGAGAAGCAAAAAAAAGGGGGGGGGGTGTAATATGCAGATCAAGTCCATATTAAAGCTAGCAGAATTATATAGCGTGTGTTCTTTTGAATAGTGCTGTATTTTTAACTTTCCAATGTTGAAGTTTTGAAAAATCTAAGCTGTCATAATCCGTTATGAAAAGATTATGGGTAGGCAATCGAATACGGAAATTTTTGAATACAAATGGAATATGGCATATAATATCAAATAGATAAAGGAATACGCACCTATTTACAGCAGCAATAATTGTTTTGGTATATTAAGGAGGACGCTTCTAATGAATAGGCAGTCGACTACACGGAAAATTAGGATTATTTTAAACACCAAATCACAGTAACCTTCATGAAAAGAACTGCATAAATAGCCGCTTGGCACCTTTAGAGCCCGGTGGCAGCCGAGATTGATAAGAATGAGAGGCTGCCGTGTGACAAACTTCTCAAAAACACAAAATAAGTAGTCGTTGAAGAAATGTAAGCCGTCATGGACAAGAAAAAGCAAATTAAGTAATTGTGTGCTCTAGAGATAAAAAATGCCAATTAAATCGACAGCATCACAGGTTCATTGTAGTATATATGGCAGGCAAGAAGTAAAAATAGCCGGTGGTGATTTAATGGAATAAAAGAATGGGAAGAGAGCGGTCCAGCTTTGTAGGAATGCTCGCAGATATTTGTAAGCCAGAGCGATGTGAAACCAATAGACAATGAATAAAGGGAAAGCATAGGAAAATTATTTGTAGCTTTTATTTGAAGTGTAAAAATGAGAACCTAAAGGCAAATGGTAGCAGAAACAACTTGATGATGGTAGGTCGCGAACCCACAGAGCGCGCGTTGCAATACCAATTGTGCTACAGTCACGACGGCAGTTCCCACGTCCATGCATTCTGGGTATCTATGTATGTGCACAACATCTTACCCAAGGAATGTTTACCAGTGCCACACTTCCACTGCAAAACCTAAAAGATAGCTTGCATTGCCAATCTTGTTTATGCATTGTGACAAAAAGATTGCTGCTGTCCTACTCAATAATTTTAGTTTATTCTGATAATTATGATTTACAATACTTTGTTCAGCCGGCAGAGAACAGTAACCCGGCTTTAACAGTCAGTTGTGAAATATTGGGTTAGTTTTGATATACGCAAATACCAAATAGGTCAAATATTAGACACCAATTATGTGTATTCAAAACTTCGAATATTGTGTCACCCTATAGTAAATATATCAGTAAAAGCAAAACCTTCTATAGCCGGCTAGCAAATTCACGATTTTCCTTCCCCTTCACGAATACTAGACCAACAGGACAGGTCTTTGGAAATGTTTTACTTTACGCTGGCTTATATTACAATGTTTCGGTGTACCTATCCTCTTAAAATCCGCTTCACACTTTAGCAACAACCTTAGGGACTTTTTCGCGTCTCACTTCAGCGACACGCTTCAGAAACCCTGTACGACACTAGACTCTAATAGTTAATAGTGTGCGATCAAAACTAGACCTGCAGATGACAAACTTTGACTGACACATTTTCTGCCTTATTTATTGCAATGGTTAAATCAGGTGCTCAGGAAGGGAGGCGACCTTTACAGCACGTGTCAGCTGGATCCGCTCTGAGTGCTATTCTCCCGGTCATAGGCATGAACTCCTGTATAACAAGAAATTACCACACTAAATAAAAGAACTTGTATATGTTTATTGATCTGCGGCGCCTAAAAAGCATGTGCCTAGTTCTCCCCCCACCCGCGCTTCACGTGGGTTAGCTCCGCTACCCTTGGTAGGAGCCCTCCGTGTCAGGCTTTGTGGGTAAAGCATACGAAAAATGAACATGTACTGCAGAGCCAAAGGGAAAACTAGGTACAGGTTTACATTACTACAGTTTCCGTTGTCGGGGCGGTGTCCATGCCGACAGGAAAACGGTGCCAAAGCAATTCCAGGTGGCACGTACTGAAAAGATCACTTTCGAATCGCTTAACCCCTTCTCCCTCTTCCTTTCTATATACATAGCTGTACCAGATGACTGCTTTTCTTTTTTGGATGGTCCAGTTTTCAAACACGAGTGTACGAAACTTTGGTTCTTTAGTCAGTGAAATCCCTCTTCACACACACACACACACACACACACACCACACACCCATATATATGTATATATATATATATATATATATATATATATATATATATATATATACAAAGAGAAAAATAGAGAGAGAGTGAGACAGAGGGAATGTCATTTCCCCCACTCGAGAAATAGTTGGTACTCGACATTCGGAGCACCCGTAGCCTGAAGTGTAATGTCGGCTATGAAGTAACTATTGTGCTATCTGCTGATTCTAACAAAAAGGGTATGAAATGGAAGGGTCCATTTGAAGTCTCCGAACGAGAGAATAACAGTAACCATGTCTTCGACGTATGAAAAAGAATACATTCCACATTTATATGCTAAAGAATTATTAGAGCGCGAACCTTTATTAGCACAGCAAGGCCATGCCATAACTGCGATCGATCAAATTCTTTCGAAATCTAAGAGAAACCGTATAGAGAAGATGGTTCACGTGGGATTACCTCTAATGGTCTCGTCCATACATAGAGGGTGACTCATGGGAAGCTATCTACGAATTTCAGTGTCGAACAATGTTACGACATCTTTGACTTGCTCGAAAAATGTTAAGTAATTTTCCTGGCCTGCCAGGAAACATTGAGCTCTTTGATTGCATACTGCAGTTGACTTCGGATATGCCAAAAAAACTTCGGCAGCATGCCAAAGGCTGCTGCACACTTGCTAATCCGCCATCTTGATCATCGCGTTGCTGCTTTCGCAGTTCGGCTTCTTCAGCTCGTTTTCGACGCATAGCTGCGACTTTGCGCGCTTTAAAAGTTGAATTAGACTCGCGGCAGCAACGCTGCTCTTCGACTTTAGAGTTTACCCTATCAGCAGAGGATTAAAACGTATGCTGTTTGGTGTGTTGTATGGGTTATTACCATGAACGTACACACTGTTCGCTTTAGTTTGCTGAGCGATTACAGACTCCGCCCTACAGGGTATGAGCCATTGCATTTTTTACTTGCTTACGGGGGAAGGAGCAGTTGCTTACGGAGGTATGAGTCATTGAGCAGGTCACGTTATTGTTTTTGTACCACTAGATTTGACCCCTGTTTTTGTACGCTGTATGCGTGATTCCAATGAAAATATACACTGTACACATCAAATTGCTGAGTGTTTGCAGACTATACATTACGAGAGAACACGAGCCTTACATTTTTCGCTTGCTTAGAGGGTATTAGCCATTGCTGCTGATGATAGGTTTTGGAACACTGGACCGGACGACGTCTTTTCTTAAAGGGAATAGGGGGGGGGGGGGAGGTATGGTCAGTTTAAGGCTTTCGCCTTAATACATGTCTCGTAGTGTTGTATTCGACTAGTTTTGCACAAAAGTGTCGAGAATAAAATACAAGAAACGTTAGAGCTTGGCATAATTGAAATTCCGCAATCTCCGTACATGCTCTCATTATAGATACAAAGAAATCGGACAGCACGATCTGCTTGTGCATTGTGCATCGAAACAAGGCCTTGATTGCTGACAGCGAGTGCGTGCAACCCATTGGCGTCGTTATTTTCCTTGTCGGTTAGTGCAAGTGCTTCTCAAAATGAGAATTCAGGAAGGGCTATTGACAGATGCGCATTTTTCTGGGCAATGGAGAAAATACAGCATTTTCTAGTGTATCCCACGGGTGCTCTATGGTATGCATGTATACACTGTTGGGGCTAAGAACAGCTCCAGCTGTATTTGCAGGCCTTTTGCGAGCTGTCGTAGGCGACGTAGAAAATGTTTACCACTGTTTTGATGACGCCGCCCTGGTTCCAAATGCCTGACATATGCATTTGGCAACTTAACAGTGTGCGTTGCACTGAACTGAACATACCAAGCTCACTATACCCCCTGGAAAGAGTGAAATACGAGAGCAGAATATTCTATTTCTCGGCCATGAGATTGGAAACGGACTAGTTGACCCCCTCCGAAAGACTTAACACAAGCTTCGGCAGTGAAAAGAAAAAGAAGAAAACAAAGCCGTGCAGTCTTTCCAAGGTTTACATGCTACTACCACAAGTTCATTCACAAATATGCCTTACAGATCTTGCACAAGGACTGGACAACAATATCACATAGGGACCTGCCCATGAGCAAGGGTTCACGATTTTGAACAACATGCTGAGCGACGCTCCAGTATGTTTAGCGCCCAGCATAAAAAAATATGTACTATTGTCCAACGTCTTGATTTGTGCAGAAGCCTCAAACATGAGTCTGGGTGTCTTACTATTCCAACATAGGAAAAGATCAGGTAATAAATCCATTGAATTCGCTAGCCGAAGCGTGCTGTTTCGAGAAAAATGGTATTCACCCATTGAACAGGAGTGTTTGGCACCTTGTATGGGCAGCATGAAAATTCCATCTATATTGTACGCCAACACATTTGTCATACAGTCCAACCTTTGCAATATTTGCACGGCGCCAAATACCTGAGCAACCGTTTTACGATTGAGCTCTGTCTTGCAGGAATACCCTTTTTCCGTTGATTGCATCGAAGAACAAGACAATGTCGGACGTCATTCTTTGTGCCATGTTTAAATCTTCATTTACCAATTGTATGATACGCCAGTGCTCATTTCTTTAACATTTATTGTGCTCTGACACATAAAAATGTTTGTGAACGGTTCGTATGGAACGGTTGTGTGGACGTGTCAACTATTTTGCTAGTGGACCTTCGTGAAACCCTCAGACGTTTGTTTTCCGTCTATTCTCACCCGTCGAAAAGTTGTTAACAATTTTTCTGAAACTAGGGGTAATTGCTATAATATATTTAGAAGAACGCGAACAAAGCCTGCCTTGGTTGGCGTGCGGGGGAGACGACGAAGTGCGGGGAACTTGTGGCGTGCAGTGCGCACTGCTGTTCTGTGCCACTCGGCGTTTAATGCCGGCCGGTTCTCACTGAACCCCGGTCGATTGAATAAAAGGCACACAGTTATGCCGGTACCTAACGGCAAGTACCTGCGCTCCTGGTGTTGAATATGTTCCGAGATTGAGTTGAGCTGGGCAACCATTCCAAGGAGCCACAAAAAGTGGGGCGCCGTCCTGTGCCACTGCAATGGCCATCCTTGTCGGTGGCGGGAGTAGAAGCTGCATCTGCTTTATTTCTACCGCGGGAACCATGGCTGTCATTACAGAGACTGCTGCGGCTGCAATGCAGCCTATGACCTGTGTATATCTATGGTGACGTCATCTTTGGAAGCCAGTCGACGCTTCGGGACTAGGAGACCAATGCCGGACGTATCAACGGGCTCGATGACAGCGAAACACACGGCAAGAGACAATGTATCCCATCAAAAGAGACATTGTAGCTGTGAGTTACTGGACTGCATGTGCTAAGCGTTAGTTCGCTTAAGTATATCTAATATGAAGAACCTCTATATTGTCATGTGAGTATGTTACGTGTTTGAGCACTCGGACGCTCATTGAATTTTTTATTGAGGTTTCCTAGGACGAAACCCCCTTTTTCCATCAGAGTGGCACTATGCGGGTCCACCTTTCGTCTCATTAGCAATCGAACAATTATTACTCAGATTGCGCTTCAGGCAAACGCCGATGTTTCCGTGCTTCTTTTAGGCCAGCTTCCAACTGCTGGCCTCTAGAAACCCGTGACACCCGATATTTTATTGCGATTACCATTCTTAGGAGCATCCGCGCACTTTGCGGCACGTTTCTATGTTTTTTATCTCCCTAAATGTTTTACAGCCAATTTAGGTCACTGGGTAGTCCATGGTTTAATGCGCAGATAATAGGGCTGCCCTGCTGGGGCAAACAGGTTCAAAACCAAGTGTGGAGCCAACTTTGGTCATTGAGTCCTACTTGGGTCACACGTTGTACACGCACTCATCAATGAAGCTATTTCGCGCCATCTGCATCTGCATCTACATGAAGCAAATGTTTGAAGCGTCTACACCGAAGCCGAGTAAACGCATCTGGCAATCGCAAACGTCGACATTTAACAACAAGCAACGAGCTGAATTACGATGCGCCGGGACTACCGACTGCGGTTTTGGTTACTCGTACCAGCGTCATATGGCCGGTTCGGAGCTCGGACGTGGGCTGACGACGATGACGATGACATGGCAATAGTAGGGAACCGCGAAGCTGGAATCGCCGTCCCGATCAGGGGCACATACCTTCTGGCCCAAGTAGGTAGACAAGTTGACCACTGGGTAGATGCAGGAGGCTAGTTAGACAGATAGGTTAAGACGGCTAAAGTCGGCAAATAACTCTATTTGCATTAGTAGCTTCATGTTATAGTGCCCCATAAATGGATTTTGGAGGGGCGGGGGGAGCACGTTATGAAGCTCCTGTAGGATGAGGATGCTTACCACATAGGATCTAATACTGATTGAGTTGGTTATAGGTTCATGAACAAACGCACACTGAAAACAAAGACGAAGGAAGGTGCGCACACAGAACACAAGAGCTACTGTGTCTTAGCCTTCCTTTATCTTCATTCGTGTTTGAAATCACCGGAGAAGGCGCACATGTCTGGTACGCCCCCCATGTCTCCTTGTTAAGTAAGGGGCTCTTCCTACTAACGAAGGAAACTGCTCTCATGATGTCCGTACGTTTAAATGGCTCGCTACTGTGGGCATGCATCACAAGTTAGGTAAGTTAACTAAGAACTAATGCAGCGCACAACACTTAGTCAAACGCCACAGTATGCTGGCATTGATTGGACATTTGTGAGAGGGAAGGATGCAGAAAGTGCGCAGAATGCTGTCAAAATTAGGCACTATATCTGCCGATGCAAGGGACAATACAAGCCGATACGGACTTATGGAAGGGTGTTTATGAATTGTGGGAGCGAGGCATTTTTGGTGTCACTACGCACCTGTTCAGTCGATAGCAGTTTAAGACTGAAAACGAAGTTGGGGGAAGAGGCTAAGAAAATACATTAATCATCACTGTGGTTCCATTGTTCGCAAAGGAAGCGCACTTTACGAGAGCAACTATGTTTCTGTTGCGGCTGTGATTTCAGATGGCCAATGAATGAACTGATTTCTCCAGACAAGCATGGCCGTGCCCGGCTAGCAATGAATTTGGTAGATTTACATTGTTGCAGTTTCCCATCGTTAATGTGTTTCCGTTATTTAGATGCCCTATTGAGCTGATTCTACCCATGCGATGGTGTCACACACCCGTATCGGCAAAAGCAACCGTGTGTTTTCTTCCAGCGTAAGGGGTCTTGAATTGGCAGCCTGGCAGAAAAACTAAAATTTTTGAAGCTGTTGGTAAAACAATATTGCCAATTTTTTCATAGGCATGCACTACAGAAGGTCCTTTCTAAAATAATACCCTTCAAATGCAATTATTCTCGGCATACAACAAGACATTCGAGTGATGGTTAAAACAACACTGCGCAATAACGTGAAATCCACCAAACACTATCACACTCATAAGACAGGCACGATCAATCTTTAAACAACTTCAGGCCTGCACTACCCACTAAGCTAGGATAGCGTACGGGTTGAAAGCGAGAGGCCACGACGAGCCCGCTTGCCATCAAAACACCCTTGAAACTTTGTGCTCGAATGGGGCTCCTTGCGTTATGTGACTCCCGGTGTATGGGGGCTGTCACAAAATCCGGCCAGAGTTCGCGATGTTTGCGCTGAAATATCTTTTCGAGCGTGGGTAAGGACATTGAAGGCAAAATCCACAATGATTTACGACGCCGGGGGTTGTTTTGGGCGGTGGTACACGACAGCATGAAAAAATTTCTGGGTGTGGCGGGTGGGTCTGAAGTCCCACAAATCCCCTGCACCTTGCTACGCCCCTGGTCCGGTTGCGACGTTGGGTACATGGGCAGGTTGCCTTGGCACGGTTAAATTCTATACGCTGGTCACCAAGTCCAATGGCTTCCCCTCTGCTTCCGGTGCATGGACTTCATTGTTCCCACGTCGATCGGCACCTCCTTGTTGGGATGATCAGGAGAACGCGATGACCACGCCTCTGGAAGTTCGCCCTGGTCCAGTAGAAGGCACGAAGCACGGGCATAACGCCCGCCGAATTCACTCCCTCGCCTGGAGCACTGGCGAACTGCTTCCTCCACGCAGGCTTCTTATTCCGCGTGTCCCAGGCTTCTTTTTCTTCTTCTGGCTGTTCGAATTATTTCTTCGGCCTGCTCGCTATTCTAAGAAGTTTTTTTTAATAAAAAAAAAACAACTGCCGCTAAGTTCGCAGTATTTTCCATTTTGAATAAACATAATCAAATCTACATGTCACCGGCAGTAGGAGCCCGGCAGAAACCATTAGTGAAGCAATAAACCATAAGTGAAGCAATATAGCTTCTTTAAGGGACCCATTCCCACATCAATCGAACTAGACATCTATAGTCTTTGTTAGAGTACCTGGGCGAACCCGCGATCATAGCTCCCGAAAATCATCTCTATAGCTGTTTAAAATCAGAGCTATAGTGATGACTGTTGGTTTGACCCCGACATATTTAGATAAACCTACAATCGCCACACTACATGGCTTCGAACAAGTCATTAACCTGCGCTTAAGTGTCCTGAATGTTGCAACGTTTCTTTGCAGAATCAATGTCATTGGTCGACCCACACACGAGCGGCCAAAAACACCAAGGAGCTTCGGCGTCCATAAAGCCATAAGTGCGTTTGGCGAAGAGGCATGAAATCCCCCAGCTGCACGCAGTTTCCTTAGTTAAATTCGAGGAATGCAGCAAAGACACCTCAATACTTTCTGTGGAAACCAAATAGTTTCTCTAAAGCGGCGGTTTCTCCATGTTTCCTTTGAACTTGGGGAAAATTCTACAACGTACTTGCTTTAGCTTGGAGAAGATACGCAGTTGTAAGTTTAGTTTCCTCAGCGACGCTCAGAAACCGGTACCGGTATACCGGTATACCGGTAAGTAACCATGTGGAAGCAGTTCTATGAAGGGTTAAGTGGAATTATGTCAGGGATAGTCTGGCTGCGAAGCCAGAATAGAATTATACATACCTTTACCTGCGCAGTATAAGTAATCGGAGCCGCCGAGGAAAATTTTATGGCAGGTTAGTCTGCTTTGCAGGGAAGTTTGCTTAGTGTACCCTTGGCCAGATGAAGAGTGGCACATTGTTCGCTTGTTTCCAGGAACTAATTTCTGAAAATTTCAAGATAAGCTATACCGGAATACAGCGCTGCCAAAAATAGGTAGAACTCGTGAAGACCTTACACGTACTATCATTATTGAAGTTATATATTTTCACTTAAAGATGTAAATGCTCAAAAACGCTTTCAAACTAAGTGGCTCTACATTTCCCAATGCCCAAGATGTTTGCCTTATAGTGCGAGTGGCTAGAATGAAATTGTGGGATGCTGCCGCCTATTTACACAACGACGGTTCAGTAGTTAAGCTGCGGCATGACCATATTTTCATTGACCATGTGCTGCATAATTGGAGTGACGTACCTAATGCTCTCGTAAAGCACACTAGTCGTTCCGTTAGCCCTACGGTCCCGTCGTCGCTCTGCTGACAAACCAGTTCCATTGACCCTCTTGTAAAGTTAACTCTTAATGCAAGAAGCATTACAATTAAATTTCCAAGCTTTCTGTCTTTGATTTCAACACATTCCCCTCGCGTTGTCGGCGTTACAGAAACATGGTGGCACGATAGCTTACTCGACTCTTACAGTTCACTCCGCCTAAGTGCATTGCGGTTCGAACCAATCGCACTGGCACCTAAGGTGGTGGTGTGCATTGGCTTTCTGATCCGAGCCTAAATTCTCGATTATTTCCAATCCGTCCGACACGGCCTCTGTTCGGACCAAGCTTTATTTACAAAAGTTGCCTGTGTTTATCTGCGTCTTTTATCGCCCTCTAAACTTATCTTCATATCAACTGCTTGCCCTCAGCGGTTTTGCGCATGGCAACAATTATTCAGCGTGAAACTTCACATGCATGGACAAGTTCAATATTGCTGGTGTGCACTGGCCTATCCTGGTCAAAATCTATATCGAGAGTCTCGTTCCGATAGAAACAAACAAACAAAAAAAAAGCCCGAAGAATTTCGTGGAAAAATAGAGATGTGCTGCGCCTTTCATGTATCGTAGTGTGACACCATGAGGCTTTTCTACAAGGTCAAACCCGTTGTGTGTCGTGATTCAAGATATTTTAGCGCTCAAGAGAACTCCTGCTTTCGCTGCAAGGTCCACCACGGTGGCTGAGGGAAGCGTGTCTGACTGAACTCGGCGCATGCAAATTAGGTATAGGAGAACGTCGATTAGATGCGAGAATTAGGAGAACGTCGATTAGATGCGAGAATGCAGAGGCCTCGTTAGCGCCCCACTGGAAAGGGGCATCTTTTTTCAAAAGCTCGGTTAGTGGTCGTGCTATGGCCGCGAAATTTTTCACGAAACGGCGGAAGTAGGAACAAAGGCCGATGAAGCTGCGCACATCCTTGACACACTTCGGAACAGGAAAGTGCGTAACAGCATGGATCTTGCCTGGGTCCGGTTGCACTCCGTTCGCGTCAACGAGATGCCCAAGGACGGTAATCTGGCGACGGCCGAATTGGCACTTCGATGCGTTCAGTTGCAGACCGGCGCGACGAAAAACGTCCAGGACTGCCGAGAGGCGCTCGAGGTGCGTAGCGAACGTTGGGGAGAATACTATGACGTCGTCCAAGTAGCACAGGCATGTGGACCATTTGAAACCGTGAAGAAGAGAGTCCATCGTGCGTTCAAAAGTGGCAGGAGCGTTACATAGACCAAACGGCATCACTTTGAATTGATAAAGACCGTCCGGAGTTACAAAAGCAGTCTTCTCGCGGTCGAGATCGTCCACAGCAATCTGCCAGTAGCCGGAGCGGAGGTCAATAGAAGAGAAGTAGCGAGCACCATGGAGGCAGTCAAGGGCGTCATCGATCCGAGGTAGGGGATACACGTCCTTTTTGGTAACCCTGTTAAGGTGCCGATAATCCACGCAAAAGCGCCATGAGCCATCCTTCTTTTTTACCAGTACAACCGGTGACGCCCATGGACTACATGACGGTTCTATGATGTTATTGGCAAGCATTTTGCGAACTTCAGCGTGAATAACTTGACGCTCAACCGGTTACACTCGATACGGGCGGCGATGAATAGGAGGGGCATCGCCGGTATTAATGCGATGTTTAACAGTTGTAGTTTGGGCCAAAGGACGATCGTTAAAGTCAAAAATATCGTTGTAGGAAAACAGAACGCGGTAGAGCTCATGAGCGTGCTCGGACGGCATGTCGGGCGCAATCATTTTCTGTAAGTCGGCGATGGTGCAAGTTGTCGACTGAGATGGTAGAGGAGGATCGGCTGACTTGCTGTCTACCTCAATAGATGCTATTGAGTTATCGTCGAATGAGCAAAGCTGGGCCAGAGACATCCCGCGTGGCAGCACTTGTGTCGGCAAGCCAAAATTGACCACGGGCAGGCAGACGCAATTAGCCGTAATAGATAAAACGGTATGAGGTACCGTGATCCCGTGTGTAAGGAGGACGTCTTGTATAGGAGCCGCGATATAGTGACCGTCGGGCACTGGTGGGGATGACACTAGGTCAACGTAAGTCAGTGCCGTAGGTGGCAAGCGAACAAAGTCGACGGAACTGAGGCGACTGGGGTGTGGTTCAGCGGGATCCAGAACAGGCAGGTCAAGGCGGAGAGTACTGGCGGAACAATCAATGAGACCAGAATGTGCGGAGAGGAAGTCTAAGCCGAGGATGATGTCGTGGGGACAGTGGGCGATGACTGTGAATAAGGCACGTACCCAGGGGGGGGCCCGGGGGGGCCCGGGCCCCCCCGAAATCAAGTGGCATAACCCCCACCCCCTCCCCACCCACGCCACCACTCCTACACATTACTAAAGCGCCGCCAGATCAATGTTGAGACTTGGCAGCTGTTCATCGGTCAGCATTATGCTGCCTTTTTCACTCCTTTTAGATGGTGGTAGTTATTGGCATCTCTTGTAATGTGAAGGACACTTTTCTCATAGATTCTGCGCCGGCGCGATTACCTTGAGATGCGTTCAGTTGTCACCATCTATTCAACCGTCACGCGCATAGCTGTTGCTTATGTTAGTTCAACCTTCTTTGTCTAGGCTGATCCTGGGACCAGGAGAGGGATGCGGCTGTTACTCAGCTGGTCTGTACTCTCATGGAACGAGTTGCGGCCGAAGAAAACGCCAATTCCGTTTAACTTATCCCTTTGCTTCATTGTTTCCTTGAGTTACGGCTCGCCGCGACGCTGGCAGATTCCCGGAATCATATACACGTGATATGGGTTAGATAAGGTGGGAAATAAAATAATGTGAAAGAGCGTCCATCATGAAACCCTGCAATAACCCTTAAACCCATAAGCAAGATGGCTGTCGCCCGTTACCTCGTCTGTTTTTCCCTAATTGTATACCACTTTTCGTGCAAAATTGGCAACTGGAAACAAAAATCGCAAGGAGTTGAGAAATTAAGCGATCTACTAAGGGAGAGAGCCAAGGCAACAACCAAACTGCAAGCAAAAGCGAATAATAAAAAAGTTAACCGTTGTTTATGAGAATATTTATGTATCAACATCTTTTTATTTAAAAAGGAAGTAGGGAAAACGCCGCCGGAAGTGGAACAATTACTTGTTTTGAATGACGCTTCTACAGTTATCGGTGGAACCGCCTCACGTAGCCACTTCTCTGCTGTGCTTATGTGGGTGTTTTTCTAACCGTTCACGGTGAGCGCAGTACGTATACAATCGCAGAGCCCTGCACTCTACGCGGTTGTATGGGACTGGCGGCCGCACAGCGTTACGCAATTCGCGGTACTGTCAAAACTGATCAACAAGGCGAAAATAACTGATATTCGAAACTATAGCATGAGAAAGACTGAAGAAGCCATAAAAATGGACGCAGCCTGAAATCAGTAGAAAAGAAACCTGGCATAGGACAAACCATGATGTATGCACTAAAAGATAAGAAGGATAATATCATCAGCAATCTCGAAGATATAGTAAAAGCAGGGGAAAAATTCTAAGCGGACCTGTATACAGTGCCCAGAGGAGTCACGATACCTCACTTAGAAACAGTAGTGAACAGGATACAGAAACTCTCCTATAACTAGCGATGAGGTCAGAAGGGCCCTGCAAGACATGAAACGGTGAAGAGCGGGAGGAGAAGGTGGAATAACAGTTGATTTAATCAAAGATGGGGAAAACCTAATGCTTGGAAAACTGGCGGATCTTTATACGAAGTGTCTATCGACTGCAAAGGTCCCAGAAAACTGGAAGAATGCAGACATTATACTAATCCACAAAAGAGGAGACGTTAAGGAATTGAAAAATTTTGGGACCATTAGCTTGCTCCCAGTATTATATAAAATATTTACCAAAATAATATCCAATAGAATAAGGGCAACACTAGATTTTGACAATCAAGGGAACAGGCTGGCTTCAGGAAGAGATACTTTACAATGGATCACATCCATGTCATCAATCAGGTTATCGCGAAATCTGCAGAGTACAATAAGCCTCTCTATGTGGCTTATATAGATTACGAAAAGGCATTTGATTCAGTAGAGATACCAGCAATCATAGAGGCACTACGTAATCAAGGAGTACAGAAGACTTCCGTAAAAAGCTTGGAAAATATTGCTACATGCGTGTGGTATTTGTTTTTTTTTTTTTGAACGAGGCGCGTAGGCGCCATCACTCCAGAAAAGAGGAGGAAGAATGAACTGGGCTCGCGCTGTGAATCTAACCGGTCAGCGCTGCAACCGTTGTTGTAAATATATTCTGTAAATAGTTTCTCGTCTTACTGACTCGTCCTTCGCGTAAGAATATCTACAGAGGTTCTACAGCTACCTTAATTCTATACAAGAAAAGCAGGGAGATACCTATAGAGAAAGGGGTCGGACAGGGAGACACAATTTCTCCAAAGCTATTCACTGCGTGCTTAGAAGAATTCAAGCTATTAAACTGGAAAGGCTTAGGAGTAAAGATCGACGGCAGATATCCCAGCAACCTTCGGTTTGCCGATGGCATTGTTCTATTCAACAACAATGCAGACGAGTTACAACAAATGATTGGAGACCTAACAGAGAGAGTGTAAGAGTGGGGTTGAATATTAGTATGCAGAAGATGAAGATAATGATAAATAGCCGGGCAAAGAAACAAGAGATCAGGATCGCCAGTCGGCCTCTAGAGACTGTGAAGCAATACGTTTACCTAGGTCAATTAATCACAGGGAACCCTGATCATGAGAAGGAAATTCACAGAAGAATAAAAATAGGTTGGATCGCATACGGCAGACATTGCCAGCTCCTGACTGGAAGCTTACCATTATTATTGAAAGGTAAGGTGTGCAATCAGTGCATTTTGCCAGTGCTGACATATGGGGCAGAGACTTGAGAGCAAGTTACGGACCGCGCAAAGAGTGATCGAACGAAGATTCCTAGGCATAACGTTAAGAGAGAGAAAGAGCGGTTTGGATCAGAGAGCGAACGGGTATAGACGATATTCTAATAGACATCAAGAGGAAAAAATGTAGCTGGGCAGGTCATGTAATGCGCTGGTTAGATAACCGTTGGACCATTAGGGTTACAGAATGGGTACCAAGAGAAGGGAAACGCAATCGAGGACGACAAAACATTAGGTGGAGCGATGAAATTAGGAAATTCGTGGGCGCTAGTTGGAATCGGTTGGCGCAGGACAGGGGTAATTGGAAATCGCAGGGAGAGGCCTTCGTCCTGCAGTGGACATAAAACGGGCTGATGATGATGATGATGATGATGGTGATGATGATGATGATGATGATGATGATGATAATAGAGGTGGTGGGCCCCCCCCGAAAAAAAGTCCTGGGTACGTGCCTGCTGTGAATAGCACGACTGTTGAGCGATCGGCGAAGGAGACGCGGGCGGCACACATACAAATTACGGGAGCTGTTCCGCCATCGGCGACACGGACAACAAGCGTCGTGGCGGGCGTGATTATTTTTTTCAGGCGAGTACGAAAGTCCGCGCTCATTACCGACAAATGCGCCCCAGTGTCTACAAGAGCAGATACAGGAACACCGTCGACTTGCACGTCAAGAAGGTTCAGATGGGTGGGCAACGTCAGTGGAGGATTTGGCGGCGTAGGGAGCAATGCAGCGTCACCTCGAGGCGCTGCATCATTCAGTTTTCCGGCTGGGAGCGGCGTCCGAAGGGAGTCGGCGAAAAGGAGCGACGGGGCTGGGGAGAGCGAGATTGTCGTCCTTGGGGCGAAGGTGAACGAGAATAGGGGCGGTTCGGCGCAGGAGAGTCAGTGGCGGCATTATCGGAGCGTGCGGCATAAGGACGAGAAGGACCACCCGAGGGGCGAGAATAGGCAGTATAAGCAGACCGGGTCGGGGAAGTCCAGCGACTTCGACAGTGCCGAGAAATGTGCCCGATGCGACGGCAGTGAAAACAAATGGGCTTGTCGTCAGCAGTGCGCCATTCAGCTGGGTTGCGGAAACGTGGTGGGTAAGACGATGCGGGACGGGGCGGAATCGAAGAAGCCGGATGGGTATCAGGGTGATGGGCCGAGCAGATGGTGTGAAGGCCCATGTTTTCGAACTCCTGGCGGACAACTGCCTGGATCAGGGAAACCGTGACTGCCGGTGCGTTGGTGGGGCTGGAGTCGAAGGCAGCCGGGTAGGCGGCCTCAATCTCACGCCGAACGATCTTGGTAATATCGCCGGTGTTGTTGGGACGAGGAGCGTCGGCACAGGAAGAAGTCGCTGGGGTGTTGGGCAAACGGGCAAACTGCTGATCGATACGTCTGCTTTTAGCGAGTTCCAGGCGGCGGCACTCTTTGATAACAGCATCCACCGTCGCGACGTTGTTGAATACGAGCAAGTTGAAGGCGTCATCGGCAATGCCTTTGAGGATGTGGGATACCTTGTGGGACTCAGGCATGTGTGCATCAACTTTGCGGCACAGAGCCAGAACGTCCTGAATGTACGTGACATAGGGCTCTGTTGACGTCTGCACACGGCCGGAAAGCGCCTTCTGCGCGGCAAGTTTGTGACCGTAGGGGTTGCCGAACAAGTCTCGGAGCTTTTGCTTGAACGAATCCCAACTGGTGAGCTCCTCTTCGTGCGTCCGAAACCAAACACGAGGTGTGCCACCGAGGTAAAAGACTACGTTGGCGAGCATGATAGTAGGGTCCCACCGGTTATTGCGGCTGACGTGTTCGTACAGGCTGATCCAGTCGTCGACGTCGTCCCCATCTTTGCCCGAGAATACGCCAGGATCACGAGGAGCAGGGAGAGAGATGTAGGTCGTCGAAGTGGCAGGAGGGGTCGGAGGCGGCTGAGTCGAATTGTCATCGCCGGGAGCCATGAAGCTAGGCTCGACGTACCGTCCACTGCGAAGCTCCGTGACGAGGTACAGGGAACATCCACCTCCACCAGATATGTTACGTAAGAAGACGCAAATGAAAAGCTATATACAAGTATATTTACAACGTAATACGCCGCACTTGGCCAAGAGGCAACAGCCCGCGCTAGCCTCCAATCGTTGTCGTCGTCTTCTTAATGCTCGCCTCTTCGTCATCGGTAATACTATTCCGTAGCAATATTGTCGCGGATCGCTGGGGAAAAGAGCAGGGAGACGTACTCAATGCAAAGAATTAGAACAAAGGCTGAGTTCAGGCTTCTTCTGTAGCACCTTGCTCGCACACTCGAAGCAGTCGTCCATATATATATATATATATATATATATATATATATATATATATATATATATATATATATATATATATATATATATATATATATATGGGTCATTCCATCTCAAGTGTACTCGGTGTTTTATCGACCATCTGCGATTCTGCTGAAAAAAATCATACTGTATTACCTCAAAGTGCGAAGTAATTATTCAAGCGATTTTTCTTGAAATAAAAATTTCTAATGCCCTGAGGACGCTTTAATAATAATAATAATAATATTTGGGGTTTTACGTGCCAAAACCACTTTCTGATTATGAGGCACGCCGTAGTGGAGGACTCCGGAAATTTAGACCACCTGGGGTTCTTTAACGTGCACCTAAATGTAAGTACACGGGTGTTTTCGCATTTCGCCCCCATCGAAATGCGGCCGCCGTGGCCGGGATTCGATCCCGCGACCTCGTGCTCAGCAGCCTAACACCATAGCCACTGAGCAACCACGGCGGGTTTGAGGACGCTTTGAAGATTGCGCACACAAGTGAAACTGTGCCAGGTAGAAAAATTTCTACAAAGTTATTGCTTTGACCTGTTACTGCGAATATTTTTTGAAATAGTCGCCAGACGGTGCTCTTTCGTGACTATTGTCGTTTATTACTTTTTGTTTTAATTTACATAATTTTTAGCCGTAAGGAAAAGTCGACAATTGCCCCTTTTTAAATATTTTTATAAAGGAAAGTAACGTTTCCACGAGGAATATATTGACAATAGGGGCTTGGTATGTGTGTATTCTAGATGATAAAAATATTCGTATAAGAAATAAAGCCTAAGCTTTTGCTTAATGTCATGGTAAATATGAAAAAAATTACGTTCTGACTCAATTTATGGCTTCATTTTCGCAATGTAGCGTTCCAAGTAAAAATATGGCATAGTCGGCATCGGATAGTATGCTTTGCTGTCTATCTATGTACAAAGATTCAAAAGATTAAATTTTGTTTTAGGCGAGAAAAAAATTTTTGAACTGCACAATCACAAGGTTGCGCGGAGCATCTCTTTGCTTCGCCTTCACTGCATAGCACATCGGCCGGTGTTTCAGTCTCGCTCATTTTACGCGCTTCTTCTTTTTCTTTTTGAAGACGAGGTCTTTTTTGGCGACTTCAGGTTGATTTGCGGTTCGTGGGGACTGAGTTTCTGGCCATTGTCATCTTGTAAGATTATAGAATTGCAGGCCTTCTAGTGCACGTAGGACAACAAATAGGCGTCTGAGTTAAGCTTGGAATGCAAAAGATGCAGAAAGTTAGTGTGCTAATATATACGGAGAAGTTATAACGCGTAATTCTTAAAAAATACGGTGAAATAAGTTCGATCAACATGCCACCAGTCACTAAAAACGCGCCAGAACAGGAACCAGAACTGTGGCTTTATAAGCCACCTGTGCCACGCAAAAAGAGCAAGAAACGTAATTCAACTTTACGGCCCCGTTTTTTCATCCTCCTACGAATGTAAGGCTAGAATTTTTATGTGCATCCGGCAACACAATGGCGTTAAAATCACCCCTTGTCCTGGAGAGGAAATACATGAACTAGAGACATCGTGTAGTTTAAACGTGCCATGAATTATTACGCAAATCCATGTACCTGAATTCCCAGAAGCTGAAGACGCACCAAAACTGTCGTCCAGTCTGTCGACTTGATACATTTTCTTCCCACCTCGATCATCGGAAAGAAACTGTAAACATGAACGCCGGTTTGCTTCTGTGACAGCTGTAGCTTTGCCTGGGATAAAGCGGAGCAGTAACAGACGACACACCTATCGTCTGCTCGTAATGCACGCTCCTCCCGTCGTCTTGACGTCGCTTTCCCAGCCTCGGTGGGTGGCATCGCGGGACGCGTTTACGATACGAATACGTGTTCCAACCAGACATTTAAGGCCGCTTCGCAGACATTCTAGGTATCAAACCGTTGTTTTAGGTTTAGCAGAACGCCACAAATCGCCTGTTCGTTGAATAAAGCCACAGTTCTGGTTCCTGTACTGGCGCGTTTTTAGTGACTGGTGGCATGTTGATCGAACTTATTTCACCGTATTTTTTAAGAATTACGCGTTATAACTTCTCCGTATATATTAGCACACTAACTTTCTTCATCTTTTGAGTTCCAAGCTTAACTCAGACGCCTATTTGTTGTCCTACGTGCACTAGAAGGCCTGCAATTATATAATCTTACAAGATGACAATGGCCAGAAACTCAGTCCCCACGAACCGCAAATCAACCTGAAGTCGCCAAAAAAGACCTCGTCTTCAAAAAGAAAAAGAAGAAGCGCGTGAAATGAGCGAGACTGAAACACCGGCCGATGTGCTATACAGTGAAGGCGAAGCAAAGAGATGCTCCGCGCAACCTTGTGATTGTGCAGTTCAAAAACTTTTGTCTCGCTTAAAACAAAATTTAATCTTTTGAATCTTTGTACATAGATAGACAGCCAAGCATACTATCCGATGCTGACTATGCCATATTTTTACTTGGAACGCTACATTGCGAAAATGAAGCCATAAATTGAGTCAGAACGTAATTTTTTTCATATTTACCATGTCATTAAGCAAAAGCTTAGGCTTTATTTCTTATACGAATATTTTTATCATCTAGTATACACACATACCAAGCCCCTATTGTCAATATATTCCTCGTGGAAACGTTACTTTCTTTTATAAAAAATATTTAAAAAGGGGCAATTGTCGACTTTTCCTTACGGCTAAAAAATATGTAAATTAAAACAAAAAGTAATAAACGACAATAGTCACGAAAGAGTACCGTCTGGCGACTATTTCAAAAAATATTCGCAGTAACAGGTCAAAGCAATAACTTTGTAGAAATTTTTCTACCTGGCACAGTTTCACTTGTGTGCGCAATCTTCAAAGCGTCCTCAGGACATTAGAAATTTTTTTTCAAGAAAAATCGCTTGAATAATTACTTCGCACTTTGAGGTAATACAGTATGATTTTTTTCAGCAGAATCGCAGATGGTCGATAAAACACCGAGTACAGTTGAGATGGAATGACCCATATATATATATATATATATATATATATATATATATATATATATATGTATATATATATATATATATATATATATATATATATATATATATATATATATATATATATACATATAAACGAGAAGAAAGGGGGTTAACCGAGGGTCCCGATTTGATTAGTAATATCATATGAAGCCAACAAACATTGACACCAAGGCCAACATAGGGGAAATTACTTGTGTTTTTAATAAATGACATAAAGAAACGAAGAATTAATGGAAATTAAAGTGGATGAAAAAACAACTTGCCGCAGGCGTCACGAGAACGTGATCTTTATGGGTGAAGGCAACTGGTCAATAAACCCACATATGCTACATGAAGGCATCAATGTAGCCGGATTCGAGACCCTCGGAATGCGAAGGCTGTGGGTTCGGTTCCCACCTGCAGAAAGTTGTTTTTTCATCCACTTTAATTTCAAATAATTCTTCGTTTCTTTATTTCATTTATTAAAAACACAAGTAATTTCCCCTATGTTGTCCTTGGTGTCAATGTTTGTTGGCTTCATATGATATTACTAATAAAATCGGGACCCTCGGTTAACCCCCTTTCTTCTCGTTTATCACATAACGAGGGTCTCGAATCCGGCTACATATGCCTTCAGGTAGCATATGTGGGTTTATTGACCAGTTGCCTTCATCCATAAAGCTCACGTTCTCGTGACGCTTGCGGCAAAAAGGACGTCCCACGTCCGCCGCCAAGGTCTGGGTGTGGTGGCGCTGGCTAACACTCCCAGGGTTCTACTAGGACACATAAATACCCAAGAAAGTGGATGGGAAAACAGCGCCACGGTAGCTCAATTGGTAGAGCATCGCACGCGAAATGCGAAGGCTGTGGGTTCGGTTCCCACCTGCGGCAAGTTGTTTTTTCATCCACTTTAATTTCCATTAATTCTGCGTTTCTTTATTTCATTTATTAAAAACACACGTAATTTCCCCTATGTTGTCCTTGGTGTCAATGTTTGTTGGCTTCATATGATATTACTATATATATATATAAATATATATTGGGCAGGTTAGACTTGTACTTGTCTTTACCTAGATGGGAACGTTAGCAGGCGTTGAAACCAGGGGCGTCTCGCAAATGCAGCTCTCTCTCGTATGTGTTCACTATTCACCTGAAAGAGCCCAATGTCCTCTAATGTTGCGTGGATGCACCCAATGCTCGATCATAAACCTATTGCACTCGCCTTCGCTCGACAGTGGGCAAGCTCCCTTTGCATTTTGAGCTCGCTGTTGTTCATGAGAAAGGCGCTTCACCTCACACTCTGGTGCATCACACGTATCTCCCCCGTATCTCCGTGTTCTACAAGTGCCTCGACTGCATCAATCGGCTCAACGATTTCTGATTTTCTCATTGAGTCCAGGAACCATAAACTCAACTCCGCTTCAACCAGCTACGGGAAATGCGGCTTCCTTAACAATTTCAGGCTCATGGTCGCTCTAATTGCTATTAACTGTTCACTACTTAACTACCGTGACACACTCTAGCAACACGTGTCAACGGTGACAACTCAATCACCACTATGTGCATTCCAAAAATTACACAAAGTGTGGCAATATTTCGCTGAAGAAAACCTATGTACTCACTATTTGCCGTAACAAATTCAGCGGAGTTCTTCCAGATGTAGTGATTTTGGCAGGACGTTGCGAGTGTAGCCTAAGCCAGGATCACATTTATATAATCTCATGGTTACCGACAACTGTTACAATTTAAGCTGGACGTGGCAATTGTAGGTGAAGCTAGTAGTAAACCTGGAACATTCCATCTGCCATTCACTTCTAGCGAGGTCGGTATCTCCAGCCGTGCGTTTAGTATCCCACGTTACGATATAGTCGGCAAAAGAAGGTGATTGGCGATGGGGGATGGCAGACCTGGCGGCCAGGCATGGAGGCGACGAAGCTTTGCAAATGATTATTTACGCGATGAGAGTCAGCATGAGACAAAGAAGTACGGCTGGACCATTTATTACCTTGCTTATGACCCTCGAGGCCCCCAAAATGTCCCTAGTTTTCCAAATGAACACCTGCAAGGTTCTCGTTCTTGTCGCATATTCCATTATTTCCCTTTGGTGGTTGAGGTGACAAAACATTTTGGTGGAGACAGTAGGGGTCATTCTCTTTCTATTGGGCGAGAGTGTCCTTTCCCTTGTCAGTAGACGCAACTCCTATATTTCGTTTGTAGTGGCGGAGGGCTCATTATCTATGTCGTCGCTGGCCAAAAGTATACTTTCGGACAAGCGGAAACGCTTATTAGGCCTAACAAAGACTCAGAAATATCAGCGTCCATCACGCGGCACCAATGCGCACAAAACATGTGTCACTTACCACAGACGTCGGCCTGGAGCCGAGGCTTTACAAGATACAGGCTGAAAGGGTAGGCAGATGGGCGCGCACAAGTTGTGCAAGAAGTTGCACATTTTTCACTTGCACAGTTGCAAGAAGTTATTTTCGTGCATTTATTTTTTTATAAATTATATATTTGGTTCTGATAATAAAAGATATGATGTTGTCCAACCGATTTCTATTTTGGAAATGCTGAATCTATAAATATAGGCTTATCATGCTCATTAAAAGTAAAATTAAAATCTTGGTTGCAAAAGTGAAGATGACATTATTTGAAGAAAGATATTGGAAAGGGAGCAGGACGATTGAAAATATGATAAATTGTGGTGCAACTACTATTCTAGATAAAGCGTCCGTCAGTGAAAATGTTAGATTTTTTCCACCCAATGCTAGTTTTCAAAATCAACAAACAAATGAGTTCAATTATGACTGAAAGATATGAAAAAATCTCCGACGAATACGATACTCCGTTAGCGATATTTGAGCGCAAATCTATACGTTTTTTTCAATTGGCGATATATTGCTACGGAACAGTATTTCCAATGACGAAGAGGCGAGCAGTGAGAAGACGAAGACGACGATTGGAGGCTAGCGCGGGCTGTTGCCTCTTGGTCAAGTGCGGCGTATTCCCTTGTAAATATACTTGTATGTAGCTTTTCGTCTGCGTTTTCCTACGTAACATATCTGGCGGAGGTGGACGTGCTTTGCACCTCGTCACGGAGCTTCGCAATGGACCGTACGTCGAGCCTTCCTTCATGGCTCCCGGCGATGACAACTCGACTAAGCCGCCTCCGACATCTGCTGCCACTTTGACGACCTACATCACTCTCCCCGCTCCTCGTGATCCTGGCGTATTCTCGGCCAAAGATGGGGAAGACGTCGAGGACTGGATCAGCCTGTACGAACACTTCAGCCGCAATCACCGGTGGGACCTTACTATCATGCTCGCCAACGTAGTCTTTTACCTCGGTGGTACACCTCGAGTTTGGTTGTCGGACGAACGAAGATGTGCTAACCAGTTGGGATTCACTTTAACAAAAGCTCCGAGACTTGTTCGGAAACGCCTACGGTCACCAACTTGCCGCGTCCAGAGGGCCCGTGTGATAGCAGAGGGGCTCGGCCTCTCTGTACCGACGTGGGAGTGGCCCGCATCAGTCCCAGACTGATCCCTCAGGACCTCAATAAAGTTCTTCATACCATACCATACCAACTTGCCGCGCAGAAGGCGCTTTCCTGCCGTGTGCAGACGTCAGCAGAGCCCTATGACACGTACATTCAGGACGTCTTGGCTCTGTGCCGCAAAGTTGATGCACACATGACTGAGTCAGACAAGGCTTCCCACATCCTCATGACGCCTTCAACTTACTCGTCTTCAACAACGTGGCGATGGATGCAGTTATAAAAGAGTGCCGCCGCCTGGAACTCGCTCAAAGCTAACGTATCGACCAGCAGTATTCCCGTCTGCCCAACACCCCAGGTACATCTTCCTGTGCCGACGCTCTTCGCCCCAACAACACTGGTGATTCTACCAGGATCGTCCGGCGTGAGATCGAGCCCGCCTATCTGGCTGCTTTCGATTCCAGCCCCACAAACGCACCTGCAGTTACGGTTTCCCTGATCCAGGCAGTTGTCCGCCAGGAGTTCGAAAACATGGGTATTCACACCATCTTTTCGGCCAATCGCCCTGATACCCCCCCGGCTTCTTCGATCCCGCCCCGTCCCGCATCTTCCTACCCACCACGCTTCTGCAACCCATCTGAATGGCGCACTGCTGATGACGAGCCCATTTGTTTTCACTGCCTTCGAGTCGGGCACATTTCTCGGCACTGTCACAGACGCTGGATTTCCCCGACCCGGTCTGCTTATACTGCCTACTCTCGGCCCTCAGGTGGCCTTTCTCATCCCTATGTAGCACGCTCCGAACATGCCGCCACTGACTCTCCTGCACCGAACCGCTCCTATTCTCGTTCACCTTCGCCCCAACAACGACAATCTCGCTCTCCCCAGCCGCGTCGTCATATGCATTGTGCTATTAATTTCTTCTGAGTGTTAATAACGATTGGCGACTGTATCCAGTGTTGTGCAATAAAATACTATGACATAGCAATTATTGTGTGCCCGACAGAAAAAAATTGAAAGCCATTCGTAGACAAAAAGTTCATAGTAAGCTGAAAACAATAAACTGGGATGTTTTTGTAGTTACTTGAAGGGTATAAATTGTGAATGTCACCTGTCTATATATATATATTGAAACTATATATATATATGTATATATATTTCTATGTAATACTTGTTCTAATATATGAGTGCAGCTTACTTGCATAATATGAGAAATATATATATATATATATATATATATATATATATATATATATATATATATATATATATATATATATATATATATATATAGCTTAGCTTAGCTTACCGTACGCAAATACGCGCAAGTATGCGTAGCAATTACGCGTGCCGAAGCGTACCGACACGTGCCAGTGGTTGGGGCTTTAAACGCCGGGCGCGTCGGAGCGTGTTGGCCGCGTCCAGTTGCGCCACTGCGTGGAACCATCGGTCGATCATTAGGCGCTGTGGTTTCTTCCAACGTGATGTGACGTGTGCGCGCATTCACGCTACGCTGGGCTAAATTTAGGCCTTAAAAGGAACCTTTAGCCCGGGTGCTGCTATGTAAACAAACGTAAAAGGAGAATTCGTTTTTCTCGGCAAGAACTTCGCCAAATTACACAAGGTTTGTTGGATTGAAGACTAAAACTTAAAATGCAGTGAGCGCTGGCTTCGAATTGTTAATTTAGGTCACTAATTTTTTATTTAAAAAAAGGCCAGAAATTGCACATTTTCAGAAAACGAAACTATCAAGTTTACCACTCTGTAACTTATAAAAAAATTATATACCGATTATGTGAATTGCATCGAAATGAACATCTAAAGCGCAAAAAAATTATATTTTACAGGCGTATCTAAAAATTGGTAATATGGAAAGACAAGTTGTGCAGGACCCTTGTACACAACGAAACGAATTCACATAAAATATCAATTGATATGTCTAATTTGTCCGCCTTGAATGGTCTAATGGATGCCGTTTACAGTACCACGATATCTGTTCTTGATGCATAGCTATAATTTGTAAACTTCGTGCTTCTATTTTTTTCTCAAACTATCACATATTTGAAAATATTCTTAACGAAATGCAGGCCATAAATCGAAATCTCGCCTCCAACGGTAGCTAGAATTTAGCTTTCTCTCACAAATACGATAAATTTCATTAAAATGGGTCCAAGGGTTATCTCACAAAAGCGTTTCTGCGTTTTACATGTATTTGAACGGACCGCGTCGGAGTCGGACCCGAGTTGAAGTTTCCTTTAAGGGCCTTTTCACGGGTGAGTTGTCGCCGCCGCTTGTCGAACACTTCCAGATCCTCGATGGAACGTACAGTGAACAGCAAAAGTTTAGGGGATGCAGTTTCCCATTCAAATGTGGATTCCTCCACTGTAAAGCATGACACTTCGTATTTAATGAATCACTGTGTAGGTGGTGAAGGCTGTGCTGGAACATTTTATTCGAGGCTTTGCGACCAGGCGTCGCGAGGATTCAGCTTCTTGGCAGATCCTGCGTAGCGTGAACTTTTGCGGTTGACTGTACAGAGTGTGGCCTACCCATCTGTTTTCCGACAAAGAACTGAATGGAAACGAAGCCGGCGCAGCGCGTGCGAAACCCTTCGCTGCCCTTTTATTCCCCGGCGGAAGCGAAATGTATCTGATTGAGCGCGTGGCATGGCCACGCGTTTATGCAGCTGGAATTCATGCTCATGGCTGACGCACCAGCGCCGGCTCAGCTGCTAACTGAGGAAACCACCTTTTCCTGCTGCTGCTTTGCTCTGTAAGCAACTGCTTTTTTTCGTGATCACTGGAACGCCACTTGTGAGGCAATAGAAGCTTTACTGGAAAAATAGTGCTAATATTTTCATTGTCCAACGGCACAAGTGAGTGTCCACAAGCGTGGACATTATCTGTGAGCATGGTGAAAATAAAAGAAACAATTTTACCCTTGCGGGCACAAGGAAACATTGCATTTCGCGAACCAAGCTCTCGAGTTTGCTTCGAAGTCTTTGTTCCTGCATGACATTGCATTTTCAATTTCACAGAATTCGGGAAAGTGGTCAAGATCATGTCCTCGTGTGACCGTCAGGCAGCTTGGCTAGTCTTATCTAGGGAGCTCCTCGTCTACTTTCGCACTTTTATTCACTGGTACCTTTTGGATTTCCGTTAGGACTGGTTAATGTTTTCTCTACATTCTTCTTGAAGGTCAGGCGAGATCGCACCTCTTTTTGATGTACATACGTGCGAAGCGGTTGCGTCACGGCAGTATTCGACCCATGCATTGCAGGCAGGAATGTCGAGAAAATATGTGAGCCTCCAAACCGCGCATTTCCTAGATTTGACCTTCATTCTAGCTTATGAAATATACCTGTCGATGAGGTCCACTCCCCTCATCAAATGGTTATATTTCGATAAACTTTCAATTTCTTGTCTTGTTTCTTGGATACATCTTCTTGTCGTTCAATCATTAAACCACTGCTTGCATGAAGACATTGCGTTTATTCTGACAGCACTGGAATTTACGCCTTTGTTATCTTTCCGTTTCACCGGACACACATTTTTGTTCTCACGCACGAGGAAGGTCGACTCTCCACGGCTTACTGCGCTGTCATTGGGAAGGTTTACAGAAGCGCTCTCAGTGTGGTTAGGACATACTCTTTCAGGCATGACCTTTTTCTCGTGAAATCAGCTATCCAAATATTCAGTGCGGTAAATTATCGATTCGTGGATATATGTGCCTGCTGCGCAGCCATCTGGATAAGCTGTTTTAAGATTGCTCCGACTAGGCCAGTGGCTTTCATGTCATCAGAGAGAACTGTACCGTTTCCAGTGTATATAAAAAAATCAAGCACTGACCCACCTGGGGTCAAAACCAAATCCGTGAGACAACGTGCGGCGAAACACGAAAAAAAGACGCACCAAATCTCCACACGCGCAACTTTTTTCCAAAAACGCGGCACCGCATGCTATACCTTCACAACTTCTGTCCAAAACGCAGACGCGCTTCAACACGTCTGATAAATGCAAATCATGGCTTTTCAGTGCATTGAAACTTTGTTAATTGTTTCACAAAGGACATTGTCATAAATTTTACCCGCTGTATTGCATATGGAAGAAATATTATTTGCAAGAATTCCGAAACACTTGTAGCTTCGTCACCGCGTGCTGCACGAGTTGGTCGCCGCCCATTTCTTTTATATCAGCCGCTGAAACTTAGCCCTGCTACACTCTTTTGCCGAATGAGTAAAGCACACTCTGTGCACCAAACGGTTTCCAGATCTACTGATACTGAAAGGTAACTCATGTCACTACGGACCCCTAGCATAGCAGTGCGTAGTAAGAGAGCGCGCGTCTCTCAGTGAAGTATAGGAGAAGGAGAGGCCCCTCCTTGCTGCCGCGCTGATGGCCCGCTTGTTAAAGGGAGACTAAAGGTTAATAAGTAAACGTGGACTGTTGAAATACCATCCCAGAAACCTCAAAACGATTGTTTCATGCGAAGAAGAGACTTATTTTAAGGGAAATTGCGCTCTGAAGCGTCCGCGTACCTCTAGCGCAGTTCAAATCGCCTGCCCTCCGATCGAGAAGTGGTGACGTCATGGTCTCATAGTGACGTTGTGCCGTCGATGAGTAAAACGATGCCCGCAGACGACGCTACAGCTTTTCTGCGCGAAACGCAAACGCGCGGCCAGAAACAGAGCCAAGACATCGAGCCGATAGCAGCGCGAAAGTGGAACTGTGGTGCCTAGCGGAAGGGAAAGCGCACGACGATAAGCTCGTTCTTTATTTTATGACGCCAACTTTGACACGCGTTGCAGTGGACAACCCTGACAACGATATATTGGCTCGCGATGCTGCGCTCGACTACGGTGATTTAAGCACTGATGAACATGACCTGCTGCCGGCCGTTGGTGCCACAACGCACCAACGGCCGGACATCTCGGCGTATCTCGAACCTATGACCATGTACGTCACCGTTTTTTCTGGCCGTTCCTTGCCCGTTCCGTACGACGTTACGTTACCGCTTGTGGACTTTGCCAACGACGCAAGAAGCCTTCCCAGCTCCCCGCTGGTTACCTGCAGCCGCTCGACATCCCTGCCGAGCCCGTTCATCGTGTCGGCTTAGGCCTTCTCGGCCCATTTCCGGAATCTACATCAGGAAACAAGTGGGTTGCACTCGCGGTTGACTACGCGGCCCGCTGCGCCGTAACCCCTGCTCTTCCGACCAGTTGCGCAACTGATGTTGCGGACTTCCTTCTACACGATATCATTTTGATGCATGGTGCTCCGCGTCACTTGCTAACAGACCATGGCCGTACGATTTTGGTGAAAGTCATGGACAACATCATGCGTTCCTGCTCAATACGGCATAAATTTACCACCTCCTTCCACCCCCAAACGAACGGCCTCACTGAGCGCTTGAAAGGCACCCTTAAAGACATGCTATACAAATACGTTTCCGACGACCACCATGACTGGACCTGGCTCTACCTTGCCTTACCTTTGCACACAACTAAAAATTAATGTATCTTTCAGTATATTGAAGCAAAATAATATACAGCTCGATCATACGCACTAAACTTGTGAGGCATTAGAAAGGTCTTCCAAAATTAATAATTATAATCTGATTTGAAACTGCAACATTGGCGGCTGGCAAAATCGGATTTTAGCACGGCGAATATAATTCGATACCTAACGGTATATAAGAACTATCATTTTGGTAAAATTTGCTGCCTAAATTCTAACACGTGTCAAATGCACAAAATATCAGTGAACTGTTTCCTAACTTTAACACCAGTCTTTCCTGTATAATGTTCACGATGTTACAATTGTTCGCAGAATCATTCTTTAACAGAGCAGAAAATTTGGAAAATGTGATAGACATGGAATCTATAGTGCAAGCTACATGGTGCAGTAAATCTTGTTGGACTTCCTGCAAGATGCAGGGTTGCATTCCTATTTAGAATTCTTTCTAATTGTTTCTTTTGTGCAGTAAGGCAGCCATCCTCGCTATAATACAAAGATGCAAACTATATTGCAAGATTACAAAGCAGCAATTTTTTCACTTGCTCATTTGTCAAGGTCATTCGCAGCATAGTCTCTTTATATCAAGGTATTATTTTTCTGTCCAACAGCAGCCAACCATCCACGCTCCCGTTTTACATAAATGGCTTAAATGACTTATAGTTTGAAGAAAAAGGAGATAGACGCCAGAAAATTGTCTATCTTCTTATTCATGGTTTTCTTAAGTGCAAAAATGACAGGTATTCGTAAGCGTTAGCCTTTGTTGCGTATCCCAGTGTGGATTAGCAGTGAGAAAAACATAGGTTCACCATGCCAAATCAAGCACACTGGTCGCTGTAGTGTTTTGCTGTGACTGAAGTGATAGGCTAAAAACTTGGTTGGCCTTGCTCGCCCGCTTATTGTGCTACGCAGACGACTACCGTTGTACTGAGACTGCCGCGTCATTCTGAGCTTCACCATCACCAGAGAGAACAGAACGCTTTTTTTATAACCACTGCCACCGCAATTGGAGCCCTTGTAACAGCAGCATTGTGCACTTATGCATACTAACGACTACGCTACTGCCTTATCATGTATTACTTTAGAGTGCCATTTGAGATTTTGTAGTATAATTATTTTCGCATTTATCGCTCATATGCGTGATAGTGAAACATGCTTTAAATGATACGTTGCAATACGTGAGCCTAATTAATTAGTTAAAAAGTTGAGTAGTTAAATTTGATTTGCACTATAATAATGTCCGACTTTTCGAGTAATACCGCTCACTCGGTAGTTATATGCTATGAGCCAAAGGTTCTTGCAGCGGAGCTGCTACACGCTAGCTTCAGGCAATTTTTGTGCGAAGGCAAAAAAAAAAAAGATGGCGGCCACCCCAGAGCTGCCAAAGATAAAGCATGAATCAAAAGCGTGTCGCCGGGTATTCAACGCAGAATGTGGGGCTACATCGTGTTGATGCAGTTACTGAGATTTAATACTAGCGCGAACAACTTTCGCGAAGAAGAAAGTAGGACAGGACAGAGTGCTAGACGTAAACTGACGAGCCTTATTGAGAAAAAAGCATGAAAGAAATCAACGTATGCGCAAATAAATGCCCGGACAGACGCAGTAACGAATGTTCTACGTAGGACACAACCGAATGCGCAGCGAAGTCGATAGGCACCCACAGCAAGCCATTCCAACGCATGCCTGGTTCTTGGCAAGGTACAACACTTTTTTATCAGTGAGTGCCAGTGACGGAGTGACGCGGCGGAGTGAAAGCGCACCTTGGCTCTCAATATACAAATGTCAGCATCAACGTAGAAAGAGATTCGTACTGTTGACATGGCCAAAATGTAGATGTGCATATAAATAGGGATGTATATGTGAGAAGACGGCGTTCCAAACAGTAGCTTTTTTCCTGTTCTCCGCTTCAAAAGATTTATCGATCCCTGGCCGAGGGGCTGCTCAGGCTTCAGCCCGCAGCAATGACTACCGCGTTGTACTACCTCGTCTTGCTACCGGTAAGCTGGTTGTGCACTCTGATTTCCTGCATGCTGGCTTATGTCGTGGACCGTACAGAGTCCAAGACTTCAGAGACGCCATTAGGAACTCTACCTGAAGGAAATTCACCTGAAGGAAATGAGTTCCATCGGTCAGTTTGAGATGTCGCTAGTGTGGATGCTGACATGCAAATCAGCAATGGTAAAATAAAAGCTAGAGACGTGCGAGGAATTATCAGGGAAGGTAGACGCTGCGCTGTTTTGGTCTTCAGACTACGGAAGTTAAAATGAAGCTTCTATGGCTTCCCTAGCGCTTGGAAGATGACTGCGTTCGAGATGAGCTGCAGGCTTAATTGAAAGTGAAGTCTATATCAGCAGAAAGCAGGATAGTATCGGAGATGGAGCAAATGCGCACCCTAAATTGTAATGTGGTGTTCAGTCTTCGCGATGGAGTTGGCATGGGGGACGTGTTACATCTACTGCCTGTCTGTGGAGTGCAGAGCCTTGTACTGATTCCAGGCCAGCTCCCGCTTTGTCTCCGCTGTAACAAGGTTGGACACATTCATCGAAACTGCAGAACCATACGTTGTGAAGCCTGCCGCCGCTTTCGAAACACAGCTGAAGAATGAGCCGCAACATACGCCGACGCAGAACAAGGCCTCCCGATGAAAGCTTGCAAGATCGCATAATGGATGTCACGGAGGTCCTGCGTGCGGCTGGGGACGTTCCCACTTCCGCAGAGACCAGCTCTGCCAGTAAGTGACCCTTACATGTTAATGACAATCGCATTGTAGAACTGCCCGTGGAAAAGGAAAGTAGCGAAGAAAAAGGCGATCAATCCAAGCAACAACGCAAGGAAGCAATCGATACCATGCAGCTAGTTCCTGTTCAGCAAGCGAATGAGGCAGGCGCTGATGAATCATCTGCTGCACGCAAGCATTTAACGCGTGCGCTATGCTGGTAGAGGAGAGACGAAGTAGCGCGGATAGATCAATTACGAAGAGCCGTGTGACTAACAGATCTGAATTAAGCACGGACAGCGACACGACTAGCACCACAAGAAAAGTAAATCACCGCAGAACATCGACCCACTCAGGAAAGCGTCGGCGATCACGGTCCAGGAGACCTGCTGTGGTTTCGCAAGGAGCCTCACCGTAGCCCTCTAGGACCGACTTCATAGATCATGAAGTTCATATAGTGGGTAGTAACCATGGCCCTCTCCTAGCAACTGCACTTCGTAACTTTGGACACTCGAGGTCTTAGGTCTTTGAAGAAACAGGCGCAACTTCACCGTCTTTTGCCTAGGGTTTTGCCTAAAATCTTGATTCATCATACCGGCGACGAGACGGTGGCCACATTATTGGCTGACCGAAGGCTGTAGACGGTGACGTCATCGGCAAGAGGAATACAAGAGGACCACCACGACATCGACCACATCAGAGGGCACGGCAACTATCTCGCGGACTATGTGAATGAACAGCTACTGTTACTTTTCCAGGTTAGTTCTGGGAATCATATGGCTTCATACCGTAGCGACGATAGGTTTTTGTTGGTTCTGCCGTGCCCTCGGCGGTGTCGTGCTGTACTAATTGATGTTTGGTCTATGATGCTATTGTTGTTGACATTGGGAGATGTAGAGGAGAATCCTGGCCCTCCAATGGGGCCAATGTTAAAGGCAATTTTGGACAACCAGGCTAAATCGGACAGCAGGCTAAATGCTATTACAGAGGAAACATCAGCACTAAACCTTAAAACAGACCGACAAACCGATATTGTTGAGGTCGTGCAGGAAATGAAAGTTAAGGTCGCTTCTCTTGAAAAGACTGTAAGGTACCCGGCTGAACGATTAACAGAGTTAGAAAATATAAGCAGGCGCAACAACCTTCTAGTTTTTGGTCTTCTGGAGCGGAGCAAAGAATCCGAAGCTGACTTGAAGAAAGCTGTTGTGAATGACATATTTGGAAAGCAGTTGGGCGTTCAAGTAAATTCAATAAAAAGAATTCACCACATCGGAAAGAAACACCCAACAAAATGTCGACCTATAATAATGAAATTTCTTGGCGGCAGGGAAAATGTTAGCGTGACGCAGAATTGCAAAAAAAAGTGAAAGGGAGTTCTGTAAGCATCACCAATGATTATGCTCGTGAAACTGTAGTGCGCAAAAATTGTGGGAAAGTGTTGCTGCGGAAAGGGCGAAAGGCAAAAAGGCAACCATCCTCGATGACAAGATTAAGATAGACGAGCAAGTATGCATATGGGACACAGCTCGAAATGAGTGGTGCCCATATCAGAATCGCCGAGATAAAAGCCATCAAAGCAAACGTTCTCAAACCGGCATAGCGCAAAACACGCATTCGACTCGGAATAAGCCACCTGAAGCATAGCTACGCTTGATTCTCTTGAACGCTCATATCATTATTAATGAAATTACTGATCTCGATTATATATTACTGTTGGCAAACCCTCATGTAGTGTTAATCACCGAAACCTGGTTAAGCACCTGGATACCAAGTGATTGTATTGCACCCCCAGGGTATAACATCTTTAGATGAGACAGAGACGCAAGAGGTGAGGGTGTCGCCATTATTGTTAAGGATTGTTTTCGGGCCATAATGGTAGAAAGCAATATGTCAGAGTCAGTGTGGTGTAAACTAATTTCCGGGAACATTGCGTACCTTGTTGGAGTAGTTTACAGGCCACCAGCCACTCCACCTCAATTTTTAAATGTCCTCAACGAATTTCTCTGCACTCATGTAAACAGAAGCACTCGACTAATATTGGCTGGCGACTTTAACTTACGACACATTGATTGGGAGGCTCTGTTAAGTAACCACACCGAGACAGTGAGTGCAAATAAATTATTGGAAATTGCCTTTTTAAGGAATTAACACAACTTGTTAGCGAATGCACAAGGGTGACACCCGCATGCCGTACAATACTGTATTTGGTGTTTCTGTCCAGTAATGTTAGAGCTTATGACTTATCAATTCAGGATGGTATATATGACCATAAGATGGTTTCAGTAGGCATACTTCCCTGCCGACTTAGGGCGTAAAGAAGGAGTGTCGATAAAATATTGTAAACGAGCAGGTGATAATTCGGTTCTGGACGATTTAGAACAATCATTTGACGAAATTGAAATTGCCTTCCAGTCGGAGTCAGACGAGGAATTGTGGCGGCGATTGAAATGCATTATTAAAACTTGCGTCGACAGATTTGTACCAAGTCGTTACAAAAAAAAAAGAAAACAGAAAAATCCATGGATAACTCGCGACGTTGTTCACATGAAACGTAAGATAAAAAGGATACGCAAACCGCCAAGGAAGCTACAAGAACTATCACAAGTGTGGAGCAGCCTTAAAACAGCATTATCAGAACCAAAAAGAAAGTTCTTCAATGAACCCGCCGTGGTTGCTCAGTGGCTATGGTGTTGGGCTGCTGAGCACGAGGTCGAGGGATCGAATCCCGGCCACGGCGGCCGCATTTCGATGGAGGCGAAATGCGAAAGCGCCCGTGTACTTAGATTTAGGTGCACGTTAAAGAACCCCAGGTGGTCGAAATTTCCGGGGTCCTCCACTACGGCGTGCCTCATAATCAGAAAGTGGTTTTGGCACGTAAAACCCCATAATTTTTAAAGTTCTTCAATGAGACTCTCGGCAATTTCATTAAAAGTGCCTCACAAAAATTTTGGCGTTTTTTGGGAGCACAGAAAGCAAGAATAGAGCAGATAACAATAGAATTTGACCTTGTGACAGACACGCAACCGATAGCAGATGGTTTCAACATGTTCATTCAATCGGTGTTTCACAGAGATACAGATAACCACGTCACAGATGAGGTAAACTATTCCTGCGCTTTTCCTATGGAGCCTCTTTTGTTTCGCCAGGAGGGCGTGTTTCTTCAACTGCAAAACATAGATTCAAAGAAGGCCAGTGGCCCCGACGGGATACCGACGGTATTTCTGAAGCGATATTCCGAGTGGATGTCTTTTTATTTAGAAATTATTTTTGAACACTCTTTACGAATTCATTCCCTTCCACAAGATTCGCGCTGCGCTGCTGTTATTCCGGTGTTCAAAAGTGGCAATCGCCTGCTTCCAAACAAGTATCGCCCTGTATCCCTGACATCTGTATGTTGCAAACTCATGGAGCACGTGATAGCAAAACACATTATTCATTTCCTGGAAACAAATAAGTCACTTTGTGTAAATCATCATGGTTTTACACAAGGCTTCTCAACGGTTACCCAACTAATCGGAACGGTTCACGACTTTTCTGTGGCTTTAGATGAACGCCAACACATTAATGTTATATTTGTGTTGATTTTAGAAAAGCGTTTGATAAAGTGTCGCATAATACACTGCTTTTCAAGCTCCACCAAGTAGGTATCAATAATGATATTTTAAAATGGACTGAAGTATATTTAACAGGTCAGAGTCAAGTTGTACGCGTTAGTTATTGTGTGTTAGGATTTTTGGAGGCGTTTTCTGGGGTACCGCAGGGGTCGGTGCTAGGCCCAGTATTGTTTTTGCTTTGTATAAACGATGTAGTTGCAGTTGTTCAGCAGCCAGTGGTGTTGAAGCTTTTTGCAGATGACTGCTTACTTTATGGACCAGTTACCTGTAAAAACGACCAGGTAAAACCTAATCTCGAAGGCCTTCATACTTGGTGCCGAAAGTGGGACATGGAAATTAATTATGCCAAAACCACCTTCGCGCACATTACCCGAAAGAAAAACGTTGTTTCCTTTCAGTATCCCATTGAAAATGTGTTTTTGACAGATGTGTCTAGTTTAAGATTTCTTAGTGTATTGATTGCTGATAACCAAACTGGCGCAGCCATATTGAATATGTGTGCTCTGCATCGCACAAAAAGCTGTGTTCGGGTAAAGCTACGAAACGCAACCAATGACGTCAAGCTAATGGCATACAAAACTTTTATTCGACCTGTTCTAGAATACGCTGCCGTAGTCTGGAGTCCCAATCAGAAAGACCTAAACGCTAAACTGGAAAGAATTCAAAGACTTGCAGTCCGATTTACATGTTCTAGGTACAAAAAGACAGACTCGGTTACCGAAATGATAAGTTAATTTAATTTAGAATTATTAGAAATTAGGCGACCGAAAAACAGGATAAAATTATTATTCCAGATTCTCCAGGGTCATATAAAGATTGATAAAAACAGGTACATACGTGCACCTGGTAGACTTAGCAAGAGAATAAATCATGGTGCAACCATCCATCCTTATGCCACCCGCACAAACGTCTTTCGTTATTCGTTTTTTCCTGATGTCATAGAAAAATCGAATGGGCTACCTGCACATATTGCTGAATGTACTGATGTAAAAGCGTTTGAAACTCTTCATAATAGTTTTGTTCCTTGAAATTAATTCAATGTTTTCTTGGTGCTCTGCATTCCTGTCAATCATTCTGTGCCACTTCTTCGATGATCTTGATATTGTAGCGAGATATAAGCTATTCTTTGTCATCTGTACGTGATCATCATCATGTGGGGCTCATATGGGGTTCTTCTTCATCATCGCTTGTGGGGCTGGCTCTCGAGTGTGATCCGTGCTGTGGGCGTGATCACTTCGCCGTATCTTCAAGTCGGAATAAACGTAGTGACGACTGCTACGTCACAAGTGGTGGAGTGTGCTTTTCGGTCCTCCGTCCTCTGACTCCCCGCTCAACCTCCTGGAGCTTCGATCGGGTCGCCGATTGTGCCAGCTGTCCGGAACCATGTCGCAGGACGAGCCATCAGGCACTTCTACTTCCACCATCTCGGCCTCGGCTACCCCAGCCTCCCCGTATTGGGTTGTCAGTGGACACCAGCGTGATCCCCATCTGTTTGCTGGACTTCGCGGGGAAGACGTCGAAGATTGGCTGGACGACTACGACCGAGTGAGTTCGGCTAACCGTTGGGACGATGCGTCCAAGCTACGTCACGTCGCCTTTTATCTGACCGGAGTGGCCAAGACTTGGTTTTTCAACCATGAGGTTGATTTCACGAACTGGGGCGCTTTTAAACAGCAGCTCCGCCAAATCTTCGGCACACCGGCTGTTCGTTCCGCCCTCGCAAAAAAGACGCTCGACACTCGCAAGCAACAAACCGGTGAATCTTATACGTCGTACATCGAGGATGTGCTTGCTCTTTGTCGACGTGTGAACCCGGCTATGACCGAATCAGACAGAGTTCGCCACACCCTCAAAGGCATCGGAGCTATTGCTTTCCATGCTTTAGCCATCCAGAACCCCGCTACCATTGCTGATATCGTCGCTACTTGCCAGCGCCTTGACGAACTCGAATCAGTACGGTTGCAGCCAGACACCACTGCGAACACGACTGCCGACGACCCTACTTTACGAGCAATGATACGCGCAATAATTCGAGAAGAGCTCCAGTATCTTGGCTTAGCCGCAGGGCCTATGCCTTGTCATGCCTCTGATACCAATCTGCGAGACGTTATCAAGGAGGAATTGGCGTCCATGGCTGGTGCACCGTACACGGACCCTCTAACCCCTAGGGCTCCATCCACGTACGCACAAGTAGCCGCAGCTACTCCAGTCATCGTTCCACCGATGCCTCCAAAACCAACACCGGCCTCCATCGCGTCCATGACTACCAGCGCACCTACCCAAACCAGCTATCCGCAGTGGCGTCCTCCTCGTCCCATCTGCTACTACTGCGGCTATCGTGGCCACATAGCACGTTTTTGCCGCAAGCGCCAGCAAGACGAGCGTCGCGGATATGACGTATACGAACGGGATGACTTTTTGCCCGGAGCTACTTTTCAACGTCTAGGGAGCTTCCACGACCAACGCCGTCCTTATGGTCCACCGCGCGGACGCTCTCCATCGCCTACTGTAGCATCCGAGACGGCTCAGCCGTACCGTCCTGCGAGACGCCGCTCGCCGCCCCCCCCTTCGCCGCTCTACGTCCCCACTGAGACCTGCTTCTCAATTCGCCGATCGCCGTCCGGAACACTAAAGTATGCAGCTTTTGCAGGAAAAGCTGCATCGAACGACAGGACAAAAATTCCTCCATCGCGTCCGTGCAATGTGATATTGGTTGTAATAGAAGGTGTACAAGTAGAAGCTTTAATAGACAATGGTGCTAGTGTTTCAGTCATTCACTGTGAATTGTGTTCGCGACTTCGGAAAGTTACGACCCCCTATGATGGACCTACGCTACTCGCTGCTCAAGGGGCTGCCATTCGACCTATCGCCATGTGCACAGCTCGTATTTCTATCGATGGACTTCTGCATTACGTACAATTTGCAGTGCTAAGTTCGTGTGCCCAGCAGCTCATATTGGGATGGGATTTTCTTTCTACGGCCTCCGCCTCCATCTGCTGCGGGCAACGCGTTCTCCACATGACCGACACGACATATTCACTTCATGCAGATGACGCACGACTTCACTTTCTTGCTGCAGAAGATACCGCGCTACCTCCTCGCCATCAAAGCATTGTGACTATCACGTCTGATGTGATTGACTGCGGCGACGTGCTCGTATTACCATCTGCACGCTGTCTCGCAAGAGGGATTACCTTTGCATCAGGGCTGGTTAGGTTTGATCATGGCTCTGCACTTCTCCACGCTACAAACCCGACATCCGAAAAAATTCTCATCCCTAAAGGCACTACATTGGCTTCCGCCACCGAATCGGAGTCTATATCTGTTGTTTCATTTAAACCAGCTTCCTCTGAAGTTCCTTGTACCGGACGGACCGCATCTCCTTCAGCTGTTGCAGCTGCCATCAGTTCCGACCTGACACATTCGCAGTCACAACAATTGCTTGCTTTGCTCCAGAAACATACGGCTTCGTTTGACGTGCATTCAGCTTCGTTGGGAAAGACTTCGATTACGACGCATCGGATAGAGACAGATGGTACATCCATCGTGCGCCGTAGACCATATCGCGTATCGCTAGCCGAGAGGAAAGTCATTGACGAGAACGTCGCCGACTTGCTCCAACGGAATATAATACGCCCTTCTGCTAGCCCTTGGTCTTCCCCCGTTGTTTTGGTTCGGAAGAAAGACGGCTCTGTTCGATTTTGTGTCGACTACCGAGCACTTAACAAGATCACACGCAAGGATGTAAACCCTATGCCGCGAATAGACGATGCCTTGGATTCCCTGCAAGGTGCCGAGTACTTCTCCAGCATCGATCTACGTTCCGGCTACTGGCAGATACCTATGCATGAGGACGATAAAGAGAAAACAGCGTTTTCAACACCAGATGGGCTCTACGAATTTAATGTCATGCCATTCGGACTCAGCAATGCACCCGCAATGTTCGAGCGCATGATTGACACCGTTCTTCGTGGCCTGAAGTGGAAGACTTGCCTGTGCTATCTGGATGATATTGTTGTTTTCTCGTCAACTTTCTCTCAGCACCTGCAACGTCTGGATGAAGTTCTCCCATGCCTTGCCAACGCTGGACTTCAGCTAAACACCAAGAAATGCCATTTTGCGAGCAAGACGATTAAGGTACTCGGTCACATTGTGAGCAAAGATGACATTCGTCCTGATCCTGACAAGGTTTCAGCAGTTCGGCACTTCCCTCGTCCCGAAAAGACCAAAGATTTGCGCAGTTTCCTGGGCCTCGCCTCCTATTTTCGCCGATTCATACGAGGCTTCGCCTCAATAGCGTCACCTCTGCACAAATTACTGGGTTCTAATGTTCCCTTTGTGTGGTCTTCCGAATGTGAATCTGCGTTCGCCCATCTGAAGCGCGCTCTCACATCGGAACCAGTACTACGCCATTTTGATGAAGCTGCTCCTACCCTCCTGCATACGGATGCTAGTGGTCATGGCATTGGTGGCATTCTCCTACAGCGAGACGACACTTTAGGGGAGAGGGTCGTCGCATACGCAAGTCGCGTTCTGACAAACGCCGAAAGGAATTACACCATCACAGAGCAGGAATGCCTAGCTATCGTTTGGTCTGTACAGAAGTTTCGACCTTAACTTCACGGCCGCCATTTCACCATCGTTACAGACCATCATGCATTGTGCTGGCTTTCGACGCTGAAAAACTTGTCTGGACGGCTTGGTCGGTGGATCCTTCGTCTACAAGAATACGACTTTACTATTACCTACAAGTGCGGAAAAAAACACCAGGATGCAGACGCGCTTTCTCGCTGTCCGCTTCCTACGACACCATGCAATGGACCTCCAACTACCATCCGTGACAAGCTTTCGCATGACGCCTCTTCACATGCTTTCTTGTTGGCCACGGTAGACGAGATGCCTAAACACGACAACGGATTCTTCCATTCTCATCAATTGGCGGACTCTTACTGTCGGCGCATCATAGACCACCTTCAAGGAGCTTCGCGCCCACCTAACGCCCGCCTTCGTCGACAGCTGACGCAATTTAAGATTGACAACCGCGTCCTGTACCGTCATGTCTATCACCCTGACGGTCAGCGCTGGGTTCCTGTCCTGCCACGCTCTCTACGTGCTCATGTCCTGCAGGCTTCTCACGACGACATGACTGCTGGTCACCTTGGTTTCCAGAAAACCTATGACCGCATCAAAGGTCGCTTCTACTGGCCTGGATTGTCCGCCAGTGTAGCGAGGTATGTCGCTTCCTGCGCCCTATGTCAGCGTCGAAAGCTCCCTACATCAGCTCCAAGCGGACAACTGCAACCGGTTCCTTGTCCGTCGCAACCATTTGAAATCGTTGGCATTGACCTGTATGGTCCTCTTCCTGTGACTCCCTCCGGTAAACGATGGATTGTGACAGCCGTTGATCACTTGACACGCTACGCCGAAACTTGTGTGAGCTCTGCCTCAGCCTCTGAAGTTGCTGCATTCATACTTCAATCCTTAATACTGCGCCACGGTGCTCCTCGCGTCCTCCTGAGCGACCGTGGAAAAGCATTCCTCTCGCAACTAGTAGATGAAGTACTCAGAGCCTCCGGAACCACCCACAAGACTACCTCCAGTTACCATCCGCAAACTAACGGCCTCACAGAGCGATTTCATCGCACGCTGTCAGACATGCTAGCCATGTACATCGAACCGGATCACAGAAACTGGGACGCAATTTTGCCATTCGTGACTTTTGCGTATAATACCACCGTTCAACGCACGACCGGTTACTCGCCATTCTACCTTGTCTATGGTCGTTCGCCCAGTTCCTGTCTTGACGCCTCTTTCTTCGCGCCAACTGTCAATCAATGTCCATCCTCCTGTGAAGAATATGTGTCCAGCATTCTGCGTTGTCGCCAGCTCGCTCGCATCAATACCGAAGCACAGCAACAGGACCGCAAGCAGCATTACGACGCCTCTCATCGCGTCGTGTGCTTCCGCCCTGGCGACGAAGTGCTACTCCGGACACCAGTTCGTACTCCTGGCTTGTGTGACAAGTTTCAACTTCGGTTCATCGGCCCCTACAAAGTCTTGGAGCAGACTTCCCCGGTTAACTATCGCGTGGTACCAGTTATTGTTCCAAGTGACCGCCGCTGCCACTCTGCTGAGGTTGTCCACGTGTCCCGTATGAAGCCTTTCACGAGGCGTTCGCCGCCCCTTTGAATTGCGGCCCGGATGGCCGCTCTCGCGCGAGGGGACATTAGTGTAGCGAGATATAAGCTATTCTTTGTCATCTGTACGTGATCATCATCATGTGGGGCTCATATGGGGTTCTTCATCATCGCTTGTGGGGCTGGCTCTCGAGTGTGATCCGTGCTGTGGGCGTGATCGCTTCGTCGTATCTTCGAGTCGGAATAAACGTAGTGACGACTGCTACGTCACAATATATTTAGATGATGTTTTGTTGAAGTTTTATGATACGTCAAAGTTCCTTCCATATCAGGTTTGTATTTATGATGTATTCCTAGTCTGTAATGGCCCTCAAATGAGGGTTAACAGTATATGTAAATAAAAATAAAATAAAATAAACGCATAGACTTCGTCGCCGTGCAGGAGACGATGATAGAGAGTGATTAGGAGACAGAAACGGCTTTGGGACCTTTTGTGTCTGGGTATAATGTGTGCGGTTCACACGCTCATAGCTAATGCCCAAGCTGTTTCGAATTTATGAGAAGGATCCTACTTTGTCCAGCATTTAGTTACCATGTAGAAACTGAAGGTCGATATGTATGCTGTGATTTTGTGTTGTAGTGTATGCCATGGCAAATCGTCAACGTCTATTCAATTAGTGACGCTGAAAAACAAATTCTTTTATTTGATACTGTGTCTACTCTGATGGACTGTGATCGTTGCATTCGGTTAATGGGAGATTTCAATTGTGCATGGGATCCGAGTGACAGAAGTGACATTAACACTCAACGGGTAAGGAGTGGTCAAATTTTGTATAACGCCATAGAAAATGCGGGTCTCAATCATATGTGAGAGTCGGGACAGAGATCTTGCTCTTATACACAAATTCAAGGTCGCTCTTACTCCCGCCTTGATCGGATTTATGTTTGTTGATCAGTCCTCTCCCAAGGACCGTCACGTATTACCAACCCAGTTTCGCTGTCTGATAATGGTATGGTTATTGCAAAGATTGGTAAGAAAACTGTAACTACTTTTTGACCACAGTAGGCAATCTGGGAGCTTAACTCAAGATCCTAAATGGCTAGGAATTTATTAATCACATGCGTATGGCACTAACAACTTCCCTTTCTACAGAGTTGGTGTTATTTGCTGCTTGGGAACTCTTTAAACAAGAAGTTCATAAATTGGCTATAGGAATTGGATCGGTGAAAGCATTCTATAGAAAGAATGAAGAAAAAATTCTTCTTAAGAGCCTATGTAGCCTTTACAGGATGGAATGCGAAATGCAAGCCAGTTAGCAAAGCCATTGTTCACATAGAAAATCCTAAATCTGAGTTACATAAGTAAAGGGGTACGACGCGGCTGAAAGGATGGGACGCTAACCGTTGCTGTTTTTCCATATTAGGTTCCTCGGTGCCTTATCCCCGTCGGTTCTCGAACCCTGGCCACGCTGTGCTTGCCAAGGGTTTCTGTCCCGGTTTCCAAAAATGCAAGGAAGGCCAAGTTCAGTTCCTTCGAATACTGGTGGCTGGCAACATGGCTTATTCCCTGACACCCTCGCAAGCTATGAAGCAGGGTATATAGACGAGCCAGGCACCACTTTGGTTGGGCACGACGCCGCTGAATAGATGTGACGCTTACGGTTGCTATTTTTCCGGGCCGAGAACTTCAAAGATGCAACCTGTCTAAAATGCAGCCATTTACTCCCTTGTTGCGGCATTGTGCCCGACCGAATTGCATAATAAGTTGCGGCGTTTATTGCTATTCTTTTCATTCTTGCGCAAGCAATCTGCATGTTTGTTGTTATTGCTTTCGGGTGACATTGAATCAAATCCCAGCCCTAGCGTCAAACAAACACTTGAAATTGCCCTTGAAACTGTGCGTATGCTAGAAGTGAGTCAGAATAGATTAATCGGTGGAATTAAAGGTTGAGAGAAAAGCAAGATGCTACCGATAAAGAAATTAAAAGCTTGACAGAGAGAGTGGTCACTTTGGAGGCAAATCTCGTTTCACGTGCCTCTACACTGTCTAGCTGCTCCCACCATGATACAGGTTCATTTGCCAATCAACTACAAGGCAGTAGTGTCCAGGTGTGACGAAGCTCAGAACAGAATGTGAGGGTGCAATCTGTTCTTTGGAATTCCTGACGAGGATAAAGAGAATTGGTCAACTACAGGGAAAAAAAAAGTTATTGCCCTGTACTCAGATAAGTTGGAAATCACAACGGCCAGTTCTTAGTTTGAATGTGCTGGGACAATTTGCTTCAAATAAATCTACACCAGTAATTTCCAAGTTCATGTTTCTTTGGGATAAGAATCAAATGCTCACTAGTGCAAATAAGCTGTAGAACACTGGGATCTCAGTTAGAGAAGATTTTTCGCTAGCTACTCGACAGGCACGTAAGAAATTGCTTCAAATTGCCAAAGGATGTAATTGTCCTTACAAACTGATTGCCGACAAACTTCCGTATCGATAATACCACGTACATTTACGAGAGTTGTTCTGATTCCGTACTACCTGCTCGACAGCTAGTTGCCGATGTGCGCAGTGCTAAAGTCCAGCGGCCTTCAGCTTCATGTGCACCTTCACTTCCAGTATCATCTACTAATATCAGCACTCTGTTGCCAAAACGTGCGCTCCTTGAATAATATCTTGAAGATAACATGTCCGATGTTGTATTGGTAACCGAAACCTGGCTTCACGCAGATGTAAGCAAGTCCAAGTTATATCATACTTCTAATCAGTACGCCTTTTATAGCCATGATCGTTCACATAAGAAGGCTGGCGGCGTGTTGGTGGCCATTGATAAAACTATACCTTTTTTCCTTGTTTTTTTCCTTGTTAACACTGACACTACTCTTAAGGTAGTTTGGGTGGCTTGCCCCACATTATACGGGAAGTTACTGATGGGCGTTTATTAGGGCCCACCTGCCGCTCACTGCTTGTTCACGTCTGATCTTCACAAAAGTATTTCCAGGGACCTTGAACACTTGGGCACTAACAAAATCTACCTATTTGGGGATGTTAATTTCCTTGGTAATAATTGGTCGCGCTTGTCTTCATTGAGCATTGATTCACGTGATTTTATTGATCTGTGTATAGTGTTCAATCTTACCCTGGTTGTTTATGAGCCTACTCGCAGCACTAATATATTAGACCGTATTCTCACAACAGAGCCACATATCATAAGCCCTGTCGCGCAGCTTGATTGCTTTAGTGTCCACAACCTACTGCAGTTCTCAGTTGCTATTCGCCTGAAATTTTCTGGTGCTGAACGTAAGATTATCAGAGCATATAACAAGGCAAATTATGAACAAATGAACAATGAACTTGAGGTTTTCTTTCAGAAAACATTTCTTTCATCATTCACAAACAGTTCTGTTGAAAGGAATTGGAGGTCATTTGGAAATATTGTGTCACTTCTAGTAGATAAATATGTGCCACTAGTCACTATATCTAACGAAAAACGTAACCCAAGGTTTAATAAATCGTTTAGATCACTCCGAAATAAAAAGAAAAGGGTATACGCTTCTGCTAAATGGCTACCATATCACTCGACATGGTCTAAATATAAGGATTGTTTAAAATCTTTCTGTCTTGCAATATATGAAGCGAAAAAGAAGCATTTTGCCAAAGATCTGTCCTCACTTTAACACATTAACACTAGAAAGTTTTAAGGAGCTGTCTCTCCTGATCGTGAGAGTTATACTGTTACATTACATAACGCTGACAATGTTCCTGTCTCTGCATCGGAGCGTGCTACAGCTTTCAATTCGTTTTTTTGCTCTGTGTTGACTAATGACGACTCCTCCTCCGTTCCCTGTGTCTCCGACCTTGATTATCGCTTCATGTCCCCTATAAATATTAGTGTTGAAGGCATTTCAAAACTAATACGCGATATAAAGGAGTCTGCATCATTTGGAATTGACAATATCAATTCTAACGTTCTAAAAACACGTCAGCTATATTCAGTCAGATTTTGTACTACATATTTCAGCAGTATATATCAACAGGTCTTCTTCCTGCTTACTGGAAGATAGCTAAAGTTATTCCACTATTCAAAGATGGAGACAGACAGACAGACAGACAGACAGACAGACAGACAGACAGACAGACAGACAGACAGACAGACAGACAGACAGACAGACAGACAGACAGACAGACAGACAGACAGACAGACAGACAGACAGACAGACAGACAGACAGACAGACAGACAGACAGACAGACAGACAGACAGACAGACAGACAGACAGACAGACAGACAGACAGACAGACAGACAGACAGACAGACAGACAGACAGACAGACAGACAGACAGACAGACAGACAGACAGACAGACAGACAGACAGACAGACAGACAGACAGACAGACAGACAGACAGACAGACAGACAGACAGACAGACAGACAGACAGACAGACAGACAGACAGACAGACAGACAGACAGACAGACAGACAGACAGACAGACAGACAGACAGACAGACAGACAGACAGACAGACAGACAGACAGACAGACAGACAGACAGACAGACAGACAGACAGACAGACAGACAGACAGACAGACAGACAGACAGACAGACAGACAGACAGACAGACAGACAGACAGACAGACAGACAGACAGACAGACAGACAGACAGACAGACAGACAGACAGACAGACAGACAGACAGACAGACAGACAGACAGACAGACAGACAGACAGACAGACAGACAGACAGACAGACAGACAGACAGACAGACAGACAGACAGACAGACAGACAGACAGACAGACAGACAGACAGACAGACAGACAGACAGACAGACAGACAGACAGACAGACAGACAGACAGACAGACAGACAGACAGACAGACAGACAGACAGACAGACAGACAGACAGACAGACAGACAGACAGACAGACAGACAGACAGACAGACAGACAGACAGACAGACAGACAGACAGACAGACAGACAGACAGACAGACAGACAGACAGACAGACAGACAGACAGACAGACAGACAGACAGACAGACAGACAGACAGACAGACAGACAGACAGACAGACAGACAGACGGACGGACGGACGGACGGACGGACGGACGGACGGACGGACGGACGGACAGAGAGAGAGAGAGAGAGAGAACTTTAATTACAAGATCCGGAGAAGCTTTGCCCTAGGGCAGAGCTGAGGGCCGCTCCCACGTGGGGACTCGTTGGCCGAGCCTAACCGCCACATCGTGGGCTCTCTGGACAGCCCAAGTTTGACGTGAAAGTTCTGCGCTCTGAATGGCAGAGCTCCATTCTTCTTCTGTGATGCGATTGGGTACCTGTAACGAGGGGCATCACCAGAGCATGTGTACGACATTGCTAACAGCCCCATAGCCGGGGCAAGTAGACCAAAAAGCCTCTGGAGTGATCCTATCGAAAAGGGCCAGGTTTCGATAGCACTTAATCTGAAAGATGCGTAAAGTGGACGCCACAGGTCTAGCCAGTTTGCTGTGAGGAGGAGGATAAGTCCTTCTGCTCAGGATTTCGCTGAAAGTAGTGAGTGTGCCACGAAACTCGAGAAACCCGGAGTCTGATCTCGATCCTGCTCACGCGCGATGAGTTAGTGCGCGCGCTTGGGAGTGGGCGATGTCATTGAGATTGGGAAAGGAGTCAAGCTGGAAGTCGAGGTGAGCCGGAAACCACGTGATGGTGTGTGGAGTGATTATCTTCTTCTTGGGAATGTCATGAGCCTCCTTAGCGGTGTATCCTAAAGAGAAACCCCTGACCTCCAATCTCGAATCAGTGAAGATTTGTGATCTGCTCACCTGGTAACTACCGCTGAATTTCGCTAACATGCATTTGTTGCAACCTTCTCGAGCACATCATTGGCTCCCATATATCCAACCACCTTGAATCTAATAACTTTTTCTTTCAAAATCAACATGGCGTCCGTAAAACGTTGTCTTGTGATACTCAACTATTGGAATTTACGTCAGATTTACGTTATGGCATAAATATTAGCGAAATTATTCATTGCGTCTTTCTCAACTATGCAAGAGCCTTTGACAGGGTTGCTCACTGTCGTCTAATAGCTAAATTAACTGCTCTTAGGATTGACTCATTAACATTGTCTTTAACATTGACTCATTAACATTGTCATTAAATTGTCTTCGCAATTTCTTATCTAATCGGCAACCTTTATTATCTGTGAACAACTTTAGCTCCTCCACATCTGTTGTAACGTCAGGTGTACCCCAGGGCCCTCTTAGTTAGGCCCTCTTAGTTTGCTAGTTTTTATCAATGATTTGCCGAGAAACATTTCCTCCTGCAAACGACTTCTTGCCGATGACTGCGTAATTTACAAAACGATTATCTGTCATTATGACCATCTAACTTTGCAAAATGACCTTCACCTAGTTAATCAGTGGTGCGACCGTTGGCTAGTGACACGCAGCCCATCTAAGAGCTGTGTTCTTTCCTTCACTCATATGAAATCATATCCTAAGTTTTCTTACGAAATCTGTTATGCAGAATTTCCTCGTGACCCTACTTACAATTATCTTGGCGTTTACTTTTGTACTAATCTTGCCTTGAGCTCTCACATCGAGAAGATATGCGCTAAAGCTAGCATAACTTTAGGGTTTTTACGTCGTCATCTGTATTTTTCCCCATCTACCATACGTCAACAGGCCTACCAAACTTTCGTACGCCTTCAACTTGAATATGCTTCATCGATCTGGTCTCCGCATCAACAATACCTAATAGATAAATTGGAACCCATCTAAACTTGTGCTGCCCGCTTTATCACTTCTCATTAACGTCGTCAATCTAGCATTACCCAAATTAAACGCGATGTTCTCCTTCCGGACTTGTATTCCCGCCGCTGTGTTGCCCTTCTATGGCTTTTTCATAAATACTGCTATAACTCATAGTACAGCCGTTTGTCGCTTGGAATTCCTTCTGGAACACCTAATCCACTTCATAACCATCTCAGGTTTGGGTGCATTTTTGGCCGTACACAGTAATTCAACTACTCTGCATTATCACGCGCCATCGCACTATGGTATAGCCTTCCAAATAATATTGTTTCATTAAAAAGTCCAGCCGAAGTTTGTGAACTTTTGGAAATTCACATGTTCGATTGACTATGATGTACGACTTTGTATTGTAAACGTCTTTGTATCTTTTTTCGACTTTGCTTTGCATTGTACTCCCTTGACTTTGTGTGCACTTTTTCCAATGTTTAGCAGTGTTTCCTTTTTGCCAATGCACAAACTTGTTTGTTTCTCCTACTATGTAGTTCCCTTTTTTGCCCCAAATATTTGACTGTTTTCTGTAACCCCCCACCCCCTACTCAATGCTCCTCCGAGCCCGTAAGGTAAACTGAATAAATAAACAAATAAATAAATAAATAAATAAATAAATAAATAAATAAATAAATAAATATGATGTACTGCGTTACAAATGGGCCATCTCGAAATAGGCGTGTTCTGCAGTCTGAGAAGCCCACACGTGAAGCTTTACTTGATGAGCAACGTCACGCTAGTCCAAAGTAATTCCGCAAATATTCTCTAAAGCTAGTATTCTAAGACATACGAAGGACATACGTTCTGAGTTGAAAATTTACTACAGTGTGTTGTTTAGTACCCCTCCCGACGATAACGATGCAAAACACTTAGAGAGTTTTGTTCCTCTTGTAAAAACTTTACAGGATGATGGGCGTGCATTCATGAGTGGTACCCTTACAATCCAAGAAATGGAGCTAGCAATTGTTCAGCTGCCATCGTAGAAAACACCCGGCTCTGATAGACTGTCGAATGAATTATACAACGCTTTCAAATCAATTATCAACCGCATATTATCGGACATTTTTATTGCAAGCGGAGAGGTCGATGCCCTTCCGCAATCTTGGAAAATCCACACAGTTTAATTCCCAAAAGTACAGATAAGAAGAAACTGCGTTCTGTTGAAAGCAACCGGCAGATCACATTGTCAAACGCAAATTATGAAATTCTGGCAAACGTTTTATCTAATAGATTGCAATTTCTGACGTCAATTCTAATTGGTTCTCATCAGACGTGTGGAAATAGGTGCCTATCCATTCGAACCAGCGTACATATCGCCCACACACTTCTTCAATACTTTTGCGGTTCCACTGAGCAGCTCGCAATGATACAGGTAGACCTTGCTAAAGTTTTTCATCGTGTTAGTCGCTCCTAATTATCTTCCCTTCTGGAACATTCCAAAGTTGGCTCCATTATGCCTAAAGGATTTAGACTTTGCTGACTTGTTGTTCTACTAGTTTAGGTATTAATGACCATCTCTCCGAACCCGTTGCTATTTGCTTTCAGTGAAACAAGAATACCCGACTTCCCCACTACTATTCGCTCTTTACCTCGAGCCCCTATGTTTAAGCGTTATATTGTCGAGTTAAATACATGGCTTCAATATACTGGGTAACATTATATAAAGGTCTTGGCTGACGCAGATCATCTTGCGTTCTTCTGCTCGTATCAATAGAACGAATGAACTCCTCAAAAAGGTCAGGCTTATGGTTCGCATCACAGTGCTATACACCAGAACAGTTTGCAGGCGTTAATTGTACTGATGTCCCACCAAAGTTACTTCGCGTGCCGATAGACGCATATGTATTAAGAGCAGAGTATGTGAAAGAACGGGTTCTGGCCCTGCAAATTTACGCCCAGAGATTCGTTCCACACATTTTACTTTTTGGAAAAGGGGAAGCCTCCAATAATTCTTGGCAACTAAAATTTACTAGGTATTGCAAGTTATTCATGTGCTAGGCTCTACGTCCAACTGTTTCACTAATTCTGCGCGACTTTCGCATGGTCTTCAATTTTTGAGGCCAAAAGGCGAGACAACATATTTAGGCATCTTAGTAAAAGTTGGCCGGGCTTAGTACATCTTTATGTGTGGCAAATAGTGTGTCGTTCCTTATTGTTTTCGCGCTACTTCACATCCTCTAATTCGGTCATTCATACAAGTCGCACTAGTTAATGCATTACCTGGTTTAGTTGTCTCTTCGAATTTTTCTTCGCGTTTATGCGTATGGGGGTTCATGCAAGAAGATTACTTAGAGGTTCGTTTCCTGATAGTTCAGTTTTCAACTGAATACTTGTACTCTGTGTCGAGTAAACCGTTATACACAGAGTTCCTGTACATGTTATTCCCCCTCCATTTTACCGATCACTATACAATAAATCACCAGGCCACGATGAGCAGCGAATTCGTAAAATGTACTCATGGCCTTTCTGCAAAACATTATTTTATAAGCCTCATAGTGAAACCATATTGGTAAGAGCATGGCTACAAAAGAAGGGTATCTTTGTCTCTTTCTATTAACTGTTACCTTTGTGATGTGCCGGAATCAAGAATTAATGCTCATGCTCTGCTGACAGTGTGCTCATATTGTGCTCATATATAATTATCGCTCATACGGTGCGATACCTGCTGCCGACCCCTAATTATAATGCGCATTTCGATATGTGTTTCTCATGGGAATCCACAGTATATGGAAAACGCGAATGATGGACCGAAACGCCGAAACGGTTGTACTTTAAAGGGTACATTCCATTCAGATGACACTATACCTAAAACATGTTTATGATGGACTCGACAATACTGCCGGACTGGTGCCCCATTTTGGGGAAGTGCCTATCCTTGCCACCTTCCTAACATAGAACCAAAGCTTCCACCCACAGTAAGAACCCAGCCTTTTCAGTGTGACTTTCATTGTGCACTCCATTCTCTGACTATGCACAAATGGTGAATGTCAGGTTGAATGCTACTGTGATAAATACCAAGAAAGACAGTAAAAATATTGTAAGATACTGTGGTACAGTATGTTAGTAAGACAGAGTGGTAAAATACGTGGTTTGGGACCATCAGGTCGCAAGTACGAATTCTTGGCGTATAAGTTTTTTCCCTTTTTGCTTTTTGCACTACCAAATTTACCTAGCCCTGAAGAGGTCTGTGTCAATTTTTAATTAAAAATTGATCAGGAACTACAGATTGTCGACTACGGGATGTCACACTACAGACAACATACGTCAGACAGCAGAACGTCAGAAACAGAATGTCCCAATATACGAGACTGAAATTTCCCGCTGTGTTTTTCAACTGGAGAATAAAGAAAGTGCGATAAAATGTTATATGTCGGATCATGTGCATTGTGCTATCATTTATTCTGAGTTTTATTAATGGTTGGCTACTGTATCCAGTGTTGTGCAATAATACTATTGACACGTGTACTTATCTTTATCGGGCGACCACGTTTGGCCGCCTAACAAAAGTTATTGTGCAGCGCAGGACGCGCCTGCATGTAAAAGAAGTTTCTGGAATGTTATCGATGGTTCCCTCCACTGTCTTTCACCGCAACTTGTGTAATCTGATTGCATGTATGCGCGACGCGAATAGTGTAGAACTTTGTGGAAGACACGCAGGTCTAATCGGTTAATCTGGAACATTTGACGGCTGATCCATAAAAGCCGACGCGCTTGACCCGCTGATCAGATTTTCGACGATCGCCGAGCGTGTTCGCCGCTATCGTTGTGCTATAAGTGTAGCCTGTGTTGTGGGCACAGGTTCGCCCAATAAAAGTTAGTTTTGTCATTCACAGTATTGCTACTGTGTTATTCAACGTCACCACCACGTGACAATATGCCACAGCAATTATTGTGTGCCTCTCAGAACAAATTGAATGCCTTTCTCAGTCAAAAGAAGCCGACAAACACTGACACCAAGGACAACATAGGGGAAATTACTTGTGCCGAATTATTGAAATGAAGTAACGATAAGTTAAAGGTAATTAAAGTGGATGAAAAAACAACTTGCCGCAGGTGCGAACCGAACCCAGAACCTTCGCATTTCGCGTGCGATGCTCTACCAATTGAGCTACCGCGGCGCCGTTTTCCCATCCACTTTCTTGGGTGTTTATGTGCCCTAGTAGAACCGTGGGAGTGTTAGCCAGCGCCACCACTCACAGACCTTGGCGGCGGATGTGGAACGTCTTTTTGCCGCAGGCGTCACGAGAACGTGATCTTTTTGGGTGAAGGCAACTGGTCAATAAACCCACATATGCTACTTGAAGGCATCAATGTGGCCAGAGTCGAGACCCTCGTTATGTAATAAACGAAAAGAAATGGGGTTAACCGAGGGGCTCGATTTTTATTAGTCATATCATAAGAAGCCAACAAACACTGACACCAAGGACAACATAGGGAAAATTACTTGTGCTTAATAATTGAAATGAAGAAACGATAAGTTAAAGGTAAAGTGGAGGAAAAAACAACTTGCCGGAGGTGGGAACCGAACCCACAACCTTCGCATTTCGCGTGTGATGCTCTACCAATTGGGCTACCGCGGCGCCGTTTTCCCATCCACTTTCTTGGGTGTTTATATGTCATAGTAGAACCCTGGGAGTGTTAGCCAGCGCCACCACTCGCAGCTCTTGGCGGCGGACGTGGAACGTCTTTTCTGCCGCAGGCTTCACGAGAACGTGATGTTTTGGGTGAAGGCAACTGGTAAATAAACCCACATATGCTACCTGAAGGCATTTATGTTGCCAGAGTCGAGACCCTCGTTATGTAATAAACGAGGGTCTCCTTGGTGTCAGTGTTTGTTGGCGTCTTATGATATGACTAATAAAAATCGAGCCCCTCGGTTAACCCCATTTCTTCTCGTTTATTCTCAGTCAAAAGTTAATAATAGGCTGAAAACAATAAACAGACTTTTCTGATGATGGCTTGAAGTGTGTAAATTTTAAAATTACCTGTTCATATATATATATATATATATATATATATATATATATATATATATATATATATATATATGTCCTCAGAATATATATATGTCCTACGCAAATGTCCTCCCCCCATACATTAGAACAAGTACTTCAATAGTACGACTTGGCAAAGGGCAACGAAATACACCCATCAACACCCTCCCAGTCTCAAGCTTGTATTATTTGGCGGCATGTAATTTCATTATTGCCAAGAACGACAGTCTTGACTTGTTGAAACCAGCTAAAATATCCTGGTGTTAACAGCGCAAAACGTAGACGGCGACACGAGATGAGACGACGACACCACGAGCGCGGACCTTTGAAAGTCAGCTCTCGTTGTGTCGACTTCTCATCTCGTGTCCACGTCCACGTTTTGCGCTCTTAACACGAAGGAAAACCAACAAGCCCAAGGTGCTGTTCTAGGCAGTTACAACAGAACGTAGATTTTACGCAGTGCAATTTTTTTCTAGCAATACACTCAATGTAAAGGCTTGCCGATGTGGTATCGATGCTTTAAAACAACATATAATAATACATGAGCTGCTCCATGGGCAAGATTTGATAGAAGCAAGAATCGGAAGGAGACAAGCTACTAATTACGGAAATTTTAGCTATTCTAGATATCTTGTTTTTTGTGAGCGCTACATGTGTTTCAATTGCTTTTGCTGATTTTCTCAGAACCCACCTTTTCACGTTTCTTTCATGGACCAAGAAGTATAATTGGTACGCATAATTCTTTACCTGTATCCGGTGACTAGATTTAACCGGCTAAGAAATGTTAAACGCTATCGCTCGGCGCAGGATGTGCCTGCAGCTGTCGGAAGTTTCGCGAACAAGAGCAGCCACATGATGGCTGTCAGTGCGAACGAAGAAGAACAACTTTATTGAAGAATAAAACGCTCAATGGGTGGAGCCCCTTGACAAGGGCCCCACTGGCTTCCGCATACCGTCCTGATTGTCGGATGATGCCCTTTGGGCCTCTTCCTGTGAACTGGACAGCGCCGCCTCCCATTGTTTATGCTCCGAAATTTCTTTGTCTTTTGTGGATATGCGGAGCATGCCCATAAGATGTGGTCTAAGGTTGGCGTGGTAACGATGAGTTCGGCGCTGATGACATCAGTGACGTCTTTCGCAGTTGTATGCGTCGTATTCATCGTTGTATTCTGAGTCTTCACGTCGTCGCTTATCGATAATGGGGCATGAGTAGAAGTACTGGCAACCTCATCCGCGGAGGTAGCTGCGGCTAGTTTCCGTGTCGAGGGCTAAGGGACCGGTCCCTAGTGACGTTGGTAAAACTGCGACGAGTCGGCGAACTGTTCACAGGAGCGTCGTTGTAGGCCCATCGACCATTATACGGAGAATAGGCATAGTTGGCAGGAAAGCTTTGGTTTTGAGCGACGCCATAGTCGTTCCATTTGTGGCATACTCGACAGATAGGTCCAGCTTCGTTACAGGGGCAGCACAGCGGCCGGCAGTCGACGTGGCGCCACAAATTGGTTTTCCGACGCTGATAGTTCGGCGGCAACTCTCCATGGAACCAAGGAGTAGCAGGTGCATGTCGAAGATATTGCATTGTTTGTGCAGGCCTGACCGCGGGTTTGGTGGAGTCAGCAAGGGTGTCGGTATCGACTCTGTTTGTTGCGTAGGTGACGTTCTAGTTGTGGATGTCAACAGCGGCGAAGTCGTGCTGGATTAGCGGCGAACGGCTTCCGCATAAATAAGGCGCCGCGGCACGTTACCACAGTCTGACGATGAGAAACCTTGCCGGACTTCTTCTCGGACCACATCAGCTACAAAAGATAACGCTGGTGCCGGCTCCATAGGCGCAACAACAAATCCAAGCTGCCGAAGCCCTTCTTGCACAACCTCTTGGACAGCTTCACGCAGAGGCCTGTCGTTACTTGCAGCCAGTACGGAAGTGTTGGCCGCCGAGTTATTCATGTCATGCTAGCGGTATCGTTGCTGCAGGGCCCATTCAATGGCTGTGTCCTCTTTTGTGAACTCCGCAACTGTTGTCGAGGAATTTCTCACAAAGCCTGCAAAGAGTTGCTCTTGCACTCCTCGTAAGAGATGCCGCAGCTTTCTCTCCTCTGGCATTTCGGGCTCAGCCCTGCGGAAAAGACGGGCAATGTCTTCGGAGAACGTGGCACCGCTCTCATTGAGTTTTTGAATGCAAACTTCCAGGAGACTCTGCGCACTTTCCCTCCTGTGGATGCTTGTAGCGGCATCCAGCAGCTGTGCGTTGATGTCGTCCCACATGGCAAAGCTCCTCTCCTAGGGGACCTACCATGTAGGAGCATCGCCCTTCAGATAGAAATAGACACTCGAGAGTTTGCCATCCGAGCTGTTTTTATGGTTGTATTTGGCGACGTGTTCGAACTGTTCTAGCCAATCATGAACGTCTTGAATGGCATCACCATGAAGGCTCTGCGGAACCACAGGATTCTGTAGTGTTACTTGCGATGGAACTACGGTGGCCATGATAGTTGTAGGAGGCAACCGATTTTGCGAGGTTTCATGCAGGGGACTGGACTCGGGCTCTAGGCCTTGCAGGCGACCACTGAACCAGCGGACCAGTGTATCGATGAGTGATGGAGATTGCGGGCTTGATCGTCGGCTCCGCGAAGAGTTTCCAAGCATGAAGAATACTCAGCACCTCCACCAGTGTAACAACAAGGGATTGACGAGGATGCGGAGTCGCAGCACCAAAAAAATACGCTTTGTCAGTCGTCAAAGGAAACCAAGAACGTCTTCTTCGTCTCCACTCTTAACCTACATACCCGTGTTATTCAGCCTCGTCCACACTGGCCCATTACCCGCGGCAATATAGTTCTGCCAAATATAGTTGTGCCTTGCATAGAGACGAAGCGCGAGTGCTGATGTCGATATTTTATGCACTATTGTTACTTCAAAGTTAAAAAGAAACTGTTTCGGCAGGCGTGCAATAATTAATCAAACGTGTTTTTTTATATCTAGAAGAGCATACAGATCACGCACTTATATTTTCAAGCTTGCTTTACAGCAGGCTGTTTTAGGCTGGGCTTGGGCGGCCGAAGACAAAATAGTCTAGTTACAGTTTGCAGCAGCCTTGCAGCGAGCGTCGGCGCGCGTCAGAGCTTGTGCCAAGTGGTTATGTGCCCTTTTTTTTCTACCGACGCAAAGCGACGCGTTCGCTTATAGGCGCGTGCCGAAGCCTACTGACGCGTGCCAGTGGTTGCACCTTTAGACGCCAGGCGCATAAGAGCCCGTTAAGAGCCCGATGGTCGGGCATAAGAGCCCGACCATCGGTCGAACTATAGGCGCTGTTGTCCTTGCCAATGTGAGGTAACGTTTGCGCACGTTGACGCTACGTCGGGCTAAATTTGGGCCTTAAAACGAAGCTTTTGATCGGGTACTCGTATCTGAATAAATGTAAAAGGAGAATTTGCTTTTCTCGGCAAGGGTGCACTTCGCCAAATTTGACAAGGTACGTTGCAATTAAAAGAAAGACTTAAAATCCAGTGACTGTTGGTTTCGGATTTTTGATATAGGCGGTCAATTTTTTTATTAAGAAATGTCAAAAATCACTCATTTTTAGAAAATGAAACTATCACTTTGTCCACATTGAATGGTCTAATCGATGCCGTTTAGAAAACCACAATATCTGTTCTTTATGCAGAGCTACCGACAAACTTCGTGCTTCTATTTTTTTTTGAACTATAGAATTTTTGAAAATTCTTTTAACCCTATGCAGGCCATCAATCGAAATTCCGCTTCGGAGGGCCGCTAGAATTTAGCTTTCCCTTGCAAATGCAACAAATTTCACTAAAATGGGTCCTGGAGTTATCTCAGAAAAACGTTTCTGCATTTTATGTGCATTTGACAGGGCCGCGTCGGAGTTGGGCCCGAGCATAGACTTCTATGGGCCCGATTAAAAGCTTCCTCTTAATGGCTGGATCCGCGCCAACGGCGAGCCCCTTTCAAGGACGAGTTCTCGCCACCGGTCGACGAGAGTTCGCCGAGTTCAGTTCGCCGAGAGAACGCGCAACGCGTGGCCGTCCCATCTGTTTGGCGACAAAGAACCGAGCGGAAATGAACCTGGCGTTGGGTGCGCGAGACCCTTTCGTGTCGTTTCCCTCCCCGGCGGAAGCGAAACGTATCTGATTGACTGAGCGCGTGGCACGACAGCGCGTGTATGCAGCTGGACGTCTCGCTAGTGCCTCACGCACCAACGCCGGTGCAGCTGTGAACTGATCCGACCCTCCTTTCCTGCTGGTGCTCGACTTTGGGAGCAACTTAGTTCTTGCGTTATCATTAGAACGCCACTTGTCAGTCAATGCAAACTTAGCTTGAAAAATCGTCAAAATATTTTCGTTTTCAAACGGCCCAAGTGAGTGTCCACAAGCGTGGACATTAGCTGGGGGCGTGGTGAATATAAAAGAAACAATTTCACCTTTGCAGGCGCAAGAAAACATCACATTTCATGCTCGAACCTCTCGAGTTCGCTTTGCAATATTTGTACCTGCATTACACTGCATTTGCAACTTCACAAAATTCGGGGAAGTGGTCAAAACCATGTCCTCGTGCCGCCGTCTGGGAGCTAGGCTGGTCTTGTCTCTGGAGCTGCTCGTCTACTTTCGGACTTTTATTCACCGGTACCGTTTCGATTTGCTTTAGATCAGGTTAATGTTTTGTCTACACCCTTCTTTAAGGACAGGAGAATATGCACCTCTTTTCGAGGTAGGTGCAAAGCGGTTGCGTCGCGCCAGTATTCGACCCATGCATTTCAGTGTGCTATGTCGAAGAAATGTGTGAGGCTCTTAACCGCGCCTTTCCTAGATTTGATCTTCATTCTAGCCTATGAAATATACCTGTCAATGAGGCCCACTCCCTTGATCGATTGGATATATTTTGATACACTTCCCAGGTGCGGTACTAATTTGTTTTCATTTCATCATTCAACCAGTACTTGCATGAATAAATATGGTTTATTCTGAAAGCAGCGGAAAATAAATTTACACCTTTGTTGTCTTTCCATTTGACCGGACACGCATTTCTGTTTTCACGCACACGGGAGGTCGACTCTCCACGGCTTACTCTGCTGTCATTGGGAAGGTTTACAGCAGCCCTCTCAATGCGGGTTTGATTTGCTGTACCAGGCATGACCTTTTTCTCGTGAAGTCAGCTATCCCAATACTCATCATCATCATCATCATCATCATCATCATCATAATCATCATCGTCATCATCATCATCATCATCAGCCTCGTTATGCCCACTGCAGGGCAAAGGCTTCTCCCATACTTCTCCATCTACACCGGTCATGTACTAATTCTGGCCATGTTGTCCGTCTAACTTCTTAAACTCGTCCGCCCACCTAACATTCTGCCGCCCTCTGCTACGCTTCCCTTCCATTGGAATCCATTCCGTAACTCTTAATGACCATCGGTCATCTTCCCTCCTCATTACGTGCCCTGCCCATGCCCATTTCTTTTCCTTGATTTCAACTAAGATATCCTTAACTCGCGTTTGTTCCCTCACCCAATCTGCTCTTTTCTTATCCCTTAAAGTTACACCTATCATTCTTCTTTCCATAGCTCGTTGCGTCGTCCTCAATTTAAGTAGAACCCTTTTCGTAAGCCTCCAGGTTCCTGCCGCGTATGTGAGTACTGGTAGGACACAGCTGTTGTAAACTTTTCTCTTGAGGGATAATGGCAACCTGCTGCCTGCCTGCCGAACGCACCCCAGCCCATTCTTATTCTTCTGATTATTTCAGTCTCATGATCCGGATCCGCAGTCACTACCGAGTTCTCTTCCGAGAGTGTTAAACATTACTTTAGTTTCCTGCAGATTAATTTTTAGACCCACCCTTCGGCTTTGCCTCTCCAGGTCAGTGAGCATGCATTGCAGTTGGTCGCCAGAGTTACTAAGCAAGGCAATATCATCAGCGAATCGCAAGATACTAAGGTATTCTCCATTAACTCTTATCCCCAATTCTTCCCAATCCAGGTCTCTGAATACCTTCTGTAAACACACTGTGAATTTACACCGACATTTAGATGGGGGCGAAATGCGAAAAACACCCGTGTGCTTAGATTTAGGTGCACGTTAAAGAACCCCAGATGGTCGAAATTTCCGGAGTCCTCCACTACGGCGTGCCTCATAATCAGAAAGTGGTTTTGGCACGCAAAACCCCATAATTTTTTTTTAAAATAATCGGATGAATAAGAATGGGCTGGGGTGCGTTTGGCAGTCATGTTAAGATCATCAACAAGAGGCTGCCATTATCCCTGAAGAGAAAAGTGTATAATAGCTTTGTCTTACCAGTACTCACCTACGGGGCAGAAGCCTGGAGGCCTACGAACAGGGTTCTACATAAATTGAGGACCACGCAACGAGCTATGGAAAGAAGAATGATGGGTGTAACGTTAAGGGACAAGGAAACAGCAGATTGGGTGAGGGAACAAACGCGAGTAAATCGCACCTTAGTTGAAATCAAGAAAAAGAAATGGGCATGGGCAGGACATGTAATGAGGAGGGAAGATAACCGATGGTCATTAAGGGTTACGGACTGGATTCCAAGGGAAGGGAAGCGTAGCAGGGGGCGGCAGAAATTTAGGTGGGCGGATGAGATTAAGATGTTTGTAGGGACGACATGGCCACAATTAGTACATGACCGGGGTAGTTGGAGACGTATGGGAGATGACTTTGCCCTGCAGTGGGCGTAACCAGGCTGCTGCTGATGATGAAGAGGTGCTGAAGCCGCAGGTTTTGTTAAACACGGCGTTGACGTTCAATCTGGCAATCTTCGAATACTTTTGGCGTGCTTGGCTGACCACGTTCTCTCCAACGCCATCGCTTACACTACATGCTCATGTTAGACGCAACGCAAATACGCAACGACCATAATGAAGTATCATTTGCACGCTAGCCGACATGTTGTCGGTGCACATTCCCGCAGATCACCGGGATAGGAACGTGGCACTGTCTTTGGTGACATTTGAGTGTAACTCCTCACTTGACAACACCGCTTGCTATTTATAACTTTTCTGTCGACAGGTGCTGCTGTATTTCCTGTGAATATACGAGGGTGGTTCTGAAAGGAAGTATCGTAAATTGCTTGAAAGATGGTACACCAGGTAAAACAATCTCCATGGGAGTCCGCGCCCGATGCTCGTTCAAGGACGGAAGGAGCGTCAATCGCGGAGGAATAAAACATGGGCAGTGCGCCGAAGAAGACAGAGTAGCAGCATACCAGCGTGTCCGAGGTTATTCGAGTACAAATCAACATGGTACACATACATGGGCTGACAACCTCGTCACCAATGGAAGTGCGTCTTGTTATCCGCTATGAAAGGGCGCGTGGGAATAGTGTGTCCAGTCATCCATGAACGCCTACGGATGGTGTATTTTGAAGAGATCATGTCTCAGGCCTTGAACTGCATGGCACCGAGTTTTACCACAGTGCTTTCTTGAAATTGATTTCACGCTACTACAAATGTGTCAGGTTCGGAGGCGACTATGTGCAAAAATAGTGCGAGGTGTATAGTTCATGATGCCAGGGTGGATCTGTTTTTTTTTGGTAATATGGTTTCCGTATGAAAGTAAATGACGAGAGTTACTTTCGGAACATCTCTCGTATTTTTTGCTTTAGATGCGACCACTGAGGTGACTTTAGATGCTTGTGGTGGTGTGCTGTGACTGATCACACAAGTGAATTCACTCGTGCCTATTTATCCGCTTAACAACAGCACAAAATATTTTTATGTGGCAGCCACACCTGGATCGCCTGCTCGTCAAAAAAAAACGGTTTTGCTTACCAGTTGATCTAGTTCCGCCCTGCACCTACGTCCATGTTGTGAGCCTCGGTGCCTCACTGTAAGTTCTTGACCCCTACATCAAAGCAATACAGTACATGAGGTCCTAGTGTTTTTGTCGCTTATCACCTCTGCGTCACCGACAACTACAATTTAGGCTATTGGAAAAAAATAATAGAGATCCAACGTTCAACCGTACAATATAATACTAGCTGTAGGGCCTAGTAATGTGTTTGTTATTCCTTTTTTGTTCACTTTTTCACCTGTATAAATCACTATATTGTAACCAAGGGTGGCCGGTTGTGTTACCCATGGGTCGTTCTTCCTGAAGCCACTCATCCAAGCAATAATGAATATTTCAGCACATTGAAGCAAGATAATATACAGCTCATACGCAATAAACCTGTGAGGCATATAAAGATCTTCCAAAATTAATAATTGTAATCTGATTGGTAACCGCAACATTGGCGGTCGGCTGAAGATGAATTCTAGCACGCCGAATTTAATGCTACACCTAATGGCTTATAAGAGCTATAATTTTGGTAAAATTTGCTGCCTCAATTCCAACATGTGTCAAATGCCCAAAATGTCAGTGCACTGTGTCCCAACTTTAATACCAGTCTTTCCTGTATAACGTTGACGATGTTGCAATTGTCCGCAGATTTCTTCTTTAACAGAGCAGAAACTGTGGAAAATGTATTAGACATGGAATCTATAGTGCAAACTACATGGTGCAGTGAATCTTGTAGGGCTTCCCACTGGATGCAGGGTTTGCATACTTATAAGTTCTTTCTAATGATTTATTATGTGCAGTAATGCAGGCCTCCTCGCGATAATACTAAGCTGCAAATGACGTTGCATTATTACAAAACTGCGATTGTTCTCACAGGAGCGTTTGTCAAGGTATTTGGCAGCGTAGTCCCATTATATCAACGGATTATGTTCCTGTCCAACTGCAGCGAAAACTTCTACGCTCCTTTTTGATATAAATGACTTGAATGACCTATAGTTTCATGAAAAAGGAACGCCAGAAAATTGTCCATCATTCATGATTTTCATAAGTGCGATAATGACAGGTATCCGTAAACGTGAGCTTTTGCTGCGTATCGCAGTCTCGGTTAGCAGTGAGAAACACATCGGTTTACAATGCCAGATTAGTCACAGTGGTCGCTGTAGTGTTTTACTGTGGCTGAAGTGATTGGTTCAAAACTTGGTTGGCCTTGCTCGCCCGCTCATTGTGCTACGCAGACGACAAGGGTTGTCGCCAGCTCGTCGCGTCATTCTGAGCTGAGGACTTCCTTTAAACCGCCGCCACTGCAATTGGAGCCCATGTAACTGCAGCATTGTGCACTTGGTAGCAGGGCACCCTAACGACTACGCTACTGCCTTATAATGCATTACTTTTCATCGAGCGCTATTTGAGGTTTCGTAATAGCACGAATTTTAACTCATTTATCGCTCATATGCATGATAGTGAAACGGGCTTTAAGTAGTACATTCGAATGCGTGAGCTAAAGTAATTAGTTAAAAGGTTGAGTAGTGAAATTTGATTTAACTGTAATTACAGCCGAATTTTCGAGTAATGTAGCTCACTCGGTAGTTCTGTGCTACAAGTTATCACAAGTTATACAAGCCACAAGTTATCACAGCAGATCTGCTATATGCTAGCTTCAGGTAGCTTTCGTGCGTAAGCAAAAAAAGTTGCGGCCACCCCAGAGCTGACAAAGATAAAGCATGAATCAAAAGCGTGTCGCCGGGTATTTTACGTAGAAAGTGGGGCTGCATCGTGTTGATGCAGTTGTTGTGATTTATTTACTAGCACGAACAAAACTAACGGAAGAATAGGTGGCACAGGAGAGAGTTCTAGCCTTCAGCTGTCCAGCCTTATTGAGAATAACCTGCAAGGAATCACTGTATGATCAAATAAGTGCGCAGACAGACGCATTAACGAATGTGCCACGTCGGACACAACCGAATGCTCAATGAAGTCGATATGCATCCGCAGGAAGCCATTACAACGCATTCGTAGGTTATCCTCGAGGTACAAAACTTCTTTATGAGTGAGTGCCACTGACGCAGTGACCAGGCGGAGTGAAAGCGCACCTTGGCTCTCAAGATACAAGCGTAATCATTAACGTAGACAGAGATTCTTACAGTCAACACAGCCAAAATGTAGATGTAGATGTAAATGTAGATGTAGATGTAAGAAGACGGCGTTCCGAACGGTAAGTTTTTTGCTGTTCCGCACTTCAAAGGATTTATCGGCCCCTGGCCGAGGTGCTGCTCAAGCTTCAGCCCACAGAAATGGCTACCGTGTTGTCCTATCTCGTTCTCCTACCAGCAAGCTGGTTGTGCACTCAGTTTCCTGCATGCTGCATGTTTCCGTACAGAGCTCAAGACGCCCTTCGGAACGTTATTCACCTGAAGAAAATGAGTTCCATCGGTCAATTTGAGATGTCACATGTGTGGATGGTGAAGTGCAGATCAGCAATGATAGAATCAAAGATAGTGACGTGCGAGGTATCATGAGTGAAGGTAGACGCTGCGTCGTTATTGGTCCTCAGCCTACGGAAGTTAAAGTGAAGCTTTTATGGCTCCCTTAGCGCTTGGAAGACGACTGCGTTCGAGATAAGCTGAAGGCTTAAGGGAAAGTGAAGTGTATATCAGCAGAAATCTGGAGAGTATCGAAGTAGCCTTTATCAGATGGAGTGCGAAATGCAAAGCAGCAACATCGTTCACATAGAGACTCTTAAATGTGAGTTACAAAAGTAAAGGGGCACGACGCCGCATAAAGGATGGGATGCTTGCAGTTGATGTTGTTCCAGATTACGTTCCTTGGTGCCTTATGTCCGTGGGTTCTCGAATCTTAGCCACGCTGTGCTGGTCAAGCATTTCTGTCCCGGTTTCCAAAAGTGCAAGGATGGCCAAGTTTGGTTCCTTCGGATACTGGTGGCTGGCAAGATGGGTCATTCACTGATGCCCTCGCTAGCTAGGAAGTGGGATATATAGGCCAGCCAGGCACCACTTCGGTTGAGCACGACACCGCTGATATAATGGGACGCTTACCATTGCTGTTTTTCCGGGTTGGTTACTTCAAAGATGCATCCTCTCTAAAATGCAGCCATTACTGTCTTGTGGCGGTGCGTGCCCGACCAATTGGCATGATATGCTGCGGCGTTCGTTGCTGTTCTTTTCGTTCTTGCGGATGAAATCTGCATGTTTGATGCTGCTTTGTGGTGATGTTGAATCAAATCACTGCCCTAGCGTCGCACAAACACTTGAAATTGTCCTTGAAAATGTGCGTAGGCTAGAAGTGGGTCAGATTACATTAATCGGTGAAATCAAGAGGTTGAGGGAAAAGCAAGATGCCGCTGATATGAAAATAAAAAGCTTGACCGAGAGATTGGTCACATTAGAGGCAGAGCTTCTTTCACATGCCCCCACACTGTCTAACTGTTCTGATCATGCTACTGGTTCATTTGCCAATCAACTTCTGACAGTCGTGTCAAGGTGTGAGGAAGCTGAGAACAAAATGAAACCGTGCAACCTGTTGTTCTTTGGAATTCCCGACGAGAATAAAGAGAGTTGGTAAACTACAGAAAGAAAATTTCTCGCCACGTGTTCAGATAAGTTGGAAATCACAGCAGCTAGTTATCAGTTTGAACGTGTGCACCGGCTGGGAAAACTTGCTTCAAATAAGTCAACAGTAGTAACTAAAAAGTTCCCGTTTTTGAAGGATAAGCAGGAAGTGCTCACTAGTGCACACAAGGTGAAAAATACTGGGGTCTCTATCAGAGAATATTTTTCGCTAGCTACTCGACAGGCACGTAAGAAATTGCTTCAAATTGCCAGAGGATGTAATTGTCCTTACAAACTGAATGTCGACAAACTTCCGTATCGATAATACCGCGTATATTTACGAGAGTTGTTCTGATTCCGTAGTACCTGCTCGATAGCTAGTTGCCGATGCGCAGTGCTAAAGTCCAGCAACCATCAACTTCATGTGCAGCTTCACTTTCAGTATCATTTACTAACATCCGCAGTCTGTTGCCAAAACATGCCCTCCTTGAATAATATCTTGAAGATAGCAAGTCTGATATTGTAGTGCTAATGGAGACTTGGCTTTACGCAGATGTAGGTGACCCCGAGTTATATTATACTTCTTGTCAGTACGCCATTTATCGCCATGATTGTTTACATAATAAGGGTAGTGGTGTGTTGGTGGCCATCAGTAAAACTATACCTTCTTTCCTCCTAGACACTGACACTGCTCTTGAGGTAATTTGGGTTGCTTGTTCTCATTATACGAGAAGTTACAGATGGCCGTTTGTTATCGCCCACCTGCTACAGTGACCACTTGTTCGTGTCTGACATTCATAAAGTATTTCCAGGGCCCTTGAACAGTTTCCCACTATGAAAACGTATTTGGGGGTTTTAGTTTTCCTGATACTAATTGGTCTCGCTTGTCTTCCTCGAGCATTGATTCAGGTGACTTTATTGAGCTGTGTTTAGAGTTAAGTCTCACCCAGATTGTTTCTGAGCCTACTCGCGGCTCTAGTATACTAGACCTTATTTTCACAACCACGTAGCATAAGCCCTGTCTTGTACCTTCACGGCTTTAGTGACCACAACCTGCTGCAGTTGTCAATTGATATTCCACAGAAATTTGCTGGCGCTCAGCGTAAGATTATCAAGGATTATAACAAGGCAAAGTGCGAAGAAATCAACAATCTACTTGAGGTTTTCTTTCAGAAAACATTTCTTCCATCATTCACAAACAATTCTGTTGAAGCGAATTGGAATTCATTTATATATATTATGTCACTTCTAGTAGATAAATATGTGCCACTAGCCACTATATCTAATGACAAACGTAACCCATTACATCAGTGATATCACCCCCGAAAAAATGAGAAGGTCATACGCTTCTGCTAAACGGCTCTCATGTCCCTCGTCATGGTCTAACTATAAGGATTCTTTAAAATCCTATTGTCTTGCAATATCTGAATCAAAAGAAGTATTTTTCCAAAGATCTCTCCTTACTTTTACAGACTAATTCTAGAAAGTTTGAGTGAGCTTTCTCTCCTCATCGTGACAGTATAACTGTTGCATTAGATTACCCTGACAATGTTCCTGTCTCTCAATCTGAGTGCGCTTCAACATTCAATTGCTTTTTTTTTGCACTGTATTCACTAATGAAGACTGCTCCTCTGTTCCCTGTGTCTGCGACCTTAATTATCGCTTCATGTCCCCTATACATATAAGCGTTGAAGGCATTTCAAAACTAATTCGTGATCTAAAGGTCTACATCATGTGGAATTGAGAATAATATTTCTAAAATTCTAAAAACAACTCGTCAGTTATATCCAGTCAGATCTCGGACTATATTTTTGAGCAGTCAACAGGTCATCTTCCTGCTAACTGGAAGATAGCCAAAGTGTTTCTGATGTTCAAAGATGAAAATGGGCAGTCGCCTAGTAACTACCACCCCATTTCGCTAACATGCATTTGTTGCAACCTTCTCGAGCACATCATTGCCTCCCATATATCCTACCATATTGAATCTAATGACTTCTTTTTTCAAGATCAACACGGTTTCCGTAAGACATTTTCTTATGACACTCAGCTATTGGAATTTAAGTCAGATTTACGTTATGGCATGGATAATAGCAAAATAATTCATTTCTCCTTTCACGATTATGCATAAGCCTTTGACAAAGTTGCTCACTGTTGTCTAGTAGGTAAATTAACTGCTCTTAGGACTTACTCATTAGCATTACCCTGGCATCGAAATTTATTGTCTAATCGGCAAGAGTTCGTATGTGTGAATAACTTTAGCTCCTCCAAATCTGTTGCAACGTCAGGTGTACCCAATGAAAATGTGTTGGGTCATCTTCTTTTCCTAATTTTTTTTGAATGATTTGCCGACAACATTTCCTTGTGCATACTACTTTTGCTGATGATTGCTTTATTTACAGAAGGAATAACTGTCGTGATGACCATCTAACTTTGCAAAATGACCTTCAGCTAGCTGATGAGTGGTGCGACCGTTGGCAAGTGACACTTAACGCATTTAAATGCTGCGTTGTTTCCTTGAGTAGTATGAAGTCATATCCTAATTTTCATTACGAAATCTGTTATGCAGAAGTTCCTCGTGACTCTACTTACAATTATCTTGGCGTTTACTTTTGTACTAACCTTGGCTGGAGCTGTCACTTCGAGAAGATATACGCTAAAGCTAACAGAACTTTAGAATTTTTACGTCGTCATTGGCACCTTTCCCCATCTACCATCCGTCAACAGGCTTACCAAACCTTTGTACGACTTCAACTTGGCGATGCTTCATCGATGCGGTGTCCTCATCAACAATACCTAATAGATAAATTGGAATACATATAAAACCGTGCTGCCCGATTTAAAACTTCCAATTGCAGTCGTCAATCTAGCCTTACCGTAATTAAACGCCATATTAACCTTCCGGACTTCGATTCCCGCCACTTTGTTGCCCTTTTATGTATCTTTCATGATTACTGCTATAACTGATAGTCCAGCCATTTGTCGCTTGAAATTCCTTCTCACACATCTAGTCAACTTCATAACCATTTCAGTTTCAGCCGCATTTTTGGCCGCTCGCAGCCATTCAATAATTCTGCATTGCCGCGCGCCATGGCACTAAGGAATGGCTTTCCAAATAATATTATTTAACTAAAGGATCCTGCCAAATATTGTGAACTTTTGCAAATTCACATCTTCGCTTGACTATGGTGTATGACTTTGTATTGTATTCACCATTGTATCGTTTTTCGACATTGTTTGTCATTGTACTCCCTTGACTTTCTATGCATTATTTCCAATGTTTACCAGTGTTCCTTTTCTTCCAATGCACAAATTATTTGTATCTCCTACTATGTAGTTGATTTTTTTGCCTTAAATATTTGTCATTTTTCTGAACCCCCCCCCCCCCCCCCCCCCTACACAATGCTCCTCAGAGCCTGTAGGGTAAACTGAATAAAAAAAAATATATGATGTACTGCGTTAGAAATGCGCGATATCGAAGTAGGTGTGCTCTGCAGCCTTAGAAGCCAACATGTCAAACTTTACTTGATGAGTGACATCCTCTATTTCCAAAGTAATACCGCAAATATTCTCTAAAGCTAGTATTCTAAAAAATACGATGGACATGATTTATGAGTTTTAAACTTACTACAGCGCGTTGTTTAGCAGCCCTCCTGACGGTAGGGATGTAAGTGTCTTAGAGAGTTTTCTTTCTCTTGTAAAACCTTCACAGGATGATGGGCGTCCATTGATCAGTAATAACTTACGATCCATGAAATTGAGCTAGGTATTGATCGGCTGCCTTTGTCGAAAACAGCGGGCCCTGAGGGACTGTGAAATGAATTTTACAAAGCTTTCCAATCAATTATCAGCCCCATATCATCGGACATCTTTATTACAAGTTTTGAGGTGAACGCCCTTTCGCAATCTTCGTGGATAACCCACACAGTTTGAATTTCCAAAAGTTCAGATAAGAAACCGCGTTCTGTTAAAAGCTACACACCAATCACAAGTTCTTGCAAAAGTTTTATTGAATAGGTTCCAATTTGCGATGTTCATTCTCATTGGTTCCCATCAGATGTGTGAAATGAGGGGCCGATCCATCTTAACCAACATACATATCGCCCGTACACTTCTTCAATACTGTTACGGTTCCACTGAGCAGCTTGCGATGATACAGGTAGACCTCTCTAAAGCTTTTGATCGTGTTAGTCACTGCTATTTATTTTCCCTTCTCGAACATTCCAATGTGGCGCCGTCATGTTTAAAAGCGTTAGGCTTTGCTAGACCTGTTGTCCTACTCGTTAAGTATATAATGACAAGAATGCCCAATGTCCCTAGTACTATTCGCCCTTTATCTGGAACGGCTATGTTTAAGCGTAATTTAGTTGAGCGAAATCCATGGCTTCAATATACTGCGTAAAGAAGAAAAGGCTTTAGCTTATGCCGATGATCTAGCGTTCTTCTGCGTGGATTAGTGCAGCGTTGAAAAGGTAGTATCGTCAATAGATGAATTTGGAGGCGTATCAGTAGCCCCAATGAATTCCCTCAAAAGGTTGGGCTTACGGCTGGGCTCCTGGTGCTATACACCAGAACAGTGTGCAGGTATTAAATGGACTGAAGTCCCGGCAAAGTATCTTGGCATGAGTATACGCGAATATAAATTAAGCGCACACAATTAGAAAGAATGGGTGTCGGCCCCGCAAAGGTACATTCAGACATTCGTTCCACACCGACTTTATAGTTTTGGGAAAACCGCAGCCTGCAATAAGTTCTTAGGAACAAAAATTTACTACGAATTGCAAGTTATTCAATGTGTTAGGCTCTACATCGAACGCTTTCACCGAATTTTTTCAATCTTCGTATGGTCTTCAACTTTTGAGCTCATGAGGCGAGACAATATTTTTATGCCGGTTGGTGAGGGTGGGCTGGGCTTAGTACATCTTTATCTGTGCAAATAGTGTCTCGTTTCTTCTTTTTTCGCGACACTTCGCATCCTATATTTGGGTTATTCATGCAAGCCGCACTAGTTAATGAGTTACCTGATTCACTTGTTTCTTCCAATTTTTCTTCGAGTTTATGCTTGTGGGGTGGGGGTTCATGCAAGAAGCTTACTTGGTGGTTCGTTTATTGACAGTTCGGTTCTCCACTGAATACTTCTACTCTGTGTAGCGTAAAACGTTATAGAAAGATTGACTGTCCCTGCTATTTTCATCTGCATTTTACCTATCACTAACGAATAAATCACCAGGCCACAATGAGCAGCGAGTTCGTAAAACGTATACGTGCCCTTGCTGCAAAACATTGCTTTATAACCTTCATAGTGAAACTATCCTGGTAAATCATGGCTACAGAAGAAGGGTATCTTTGTCTCCTTCTGTTTACTGTTGCGTTTGTGGTGTACCAGAGACAAGTGAACATTATTTTATTAGCTGCACCGAGGCCATCCTGTATTGGATGTCCTACAAGGGACATTAAAAGAAAACAGAAATTAGTGGTCCTACTGTGCAATACTTACTTCCGACCTCTGATAATGCACATTCCGATTTTTTTTCTTATGGGAATTCACAGTATGTGAAAAACGCTTATAATTGACCGAAACACCGAAACGTTTGTACCTACAAGGGTATATTTTTCATCCTGATGACACTATACCTAAAACATGTTTATGATGGACTCAATACACTGCCGGACTGGTACCTCATTTTGATGAGGTACAAATATTTACCTCCCTTCTAAAGTGGAATCAATGTTTCCATCAACAGCATGGACGCTGCAGTTCCTGTGTGACTTTCATTGTGCCCTCCATTCTCTGACTATGCACAACTTGTGAATGTCGAGAAAGACAGAAAGACCATGAAAGACCGAAGAAAAAGTTCGGCGTGGAGCAGTGGTAGGATACCGAGTTCGGGACCCTCAGGCTGAAAATTCGAATTCTTGACGTTTTTATTTTCACTGTCTACTTTCTTGCATTACCAATTTACATAGCCCTAAAGAGGTCTGTGCCCATTTTTAATTAAAAATTATTCAAGAACTACAGAACGTCCGACCAGAGTACTTCACATTACAGATAATTAACAGATGTCAGACAGCAGAACGTCAGAAACACAATGTCCGAAAATACAACAGACTGAAATTTCCTGGTGTGTTTTTGAACGGGGGAATTAAGAAGGTGCCATAAAATGCAATATGCTTGATCATATGCATTGTGCTATTGATTTCGTCTGAGTTCTAATAACGATTGGCTACTGCATCCAGTGTTGTTCACTAAAATAATATGCATATATATATATATATATATATATATATATATATATATATATATATATATATATATATATATATATATATCTTTTTTTTCTGATGTGCATATGAGCTACCCCCATACATTTGAATAAGTGCTTTATAGTACTACTTGGCAGATGGCAACACAAGACACCTATTAAAACCCTCCGATCCTCAACCTTGTATTATCTGTCGCTATGTCATTTCATTAATTCCGAGAAAGACAGATTCGACGTGCTGTGACGAGTTGCAATACACTGTACAAAAATACAAATTAGACTGCTTAATCAGAAAAATCTGCATCCCAGCAATCGGACTCTCCATGACCACCAGCAATGATAAACTACTGCAGTTAGGTCTCCACAATACACTGTATGAGCTAATTGAGGCACAACGAATAGCACAATACGAACGGCTGTCCAAAACTAAAAGAGGTATTCAAATATTTGATCGCCTAGGTATAAGGTATCATACTCAACATGGCGTCAGAGTAGATATGCCCAGACACATCAGAGACATGATAACCATCCCGCCAATACCCAAGAATATGCATCCTACCCACTATCATGGTAGACGGAAAAGCAGAGAATACACGGAAGAAATTTGGTAATAGCAAGGACACCACATTTGTAGACGCAGCTAGATACAGACACAAGCTGTAGTTGCAAAGTTGGTTGCAAAGGCAAACTGGTTGCAAACCAGTTGCAAAGTTGCGCTGACTTTTGAACGTCAGAGCTCGTGGTATCGTCTTCTCGTCTCGTGTCACCGTCTACGTTTTGCGCTGTTAACACCAGGATGGAAAACCAGCAAGCCAGAGCTGCACTTTTAGCCAGTTATAATAGAATATGGCTTTTACACTGTGAACATTTTTTCAGCAATACACTCAATGTGAAGGCCTCCAGATGCGGTGCCGATGCTTTATGGAAACCTACAATAATAAATGAGATGCTGCATGGGCAAGATTTGACAGAATCAAGAATCGCGAGGAGACAAGCTCCTAATTACGTAAATTTTAACTATTCTAGATGTTTTGTATTTGTGAGCGCTACAGGTGTATCAATTGTTTTTGCTGATTTTCTCAGAACCCTCTTATTCACGTTTTTTTTCATGCACCAACAAGTATTGGCACGCATACTTCTTTACGTGCATCCGGTAGCCGTACTTCACGGGCTAACAAATGTTAAACGTTATCGCTGCGCGTAGAATGCGCCTGCACGTGTCGGAAATTTCGCTGATGTTATCGATGGGTCTGTCGGTTGTCTGTTGTCGACGAACCTCGTATGAACTGATTGCATATGCGACACGAGTTGTGTAGTTGTTTCCGGAAGGCGCGGGTACCGGCGAATGCGCTGAAACGTTTGACGACTGATATATGAAAGCAGTTGCACATGACTCGCAGATGAGATTTTCGACGATCACGGACTTTGCTCAGCGCTATCGTTCCAATTGAGCGTTGCTTTTATAGTCAAATATAGAAGTCCCTGTTTTGACTTCGCATAATTTTTCACCGTCGCTACTGCGTGACAATATTTATACCACAGATTTTTCGATGATACTTTCGATGATGAAGGGGCGCAAAAATGCATGCCTATTTCTGCAAATGGTGGTGCGGCTACTTGAAAAGAGTGCAGTAGGCCGTCTGTCTTGATGGATAGCGGTTTGCGACAGTGGCAATCCAGACATGTCTGAGCGCAAAGTTTAACGACCGCAGTAAGTATCGGTCACTAGTGACTTTGCCGAATCTGCGCCAGTGTGTGAGTGTAGCCAAGTGTCCAGTGTTTGGCTTGGTGTGGCAGGCATGTAAGATTTCACGTCGGAGCGATGAGGGAAGAACGAGTTAATAGTCGCTGCCTCTAGGTGCGAAGTTCCTGTAGAAGACGTTGCGGTGCAACAGCAGGATGCCAGTCCTCTTGCAAATAGCCTCAGAACACTGCTGGTTCGTCCTTCCAGATAATAATTAAGCGGCAGCAATTTAGTGTCATCCCGTTGCTGGCATGCAAACTTGGCAAAGAACACCAGTCTCAGAAAGACGGTGTAATCATCGTCTTGTGCTGCCGGCTCGACATGAGATCGAGAAAGGCAGTAAGCATCTGCGTGCCATTTTATCGACTTGTATGGGACAATAATAAAATCGAACATTTAGATTCAAAGACTCCAGCGTGCGAGCCGGCGGGAAGGATTCATTCATTCGTGTAGCTTTATTGAATGCCCTGCGATTTGGTCGAGTGGGCCTGGACCCCACCTATGTTTCGGCCAAGGGTTGCTGGCCCTTGGCGGCTTCCTCGGCTCGCTGGACGGCCCGGAGTTGGTGCTGTAGGTCCGAGCTGAGCAACGCAGACTCCCAGCGCGCACGGAGGCTGTCGCTGTCTGAGGCTGCATCACCGTTATCCTGTATTATAGCCTACATTCCCATAGGATATGCTTCATGGTCGCTCTAGAGTCGCAATGTCTGCACTTGTCAGTCGCGTATAAATCTTGGTGTGAATGATAGCTGGACTCGGATAGTATCTAGTCTGTAAGTTCCGCCACTAGACTGAGTAGCTTTTGCTTAATTTTGAGTGCGGCGGCGGGAATGTGCCCCTCTGAAATCTATGGTGTTCTGTATTTTAGTGAAATCTGGTCATTCGATCTTCCCACTCCCACTTATCGGTAGTCGGTGAGACGGGGCTAACCGAGGCTCGGTCCGTAAGCTCTCGAGCCATGCGGTGCGCCGCCTCATTTCTACCGTCTGGTAGTGTGTGAGCGGGTGTCCAAATGAGATCGACAATTTTGTCGTGGTTATTAGCTAATTTTAGGAATCGTAGTGCCTCTGGAGAGATATTCGACCGTTGGTGAAGTTTCGTATGGTCGTCTGGCCCACTTGTGTTTGTGCGATGGCTAGCATGACAGCTATTTCCTCCGCGGTTTCTGCATGTAGCGTGTAAACTGTAGCGCTCGCCGCCCATTTTCCCTCGTCATTTATCACCATTGCTGTGTAGGCGCTTGTGTCTGTATCTAGCTGCGTCTACAAATGTGGTGTCCTTGCCATTACCAAATTTCTTCTGTGTATTGCGTGCTCTGCTTTCTCGTCCACCCTGATGGTGGGTAGGGTGCTTATTCTTGGGTATAGGAGGGATGATTGTCATGTCTCTGATGTGTCTGGGCATATCTACTTTGACGCCATGTTGAGTATGTTACTTTATACCTTGGCGATCAAATATTTGCCTACCTGTTTTAGTTTTGGACAGCCGTTCGTATTGTGCTATTCGTTGTGCCTCAATTAGCTCATCCAGTGTATTGTGGAGACCTAATTGCAGTAGTCTATCATTGCTGGTGGTGATGGAGAGTCCGATTGCTTGCTTGTAGATTTTTCTGATTAAGCAGTCTAATTTGTATTTTTTCTGACGAATATCATCGTAGGTACGATGCGACGTATACTATTCTGCTTATTACGAAAGCTCGGACTAGTCTAAGCAGATTGCCTTCTATCATTCCACTGTGTTTGTTGGCTATTCGTTTAATTGCCCGCACGATTTGAGCTTTGTACAGTCTAATTTGCGTATGGTCTCTTCAATGTAGCTGTTACTTTCAATGATGAGGCCCAATACCCTGATCTTGTCAACCTTGAACATGGCGTACCAAAGGCCGTATTTTGGTGAATTTGCGGATTGTTTCGATCCTCGTAGCTGCGTCGTTTTTGACCATGTGGCGTTGGGACATAAATGAGGAGCTCAGATTTCTCTGCCGAACACGCCAGTCCGGTTCCTGCAAGGTATTGTTCAACGGCTTCTATTGCACGTTGTAATGTTTTCAACCTTTCCACCGTTGCCATCGCTCACCCAGAGCATTATATCATCAGCGTAAATGATAACATTGAGGCCATCGATTTCCCGTAGCTTTGCTGGTAATCCGATAAGAGCCAGGTAAAACAGTATCGGCGATATTACTTATCCTTAGGGCGTACCTCCGCTTCCCATCTGTAGTTCCTCGAATTAAGGTTTCCCATCCTAATGTGCGCCTTTCTGTTAGTAAGGAAGTCTCGTATATAATTGTATACTCGCTGGTCTATGCCTAGCTCATTTATTCTGTTTAGTATTATTTCGTGGGTAACAACGTCAAAAGCTTTCTTTAGACTCAATCCTAGGATAGCTTTGATGTTATGGCTTGTGTTATATATAATTTGATGGTTAAGTTGGAGCATTACATCCAGTGTAGACAAATTTCTCCGGAAGCCTAACATTCTAGGGGGAGAAGGTCGTTATCCTCGAGATAGTTGGTCAGTCTCGTTAGGACAACGTGCTCCATGAGTTTGTCCGCACAGGCCGTGAGTGAAATGAGTCTCAGATTCTCTAACTGTAGCCGCTTTCCTGGTTTATTTACTAGAATAATCTGGGCAGCTTTACATTGTTGTGGTATTGTACCGGATTGCCAGCATTCGTTTATATACTTGGAAAGTTGTTCTAGAGAGGCATCATTGAGATTTCGGATCATCTTGTTTTTTATTCTGTCCAGTCCCCGCGTGGATGCAGTGTTAAGCTTTTGCAGAACCACTCTCTCGATTCCCATTCGCTAATTTATTCGTCTAATTGTCTGTTTTTGGTGCCTGTGTAATCTGGATGAATTGTTGGCTTAGCCCGAGTTAAATACCTTGCGACTATCTCATCGATAAAAGCTACTTCAGTTCTGCCATATGCATGTAGAATTTTGTTTATGTTTTCTCTGTACGTTGCTTTACTTTCCTCAGGATCAAAAAGGGGCCTGAGAAAGTTCCACGTTCTGAATAATCCTAATTGATTATCCATATTGGTTAATGTTGCTTTCCACTGTTGGTTACAGAACTGTTGTGCGTATGCTTCTATATCTCTGTTAAGCAGGGCCAGTCTGCGTCGGAGCATCCTGTAGTGTCTCTGAGTTTTCCATCTCCTCAAGAGACCTTCTTAAGCTTCCCACCTGCGCAGGAGCTTACTGTCTGCCTGTTCGATTCGCGCGTCCTGGGGTATTACTTGTGTGGTTGAGTTAACGTAATGCTTAAGTTGCGTGTTCCATTCCGCGATGTCTTTGATAGCATTATCCTTTTTCTTGAGAATTTGTCTGAGTTTGTTCCAGTCTACAATTTTGATTTCTTTGCCCTTAGATTTGCATGTCCCTGCTTTAACGGTGATTTCTAGGATGTTGTGATCACTTCCTAGATCCTGTTTGGTGTTAATACATTTGGCATCCCTAATTTTGTTCGTAAAGGTGAGATTTGGCGTAGTGTCCACACTAACACTAGACCCCCGGCTTGTGGTGTTGACGAGTCAGTGATGGGTGTAAGGCCCTCTTGTTGTGCGTCTAGCCATAGGTGCCTACCTGCGGGGTTTTCATATTTGTATCCCTATGCCGCGGGTTCAGCATGGAAATTCCCCCCAATCGCTAAGGCTCTGCCTTCTCCCATATTGAGAGTCTTGTGGAAAGGTAATCGGAAATTGGGACGTATGTTTCTTGGGTTACAATAAACATTAGGGAGAAATAGACGCATTTTTTTCAGGTAGGTAATAACTCGATTAATATACTGACGTTTGTTTCTTGGATTACAATAAACTTTAAGGAGAAATAGACTGATTTTTTTTCAGGTAGGTATTAACTCGATTAATATATTGTCTACATCCGCAATGCCTGTATCTTGCTGAACGAACATGTAGGTGCATTTTACTAGAATGCCGACAGCTCTGGTCTGCCCGTCGGCACTACAGAATGATCTGCACCCAGATAATTTGGCCTTACAGTGTGGCTCTTGTAGCATTATGATATCAGGATGCTCCTTATTAATTAGGTGTTCATGTAAGTTAATAATAATTAAGTTTCATGTAAGTTGGATCTTTTTCTACTCTATCTGCGACAATTCTCTTGCCAGATAGTATAATGGTCGTGTCGATCCATAATGGCACTTACAGTCGTCCGGTTCCCTCCACCGTAGTTGTCGAGTGTTTATTATATGGTTTACTGGTTGTTTGGATGGGGCCACCTCCACTGGTTTATGGTCCCCACGTTTTCATACGCGATTCAATGTCGGTATATGTTGTAGCGATTGTGTTAAATTGTGGTTGTATTTGCGCCATAATAGCCTCTGTAACTTGTTGGGTAACTTGCGTGCCCAAGTCTTTAAAGTGTGTATATATGATGTCTCGTTTGTTTTCAAGAACATCGATTCTACTTTCGAGTTCATTCTGTCTTTTCTCAAGAGGTTTAACGGATTTGGTCTTTTTAAATGTGATCGTCTCGTTATTGTCCATGGCTTTGCGTTTGGCTGGCGTGTTAGCCTCTTCTTCCACATCTGCTTCTTATTCCTCAGAACTTTCTAGTGTGATACCTCGCTAATTTTTAAGAACAATGTTTTCTGTCCGAAGTCTGCTGTTTTCTTCTTCTAGAGCGTCAGCCCATACCATTGCCCATACTGCCCATACCATTGCGAGGCATTCTTTTTCAGTGGCGGAGTAGTTAGCCTCGGCTCGCGATAGTGTCCTACTTGCGTAAGCGATCACCTTTTCGCTGTCGTCTTGCCATTGTATGAGCACCGCCCCTAGACCGGCATTACTAGCGTCTGTATGCAATATCGTCGGGGCATCTTCATCGAAGTGCATGTGCTAGCACGAGAGGCGCTTGCATGCGTTGCCGGAACTCGTGAAATGCTCATTGCTGGTCTGCGTTCTGAGTACAAGGGATATCTTCCTTGGTGAGGTGTGTTAAGGGCTATGCAATGTTCGAGAAATACGCAACAAATCGCCGTGAATATGCACAGAGTCCCAGAAAGCGCCGCACGGTCATTTTGTCTGATGGGGTCGGGAAATTAGCGACGGCAGCAATTTTTACCGGATAAGGTCTGTCTCCTTGGCTACTGATGACGCGACCGAGGAACTGGAGCTCGCGAAAACCAAAATAGCACTTCTCGGGCTTCAAAGTGAGGCCGGCAGAGCGTGTTGCTTCAAAAACAGTTTTCAGCTTTTCAACTATGGGAAAAGCAATCACGTCATCCAGGTACACCAAGCATGTTTGCTATTTCAGTCCAGAGAGCACACTGTCCGTGAGACGCTAAAATTTTGCTGGCGCCGAACCCAAACCGAAGGGAAGTCCTGAATTCTTAAAGTCAGTCAGGCGTAACAAAGGCGGTTTTTTCACGCTCTCGCTCATCCACTTTGATCTGCCACTAACCGCTTCTCAAATCCACTGACGACACGTAGCCTGAGTTTCGCAACCTATCCAGCAATACACAGTACGAGGCAGTGGATAAACCTCCTTCTTTGTGGCCTGTGTGAGCTTCAGGTAGTCGACGCAAAAGCGCAGGCTACCGTCCTTCTTTTTCACCAAAGCTACAGTTATTTCCACGGACTATTAGATGGCCGAATAATGGAATCTTCCAGCATCGTCTTCACTCGTGTTTGTGTTGCTTCGCCTTCATTTGGGGCCACCCGGTAAGGGTTTGTCGAATGGGTCTGGTGTCGAAATCAGTAATGATGCGGTGTTGTGTAAGTGGCGTTTGACCAACTCTTGACGCACTACCGAAACAGCCCTGGTACTGATTGATGTGTTCAAGAAGATGGTTTCGCTCAACCGCCGTTATCGTTGGATTAGCGTCTACAAAAGGCGCAGCTGCGTGAATTTTAGAGGCCGCCTCCTGCGCTAAGTGGCAGTCTTGTATTTGTGTTACTTTGTCGAAATAAGTGACAGCAGTTCCTCTAACGATGTGTCGACACTCCTTACTAAAATTCGTCAGTAAGAGTTTGGCGCTTCCGTCAGTTACATTGATAAGTGCTCTGGAAATGGAGACGCCACAATTTAGGCCTAGCGCATTGATGTGCTCAGCGACTACGGTCCCATTCTGCAGGCTGTTACAGTGTACGAGTCCGAGAGAGCAACTCTGCCGCACAAGTACGACGTTGTCCGCAGCAATATGTAAGCGAGGTTGTTGTTGCTTCTCATGAGTGAGATTATCTGAGCTCGTGGCAAACGTGATGCTTCTGTCACACATGTTAATCACGGCGCCTACTCACGTAGGAAATCCATGCCCAATATAAGCTACTCACAACACTCACTTAGAATGACGAGGGTGGCGACAAAGGTTGAACCGGGAATTAAGATTCGGACCGTGCATTTCACGATAGGTGTCATCAACTGACCTTCGGCGGTTCGTATATTGGGTACGTACCATGGCGTCTTCACCTTCCTTAGTTTGTAGGCGAGCTGTGAGCTAATGATTGAAAAATGGGAGGCAATGTTAACAAGAGCGGCTACTTGGTGGCCGTCAGTGAGAACGATGAGTTTGGTGCTGATGACCTCAGTGACGTCTTTTGTACTTGTATCCGGCGTATTCATCATTGTATTCGGTGTCTTCTTCGTCATCGGAGTCTTCTCGCCGTCGTTCGTCGAAAATGGGGGATGTGAAGAAGTATTAGCAACCTCATCCCCGGATGTCACTGCGGCTTGCTTCCCTGTCGAGGGCTAAGGGACCTGTCCTTAGGGACGTCGGTAAAACTACCACGGGTCGGCGAATCATAGCTCACAGGAGATGGAAAAAAGAACGTGGCGTCGTCGTATTCTGCGGCTGACTGTTCACAGGAGGGTCGTTGTAGGCGCGTCGACCGTCATACGGAGAATATGCACAGTTGGCAGAAAAGCTTTGGTTTTGAGCGGCGCGATAGTTGTTCCTTTTGTGGCAAACTCGATAGACGTGTCCAGCTTCGTTACAGTGGTAGCACATTGGTCGACGGTCGACGGTGGGCCACAAATCGGTTTTCCGACGATGATAGCTCTGCGGAAAGTGTCCGTGGAGCCAAGGAGTAGTGTGTGCATGTCGAAGATACGGCATTGTTTGTGCTGGCGTGATCGACGGGGTCAGTAAGCCAAACGGGGTCGGTAAGTCAAATGGGGTAAAGGTATCGGCTCTGTTTGTAGCGTAGGTGATGTTCTAATTGTGGATGCCAACGGCGGTGAAGTTGTGTTGATTGGACGGCAAACAGCTTCTGCATAAGTAAGGCGCTGCGGCACGTTACCACTGTCTGGCGATGAAAAAGCTTGCCGGATTTCTTCCCGGACCACATCAGCTGAAGAAGATAACGCTGGCACCGGTTCCGTGGGCGCAACAACAAATCTAAGCTGCCGAAGTACTTCTCGTACAAGCTCTCGGACACCTTCACGCAGAGGCATGTCGTTACTCGACGGCCGTACGGAAGTGTTCGAGGCCGAGTTAATCATGGTACAGGGCCCGTTCAATGGTTGTGGCCTCTTTTGTGAACTCCGCCACTGTTGTCGGCGAATTTCTCACACAGCCGGCAAACAGTTGCTGTTTCACTCCTTGCAAGAGATACCGCAGCTCTCTTTCCTCTGACATTTCGGGGTCTGCCCTACGGAAAGCATGGGCCATATCTTCTGAGAACATAGCAACGCTCTCATTGGGTTTTTGAATGCAGATTTCAAGGAGACGCTGCGCACTTTCCCACCTGTGGATGCTTGTAAAGATATCCAGCAGCTGTTCGTGGAAGTCCTCCCACGTGGCAAAGCTCCTCTGCTAGGTTACGTACCATGTACGAGCATTGTCCTTCATATAGAAATAGATAGTCGACAGTTTGTCATCCTAGCTGGTCTTTTGGTTGTACTTGGCAACGCGCGCGAACTGATCTAGCCAATCTTGGGCGTCTTCTAAAGCATCACCATGAAAGCTCTCCGGACCCACAGGATTATGCAGTATTACTTGCGATGGAGCTGTAGCGGCCATGATAGTTGTCGGAGGCAAACGCTTTTGCGAGGTTTCATACAGGCGACTGGACTCGGGCTCTAGGCCTTGCAGGCGACGACTGAACTGGTGGACCGGTGTTTCGATGCGCGGTAAATATCGCGGGCGCGATCGTCGGCTCCGCGAAGGGGTGCCGACTACTCTACACCTGCACCGGTGTAACATGGCATCGACGAGGATGCCGAGTAGCAGCATCAACAAATACACTTTGTCAGTCGTCAAAGAAAACGAACAGCGTCCTCTTCGTCTGCATGCTTAACCCAAAAACCCCCGCTATTAAGCCTCGTCCCCACTGACCCATACCCGCGGCAATATAGTTCTGCCGTATATAGTTGTGCTAATATGATATTGTCACGTGGTCGTGACGTTGAATAACACAGTAGCGGTACTGTGAACGACAAAACTAACTTTTATTGGGCGAACCTGTGCCCACAAAACAGGCTACACTTATAGCGCAACGATAGCGGCGAACACGCTCGGCGATCGTCGAAAATCTGATCAGCGGGTCAAGTGCGTCGGCTTTTATAGAGCAGTCGTCGAATGTTCCAGACTAATCGTTCGGACCCGTGTGCCTTCCACAAAGTTCTACACCATTCGCGTTACGCGATGAAATCAGATAACACAAGGTTCGGCGACAACAGACAGCCAGGTAGAAGCATCGATAACTTTCCAGAAACATCGGATACATTCAGGCGCGTCCCTCGCTGTGCGATTACAGTTGTTAAGCGGCGAAACGTGGTCGCCCGATAAAGATAAGTACACGTGTCAATACCCCCCTCTTAAAAAGCATCGACCCGATGCTATATACAAGCGAAATAAAAACACCCGTAGCAAAGAAAGCAACAACAAAAAATAAGGAATTTCGTCACCGTCCGTAAAAGGGTTTAAGGCGCACCACGTGGACCACTTCAGATCGTGCGCGGCGCGGCTGTGAATGCGAAATGCCGTCTGGCACGACCTCATAGTCCAGAGCGCCAATACGTCGGATGACCTTGTAGGGTCCGAAATAGCGTCGGAGTAGTTTCTCACTGAGTCCTCGTCGGCGTATCGGTGTCCAAACCCAAACACGGTCGCCGGGCTGGTACTCAACAAAGCGTCGTCGGAGGTTGTAGTGTCGGCTGTCGGTCCTCTGTTGGTTCTTGATCCGTAGGCGGGCGAGCTGTCGGGCTTCTTCGGCGTGCTGGAGATAGCTAGCGACGTCAACATTCTCTTCGTCAGTGACGTGGGGAAGCATGGCGTCAAGCGTCGTCGTCGCGTTCCTGCCGTAAACCAGCTTAAACGGCGTGATCTGTGTTGTTTCTTGCACCGCCGTGTTGTAAGCGAATGTTACGTACGGCAGGACGGCATCCCAGGTCTTGTGTTCGACGTCGACGTACATCGCTAGCATGTCGGCGAGGGTCTTATTCAGCCGCTCCGTAAGGCCATTCGTCTGCGGGTGGTAGGCCGTGGTCCTCCTGTGCCTTGTCTTACTGTATTTCAGAATGGCTTGGGTGAGCTCCGCTGTAAAGGCCGTTCCTCTGTCGGTGATGAGGACTTCTGGGGCGCCATGTCGAAGCAGGATGTTTTCGACAAAAAATTTCGCCACTTCGGCTGCGCTACCTTTCGGCAGTGCTTTAGTTTCAGCGAAGCGGGTGAGGTAGTCTGTCGCCACGACGATCCACTTATTTCCGGTTGTTGACGTCGGAAAGGGTCCCAGGAAGTCCATCCCGATCTGCTGGAATGGTCGGCAAGGAGGCTAGATTGGCTGTAGTAATCCGGCTGGCCTTGTCGGCGGTGTCTTACGTCGCTGACAATCTCGGCATGTTCTGACATAATGGGCGACGTCAGCGGTCAGGCGCGGCCAATAATACTTTTATTGTATCCTCGAGAGTGTCCGGGAAAAACCGAGGTGTCCAGCGGTCGGATCGTCATGTAGGGCGTGCAATACTTCTGGACGAAGTCCTGACGGGACAACAAGAAGGTAGTTGGCGCGGACTGGTGAAAAGTTCTTCTTCACGAGGAGACTGTTTTGAAGCGTGAAGGAAGATAGTCCGCGCTTCAATGCCCTGGGGACAACGTCGGTGTGCCCATCCAAATATTCCACCAGGCCTTTTAGCTCCGGGTCTGCCCGTTGCTGCTCAGCGAAGTCTTCTGCGCTTATCATGCCAAGGAAGGCGTCGTCATCTTCGTCATCTTGCGGCGGCGGGTCAATGGGGGCACGTGATAGGCAATCGGCATCGGAGTGTTTTCGTCCGGACTTGTAGGTTACAGTGATGTCGTATTCTTGTAGTCTGAGGCTCCACCGCGCCAGTCGTCCTGAAGGATCCTTTATACTCGCTAGCCAACACAAAGCGTGATGGTCACTGACGACTTTGAATGACCTGCCATAAAGATAAGGGCGAAATTTAGCTGTAGCCCAAACGATGGCGAGGCATTCCTTTTCGGTCGTAGAATAGTTGCCTTCCGCTTTTGACAGCGACCGGCTAGCGTAAGATATCACCTGTTCGACTCCGTTTTTCCTCTGGACTAGAACGGCACCGAGGCCTAGGCTACTGGCGTCAGTATGGATTTCTGTATCGGCGTACTCGTCGAAGTGCGCAAGTACCGGCGGCGACTGCATGCGTCGTTTGAGTTCTTCAAATGCGTCGGCCTGCGGCGTTTCCCACTTGAATTCAACATCACATTTAGTTAGACGTGTCAACGGCTCGGCGATGCGTGAAAAGTCCTTGACAAAGCGCCTGTAGTAGGCACACATGCCAAGGAATCTACGCACTGCCTTCTTGTCGGTGGGCTGCGGGAACTTTGCGATGGCAGCTGTTTTCTGCGGGTCGGGGCGTACTCCGGATTTACTGATGACGTGGCCTAGGAACAGAAGCTCGTCGTAAGCGAAGCGGCATTTTTCTGGCTTCAGAGTGAGCCCTGATGACTTGATGGCCTCTAGTACTGTGGCAAGCCGCTTAAGGTGATCGTCGAAATTTCCGGCGAATACAACGACGTCATCCAAGTAAACGAGACAGGTCTGCCATTTCAATCCCGCTAAAACCGTGTCCATCACGCGCTGGAACGTTGCAAGCGCCGAGCACAGTCCAAATGTCATAACCTTGAACTCGTAGAGGCCGTCTGGGGTGATGAAGGCGGTCTTTTCGCGATCTCTTTCGTCGACTTCTATTTGCCAATAGCCAGACTTGAGGTCCATCGAGGAGAAGTACTTAGCGTTGCAGAGCCGATCCAATGCGTCGTCTATCCGTGGAAGGGGGTATACGTCCTTCTTCGTGATCTTGTTCAGACGACGATAATCTACGCAGAAACGTAGGGTTCCGTCCTTTTTCTTCACCAGGACAACAGGGGATGCCCACGGGCTTTTCGACGGCTGGATGATGTCGTCGCGCAGCATTTCGTCGACTTGTTCTCTTATAGCTTCGCGTTCTCGCGGCGAAACTCTGTAAGGGCTTTGGCGGAGTGGTCGAGCGTACTCCTCGGTGATTATGCGATGCTTGGCGACTGGTGTTTGTCGAATCCTCGATGTCGTCGAAAAGCAGTCTTTGTATCGTCGGAGGAGACTTCTGAGCTGCTGTTGCTTAATCACTGGGAGACTTGGATTAATGTCGTAGTCTGGTTCGGGAACCGTGGTCGTCGGGGTAGATGTGGCGGAATCCGAGAGGACAAACGCATTACTGGTTTCCACAATTTCCTCGATGTACGCGATCGTCGTGCCCTTGTTGATGTGCTTGAACTCCGGGCTGAAGTTTGTCAGCAACACTTCAGTTTTCCCTCTATGCAGTCGAGCGATCCCTCTTGCGACGCAAATTTCACGGTCTAGCAGGAGGCGTTGGTCGCCTTCGATGACACCTTCTACGTCAGCGGCTATTTCGCTGCCGACCGAAATAACAATGCTGGAGCGGGGGGGGGGGATGCTCACTTGGTCTTCGAGCACAGTCAAGGTGTGGTGACTACGAGGGCTCTCCGGCGGTATCGCTTTATCTTCTGACAGCGTTATTGACTTCGACTTCAGGTCGATGACGGCGCCGTGTTGGTTCAGGAAGTCCATACCGAGAATGACGTCTCGAGAACACTGTTGGAGGATAACGAAGGTGGCAGGGTAAGTCCGGTGATGAATGGTTATCCTTGGCGTGCAGATTCCACTCGGCGTAATCAGGTGTCCTCCAGCGGTGCGAATTTGAGGGCCTTCCCAGGCAGTCTTAACCTTCTTCAACTGGGCGGCGATGTGTCCACTCATGACGGAGTAATCAGCACCGGTGTCCACTAAGGCGGTAACTGCGTGGCCGTCGAGAAGCACGTCGAGGTCGGTGGTTCTTTGTCTGGCGTTGCAGTTAGGTCTCGGCGTCGGATCACGGCTGCGTCGTGTTGAAGTGAAACTGGAACGTCGCGTCGTCAAGTCGTCTTTCGTCGGTGTAGTCTTGGCTTGCTGACTTCGTCGGGACGGCGGCGTGTCGTCATTAGGTCGTCGAGATGGTGTCTTCATCGACTTCGTCGGCGGCTGAGGATCTTCGGCAGTTCGATGAACACCAACCGCACCTCCATCGGTTGCTGCTTTTAGTTTTCCGGATATGGGCTCGCAGAGCGGCCCCGAGCTGGACCAGTGTACGGTCGGCGCTGCGGTGACAGGTAGCGGCCTGGTGACGGTGAACGGGATGGTCGTCGAAAGTTCCGCTGAGTGCACTCTAAGCCGAAAACGGGGAAAAGGGGACTAACGGCAGTCGTTGGACCTTTGGATCAACGGTTAATCCACCGTGCGTGCCGTGTGCAGAGGCAAAGTGTCGTGCGCAAATTTGTGGGACTAAATGTTCGTCCTTGCAAGGTAACGGTCGACGGTGGGCATCAACGGCACAATTTAGTCCTCTGACTTTAGTCCCTTTTAGAGAGGGGGGCTCCGTGTCCTCCCTCTCCTCCCTGCCTGGACGGGGTGGCAGCGGGTCATAAAACACTGTCGCTCTGCTGTCATCCCGCCCACACGAAGGTCAACAGGCTTTCGCCATTGGCTCACATTTTGGCGGGAATCGGGCCCTGCTTGCGTGCACTCCGGGTAAGCGCGCGCAAGTCGGGTCCCGGGGAGACCACATCGGGGCATCTGAAGGTGCGTACGTGTTCCTCTCTGCCGGCGGCGGCCCCCTTTGTCCGCCGCCGGCCGATGGCTACTTCGGCTCGTCGGGGTCCCGGCGGGCGCGCGCGCACTCTTCCGTCGTCTCGATGTCCTGAGGCAGCGTCCTCCGATCATGCCCCCGTCTGTTCGTCTGTCATTTCTTTCTCGGCTTTTGTTCTCGATTGCCGCAAGGCGTTCATGCGCCGTCTGGGCCGGCAACCGGATACAAGAGGCCGAGACGAGGCATACGGTCGTTTTCTGAGGGAGCTCGCGCGTCCCTTTTCGCCTATAGGCATTCCAGGAGGAAGGCGACGGCCCGTGTTCTGCTCGGGCTACGTGACCCTTAGAAGAAAAAGCCAACCTATTTGAACGCACTAGGCCGGAGTCACAAACAAGAAAAAAAACTGCAACGTGAGCTGTGAACAAAGAGTACCGAGCGCCGTTGAGTCCCCTGCTCGGACCCATATGGGTGACAACACCCGATAGAAAAGAAAATAAATAAATAAAATGACACGTGCAAACGATTTGCCTGCTTCGCATGGAGGGTTTGTCGAGAACAACGAGAGGGAGAGTGCGGCACCGTCGTAGACATCGCAAATTGGCAGTGCGTGTCGTCTGCTAGGAAAGTGTCGTCTGTTAGGAAAGCAAGTTGTGGGGCTCGCGCGACGGCCGCGCGCCGCATTTGGTACGAAATTGCTTTTCTGTCAACAGGCTTTGACGCTGAAATGTCGCACTCACGTACGGTCTCCTCCCAAGAGAATGCACCGCAAAGCAACACGGCAGCCCGTTTTAAAGAAGACGAAAGGAGCCTGCCGACGACACTCCTTAACGGCTACAAGCATATTGTGGAATGCAAGAAAAGTTACGTCGCGTCGTTGACCAAGAAGAATCAGACATGGAAAGAAATAGCAAAACATTTGAATGCCAACCACGGGATTACGCGCCGCGATCACCTGCAACTGAAAAAATGCTGGACCAACCTGAAGCAAAAGCGGAAAGAGGAAGCTGCGGAAGAAAAGGGAAAGCGCCACAAAACTGGTAAGCGCATATGTTCTGCATGACTGACTTATTTGGGCTACTTTTTATTATGTGTAGTCACAGGAGATATGAAAATACGCTCGCAATCAATCTTTCCGCGACTGCGGGAAGCGCACCAGCATCGCGCGCGGCTGCTTCGCGATGAGCAGAGTCACCTTTCCTACTGCGCGGCACACTGTTGACTGAGGAATGCGGACCGGACCTCCGGTGACTGTTTGAAACGTGCCAGCGCCGTAAAACATCACAGCCATCAGCAACTGCAGCATAGGAGGCACACAGTCGGTCCTCTATTGTCCCAGCTTACCCGGATAGGCAACGTAGCGAGAAGTCGCACGGCGTTCTTCGTGAATCTGTAGCGACCGAGGAATTGTTCGTCGTCGTACAGCTCCATCGAATTCCCTCGGTCACGTAGGGTGTGTCGCGGAATTTTCGGCAAGGGCTGCGCCTCTGAAAATGCTGTATCCATGGCGTAGCAAGCAAACTCGAAAGCAGCTAACCTCCGCGCGACGTCCGTTCGGGAGGCTGCCATGTTGGAATAACACACGAAGTCAGTTTCAAGCTAGCCCGGGAGCAGACTTCAAACTTGAGCGGACTTCGACGCAGCCAAGTCGTTCCCAAGTCGTCCGCAAGATCAAGCACGATTTACGACGCGCGGCGAAGCTGTCTTGAGACTGCCAGAAGTCAAGTTCGAGCCAAGTTAGATCTCTGCATTCGGGGGTTGTAGAGTGCTTCTAACTTATATTTGACTGTGACTGCTCCTGACTTAATTTCATTTTCATGATTTTACTCTGGCTATGACACGTTTCATCTGCTGTATACTTTGGAGTTGTTTTATTTTGTTTGAACTGCTGCATATTTTCAGTCAATTTTTTTTTATCTTCCGTATCTATATGTCATTACTGTATACCAAGGACTTGGCATTTGTATGCTAGTATTCCTTTTTTTGTTTTGTTAATTGTGGCTCAAGATAATGGTGGCAATATGTAATCAAAAATAAACATGGGTTACTTGAGTTCGATCATTGTTTTTGCTTGAAAAGCTATGGCAACCTGGAATCATTGGAAAAGTGATTTCGGACTAACTGGGCAGGACTAAAAGTTGCTCCTGCAGTTACTCCCTGTGGACTAACCTTAACAGACTAACTGTTGGTCCTCTAGGGACTAACTGGGAAGGACTAAAGTTGCTCCTGCAGTTACTCCTGTAGACTAACTTTAACAGACTAACCGTTGATCCTCTAGGGACTAACTGGGAGGGTCTAAATGTTGCCCTCACTTTTAGTCTGCAGTAGTTGCTCCCCCAGTTAGGCCGCTGCATTTGCTCCCGCAGTTAGTCCAAAATTGGTTCAAAATCTGTGGCAGGTCATTTAGTCCCCCAAGAGACTAACAGCCATACCCGTTTTAGTCCCTTTTGGCTTAGAGTGTGGCGGCTAGGTAATCGGCTATTTCACGTGGGCGCTCACCAAGCTGTGGACGCGGCGCGTTGACGGCGAACCCTCTCAGTCCCAGGTCGCGGTATGGGCATCGGCGGTACACATGGCCGGCTTCTCCGCAGTGATAGCAGAGCGGGCGGTGGTCGGGGGCTCGCCAAATGTCTGTCTTCCTCGCGTAGGTGCGCTGGGCGACGTATTGGCGTGCTGGTGGTAGAAACATTTATTGCCAATGATATGAATGGTGGGGGCGAAGCCCCCTACATGGCACTTGAGTGCTCCCTTACTATGAGGGGGCACCCTTACAAAGCAAAGGAGAGTCCTTGAAGCGCAATCCTGTTTATTGCACTGGAGATGATCCGGCACTGGTCTTGAGCGGAAGTGCAGGTCAGAAGAGTCTCCCAGTAAGACACCGCCACGGCAGGTGATGGGGGATGAGGGAAGGTGGGGCACGTGAGGAGGGTGTGCAGGAAGTCTCCTGGTTTGCCGCAAAGTTTGCATGTTGAGGGGAATTGGTCTGGGTATCTGGCATGTAGTAGTATGGGGTATGGAGCAGTCCGAGTTTGTAGTCGACGCCAGTGTGCGGACTGCTCTATGGTGAGGGATGGGGCTGGGGGTGTGTATTCCCTTCGTTTGTCCCGGTAGTACGAGAGAATATCACGGAAGGAGAGCAGGCACTCCCCGGCCCGTAGAGGGGGCTCGGCTCCCACTGCCCGGAATGTGAGACCTCGGGCGAAGGAGTGAGCCTCCTCGTTGCCGGGGAGGCCAGCATGTGCTGGCGTCCAGATTAGCGTTATGCGGCGCCGGGGCTGCCAGGAGCGTAGTAAGCGCGCAGCGGTGCGGGATATGTAGCCATTGGCATAGTTGAGAATGGCGGATTTGGAGTCAGTGATAATTTTGGTGGCAGATGAAGAGATGAGAGCAAGCGCGATGGCTGCCTCTTCTGCCTCTGTGGTGGAATTGGTGATGATTGAACTGGAGGTTAGAAGCTTTGCTCGATTGTCGGCTACCGCCAGGGCCATACGGGAGCCTGACGTATATTCCGCTGCGTCCACGTAGACCACCTCATGGTCCTCGCCATACTGTTTGTGGAGGGCCCGAGCCCTTGCTCTTCGGCGGTTCCCGTCTCGCTCAGGGTTCATGTTCTTGGGGACAGGGGGTATGTTGAGGTTAGAGCGGAGGATAGGAGAAAGGGGGACCCTCTCGGTAGGGTGTGTAATAGGGGTTAGGTTTAATTGGGATAACAGAGTGCGGCCAGGCTCTGAGTTAGACAGACGGCATATTTGTGCCGTAAAGGTGGCTTCTCCGAGTTCCTCAAAGGTGTTGTGGACACCGAGTTTGAGGAGTCGGTCATTGGATGTGCTGAGAGGAAGGCGTAGAGCTGCTTTCGTGCAACTCCGTAGGAGCGCGTTTACTCGATCTCTCTCCTTCTGTCGAAGGGGTAGGTAAGGAAGAGCATATGCGGTGCGGCTTATTATGTAAGCCTGGGTGAGGCGAAGCGTGTTTTCCTCGCGTAAGCCAGCCCGGCGGTTCGCTATGCGGCGAATCAGTCGGGTGGTCTGTTGAGCGTGTGTTTGGAGAGTTTTTATGACTTCTCCGTGCGCGCCATGAGAGTGGATAACTAGCCCAAGCACTCGGATTTTTGATACTAGTGGGATGGGGTGAGTACCTAGCGTAAGGGTGATGGGAGGAACGACTGAATCGTGTTGCTTGTGGCGGTATAGAAAGAGCTCCGATTTTGAGGGGGAGCAGGTCAGGCCACGCTCTCGTACGTATGTGTCGATGGTGGTTAGTGCCAATTGTAGGTGTTGTTCTATTTCGGCGTTACTGCCTCGGTTTGTCCAGACAGTGATGTCGTCGGCGTAGAGGCTAAAATGGATGTGGGGGATTTCAGCTAGTTGTTGGGGTAGGTGAAGGAGTGCTATATTGAATAATATAGGGGAAAGGACGGCTCCCTGGGGCGTACCTCGTGCCCCGATTGTGATACCTGGGAGGCTGTGGTCACCGAAAGTAAGTGTGGCTGTGCGGTGGCTGAGGAAGTCTCGGATGTAGTTGTACATCCTGGCTCCGACTCCCAAGGTTGTAAGGTTTTGTAGGATAGCTGAGTGTGTAACGTTGTCAAATGCCTTAGTAAGATCCACACCTAGAATAGCTTTGGTGTCGTTGGTTTGAGAGTCTAGAATGTGATGTTTTAGCTGTAGGAAGACGTCCTGTGTGGAAAGTCCAGGACGAAATCCAAACATGCAGGTGGGCATCAGATCATTGCTTTCTAGGTAACGGCAGAGCCTAGTCTGGAGTACGTGTTCCATCAATTTGCCCACCGAAGATGTCAAAGAGATGGGTCTGAGGTTAGAGGTGAGCAGAGGTTTCCCGGGTTTAGGTATGAAGACGACTTTGGCCTCTTTCCATTGCGATGGGAGGGTGCCCTTTTGCCAGCACCCGTTAAAGTATTCGGTAAGGGCCGTAATGGATTCGGCGTCGAGATTCCGGAGTGCCTTGTTATGTACCCCGTCCGGACCGGGGGTTGAGCACGTGTTAAGTCTCTGGAGTTCAGCCTGAACTTCTGCTTCTGTAATGGGTTGGTCGATGAAGTCGTTAGGGGGGCCTGCATAGTCGGGGTGTGTTAAAGGAGGGTGTGTGGGGAAGTACAGATTTCGAAGTTCTTGAAGGAGTTCCAATGGAGGTGTATCGGAAGTATGTATGAGTTTGGTGAGGTTGTGTCTTTGTGTAGTCTTAGACTGTGTGGAGTCTATTAAGTGTCTAAAGAGGTTCCAGGTCTGAGGTAAACTCATATTGCCATCTAGCTTGTTGCATAGTGATTCCCAGTTTTGTCGTGAAAGAGTCGCTGCGTGTGTCTCTATCTCTTTATTGAGACGGGCGAGGCGGCGTCTAAGTGTCCGGTTCCAACGCTGCCTTTGCCAGCGTCGTTCTAGGCTTGCTTTAGCTTCCCATAAATGTAGAAGGTGGGAGTCAACTGTGTCGCTGGGGTAGTCCTCCCATAGGGGACGAGTTGCGAGTCCGACATCACTTTGTAGTTGTTTGGACCATTCGGTGATGTCCTTGATGGGGGCGGAGGTGCGGGCTGCTCTACATGATCGCAAGGAGTCCCACTTCGTGAAAGTGGAGCCTCTGGGAGGTCTGCGGGGTAGTTGAATGTTTAAGAGAATTTCGATGATGCAATGGTCACTACCCAAATTCTCTTGTGTGTTGCACCATGTGGCGTGAGGGAGGCGATGTGCGAACGTAAGGTCTGGCGTAGTGTCTCTACAGACGCTGGTTCCCGTGCGTGTAGGAGAGGTAGGGTCGGTGAGTAGAGAGAGACCGGCTTGTTGCGCTGCTAACCACACACGACGGCCTTTCGGTGTGTCATGTGGGTAACCCCAAGCCGTATGCGGGGCATTAAAGTCTCCTACAACGAGTAAGGGGCACTTGTTTGCTATGCGCTTCGCAAGTGTAAAGAGGCGTTCGAAGTTGCTTTGTAGGCACTTTGGGTGGCTATATACATTTAGGATGAAGAGACTGTTCGCTCGAGCGTGTTGCGGCACAAGCTCAATTAGAAGGTGATCATGTCTTGAATCGGTAGGGTATGGGAGATGGTGGTGATTGAGCGACTAACTAGAAATGCTACCCGGGAGGGTAGGGGAGATGTGGGCAAAATAGGAGTATAGCCAGGGAGGGTAAGTGGGTTGGAGGGTTCCTGCAGGGCAAGGATGTCGGGCCCCGTTGCGCAGGACAGCAGTTGGTGGACCACATGACGCTTCCGGCGAAAGCCCCGGCAGTTCCACTGCCAGAGTGTAAGATTACGGTTTGGAGCTGCCATCATGAGAATCGATAGCAGGGGAAGGAATAACGGGGGGGTGGGAGTCGTGAGCTATGACAGGCATAGGGTTGTCGTTTCCCTCCGTTGCTTTAGCCTTCTTGCGTCTATTTGGGGTGGGGTCCCGCTTCGGGAGGGCGGTTGAGTAAGAATTGAGCTGGGACTCAAGATCGCTACATCGGTCAGAGAAGCCTTGGGTTAGCACATCTAATCGTTGGTTAAAAGAAGTATTATCTTGCGTTAAGTGGATTACCGCGTTTTTGAGCGTTGCACATTCCTGGTTGATGTGAGTAATAGCGGCCTGCAATTTTGCCTCAAAGCGAGCAGCGAAGGACTCAAGCAGGGTTGGAATGTCGTCTCGTGAGGTAGCGGTGGGGGGAGTGGGTGCTGTGCATGCAGTTGAGTTTGCGGAGGGTTCGGTGTCAGCTTCCATTGCTAGCAAATCAGGAGAGGAAGTAGGGTTGGAGTGACTGGGTAAGGTATGGGCGGTGGGTGGGTTGGGGGTGGGAGGCTGGTATGCGGCAGGAGCGGGGGCAGGTGGAATGGGAGATCCAGAGGCAAGAGCAGTTATCTGGGTTTCCAGTTTGGCGATATGTTGATGAAGGGCGGCGGCTTCTTTCCGGGCTGCTGTAGCTTCTGCTTTGGCCGCCGCTGCCTCCTCCTGGGATTTTGCAAGGGCGTGTTGCAGATTGGGAGTCGCCGTCATGGATGGCATGTGCTTGTGAGAAGAGAGGGGAGTGTCCCAGGCTTGCTTCAACGGCGCTGTCCAGGCTTGCTTGTGTTGATTGGGCGACAACTGGGGAAAATTGTCCCCGGATGTGATCAATTCTTGATGCCGCGTTTGTGGGTGGCTCGGCTGTTTCCGTGTCTGGTGAAGGTTTCCTCCCTTGCAGGATCCCGTGCCGGTAAGGTGAGGGCCCTCGCACAGAATGCAATTAGGCGTGCAAGGAGGTTCTTGTTGCGGATGTTGTATCCCACAGCGGGGGCAAAGATTGGTCTTGGGGCTTGGGCATACGTCATGACGGTGACCCGGTTGTCTGCAATTTGTGCAGGCTTCCGGACTGCCGCGGTATTGGGTGCAGCGGTGGATGGCTCCCATGTATTTGATGGAGTTCGGGACTGCGCTTGCGTCGAAGGTGATTAGGATGGAGTGCGTCTTTCCCATGTGTCGGGCTGCTAGTATGGTGTGCTCTGGATTTCTTCTGACCAGGTCTTGGTAGAGTTGCATTGGGGTCTCGTCGTCATAGGCGTTTGTGATGACTCCTCTGGTAGCCCCCGGTGGGGGTGCCACGTAAGCTGCGCACGGGTAGGTTCGGTCTCCAATGGTGAGGGAGGTCAGCGTCTTCAGAGTCTCGGCAGTTGGGAAATGTGTTGTTGCCATGGTGAAAGTATTGTTGGTCGGGTGGATGCGAAGGCAGAAGTCGTCCGGTAGAGTGATTTGGAGCTGGGTCTGCACTGCCTTACTGAGTCGAGGTGTTGGGATGTCAAGGAGTCGCACTTCACCTCGCGGGCGAACGACCACTCTAATAGCGCTGGGTGGGAGTGGCGGCAGTTGCTTGCTGCGTTGCACTGTGAGGCGAGCCTCCTTGGTTGCAGGTGGTAGGCGGGCCGGCGTCTTGCCGCTGCTAGTTGCGGCTGCTGCGTCGGGCGCCGCGTTCCTGGCGTTCGGGTTTGCTGCCTCGGAGGTAGCGTTGCCTGAGCGTTGAGGTGGTTTCGGCGAATTGGCCGGTCGGGAGGCATAGGCTTTATATATAACTGGTGTCCAATCGTCTGACTGGAGCTCTTGTGCGGTTACGGTGTGTCCTTCAACCGTTACTTCCATGTTAACGGCTGGCGTCGCAGGCGGAGTGGCGGAGTCCGAGTGAGGCTTAGCTCGACGGCTGAGCGTCTCTCCGGAGCTGGGGAGCCGGAGTCCTATTGGCGTGCTGGCGGCGGCGGCGGCGGCGGACGACGGAATTGCGGCGTTGCAGGACCCTGGCGCGGTCGCGCAGGGGGGCCTTGAAGGCGGGCGACGGCGGCGGCGTAGGTCATTGCCTCCGGCTGCGGTGATTCTGGTTCCACCTCAGGAACTCCAAGGGATCGGTGCACCTCTTCTTTCACGATGTCGGCGATCGAGGCCACTTGAGGCTGCGACGAAGGCAAGACCTTGCGCAGTTCTTCGCGCACAATGGCCCTGATGGTCTCGCGCAGATCGTCTGTGGCCAGTGATTGAATTCCTGCGTAGTGGGTAGAGCTCGTACGGCGGTTGAATTGCCGGTTCCGCATTTCGAGTGTCTTCTCAATGCTGGTTGCCTCGCGAAGGAACTCTTCGACAGTCTTCGGTGGGTTTCGTATCATACCGGCGAAAAGTTCTTCCTTAACACCACGCATTAGTAGCCGGACTTTCTTTTCCTCGGACATTTCCGGGTCGGCGTGGCGGAATAGGCGGCTCATTTCTTCTGTAAAAATCGCGGTGGTCTCGTTGGGCAGCTGCACTCGGGTTTCCAGCAGTGCTTGGGCTCGTTCTCGGCGTACGACGCTTGTGAATGTCTTCAGGAAGCCGCTTCGGAACAGCTCCCAGGTAGTCAAGGTGGCTTCTCGGTTCTCGAACCACGTCCTGGCAGCGTCTTCCAATGCGAAGAAGACATGTCGCAGTTTGTCTTCGCTGTTCCAGTTGTTAAAAGCAGAGACCCTCTCGTATGTCTCAAGCCAGCTTTCTGCGTCCTCGAACGTTGAACCGCGGAACGTCGGAGGCTCCCTGGGCTGCTGCAGCACGACGGGGGATGCTGGGGCTGCCATTGGGGTGGACTTGGTGGCGATCTTCCTGCACGTCTCAGGTAGGAGTCCGTGCTCTGGGGGCAGTCCTTGCAGCCGGCGGCTAGCTCGCTGGTCTTGGGCGACGTTGGTTTTGTCCTCGGGCTTCGGGCTTGGATCGCGGCCTTGCGGGGGCGTTCGGTACATGAACGCACAAGCACCTCCACCAGATGTCACGTGGTCGTGACGTTGAATAACACAGTAGCGGTACTGTGAACGACAAAACTAACTTTTATTGGGCGAACCTGTGCCCACAAAACAGGCTACACTTATAGCGCAACGATAGCGGCGAACACGCTCGGCGATCGTCGAAAATCTGATCAGCGGGTCAAGTGCGTCGGCTTTTATAGAGCAGTCGTCGAATGTTCCAGACTAATCGTTCGGACCCGTGTGCCTTCCACAAAGTTCTACACCATTCGCGTTACGCGATGAAATCAGATAACACAAGGTTCGGCGACAACAGACAGCCAGGTAGAAGCATCGATAACTTTCCAGAAACATCGGATACATTCAGGCGCGTCCCTCGCTGTGCGATTACAGTTGTTAAGCGGCGAAACGTGGTCGCCCGATAAAGATAAGTACACGTGTCAATATGGCATGGTTGTGCAAGTGTTTGCAAAGCGATCTTGCCTGCAGACGACGCGTAAGCGCGGATGTCGATATTTGCGCATTATTGATACTTCAAAGGTTAAAAGAAGCTGTTTCGGTAGGCGTGTAGTCATTAAGCAAACGTGTTTTTTATATCTAAAAGAGCATACAGATCAACAACCTATTGTTCCAAGCTTGCTTTACAGCAGGGTGTTTTAGGCCGGACTTGGATGGTTGAAGGCAAAATAGTCCAATAACAGTGTGCCGCAGCCTAGGAGCGAGCGTCGGCGCCCATCAGAGCTAAAGTCCCTCAATCATTTAAAATTACCGCCAGGCTTTGATCCAGCCGACAACGCCTGCGATAGGCTGATCGGTGACATGTGACCTTGCTCCGCCCCTTTGCCGCCATGAAACAGGCGAAATTTCGTTCCGGGAGGGCCATAATGCCTTGTTGCTGTGCGGTTGGGTGCCCAAGCCGGACGAAGGATGGCAAGAAGTTATTTTGCATCGCGCGCGGCAACCAGAACCTAACCAGACGAAAAGTATGGTTACACAGAATTGCACGGACGGACTTTGAACCGTCGGTAACAGCACGACTATGCGAGGCAAGTAACCTACAACGATACAAAGGTGCCATAAAAAGTATACACGTGCGTGTGTCGAGCGGTGATAGTACTTCACTCGCGTGCATGAATGTTGAGGGCCGAAGTTTGTGGAGATTATTTATTTTAGTTCGCTGTGAGCCCGCTGAATAGGTCGGTATGACCTACGATGCGAAGGACCGAAATGCCTTGTTGCTGTGCGGATGGGTGCCGAGATCAGACGCAGGACGACAAGAAGTTATTTTGCATCCCGCGCAGCAAACAAAACCTAATCAGAAGGTAATTCTGGTTGCATAGAAATGGACAGAAAGACTGAACCGTCGGTAACTGCGCGACTATGCCAGGAAAGTAACGGAGAGCGATACGAAGGTGCGAGAGAAAGTATACACCCGTCTGTGCAGAGCTTCAGTATTATTTCATTCGCGCGCATGAATGTTGACGGCCGAAGTTTGTGGAGATTACTGATTTTAGTGCATTACGAGCCCCTTGACTTAGCAAGTGCAGTATGACCTAGCATGCAAGTAAATTGTGGGGCAGAAACGCATTGACTCGCTGACAAATATCCGCATTGCATTACGTGCGATAAAAAATAAAATTCAGCAGTGAATTCTACTTTTACACTTTCCTGTGTTTGTGCGCGCGTTGTTAACTGCGCATTACAACATGTCCAAAATGTAATTTCCAATATACTAATCGTATTTTGTGCATTGCATATCTGAATAAATATATTGCTAAGTGCCTGCATTACTCTGTTTTTAAAAAGGAATACTGCATAGCCACAGCTACTGGCCGTCAAATAATAAAGCGTAATACAGTATATCAAAGTACATTACATACAGCTGCGAGCTCGTTCCTTCCAAGTTTCTCTTACACTCGAAGATGTTTCAGTGATCGGCAACGCCATTTTACTGATGAAAAACACACAACTGCAAATGAGCATAATAAAAACGCCACAAGCGATACGCCGATGGCCAGCAAAACACAGTACAGTAATCGCTGGGTCAATCCGCGTGCGTTTCGTATAAGGGCCCTCTAATTATTACGGGGATTTGGCGGTGCACGGAGGCGAAAAGGGATAAACACAACAATGCGCGTCATGATTCGAGTTTACACGGCGACGTCGCACGGTTCACGAGAACAGTCAACCACATTCACACACGCGCACACACTACGCTCGATGTTGGTGTGCTGCGAGATCAGATGGTGCTGGCAGCCCGAACACGATCGAGGAGACACGCTGACACGATCCATACCACCTCTTCATCATGTCACGACAGTTGCACTGGCTCGTAGCATTGAACCACAAGACACAGCAGTTGTCGTCTAATCGCTACACGACAGACACATTCAGCGACAAGAAGACTGTTGGCGCACTCGTTTCCACAAACACACGGGATGTTGTTTAGTTGCCGTGAGGGTCGCGCGCTTTGAGAATCGCACATTTGAGCGTCGTTATGTCGAAAGTTTTCCGGTCCAAGCGACTGTCAGCCTGCATTTTTACACGACTTCTTCGTTCAATGCAACCGCTATGTGTACGCAGCACACTTACATGCAAAAGATTTCACAGAGCAAGCGTAAGCAATCACCAAGGCTCGCGCTGCGATTGAGCGCAAACGAACGAAAAGTAAACACGCGGAATCGAGGCGATCAAGCCCTCATTACGCTCTCTTGAGCTATTTTCTTGGAGCACTTATTTGAAATTAAAGGACTAAATTTACCACTTCGGGTCCTTCTTTCGTTTTTCGCCGCAGTCAGGCACCAGAAGGTTTTATTTCCGCGTGTATGCAGATATTTTTTCACCTCACGAATGCCGCGGCGCCGTGGTTTAACGTGGGCGCCGTCTGCTACAGGAACTTCCTAGGTGGCGCGCGAAGCAGATGGCGCTACCTTGGAAATTATAGAGGGACCTTAATCAGAGCTGGTGTCCAGTGGTTGCGTGCCCTTTTCCTCCTACCGACGCAAAGCAACGCGTTCGCTTATCGGCGCGTGCCAAAGCGTACCGACGCATGCCAGTGGTTGTGCCTATAGACGCCGTGCGCGTCGGAGCGCGTTGGCTGCGTCCGGTTACGTTGGCGGCGCCATTGCGTGGAACCGTCGGTCGAAAAATCGGCGCTGTTTTTCTTGCCAGCGTAACGTGAAGTGTGCGTGCGTTCACGCTGCGTTGGACTAAATTTAGGCTTAAAGAAACATTTCGCTCGAGTGCTCGTATCTAAATAAGGCAAGGGGGGCACATCGCCAAATTAGACAATGTGTGTTGCATTTAAAATAAAAACTTTAAAGCCAGTGACTGTTGGTTTCGAACTGCTGATTTAGATCTTCAATGTTTTATTAAAATCAGTGAAAAATTGCACATTTTCAGAAAACGAAACTATCAAGTTTACAAGTCTGTAACTCAGCAAGGAAAAATGATATCACAAGTATGCGAATTGTATCTAAAAGCACATCTAAAGCGCACAAAATTGGTATTTTACACAAGCATCTATGGATCGTTAATATGGAAATGCGTGTTTTGCAATACCCTTGTACACAACGAAAGGAATTCACATGAGATATAAATTGGTATATCGAATTTGTTTGCCTTGAATGGTCTAATGGATGCCGTTTAGAGAACTGCGATATCTATTCTTGATGCAGAGCTGTTGTTTTCGTAAGTTTCGTGCTTCTATTTATTTCGAAGTATCGAATTTTCGAAAACCTTTTTTTAACAATATGCAGGTTCTAAATCGAAATTCCGCTTCCAACAGTCGTTAGAGTTTAGGTTTCTCTCGCAAATGCAATACATTTAATAAAAATGGGTCCAAGTATTATCTAATAAAAGCGTTTCTGCGTTTTAGGTACATTTGAATGGGCCGTGTCGGAGTTGGGCCCAATTTAAATCTTCCTCTTAATAGGGTTTATTCTGCATCGGCGCGCAGACGGCAAGCACCTTTCAAGGACGATTTCTCACCGCCGGTCAACGAACACTTTCAATTCGCCGAGGGAACGCACAGCGCGTGGCCGTCCCATCTGTTTTCCGACAAAGAACTGTACGGAAACAAACCAGGTGGCGCGCGCGACGCCCTTTCCGGTTCTTGCCCTCCGCGGCGGTAGCGAAACGGCTCTGATTGGTTGAGCGTGTGGCGTGACTGCGCGTCTACGCAGCTGGAATTTTTGCTAATGGCTGACTCCCCAGTGCCGGCGCATCTCTGAACTCATCAGACCACCCTTTCATGCTGCTGCTCTACTCGGGGAGCAACTTAGTCATTGCGTTATCACTAGAACGCCACTTGTCAGGCAATCAAGCTTCAAAATCGTGAAACTATTTTTATTTGCAAACGGCCCAAGTGATTGTCCACAAACGTGGCCATTAGTTGGTAGCATGGTGAGCATAAAAAACACACAATTTTACCCTTGCAGGCCCAAGAAAACACTGCATTCCATGCATCAAACTCTTGAGTATTCATTGCAGTCTTTCTTCATGCATCACAATTCATTTTCAATTTCACAAAACACTGGGAAGTGGTCAAGACCATGTTCTCGTGTCGCCGTCAGGCTGCTAGGCTGGTCTTGTCTCTGGAGCTGCTGGTCTACTCTCGTACTTTTATTCAAAGGCACCATTTCGATTTCAGATTTCCGTTAGTTCTGGTTAATGTTATGTCTACATCCTCCTTTAAGAACAAGAGAGACCGCACCTCTTTTTGATGTGGGTGCAAAGCTGTTGCGTCGCGACAGTATTCGACCCATGCATTGCAGGCGGAAATGTCGAGAAAATGTGTGAGCCTCCTAACCACCCAGTTCGTTGATTTGACCCTCATCTTAGCTTATGAAATATACCAGTCGATGAGGTCCACTGCCCTCATCAATTGGTTGTATTTGGATTGACTTCCCAGGGGCGGTACTAATTTCTTTTCATCATTCAACCGGTACTTGCATTGAGACATAGGGTTTATTCTGAGAGCACTGGAAAAGCAATTTAGGCATTTCTTATCTTTCCATTTGACCGAACACACATTTCTGTTCTCATGCACGAGGGAGGTCGACTCTCCAGGCTTACTGTGCTGTCATTGGCAAGGTTTACAGCAGCGCTCTCAGTGCGGTTTGGATTCACTCTTCCAGGTATGAACGTTCTCTCGTGAAGTCAGCTATGAAAATATTCAACGCGGTAAATTATCGGTTCGTGGATATACGGGCCTGCTGCACAGTCGTCTCCATAAGCTGTATCAAGACTGCTCCGACTAGGCCACTGGATTTTATGTCGTCAGAGAGGCTTGTAGCTTTCTCAGTGTAAATAAGAAAATCAAGCACTGACCCATCTGGGGTGAAAAGACAATCCATGAGACAACGTGCTGCGAAACACAAAGAAAGAAGCTCCAAATCTTCATACCCGCAATTTATTTCAAAAACAGGGCACCGTGTGCCCCTTCAGAACTTCTGTTTAAAACGTCGACGCGCTTCAACACATCTGGTAAATGAGAATGTTGGCTTTCAGTGTATTGAAATTTGTTAAATGGTTCACAAAGGACATTTCCATGAATTTTACCCGCTGTACTTCATATACAAGCAATATTAATTGCAAAAATTTAGAAAAACTTAGACCTTGGTCGCCGCACGCTGCGCGAGTAGGTCGCCGCAAAATTATATTAGATCAGCCGCTGAAGGTTAGTCGTGCTGCCCTCTTTTGCAGCATGAGTAAAGCACACTGCGTGCGACGAAAGGCGCCAGTTTTGAATGACACTGAACGGTTTCCACATCTCCTCATACTGAAAGGGTGACTCGTGTCACTACGGACTCCTAGCATAGAAGTGCGGAATAAACGAGCACGTGTCTCAGTAAAAGAGGGAGAAGGAGAGGCTCCCTCCTTGCTGCCGCGCTGATGGCTCCGCTATTTTAAACGACCATCTACGTTCTAAAGGTGCAAAATTGGAGGTTTAGAGCAAGTGATTGGTTCTTTTCCACAAATTAGGCGGCTGCGTTAGCCAGTTTCGCGTCTAAGAAAAGCGTAGAAGTGATTGGTTCTTTGCTCGCCGCGCATAGCCATGGCCGCCGTAGCGGCCTAAAAAAATTACACGTGCTGAAAAATCGCTGTAAAAAGAGGTGGAATGGGTGGGTGGGGTGGATTAGTTAGTAGATTTCGAGGGAGGGGGGAGGAGGGATCGCCCAACCAAATGATCCATCGGCTCTTTTCCTCTATTTATTCTTTCAAAGAGCGTGTCCATCGATATGGTTAGCAAATGGGCGCAAAGGGAAGCTGCCATTCAGAACTTTCTGGTTACCTGAGCAGCTGAAGTCGCCGGTTTTCTTCAACACGGCGTTGACGTCCAATGCCATGATCATCGAGTACTTTTCGTGGACTTGGCTCACTGCGTTCTCTCCAATGTCATCACTTACACCATGCGCTCATGCTAGACGCAACACAAATACGCAAACACCTTAATCAAGTGTAATTTACACGCTTGTCGACATGCTGTCGATGTACATTTCCGCGGATCACGGCGACGGGAACGTGGCCCTGCCTTTGGTGCAGGCACGTACCCAGGATTTTTTTTCGGGGGGGCCGCCACCTCCATCATCATCATCATCATTATCATCATCATCATCACCAGCCTGTTTTATGTTCACTGCCGGACGAAGGCCTCTTTCTGCGATCTCCAATTACCCCTGTCCTGCGCCAACAGATTTCAACTAGCGCCCGCGAATTTCCTAATTTGATCGCTCCACGTAGTGTTATGTCGTCCTCGATTGCGTTTCCCTTCTCTTGGTACCCATTCTGTAAACCTAATGGTCCAACGGTTATCTAACGGGCGCATTACATGACCTGCCCAGCTACATTTTTTCCTCTTGATGTCACTTAGAATATCGTCTATGCCCGTTCGCTCTCTGATCCAAACCGCTCTCTTGCTCTCTTAACGTTATGCCTAGCAATATGTTCGTTCGATCGCTCTTTGCGTGGTCCTTAACTTGCTCTCAAGTCTCTGCCCCATATGCACTGGCAAAATGCACTGGGAAATGCACTGGCAAATGCATTGGCACTGGACATATTGCACTGGCAAAATTCACTGATTGCACACCTTACTTTTCAATAATAATGGTAAGCTTCCAGTCAGGAGCTGGCAATGTCTACCGTATGCGATCCAACCTATTTTTATTCTTCTGTGAATTTCCTTCTCATGATCAGTGTTCCCTCTGATTAATTGACCTAGGTAAATGTACTCCTTCACAGTCTCTAGTGGCCGACTGGCCATCCTGATCTCTTGTTCCTTTTCCCGGCTATTTATGATTGTCTTCATCGTCTGCATAATAATATTCAACCCCCCGCTTACACTCTCTCTGTTAAGGTCTCCAATCATTTGTTGTAACTCGTCTGCATTGTTGTTGAATAGAACAATGTCATCGGCAAACCGAAGGTTGCCGAGATATTTGCCGTCGATCTTTACTACTAAGCCTTCCCAGTTTAATAGATTGAATTCTTCTAAGCATGCAGAAAATAGCTTTGGAGAAATTGCGTCTCCCAGTCTGACTCCTTTCTCTATAGGTATCTCCCTGCTTTTCTTGTCTAGAATTAAGGTAGCTGTAGAACCTCGTATATATTCTAACGCGAAAGACGAGTCAGTAAGACGCGAAACTATTTACAGATTATATTTACAACAACGGTTGCAGCGCTGACCGGGTAGAGTCACAGTGCGAGCCCAGTTCGTTCTTCCTCCTCTTTTCTGGAGTGATGGCGCCTACGCGCCCCGTTCAAACAAACAAATACCTCACGCATGTAGCAATATTTTCCAAGCTTTTTACGTAAGCGTTCTGTACTCCTTGATTACGTAGAGCCTCTACGATTGCTAGTATCTCTACTGAATCAAATGCCTTTTCGTAATATATATAAGCCATCTAGAGAGGCTTATTGTACTCTGCAGATTTCGCGATAACCTGGTTGATGACATGGATGTGATCCATTGTAAAGTATCTCTTCCTGAAGCAAGCCTGTTCCCTTGGTTGACAAAATCCAGTGTTAACCTTATTCTATTGGAGATTATTTTGGTAAAGATTTTATATAATACTGGGAGCAAGCTAATGGTCCCATAACTGTTCAATTCTTTAACGTCTCCTTCTTTTCGTGGATTAGTATAATGTCTGCATTCTTCCAGTTTTCTGGGACCCTTGCAGTCGATAGACACTTCGTATAAAGAGCCGCCAGTTTTCCAAGCATTAGGTCTCCTCCATCTTTGAATAAATCGACTGTTATTCCACCTTATCCTCCCGCTCTTTATCGTTTCATGTCTTGCAGGGCCCTTCTGACCTCATCGCTAGCTATAGGAGAGTTTCTGTATCCTGTTCATTACTGTTTCTAAGTGAACTATCGTGATTCCTCTGGGTACTGTATACAGGTCAGCTTAGAATTTTTCCGCTGCTTTTACTATATCTTCGAGATTGCTGATTATATTATCATTCTTATCTTTTAGTGCATACATCATGGTTTGTCCTATGCCAGGTTTCTTTTTTACTGATTTCAGGCTGCGTCCATTTTTTATGGCTTCTTAAGTCTTTCTGATGCTATAGTTTCGAATATCAGTTATTTTCGCCTTGTTGATCAGTTTTGACAGTACCGCGAATTGCGTAACGCTGTGCGGCCGCCAGTCCCATACAACCGCGTAGAGTGCAGGACTCTGCGATTGTATACGTACTGCGCTCACCGTGAACGGTTAGAAAAACACCCACATAAGCACAGCATAGAAGTGGCTACGTGAGGCGGTTCGACCGATAACTGTCGAAGCGTCATTCAAAACAAGTAATTGTTCTCCACTTCCGGTGGCGTTTTCTCTACTTTCTTTTTCAATAAAAAGATGTTGATCCATAAATAGTCTCATAAACAACGGTCAACTTTTCTATTATTCGCTTTTGCTTGCAGTTTGGTTGTTGCCTTGGCTCTCTCCCTTAGTAGGTCGCTTAATTTCTCAACTCCTTGCAATTTTTGTTTCCAGTAGCCAATTTTGCACGAAAAGTGCTATACAGTTAGGGAAAAACAGACGAGGTAACGGGCGACAGTCATCTTGTTTATGGGTTTAAGGGTTATTGCAGGGTTTCATGATGGACGCTCTTTCACATCATTTTATTTCTCACCTTATCTAACCGATATCACGTGTATAATGTTCCGGGCATCTGCCAGCGTCGCGGCGAGCCGTAACTCAAGGAAACAATTGAGCAAAGGAATAAGTTAAACGCATTTGGCGTTTTCTCCAGCCGCAAGTCGTTCCATGAGAGTACAGACCAGCTGAGTAACAGCCACATCCCTCTCCTGGTCCCAGGATCAGCCTAAACAAAGAAGGTTGAACTAACAAAAGCAACAGCTATGCGCGTGACGGTTGAATAGATGGTGACAACTGAACGCATCTCGAGTTATACGTGCGGGTGCGGAATCTACTAGAAAACTGTCCTTCACATAACAAGAGATGCCGATAACTACCGCCATCTAAAAGGAGTGAAAAAGGCAGCAAAATGCTGACCGATGAACAGCTGCGAAGTCTCAACATTTATCTGGCGGCGCTTTAGGAATGTGTGAGGAGTGGTGGCGTGCGTGGGGAGGGGGGGGGGTATGCCCCTTGATTTCGGGGGGGGGGGGGGGCCCGGGCCCCCCCCTGGGTACGTGCCTGCTTTGGTGACATTTGCGTGTAACTCCTCGCTTTAGAACACCGCTTGCTATTTATAACTTTTTTGTCGATAGGATTTTACTCTATTTCCTCTGAATATACGAGGGTGGTTCTGAAAGTATGTTTCGTCATCTGTTTCAAAAGAGAAGGTGGTACACCAGGTGAAACAAACAATCGCCATTAGAATCCATGCCCGTTGCCGGTTCAACGATGGAAGGAGCGTCAGCGGAGGAGGAATGACGCATGCGCAGAGCGCTGAAGAACAGAAAGTTGCAGCAGACAAGCGTGCCCGAGCTTACTCGAGTACAAAACACCATGGTAGACAGACATGTGCTGACAATGTGGTAACCAGTGGAAGTGCGTGCTGTTATCCGGTGTAAATGGGCACGTGGGAATGGTGTGTCCAGTCATCCATGAACGCCTACAGATAACGTATAACGTATTGTGAAGAGATTATGCCTCAGACCTTGCAATGCAAGGCCACGAGTTTCACCACAGTAGTTTCTAAAAACTAATTTCGCGCTACTATAAAGGGGTCAGGTTCGGTGGCGACTATGTGCGAAAATACTGCAAGGCGTATAGTTCATGATGGCATAGCGGATTTTTTTGGCATTAAGGGTTCCGTGTGAAAATAAATCAAGAAATATTACTTTCGGAACGTCCCTCGTACTTTTGGCTATAGATGCGACCGATGAGACTAATTTAGATGCTCGTGGTGATGTGCACTGACTGAACACAAGCGAATTCACTCGTACCCACGTATCGGCTTAACAATAGCACCAAATAATTCTATGTGGCAGTGACACCTGGATCACCTGCTCATCAAAAGAAAACGGTTATGCTTGCCAGTTGACCTAGTTGCACCCTTCGTCTACGTCCATGCAGTGAGCCTGGGTGCCTCACTATGCGTTGTTGACCCCTACATCAAAGTAATAGAGTACATTACTTCCTTGTGTTCTTGTCGCTTAGCACCTCTCTATCACCCACAACTGCAATTTAAGATATTGCACAAAAACAAATAGAGATCCAACTTTCAAGCGCAATATATTATATAAACTGTAGGACTTAGTAAGGTGTCTGTTATTTATTTTTTTTCACTTTTCCACCTGTGTAAATCACTACATTGTTACTTAAAGATTGCCGGTTGTGTTACTCATGTGTTGTTCTTCCAGAAGCCTCTCATCCGAGCATTAAAGAATCTTTCAGTGTCTTGAAGCAAGATGATATAGAGTTAATACGCAATAAGCTTGTGAGGCATATAAAGATCTTCCAAAATTAATAATTATAAACTGATTTGTAACCGCAACAATGGCGGCCGGCAGAAGGCGGTTTCTAGCAGGCCGAATTTAATGCTCTACGTAATGGTTTATAAGAACTATCATTTCGGTAATGTTTGCTGCCTCAATTCCAACATGCGTCAAATGCACAAAATATCAATGCACTGCATCCCAACTTTAACACCAGTCTTTCCTGTATAACGTTGACCATGTTACAATTGTTCGTGAATTCCTTTTTTAACAGAGCAGAAACTGTGGAAGATGTGATAGACATGGAATCTATAGTGGAAACTGCATGGTGCAGTGAATCTTGTTGGCCTTCCTGTAAGATGTAGGGTTTCATTCGCATTTAGAGGTTCTTTCAAATTATTTGTTTTCTGCAGTAAGGCCACCCTCCTCGCTATAATAGAAAGGTGCAAACTACAATTTAAGATTACAAAGCGGCAATTTCTTTCGCTTTCGCGTTTGTCAAGGTCGTTGGCAGCGTAGTCCTATTATAGCAACGGATTATGTTTCTGTTCAACTGCGGCCAAAAACTCGCACAAATGACTTAAATGACCTATAGTTTCAGGAAAAAGAAGATAGACGCCAGAAAATTGTCCATCTTTTTTTCATGATTTTCATAGTTGCGATAATGACAGGTATCCGTAAGCGTGAGCTTTTGCTGCATATCGCAGTCTGGGTTAGCAGTTAGAAACACATCGGTTTACCATGCCAAATTAGTCACACCGGTCGCTGAAGTGTTTTACTGGGGTTGAAGTGATGGGGTCAAAACTTGGTTGGCGTTACACGCCCGCTCATTGTGCTACGCAGACGATAACCGTTGTCGTCAGGCTTCCGCGTCATTCTGAGCTTCACCATCACCAGAGAGAACACAAAGCTTGTTTTATAACCGCCGCAACCGTAATTCGAGCCTATGTAACTGGAGCATTGTGCACTTGAGAGTCGGGCACACTAACGACTACGCTACTGCGTTATCAAGTATTACTTTTCGGCGAATGTTGTTTGAGAATTTCTAATATAATTAATTTTAACTCATTTATCGCTCATATGCATGATAGTGAAACGGCCTTTAAATAGTACATTGCAATGCGTGAACTTAAGTAATTAGTTAAAATGTTGAGTAGTGAAATTTGATTTGCACTGTATTAACCGCCGAATTGGCGAGTTATGCAGCTCACTCGATAGTTCTGTGGTATAAGTCACCAGTTAGTACAGCAGAGCTGTTATACGCTAGCTTCAGGTAGCTTTAGTGCGTAGGCGAAAAAAGATGGCCGTCACGCTAGAGCTGACAGAGATAAAGGGTGAATCAAAAGCGCGTCGCCGGGTACGTATCGCAGAAAGTGGGGCTGCATCATGTTGATGCAGTTGCTGAGATTTAATTACTAGCCCGAACAAGATTAACGGAAGAAAAGGTGGACAGGACAGAGTGCTAGACTTCAACTGAGAAGCCTTATTAAGAAAAACATGCAAAAAATCCCCGTATGCTCAAATAACCGCGCCGACGGATGCATTAACGAATGTGACTCGTCGGACACAACCGAATGCGCAATGAAGTCTATATGCGTCCACAGCAAACATTACAACGCATTCACAGGTTCTTCTCCAGGTACAACACCTCTTTGTCACTGAGTGCTAGTGACGTAGTGACGCGGTGGAGTGCAAGCGCACCTTGGCTTTCAACATACAAATGTAAAGATCAACGTAGACGGAGATCCTGACTGTTAACATGGCCAAAATGCAGATGTGCAAGTAAACGTAGATGTAGATGTAAGAAGACGGCGTTCGGAACGGCAGCTTTTTTTCCTGTTCTCCACTTCAAAGGTTTTAATGGCCCCTAGCCGAGGTGCTGCTGGTGGAGGTGCTGCAGAATGACTACCGTGTTGTGCTACCACATCTTCCTGCCGGTAAGCTGGTTGTGCACTCCGTTTTCCTGCACGCTGAATTAGGTTGCTGACCGTACAGAGTACAACACTTCAAAGACGCCCTTCGGAACGTTATCGCACCTGAAGGAAATAAGTTCTATCAGTCAAGTTGAGATGTCGCACGTGTGGATGGTGATGTGCAAATCAGCAATGATGAAATCAAAGCTATTGACGTGCGAGAAATTATCAGTGAAGGTAGATGCTGCGTGTTTATGGATGCTCATCCCACGGAAGTTAAAATGAAGCTTTTATGACTTCCCGAGCGTTTGGAAGACGACTACGGTCGAGTTGAGCTCCAGGCTTAAGTGAAAGTGGAGTCTATATCAGCAGAACATTACAGCATATCAGAGATGGAACAAACGCACCCTAAATCGTGATGTGGTGTTCAGTCTTGCCGATAGAGTTGGCGCGTGGGATGTGTCACATCGACTGCCTGTCTGTGGAGTGCAGAGCCTTGTATTGATTCCAGGCCAGCTCCCGCTTTGTCTCCGCTGTAACAAGGTTGGGCATATTCGTCGAAACTGCAGAACTGCGCGTTGTGAAGCCAGCCGCCGCTTTGGACACACAGCTGAAGAGTGTGTCGTAACGTACGCTGATAAGTTATGACACAGAAGAAAGCCTCCAGATGAAAGCTTGCAAGATGACATAATGGATGTTACGGAGGTTATCCACGCGACTAGAGACGTTCCCAATTCCGCGGAGACCAGGTGTGCCATTAAGTGACCAATACATGTTAAAGACAACGGCATTGCAGGACTGCCCGTGGAAAAGGAAAGTAGCGGAGAAAAAGACGATCAATCCAAGCAACAACGCAATGAAGCCGACGATACGACGAAACCAGTTCCTGTCCAGCAAACAAATGAGGCAGGCGCTGATGAATCATATGCTACACCCAAGCATCTCAACACGTGCGCTACGCTGGTACAGGACAAAAGAAGTAGCGCGGATACATGTATTCCAAAGCGCCGCGCGAATAACAGATCGGAATTAACGACAGACAGTGAGACGACCAGCACCACAAGAAAAGCACGTCGCCGCAAGATATCGGCACATTCACGAAAGTCCAGGAGGCCTGGTCGCCGTCCAGGAGGCCAGGTCAGTGTTCGAAGGGAGCCTCTCTATTGCCCTCTAGGACCGACCTCATAGTTACGTTAAGTCCAAATAGTTCGTAGTAACCATGGCCCTGTCCCAGTAACTTCTCTTCGCAACTTTGAACGCACGAGGTTTTAGGTATTTGTCGAAACAGGCACAGCTTGGCCGGTTTTTGCCTAGGAAACGCCTAGACTTCGTCGGTGTGCAGGAGACGAAGTTGAGAGAAATGACGAGACAGAAAGGGCTTTGCGACCTTTTCTGTCTGGGTATAATGTCTGCCGTTCACACACTCTTGGTTTATCCCCTGGCTGTTATGTATTTCTGATAAGGAGCCTACTCTGTTCAGCATTTAGTTACCATATAGACACTGAAGGTTGATAGGTATGCTGCGATGTTGCGTTGTAGCGTATGTCATGGCAAATAGTCAGCGTCTATGCATTTAGGGACTCTGAAAAACAAATTATTTTATTGGATACTGTGTCTACTCTAATTGACTGTGATCATTGCATTGTGTTATTGGGAGATTTCAACTGTTTATGCGATCCGAGAGATCGAAGAGGCATTAACACTGAATGGGACAGGAGTGGCGAAGTTTGGTATATTGCAATAGAAAATGCAGGGGCTCACTGATGTGTGAGAGTCCAGACTAAGCTCTTGCTGTTACATGAATTCAAAGCCACTCTTACGACCACCTTGATCGGATTTATGTTTGTTGATCAGTCCTCTCCCAATAACCATCCTGTATTACCATCCCCAGTTTTGTTCTCTGATAATTGCATGGCTGTCGCAAAGATTGGTGAAAAATCTGGAACTAATTTCCGACCACAGTGGCCACTCTGGAAGCTTAACCCAGAGCTCCTAAATGGTCAGGAATTTATTAATCGCATGCGTATGGCCCTAACAACTTATCTTTATACTGACTTGACGTTATTTGCTGCTTGGGAACTCTTTAAACAAGCTGTTCATAAATTGGCTACAGAAATTGGATCCGTGAAAGCATTCTATAGAAAGAATGAAGAAGAAATGCTTCTTAAAAGCCTGTGTAGCCTTTGTCACATGTAATGCGAAATTCAAAGCAGTGACATTGTTGACATAGGAAATCTAAAATGTGAGTTACAAAAGTAAAGGGGCACGACGCCGCTGAAAGGATGGATCACTTACCGCTGATGTTCTTTCGAGTTTACGTTCGTCGGTGCCTTATCTCCGTGGGTTCTCGAACCTTAGGCGCGCTGTGCTGGTCAGGCATTTCTATCCCGGTTTCCAAAAGTGCAAGGATGGTCAAGTTCGATTCCTTCGGCTATTGGTGGCTGGCAGCATGGTTTATTCACTGATGCCCTCGCAAGCTAGGAAGCGGGATATATAGGCCAGCCAGGCACCTCTTCGGTTGGGCACGATGCCGCTGAATATATGCGACGCTTACCGTTGCAGTTTTTCCAGGTTGGTTACTTCAAAGAAGCATCCTATCTAAAAGGCAGCCATTACTGCCCTGTTGCGGTGTCGTGCCGACCGATATGCATATGTTGCGGCGTTTATTGCTGTGTTTTTCATTCTTGCGCAAGAAATCCGTATGTTGGTTGTTGTTTGTTTCTTGTGATATTGAATCAAATTCCGGCCCTCACGTCGACCAAACACTTCAAATTGTCCTTGAGACTGTGCTTAGGCTAGAAGTGGGTCACGTTACCTTAATCGGTGAAATTAAGAGGTTGAGCGAAAAGCAAGATGCTACCGATATAGAAATTAAAACTTCAAAAGAGAGAGTGGTCACCTCGGAGGCGCAACTTGTTTCACATGCCCCCACACTGTCTAACTGCTCTGACAATGCTACTGGTTCATTTGGCAATTGACTTCTGACAGTATTGTCAAGGTGTGACGAAGCTGAGAACGAAATGTGACGGTGCAATCTGTTGTTCTTTGGTATTTCCTACGAGGATAAAAAGAGTTTGTCGAATACAGAAAGAAATATTATCGCCCTGTGCTCACATAAGTTAGAAATAACAACAGCTAGTTGTCAGTTAGAACGTGTGCACAGGCTGGGAAAATCTGCGTCAGATAAATCTAGACCAGTAATCGCCAAGTTCACGTTCTTGAAGGAATGAAAGTGTGTGGTTTAGTGGCGCAAGGGCGAGATATGGCCAAAGAGCGCCAAGACAGTGTTAGTGATTTCGCGGCGGAATGATGAGTTCTGTGACGAAGATGTGACTTGGCTGTAAAGTGACCTAAAATAGCCGCTGTAAAGTGCGTAAAATCTACGTGCTATAAAACTATGGCGATGACTGCTGACGAATACTATGAACATTTAAATCCATCGTAGAAGAATGATGCAAAATATAAAATATATAAGATGGTAAAATTACTTGGAGCACTGCTGCCTCACCAGAGCCCTTGAAACACAAGAGCCTAGATGCATGTGCTATACCAAAGAATTATCACAGCGGCATCCTCTGAAGAGAGGACCTGCTACGAACATGTGGGGCTAAAAACATGCAGGACAACATCTTTCAGGAAACTTAGGACTGCGTTGGTGTCAAATAAAGGTTCTGGGCCGAGTAGGATTACGGGATGTACGGGGATGTGCTGCTGGTATGCTAGGGAAAAATGTTCCCTTCTTTCATATTCGGCTGCCCGACACTCCAGGAGGACGTGGAGGGCGGTTAGCCTCTCCCCGCATCTACCGCAGGTTGGAGGATCTCTTTCAGTGCGTAAGAAGTTATGCGTGCCAAATGTGTGTCCTATTCTGAGGCGACAGAATAGGACATCTGTTCGCCGCGATTTTGTTACGGAGGGCCAAGAACCTAACTGTGGCTTTATCACGTGCAGTTTGTTATTTACTCCTGCGTCCCACATACGTTGCCAGTGGTTTCGCAGTTTTGTTCTTAAGAAAAGCTTCAGGTCTGTGACAGGGACCGAAGCAAACTAACTGCATGCAATGCATGCAATGAAATTGCTGTGGACTAACTGCATGCAATGAAATTGCTGTGGCCATCTGGTCCGCTAGAACGTTTTCCTCGATGCCCCTATGTCCAGGCACCCAGTATATAATCACATGTTGGTTATACATATATGCTTTACACAGTACGGAGTAGAGTTCATTAATTACCGGATTTTTGTGGTTACAGAAAGACAGCAAGGCCTTCACAACACTAAGGGAGTCCGTATATATAACTGATTTCTGGAGTTTTGATTTATTCATATGCTTTACGACGTACAGCAGTGCGTAAGCCTCAGCCGTAAAGATACTAGTTTCCGGATGCAGTACATCGGTTTCCGAGAAGGATGGACCGACGGCTGCATAGGACACCCCGTCCTGTGACTTCGATGCATCTGTGTAGAACTCCGTGCAGGAGTATTTGTGCTGGAATTCCGGGAAATGCATTTGGATTTCAATCTCTGGAGCGTGTTTTGTAACTTGCATGAAAGATATATCGCATTGTATCAGCTGCCCCTCCCAAGGAGCTAGCAGCTTGGCTGGATGCATTAGGCGAAGCTCGAGGAGTGGAACATGCATTTCCTGACTAAGCTCCCTCACACGCAGCGAGAAAGGCTGTCTTACGGAGGGACGATTGCGAAAGAGTGCAGCATATGTCATCTCGTTAACGGTATTATAAAACGGATGTTGAGGATTAGAGTGGACGTTAAAAAAATGTTTGGCTGATGTATGCTCTCTGGATATGAAATGACCACTCATTCGATTCCGCATATAAACTTTGCATGGGACTCATTTTGAAAGCTCCTGTGGCTAAACGGATACCTAGATGGTGAACAGGGTCTAGCATCTTTAGCGCACTCGGGGCGGCAGAATGATAGATCACGGCACCATAATCTAATCGTGAACGAATCAGGCTCTTATAGAGATTAATTAAGCACTTCCTGCCCCTACCCCACGAAGTATGGGATAGAAGTTTCATTAGGTTGATTGTTTTCAGACATTTTTCTTTAACATGTTTAGTGTGGGGGACAAAATCAGTCTTTAGTCTAGTATAACACCTAGAAATGTGTGTTCTTTGTTTACAGGTATCTGTTGTCCAGGCAGTTCTATGCAAGGATCTGGGATAAGTCCTCTCTTTCTTGTAAAAAGAACACAAGAGCTTTTGTTAGGATTGATCTTAAATCCATTCCTGTCTGCCCACATTGACACTTTGTTCAGGCCGTGCTGTAGCTGTCTCTCGCAGACTGCGAGGTTACAAGATTTGAAAGCTATTTGAATGCCATCCACGTAGACGGAGTAAAAGATGGCCGGTGGTAAGGAAGCAAGGAGTGTTGTCATCTTAACAATGAAGAGTGTGTAACTGAGCACACCTCCCTGGGGTACACCAGTTTCTTGTGCGAAAGGATGTGACAGAACATTGCCGACTTTGACCCGGAAGGTACGATTGGACAGATAGCTTTCTATTAGGTTAATCATATTACCATAGATGCCCATGTCTAACAAGTCTCTAAAAATTCCGTAACACCACGTTGTATCATACGCCTTTTCAATATCGAGAAATATCGACAGCAAGAACTGTTTATGTATAAATGCGTCCCGGATATTACCTTCAACACGTATGAGATGATCGGTTCTGGAGCGCCCATCTCGGAAGCCGCACTGATAATGATCGAGCATTTTGCTCTGTTCAAGGAAATGAATGAGTCGCCGATTTATCATTTTTTCAAACACGTTGCAAATGAAACTTGTGAGGGCTATCGGGTGGTAACTTGCCACTTAGGAAGGATCTTTGCCTTGTTTCAAAACAGGGACCACAATGGCTTCCTTCCATGCGGTTGGAAGGTACCCTGCATCCCAGATGGTGTTGAAAAGTGTGAGTAGTGTAACTTGCGTATCACTGTGTAACTTTTTGAGCATTTCATACATGATTTTATCCGATCCTGGTGCGGAGCTCTTGCATGCGCTCAAGGCAGTTCTCAATTCGGCCATGCTAAAAGGACGGTTGTAAGGCTGTTTCTTGCACCGCCGTGTTGTAAGCAATGTCACGTACGGCAGGACCGCATCCCAGGTCTTGTGCTCGACGTTGACGTACATTGCTAGCATGTCGGCGAGGGTTTTATTCAGGCGCTCCGTAAGACCATTCGTCTGCGGATGGTAGGCAGTTGTCCTCCTGTGACTTTTCTGGCTGTATTGCAGAATGGCTTGCATGAGCTCTGCTGTAAAAGCCGTTCCTCTGTCGGTGATGAGGAGTTCTGGAGCACCATGTCGCAGCAGGATGTTCTCGACGAAAAATTTCGCCATTTCGGCCGCGCTACCTTTCGGCAGTGCTTTAGTTTCAGCGAAGCGGCTGAGGTAGTCCGTCGCTACGATGATCCACTTATTTCCGGTTGTTGACGTCGGAAAGGGTCCCAGCAAGTCCATCCCGATCTGCTGGAATGGTCGGCAAGGAGGTTCGATTGGCTGTAGTAATCCGACTGGCCTTGTAGGCGGTGTCTTGCGTCGCTGACAGTCTCGGCATGTTCTGACATAACGGGCGACGTCGGCGGTCAGGCGCGGCCAATAATACTTTTCTTGTATGCCCTCCCAAATATTCGACGAGGCCTTTTAGCTCCGAGTCTGCCCGTTGCTGTTCAGCGAAGTCTTCCGCGCTTATCATTCCAAGGAATGCGTCGTCATTCTCGTCATCGTGCGGCGGCGGGTCAATGGGGGCGCGTGATAGGCAATCGGCATCGGGGTGTTTTCGTCTGGACTTGTAGATTACAGTGATGTCGTATTCTTGTAGTTTGAGGCTCCACCGCGCCAGTTGTCCTGAAGGATCCTTCATATTCGCTAGCCAACACAACCCGTGATGGTCGCTGACGACTTTGAATGGCATGCCATATAGATAAGGGCGAAATTTAGCTGTAGCCCAAACGATGGCGAGGCATTCCTTTTCGGTCGTAGAATAGTTGCCTTCCGCTTTTGACAGCGACCGGCTAGCATAAGCTATCACCTGTTCGACTCCGTTTTTCCTCTGGACAAGAACGGCACCGAGGCCTAGACTACTGGCGTCAGTATGGATTTCTGTATCGGCGTACTCGACGAAGTGCGCAAGTACCGGCGGCGACTGCATGCGTCGTTTGAGTTCTTCAAATGCGTCGGAGTGCGGTGTTTCCCACTTGAACTCAACATCACATATAGTTAGTCGTGTCAACGGCTCAACGATGCGTGAAAAGTCCTTGACAAAGCGCCTGTAGTAGGCACACATGCCAAGGAATCAACGCACTGCCTTCTTGTGGATGGGTTGCGGGAACTGTGCGATGGCAGCTGTCTTTTGCGGGTCGGGGCGGACACCAGATTTGCTGATAACGTGGCCTAGGAACAGAAGCTCATCGTAAGCAAAGCGGCACTTTTCCGGTTTCAGAGTGAGCCCTGATGACTTGATGGCCTCTAGTACTGTCGAAAGCCGCCTCAGGTGATCGTCGAAATTTCCGGCGAATACAACGACGTCATCCAAGTAAACGAGACAGGTCTGCCACTTTAATCCTGCTAAAACCGTGTCCATCACGCGCTGGAACTTTCCAGGCGCCGAGCACAGTCCAAATGGCATAACCTTGAACTCATAGAGGCCATCTGGCGTGATGAAGGCGGTCTTTTCGCGATCTCTTTCGTCGACTTCTATTTGCCAGTAGCCAGACTTGAGGTTCATCGAGGAGACGTATTTAGCGTTGCAGAGCCCATCCAATGCGTCGTCTATCCGTGGGAGGGGGTATACGTCCTTCGTGATCTTGTTCTGATGACGATAATCGACGCAGAAACGCAATGTTCCATTCTTTTTCTTCACCAGGACAACAGGGGATGCCCACGGGCTTTTCGACGGCTGGACGATGTCGTCGGGCAGCATTTCATCGACTTGTTCTCTTATGACTTCACGTTCTCGCGGCGAAACTCGGTATGGGCTTTAGCGGAGGGGTCGAGCGTACTCCTCGGTGATTATGCGATGCTTCGCGACTGGTGTTTGTCGAATCCTCGATGACGTCGAAAAGCAGCCTTTGTATCGACGGAGCAGACGTCTAAGCTGCTGTTGCTTAATCACGGGGAGACTTGGATTAATGTGGTATTCTGGTTCGGGAACCATGGTCGTCGGGGTAGATGTGGTGGCATCCGAGAGGACAAACGCATCACTGGTTTCCAGGATTTCCTCAATGTACGCGATCGTCGTGCCCTGGTTGATGTGCTTGAACTCCTGGCTGAAGTTTGTCAGCAACACTTCAGTTTTCCCTCCATGCTGTCGAGCGATCCCTCTTGCGACGCAAATTTCACGGTCTAGCAGTAGACGTTGGTCGCCTTCGATGACACCTTCTACGTCAGCGGGTATTTCGGTGCCGACCGAAATAACAATGCTGGAGCGATGCGGGAGGCTCACTTGATCTTCGAGCACACTCAAGGCATGGTAATTACGAGGGCTCTCCGGCGGTATCGCTTTATCTTCCGACAGCATTATTGACATCGACTTCAGGTCGATGATTGCGCCGTGTTGGTTCAGGAAGTCCATACCGAGAATGACGTCTCGTGAACACTGTTGGAGGATAACGAAGGAGGCAGGGTAAGCCCGGTCATGAATGGTTATTCTTGCCGTGCAGATTCCAGTCGGTGTAATCAGGTGTCCTCCAGCGGTCCGAATTTGGGGACCCTCCCTGCAGTCTTAACCTTCTTCAACTGGGCGGTGATGTGTCCACTCATGACGGAGTAATCAGCCACTGTGTCCACTAAGGCGGTAACTGCGTGGCCGTCGAGATGCACGTCGAGGTCGGTGGTTCTTCGTCTGGCGTTGCAGTTAGGTCTTGGCGTCGGATCACGGCTGCGTCGTGTTGAACTGAAGCTGGAACGTCGCGTCGTCGTCTTTCGTCGGTGTAGTGTTCGCTTGCTGACTTCGTCGGGACGGCGGCGTGTCGTCATTAGGTCGTCGAGATGGTTTCTTCGTCGACTTCGTCGGCGGCGGAGGATCTTCGTCAGTTCGACGAACAGCAACCGCACCTCCATCGGTTGCTGCTTTTAGTTTTCCGGATATGGGCTCGCAGAGCGGCCCCGAGCTCGACCAGTGTATGGTCGGCGCTGAGGTGACAGGTAGCGGCCTGGTGATGGCGAACGCGACGGTCGTCGAGAGTTCCACTGTGTGTCGGCTAGGTAATCGGCGATTTCACGTGGGCGCTCCCCAAGCTGTGGACGCGGTGCGTTGACGGCGAACCCTCACAGTCCCAAGTCGCGGTATGGGCATCGGCGGTACACATGGCCGGCTTTTCCGCAGTGATAGCAGAGCGGGCGGTGGTCGGGGGCTCGCCAAATGTCCGTCTTCCTCGCGTAGGTGCGCTGGGCGACGGGTGGGCGTGCTGGCGGCGGCGGTGGTGGATGACGGATTTGCGGCGTTGCAGGACCCTGGCGCGGTCGCGCAGGGGGCCCTTGACGGCGGGCGACGGCGGCGGCGTAGGTCATTGCTCCCGGCTGCGGTGATTTTGGTTCCACCTCAGGAACTCCAAGGGATCGGTGCACCTCTTCTTTCACGATGTCGGCGATCGAGGCCACTTGAGGCTGCGACGAAGGCAAGACCTTGTGCAGTTCTTCGCGCACTATGGCCCTGATGGTCTCGCGCAGATCGACCGTGGCCAGTGATTGAATTCCTGCGTAATGGGTAGAGCTTGTACGGCGGTTGAATTGCCGGTTCCGCATTTCGAGTGTCTTCTCGATGCTGGTGGCCTCGCGAAGGGACTCTTCTACGGCCTTCGGTGGGCTTCGTACCATTGCGCCGAAAAGTTCTTCCTTCACACCACGCATGAGAAGGCGGACTTTCTTCTCCTCGGGCATATCCGGGTCGGCGTGGCGGAAGAGGCGGTTCATTTCTTCCGTGAAGATGGCAACGTTCTCGTTCGGTAGCTGCACTCGGGCGTCCAGCATGGCTTCGGCCCTTTCCTTGCGCACGATGCTCGTAAAGGTGCGCATGAAGTCGCTACGGAACAGGTCCCATGTTGTCAATGTCGACTCCCTGTTCTCGAACCACGTTCTGGCGGCGTCTTCTAGGGCGAAGAATACATGCTGCAACTTGTCGTCGGAGTCCCAGTTGTTGAAAGTCGCGATTCGCTCGTGCGTCTCTAGCCAGGATTCCGGGTCTTCAGTTGCTGCTCCATGGAAGGTTGGTGGGTCCCGAAGTTGCTGTAGGATAACGGGGGACACTGGGGCAGCCATTTGGGTTGTCTTGACCACTATCTTCTTTGTCGTTTCAGGCAGAAGTCCGTGCTCTGGGGGCAGTCTTTGCAGTCTGCGGCTAGCACGCTGGTCTTGGACGATGTGGGTTTTTTCCTCGGGCTTCGGGCTTGGATCGCGGCTTCGCGGGGGCGTTCGGTACATGAACGCACAAGCACCTCCACCAGATGTCACGTGGTGGTGACGTTGAATAACACAGTAGCAATACTGCGAACAAGAAAACTAACTTCTATTGGGCGAACCTGTGCGCGCAAAACAGGCTACACTTATAGCGCAACGATAGCGGCGAATACGCTCGGCGATCGTTGAAAATCTGATCAGCGGGTCAAGCGCGTCGGCTTTTATAGAGCAGTCACCGAATGTTCCAGACTAATTGTTCGGACCCACGTGCCTTCCACAAAGTTCTGCACCATTCGCGTCAGGTGATGAAATCAGATAACATAACGTTCGGCGACGACAGCGGATAGAAGCATCGATAACGTTCCAGAAACTTTGGATACATACAGGCGCGTACTACGCTGTGCGATTACATTTGTTAGGCTGCGAAACGTGGTTGCCCGATAAAGATAAGTATACGTGTCACTATAATCAAATATGAAAACTCTTAGGGTGGCTATTCACACAAGGTTAACCCTTGCTGCCTGGAAAATTGGAAGTGAAAAGAAGCCAGGAGAAAACAGGAAAGGTGGAAAGGGAGAGAAAGACGAAGGCTGGAGGGAGAGAGATACAGGAAAAGGCAACTACCGACTTCCCCCGGGTGGGTCAGTCCGGGGGTGCCGTCTACGTGAAGCCGAGTCCTAACGGGTGTGTTGCCGCCGCCGAGGGGCTGTAAAGGTCCAATCACCCGGTATTGGCTCAACCCCCAGGATCCCCCTTTTCCCGGACATGGCTAAGCCGTGCACGGTTAGACGCGGGAGAGTCCAACCCTCGTGTGCTCGGGTACGTGGTGTCGCAACCCACCAAAGGCCTGCTGAAGCAGACGACCCTGCGGGGACGTTTTTGAATGATAAGCAGAACATGCTCACTAGGGCACTTAAGCTGAAAATATACTGGGATCTCTATCAGAGAAGATCTTTCGCTAGCTACTCGACAGGCACCTATGAAATTAGTTCAAATTGCCAAAGAACGTAACTGTCCGTAGAAACTGAATGTCGACAAATTTAGTATCGATAATACCATGTGTATTTACGACAGTTGTTCTGATTCCGCAATACCTGCTCGATAGCTAGTTGCCGATGTGCGTGGTGCTAAAGTCCAGGGGCCATCAACTTCGTGTGCACCTTAACTTTCAGTATCATTTACTAACATCCGCAGTCTGTTGTCAAAACGTGCCCTGCTTGAATCATGTGCTGAAGATAGCAAGTCTGATGTTGTATTGTTAACGGAGACCTGACTTCACGAAGATGTAGGCGACTCCGAGTTATATTATACTTCAAATCAGTACGCCATTTATCGACATGATTGTTTACATAACAAGGGTGGCGGCGTGTTGGTGGACATCAATAAAACTATACTTTCTTTCCTCCTAGACACGGACACTGCTCTTGAGATAATTTGGGTTGCTTGTCCTCGTTATACGAGAAGTTACTGATTGGCGTTTGTTATCGCCCACCTGCCACTGACCGCTTGTTCGTGTCTGGTATTAAGAAAAGTATTTCCAGGGCCCTTGAACAGTTTCCCACTAACAAAATCTACCTATTTCAGGATTTCCATTTCCCTGATATATATTGGTCTCGCTTGTCTTCATCAAGCATTGATTCAGGTGATTTTATTGAGCTGTGTTTAGAGTGCACTCTCACCCTGATTTTTTCTGAGCCCACTCGCGGCACTAATATATCAGACCTGATTCGCACAACAGAGCCACATAGCATAAGCCCTGTCGCGCAGCTTGAGGGCTTTAGTGACCACAACCTAGTGCAGTTCTCAACGATATTTCACTGAAATTAGCTGGTGCTGAACGTAAGATTATCAGGGAATTTAACAAAGCAAATTATGAACAAATAAACAATCTACTTGAGGTTCTCTTTCAGAAAACGTTCTTTCCATCATTCACAAATAATTCTTTTGAAGCGAATTGGAATTCATTTATATATGTTTTGTCACTTCTAGTAGATAAATATCTGCAACTACTCACTATATCTAGTGAGAAATGTAACCCATGGCCTAATAAATCACTTAGATCACTCCGAAATACAAAGAAAAGGCTATACGCTTCTGCTAAATGGCTATTATGTCCCTCGTCATGGTCTAAATATAAGGATTGTTTAAAATCATACTATCTTGCAATATCTTAAGCGAAAAAGTAGTATTTTTCCAAAGATCTGCCCTCACGTTTACACACTAACTCTAGAATGTTTTGGCTCGCTGTCTCTCCTTATCGTGACAGCAATACTGTTGCATTAAATAATGCTGACAGTATTCCTGTCTCTGCATCTGAATGTGCTTCAACTTTCAATTCGTTTTTGCTCTGTGTTCGCTAATGAAGACTGCTCCTCCGTTCCCTATGTCTGCTTCCTTGATTATCGCTTCATGTCCCCTATAAATATTAGCATTGAAGGCATTTCAAAACTAATACGCGATCTGAAGGTGTTTACATCATGTGGGAGCGACAGTATTAATTCTAAATGTCTAAATACTCGTCAGCTATATCCAGTCAGATCTTGGACTACATTTTTCAGCAGTCTTTATCAACAGGTATTCTCTCTACTGACTGGAAGATAGCCAAAGTTATTTTGATATTCAAAAATGACATCGGACACTCACCTGGTGTTTACCGCGTCAATTCGCTAACATGCATTTGTTGCAACCTTCTCGAGCGCATCATTGTTTCCCATATATCCAGCTATATTGAATTTATATACTTTTTCTTTCAAAATCAACATGGTTTCCATAAGACGTTGTCTTGCGACACTCAACTAATGCATTTTACGTCAGGTTTACATTATGGCATGAATAATAGCAAAATAATTGATTGCACGTTTCGCGATTATGCAAAAGTCATTGGCAGAGTTGCTGACTGTCATATAATAGCTAAATTAACGGCTCTTAGGACTGACTCATGAATATTAACTTGGCTTCGTAAATTCTTATCTAATCTGTAAGAGTTCTTATGCGTGAATAACTTTAGCTCCTCCAAATCTGTTGTAACATCAGGTGTACCCCATGGTTTTGTGTTAGGTGCTCTTCTTTTCCTAATATTTATCAATGATTTGCAGAGCAACATTTCCTTCTGCATACGCCTTTTGCTGATGATTGCGTAATTCGCAGAACTATTAACTGTCATGATGACCAGCTAGCTTTGCAAAACGAGCTTCACCTAGCTATAGAGTGCTGAGACCGTTGGCATGTGTCACTTAACACACCTAAGTGCAGCGTTCTTTCCTTGACTAGCATGAAATCATATTCTAAGTTTCATTACAAAATCTGTTCGGCGGAAGTTCCTCGTGACTCTACTTACAAATATCTTGGCGTTTCTTTTGTACTAATCTTACCAGGAGCTTTCCCATCGAGAAGATATGCGCTAAAGCTAACAGAATTTAGGGTTTAGCGTCGTCATCTGCACCTTTCCCCATCTACAATCCGTCAACTGGCCTACCAAACTTTTGTACGACTTCAACTTGAGTATGCTTCATCGATCTGGTCTCCTCATCAACACTACCTAACAAATAAATGGGACTCCATCCAAAATTGTGCTGCCCGCTTTATAACTTCTAATCGCAGTCGTCAGTCTAGTATTACCGGATTTAAACGCGATTTTAACCTTCCGGACTTCGATTTTTGCCACTCTGTTGCCCTTCTATGTCGCTTTCATGAATACTGCTATAACTCATGGTCCAGCCATTTGTGGCTTGAAATTCCTTCTCACACATCTAGTCGACTTCGTAACCATCTCAGTTCCAGGCACATTTTTGGCCGCACACAGTCATTCAATAACTCTGCTACACTGCGCGCCATGGCACTAAGGAATGGCCTTCCAAAAATATGGTTTAACTAAAAGATCCTGCCAAATGTCGTGAACTTTTGGAAATTCACATGTCCGCTTGACTATTTTGTACGACTTTTTATTGTATTCGCCTTTGTAATGTTTTTCGACTTTGTTTTTCATTGTACTCCCTTGACTTTGTATGCATTTTTTCGAATGTTTACCAGTGTTCGTTTGTTCCTATGCGCAAATTTATTTGTTTATTTATATTATGCAGTTCTCTTTCCTGTCTTAAATATTTGTATTTTTCCGTAACCCCCCCTACCCAATGCTCATCCGAACTTGTAGGGTAAACTGAATAAATAAATAAATATAATGTACTGCGTTAGAGAGGTGCGCGAGTTTGATCTCGAAATAGGCATGCTGTGCAGTTTGAGAAGCCAACACGTCAAGCTTCACTTGGGGAGCGACGTCATGCTACTTCCAAAGTAATTTCGCAAATATACTCCAGGGGTAGTATTCTAAGAAATACGAATGGCATAATTTCTGCGTTTGAAACTTACTACAGTGCGTTGTTCAGCACCCCTCCAGACGGCCATGATGCTAAAGTCTTAGAGAGTTTAGTTTCTCTTGCAAAACTATTGCAGGATGACGGGCGTGCATTAATCAGTGGTACCCTTACGATCCAAGAACTTGAGCTAGCTATTGATCAGCTGCCTTTGTCGAAAACACCCGGCTGTGATGGACTGACAAATTAATTTTACGAAGCTTTCAAATCAATTACCAGTTATCAATTATCAAGACTAAAGTTCGGCAGCGGTGCACGCAGAGCACGGATCTGATCGCCATTCATTATTTGCCTTCGGAGTGCTACAGATGGCATCAGATTATCAAGGCCCATCTTCGCCGAAGACTGCCACGCATTCATCAGACGGTGCGCCTGCGCTGAAACCTTGGTCCCGTGACTACCTCAACAGCAACGCCCCGAAGACAACGCACGCTATAATAAGCGGCCACACAGACTGCATTGCACAGTTCGGCAGCGGTGCACGCACGGCGCGGATCTGATCGCCATTCATTCTTTGCCTTCGCAGTGCTACAGATCGCACCAGATTATCATGGCCCATCTTCGCCGAAGACTGCCAGGCGTTCATCAGACGGTGCGCCTGCGCTGACACCTTGGTCCCGTGACTACCTCAACAGCAACGCCCCGAAGACAACGCACGCTATAATAAGAGGGCACACAGACTGCATTGCACAGTTCGACAGCGGTGCACGCACGGCGCGGATCTGATCGCCATTCACTCTTTGCCTTCGCAGTGCTACAGATCGCACCAGATTATCATGGCCCATCTTCGCCGAAGACTGCCACGCGTTCATCAGACGGTGCGCCTGCGCTGAAACCTTGGTCCCGTGACTACTTCAACAGCAACGCCCCGAAGACAACGCACACAGACACAGGGCACACAGACTGCATGGCACAGTTCGGCAGCGGTGCACGCACAGCACGGATCTGATCGCCATTCATTCTTCGCCTTCGCAGTGCTACAGATGGCATCAGATTATCAAGGCCCATCTTCGCCGAAGACTGCCACGCGTTCATCAGACGGTGCGCCTGCGCTGAAACCTTGGTCCCGTGACTACCTCAACAGCAACGCCCCGAAGACAACGCCCGCTATAATAAGCGGCCACACAGACTGCATTGCACAGTTCGGCAGCGGTGCACGCACGGCGCGGATCTGATCGCCATTCATTCTTTGCCTTCGCAGTGCTACAGATCGCACCAGATTATCATGGCCCATCTTCGCCGAAGACTGCCAGGCGTTCATCAGACGGTGCGTCTGCGCTGAAACCTTGGTCCCGTCACTACCTCAACAGCAACGCCCCGAAGACAACGCACGCTATAATAAGAGGGCACACAGACTGCATTGCACAGTTCGACAGCGGTGCACGCACAGCACGGATCTGATCGCCATTCATTCTTTGCCTTGGCAGTGCTACAGATCGCACCAGATTATCATGGCCCATCTTCGCCGAAGACTGCCACGCGTTCATCAGACGGTGCGCCTGCGCTGAAACCTTGGTCCCGTGACTACCTCAACAGCAACGCCCCGAAGACAACGCACGCTATAATAAGCGGCCACACAGACTGCATTGCACAGTTCGGCAGCGGTGCACGCACGGCGCGGATCTGATCGCCATTCATTCTTTGCCTTCGCAGTGCTACAGATCACACCAGATTATCATGGCCCATCTTCGCCGAAGACTGCCAGGCGTTCATCAGAAGGTGCGCCTGCGCTGACACCTTGGTCCCGTGACTACCTCAACAGCAACGCCCCGAAGACAACGCACGCTATAATAAGAGGGCACACAGACTGCATTGCACAGTTCGACAGCGGTGCACGCACTGCGCGGATCTGATCGCCATTCACTCTTTGCCTTCGCAGTGCTACAGATCGCACCAGATTATCATGGCCCATCTTCGCCGAAGACTGCCACGCGTTCATCAGACGGTGCGCCTGCGCTGAAACCTTGGTCCCGTGACTACTTCAACAGCAACGCCCCGAAGACAACGCACACAGACACAGGGCACACAGACTGCATGGCACAGTTCGGCAGCGGTGCACGCACAGCACGGATCTGATCGCCATTCATTCTTCGCCTTCGCAGTGCTACAGATGGCATCAGATTATCAAGGCCCATCTTCGCCGAAGACTGCCACGCGTTCATCAGACGGTGCGCCTGCGCTGAAACCTTGGTCCCGTGACTACCTCAACAGCAACGCCCCGAAGACAACGCCCGCTATAATAAGCGGCCACACAGACTGCATTGCACAGTTCGGCAGCGGTGCACGCACGGCGCGGATCTGATCGCCATTCATTCTTTGCCTTCGCAGTGCTACAGATCGCACCAGATTATCATGGCCCATCTTCGCCGAAGACTGCCAGGCGTTCATCAGACGGTGCGTCTGCGCTGAAACCTTGGTCCCGTCACTACCTCAACAGCAACGCCCCGAAGACAACGCACGCTATAATAAGAGGGCACACAGACTGCATTGCACAGTTCGACAGCGGTGCACGCACAGCACGGATCTGATCGCCATTCATTCTTTGCCTTGGCAGTGCTACAGATCGCACCAGATTATCATGGCCCATCTTCGCCGAAGACTGCCACGCGTTATCAGACGGTGCGCCTGCGCTGAAACCTTGGTCCCGTGACTACCTCAACAGCAACGCCCCGAAGACAACGCACGCTATAATAAGAGGGCACACAGACTGTATTGCACAGTTCGGCAGCGGTGAACGCACAGCACGGATCTGATCGCCATTCATTCTTTGCCTTCGCAGTGCTACAGATCGCACCAGATTATTATGGCCGATCTTCGCCGAAGACTGCCACGCGTTCATCAGACGGTGCGCCTGCGCTGAAACCTTGGTCCCGTGACTACCTCAACCGCAACGCCCCGAAGACAACGCACGCTATAATAAGAGGGTACACAGACTGCATTGCACAGTTCGGCCGCGGTGCACGCACAGCACGGATCTGATCGCCATTCATTCTTTGCCTTCGCAGTGCTACAGATCGCACCAGATTATCATGGCCCATCGTCGCCGAAGACTGCCAGGCGTTCATCAGACGGTGCACCTGCGCTGAAACCTTGGTTCCGTGACTACCTCAACAGCAACGCCCCGAAGACAACGCACCCTATCATAAGAGGCCACACAGACTGCATTGCACAGTTCGGCAGCGGTGCACGCACAGCACGGATCTGATCGCCATTCATTCTTTGCCTTCGCAGTGCTACATATCGCATTAGATTATCAAGGCCCATCTTCGCCGAAGACTGCCACGCGTTCATCAGACGGTGCGCCTGCGCTGAAACCTTGGTCCCGTGACTACATCAACAGCAACGGCCCGAAGACAACCCACGCGATAATAAGAGGACACACAGACTGCATTGCACAGTTCGGCAGCGGTGCACGCACAGCACGGTTCTGATCGCCATTCATTCTTTGCCTCCTCAGTGCTACAGATCGCATCAGATTATCAAGGCCCATCTTCGCCGAAGACTGCCACGCGTTCATCGGACGGTGCGCCTGCGCTGAAACCTTGGTCCCGTGACTACCTCAACAGCAACGCCCCTAAGACAACGCACGCTATAAAAGAGGCCACACAGACTGCATTGCACAGTTCGGCAGCGGTGCACGCACAGCACGGATCTGATCGCCATTCATTCTTTGCCTTCGCAGTGCTACAGATGGCATCAGATTATCAAGGCCCATCTGCGCCGAAGACTGCCACGCGTTCATCAGACGGTGCGACTGCGCTGAAACCTTTGTCCCGTGACTACCTCAACAGCAACGCCCCGAAAACAACGCACGCTATAATAAGAGGCCAAACAGACTGCATGGCACAGTTCGGCAGCGGTGCACGCGCAGCACGGATCTGATCGCCATTCATTCTTTGCCTTCGCAGTGCTACATATCGCATTAGATTATGAAGGCCCATCTTTGCCGAAGACTGCCACGCGTTCATCGGACGGTGCGCATGCGCTGAAACCTTGGTCCCGTGACTACCTCAACAGCAACGCCCCGAAGACAACGCACGCTATAATAAGAGGGTACACAGACTGCATTGCACAGTTCAGCAGCGGTGCACGCACAGCACGGATCTGATCGCCATTCATTCTTTGCCTTCGCAGTGCTACATATCGCATTAGATTATCAAGGCCCATCTGCGCCGAAGACTGGCACGCGTTCGTCGGACGGTGCGCGTGCGCTGAAACCTTGGTCCCGTGACTACCTCAAGAGCAACGCCCCGAAGACAACGCACGCTATAATAAGAGGCCACACAGACTGCATTGCACAGTTCGGCAGCGGTGCACGCACAGCACGGATCTGATCGCCATTCATTCTTTGCCTTCGCAGTGCTACATATCGCATTAGATTATCAAGGCCCATCTTCGCCGAAGACTGCCCCGCGTTCATCGGACGGTGTGCCTGCGCTGAAACCTTGGTCCCGTGACTACCTCAACAGCAACGCCCCGAAGACAACGCACGCTATAATAAGAGGCCACACAGACTGCATTGCAGAGTTCGGCAGCGGTGCACGCACTGCACGGATCTGATGGCCATTCATTCTTTGCCTTCGCAGTGCTACATATCGCATTAGATTATCAAGGCCCATCTTCGCCGAAGACTGCCACGCGTTCATCAGACGGTGCGCCTGCGCTGAAACCTTGGTCCCGTGACTACATCAACAGCAACGGCCCGAAGACAACCCACGCGATAATAAGAGGCCACACAGACTGCATTGCACAGATCGGCAGCGGTGCACGCTCAGCACGGTTCTGATCGCCATTCATTCTTTGCCTCCTCAGTGCTACAGATCGCATCAGATTATCAAGGCCCATCTTCGCCGAAGACTGCCACGCGTTCATCAGACGGTGCGCCTGCGCTGAAACCTTGGTCCCGTGACTACCTCAACAGCAATGCCCCGAAGACAACGTATGCCATAATAAGAGGGCACACATACTGCATTGCACAGTTCGGCAGCGGTGCACACACAGCACGGATCTGATCGCCATTCATTCTTTGCCTTCGCAGTGCTACAGATCGCATCAGATTATCAAGGCCCATCTTCGCCGAAGACTGCCACGCGTTCATCGGACGGTGCGCCTGCGCTGAAACCTTGGTCCCGTGACTACCTCAACAGGAATGCCCCGAAGACAACGTATGCCATAATAAGAGGGCACACATACTGCATTGCACAGTTCGGCAGCGGTGCACGCACAGCACGGATCTGATCGCCATTCATTCTTTGCCTTCGCAGTGCTACATATCGCATTAGATTATGAAGGCCCATCTTTGCCGAAGACTGCCACGCGTTCATCGGACGGTGCGCCTGCGCTGAAACCTTGGTCCCGTGACTACCTCAACAGCAACGCCCCGAAGACAACGCACGCTATAATAAGAGGGTACACAGACTGCATTGCACAGTTCAGCAGCGGTGCACGCACAGCACGGATCTGATCGCCATTCATTCTTTGCCTTCGCAGTGCTACATATCGCATTAGATTATGAAGGCCCATCTTTGCCGAAGACTGCCACGCGTTCATCGGACGGTGCGCCTGCGCTGAAACCTTGGTCCCGTGACTACCTCAACAGGAATGCCCCGAAGACAACGTATGCCATAATAAGAGGGCACACATACTGCATTGCACAGTTCGGCAGCGGTGCACGCACAGCACGGATCTGATCGCCATTCATTCTTTGCCTTCGCAGTGCTACATATCGCATTAGATTATCAAGGCCCATCTTCGCCGAAGACTGCCACGCGTTCATCAGACGGTGCGCCTGCGCTGAAACCTTGGTCCCGTGACTACATCAACAGCAACGGCCCGAAGACAACCCACGCGATAATAAGAGGCCACACAGACTGCATTGCACAGTTCAGCAGCGGTGCACGCACAGAACGGATCTGATCGCCATTCATTCTTTGCCTTCGCAGTGCTACAGATCGCACCAGATTATCATGGCCCATCTTCGCCGAAGACTGCCACGCGTTCATCAGACGGTGCGCCTGCGCTGAAACCTTGGTCCCGTGACTACATCAACAGCAATGCCCCGAAGACAACGTATGCCATAATAAGAGGGCACACATACTGCATTGCGTAGTTCGGCAGCGGTGTACGCACAGCACGGATCTAATCGCCTTTCATTCTTTGCCTTCGCAGTGCTACAGATGGCATAAAATTATCAAGGCCCATCTTCGCCGAAGACTGCCACGCGTTCATCGGACGGTGTGCCTGCGCTGAAACCTTGGTCCCGTGACTACCTCAACAGCAACGCCCCGAAGACAACGCACGCTATAATAAGAGGGCACACAGACTGCATTGCACAGTTCGGCAGCGGTGCACGCACAGCACGGATCTGATCGCCATTCATTCTTCGCCTTCGCAGTGCTACAGATGGGATCAGATTATCAAGGCCCATATTCGCCGAAGACTGCCACGCGTTCATCAGACGGTGCGCCTGCGCTGAAACCTTGGTCCCGTGACTACCTCAACAGCAACGCCCCGAAGACAACGCACGCTATAGTAAGAGGCCACACAGACTGCATTGCACAGTTCGGCAGCGGTGCACGCACAGCACGGATCTGATCGCCATTCATTCTTTGCCTTCGCAGTGCTACATATCGCGTTAGATTATCAAGGCCCATCTTCGCCGAAGACTGCCCCGTGTTCATCGGACGGTGTGCCTGCGCTGAAACCTTGGTCCCCTGACTACCTCAACAGCAACGCCCCGAAGACAACGCACGCTATAATAGGAGGCCACACAGACTGCATTGCACAGTTCGGCAGCGGTGCACGCACAGCACGGATCTGATCGCCATTCATTCTTTGCCTTCGCAGTGCTACATATCGCATTAGATTATCAAGGCCCATCTTCGCCGAAGACTGCCCCGCGTTCATCGGACGGTGTGCCTGCGCTGAAACCTTGATCCCGTGACTACCTCAATAGCAACGCCCCGAAGACAACGCACGCTATAATAAGAGGCCACACAGACTGCATTGCACAGTTCGGCAGCGGTGCACGCACAGCACGGATCTGATCGCCATTCATTCTTTGCCTTCGCAGTGCTACATATCGCATTAGATTATCAAGGCCCATCTGCGCCGAAGACTGGCACGCGTTCGTCGGACGGTGCGCCTGCGCTGAAACCTTGGTCCCGTGACTACCTCAAGAGCAACGCCCCGAAGACAACGCACGCTATAATAAGAGGCCACACAGACTGCATTGCACAGTTCGGCAGCGGTGCACGCACAGCACGGATCTGATCGCCATTCATTCTTTGCCTTCGCAGTGCTACATATCGCATTAGATTATCAAGGCCCATCTTCGCCGAAGACTGCCCCGCGTTCATCGGACGGTGTGCCTGCGCTGAAACCTTGGTCCCGTGACTACCTCAACAGCAACGCCCCGAAGACAACGCACGCTATAATAAGAGGCCACACAGACTGCATTGCACAGTTCGGCAGCGGTGCACGCACTGCACGGATCTGATCGCCATTCATTCTTTGCCTTCGCAGTGCTACATATCGCATTAGATTATCAAGGCCCATCTTCGCCGAAGACTGCCACGCGTTCATCAGACGGTGCGCCTGCGCTGAAACCTTGGTCCCGTGACTACATCAACAGCAACGGCCCGAAGACAACCCACGCGATAATAAGAGGCCACACAGACTGCATTGCACAGTTCGGCAGCGGTGCACGCACAGCACGGTTCTGATCGCCATTCATTCTTTGCCTCCTCAGTGCTACAGATCGCATCAGATTATCAAGGCCCATCTTCGCCGAAGACTGCCACGCGTTCATCGGACGGTGCGCCTGCGCTGAAACCTTGGTCCCGTTACTACCTCAACAGCAACGCCCCTAAGACAACGCACGCTATAAAAGAGGCCACACAGACTGCATTGCACAGTTCGGCAGCGGTGCACGCACAGCACGGATCTGATCGCCATTCATTCTTTGCCTTCGCAGTGCTACAGATGGCATCAGATTATCAAGGCCCATCTGCGCCGAAGACTGCCACGCGTTCATCAGACGGTGCGCCTGCGCTGAAACCTTGGTCCCGTGACTACCTCAACAGCAACGCCCCGAAGACAACGCACGCTATAATAAGAAGCCACACAGACTGCATTGCACAGTTCGGCAGCGGTGCACGCACAGAACGGATCTGATCGCCATTCATTCTTTGCCTTCGCAGTGCTACATATCGCATTAGATTACCAAGGCCCATCTTCGCCGAATACTGCCACGCGTTCATCAGACGGTGCGCCTGCGCTGAAACCTTGGTCCCGTGACTACCTCAACAGCAATGCCCCTAAGACAACGCACGCTATAAAAGAGGCCACACAGACTGCATTGCACAGTTCGGCAGAGGTGCACGCACAGCACGGATTTGATCGCCATTCATTCTTTGCCTTCGCAGTGCTACATATCGCATTGGATTATCAAGGCCCATCTTCGCCGAAGACTGCCACGCGTTCATCAGACGGTGCGCCTGCGCTGAAACCTTGGTCCCGTGGCTACCTCAACAGCAACGCCCCGAAGACAACGCACGCTATATTAAGAGGCCACACAGACTGCATTGCACAGTTCGTCAGCGGTGCACGCACAGAACGGATCTGATCGCCATTCATTCTTTGCCTTCGCAGTTCTACAGATCGCATCAGATTATCAAGGCCCATCTTCGCCGAAGACTGCCATGCGTTCATCGGATGGTGCGCCTGCGCTGAAACCTTGGTCCCGTGACCACCTCAACAGCAACGCCCCGAAGACAACGCACGCTATAAGAGGGCACACAGACTGCATTGCACAGTTCGGCAGCGGTGCACACACAGCACGGATCTGATCGCCATTCATTCTTTGCCTTCGCAGTGCTACAGATCGCATCAGATTATCAAGGCCCATCTTCGCCGAAGACTGCCACGCGTTCATCGGACGGTGCGCCTGCGCTGAAACCTTGGTCCCGTGACCACCTCAACAGCAACGCCCCTAAGACAACGCACGCTATAAAAGAGGCCACACAGACTGCATTGCACAGTTCAGCAGCGGTGCAGGCACAGAACGGATCTGATCGCCATTCATTCTTTGCCTTCGCAGTGCTACAGATGGCATCAGATTATCAAGGCCCATCTTCGCCGAAGACTGCCACGCGTTCATCAGACGGTGCGCCTGCGCTGAAACCTTGGTCCCGTGGCTACCTCAACAGCAATGCCCCGAAGACAACGTATGCCATAATAAGAGGGCACACATACTGCATTGCACAGTTCGGCAGCGGTGCACACACAGCACGGATCTGATCGCCATTCATTCTTTGCCTTCGCAGTGCTACAGATCGCATCAGATTATCAAGGCCCATCTTCGCCGAAGACTGCCACGCGTTCATCGGACGGTGCGCCTGCGCTGAAACCTTGATCCCGTGACTACCTCAACAGGAATGCCCCGAAGACAACGTATGCCATAATAAGAGGGCACACATACTGCATTGCACAGTTCGGCAGCGGTGCACGCACAGCACGGATCTGATCGCCATTCATTCTTTGCCTTCGCAGTGCTACATATCGCATTAGATTATGAAGGCCCATCTTTGCCGAAGACTGCCACGCGTTCATCGGACGGTGCGCCTGCGCTGAAACCTTGGTCCCGTGACTACCTCAACAGCAACGCCCCGAAGACAACGCACGCTATAATAAGAGGGTACACAGACTGCATTGCACAGTTCAGCAGCGGTGCACGCACAGCACGGATCTGATCGCCATTCATTCTTTGCCTTCGCAGTGCTACATATCGCATTAGATTATGAAGGCCCATCTTTGCCGAAGACTGCCACGCGTTCATCGGACGGTGCGCCTGCGCTGAAACCTTGGTCCCGTGACTACCTCAACAGGAATGCCCCGAAGACAACGTATGCCATAATAAGAGGGCACACATACTGCATTGCACAGTTCGGCAGCGGTGCACGCACAGCACGGATCTGATCGCCATTCATTCTTTGCCTTCGCAGTGCTACATATCGCATTAGATTATGAAGGCCCATCTTTGCCGAAGACTGCCACGCGTTCATCGGACGGTGCGCCTGCGCTGAAACCTTGGTCCCGTGACTACCTCAACAGCAATGCCCCGAAGACAACGTATGCCATAATAAGAGGGCACACATACTGCATTGCACAGTTCGGCAGCGGTGCACACACAGCACGGATCTGATCGCCATTCATTCTTTGCCTTCGCAGTGCTACAGATCGCATCAGATTATCAAGGCCCATCTTCGCCGAAGACTGCCACGCGTTCATCGGACGGTGCGCCTGCGCTGAAACCTTGGTCCCGTGACTACCTCAACAGGAATGCCCCGAAGACAACGTATGCCATAATAAGAGGGCACACATACTGCATTGCACAGTTCGGCAGCGGTGCACGCACAGCACGGATCTGATCGCCATTCATTCTTTGCCTTCGCAGTGCTACATATCGCATTAGATTAAGAAGGCCCATCTTTGCCGAAGACTGCCACGCGTTCATCGGACGGTGCGCCTGCGCTGAAACCTTGGTCCCATGACTACCTCAACAGGAATGCCCTGAAGACAACGTATGCCATAATAAGAGGGCACACATACTGCATTGCACAGTTCGGCAGCGGTGCACGCACAGCACGGATCTGATCGCCATTCATTCTTTGCCTTCGCAGTGCTACATATCGCATTAGATTATGAAGGCCCATCTTTGCCGAAGACTGCCACGCGTTCATCGGACGGTGCGCCTGCGCTGAAACCTTGGTCCCGTGACTACCTCAACAGCAACGCCCCGAAGACAACGCACGCTATAATAAGAGGGTACACAGACTGCATTGCACAGTTCAGCAGCGGTGCACGCACAGCACGGATCTGATCGCCCTTCATTCTTCGCCTTCGCAGTGCTACAGATCGCACCAGATTATCATGGCCCATCTTCGCCGAAGACTGCCACGCGTTCATCAGACGGTGCGTCTGCGCTGAAACCTTGGTCCCGTGACTACCTCAACAGCAATGCCCCGAAGACAACGTATGCCATAATAAGAGGGCACACATACTGCATTGCGTAGTTCGGCAGCGGTGTACGCACAGCACGGATCTAATCGCCTTTCATTCTTTGCCTTCGCAGTGCTACAGATGGCATAAAATTATCAAGCCCCATCTTCGCCGAAGACTGCCACGCGTTCATCGGACGGTGTGCCTGCGCTGAAACCTTGGTCCCGTGACTACCTCAACAGCAACGCCCCGAAGACAACGCACGCTATAATAAGAGGGCACACAGACTGCATTGCACAGTTCGGCAGAGGTGCACGCACAGCACGGATCTGATCGCCATTCATTCTTCGCCTTCGCAGTGCTACAGATGGCATCAGATTATCAAGGCCCATCTTCGCCGAAGACTGCCACGCGTTCATCAGACGGTGCGCCTGCGCTGAAACCTTGGTCCCGTGACTACCTCAACAGCAACGCCCCGAAGACAACGCACGCTATAGTAAGAGGCCACACAGACTGCATTGCACAGTTCGGCAGCGGTGCACGCACAGCACGGATCTGATCGCCATTCATTTTTTGCCTTCGCAGTGCTACATATCCCATTAGATTATCAAGGCCCATCTTCGCCGAAGACTGCCCCGCGTTCATCGGACGGTGTGCCTGCGCTGAAACCTTGGTCCCCTGACTACCTCAACAGCAACGCCCCGAAGACAACGCACGCTATAATAAGAGGCCACACAGACTGCATTGCACAGTTCGGCAGCGGTGCACGCACAGCACGGATCTGATCGCCATTCATTCTTTGCCTTCGCAGTGCTACATATCGCATTAGATTATCAAGGCCCATCTTCGCCGAAGACTGCCCCGCGTTCATCGGACAGTATGCCTGCGCTGAAACCTTGGTCCCGTGACTACCTCAACAGCAACGCCCCGAAGACAACGCACGCTATAATAAGAGGCCATACAGACTGCATTGCACAGTTCGGCACCGGTGCAAGCACAACACGGATCTGATCGCCATTCATTCTTTGCCTTCGCAGTGCTACATATCGCATTAGATTATGAAGGCCCATCTTTGCCGAAGACTGCCACGCGTTCATCGGACGGTGCGCCTGCGCTGAAACCTTGGTCCCGTGACTACCTCAACAGCAACGCCCCGAAGACAACGCACGCTATAATAAGAGGGTACACAGACTGCATTGCACAGTTCAGCAGCGGTGCACGCACAGCACGGATCTGATCGCCCTTCATTCTTTGCCTTCGCAGTGCTACAGATCGCACCAGATTATCATGGCCCATCTTCGCCGAAGACTGCCACGCGTTCATCAGACGGTGCGCCTGCGCTGAAACCTTGGTCCCGTGACTACCTCAACAGCAATGCCCCGAAGACAACGTATGCCATAATAAGAGGGCACACATACTGCATTGCGTAGTTCGGCAGCGGTGTACGCACAGCACGGATCTAATCGCCTTTCATTCTTTGCCTTCGCAGTGCTACAGATGGCATAAAATTATCAAGCCCCATCTTCGCCGAAGACTGCCACGCGTTCATCGGAGGGTGCGCCTGCGCTGAAACCTTGGTCCCGTGACTACCTCAACAGCAACGCCCCGAAAACAACGCACGCTATGATAAGAGGCCACACAGACTGCATTGCACAGTTCGGCAGCGGTGCACGCACAGCACGGATCTGATCGCCATTCATTCTTTGCCTTCGCAGTGCTACATATCGCATTAGATTATCAAGGCCCATCTTCGCCGAAGACTTCCGCGCGCTCATCGGACGGTGCGCCTGCGCTGAAACCTTGGTCCCGTGACTACCTCAACAGCAACGCCCCGAAAACAACGCACGCTATAATAAGAGGCCAAACAGACTGCATGGCACAGTTCGGCAGCGGTGCACGCACAGCACGGATCTGATCGCCATTCATTCTTTGCCTTCGCAGTGCTACATATCGCATTAGATTATCAAGGCCCATCTTCGCCGAAGACTGCCCCGCGTTCATCGGACGGTGTGCCTGCGCTGAAACCTTGGTCCCGCGACCACCTCAACAGCAACGCCCCGAAGACAACGCACGCTATAATAAGAGGCCACACAGACTGCATTGCACAGTTCGGCAGCGGTGCACGCACAGCACGGATCTGATCGCCATTCATTCTTTGCCTTCGCAGTGCTACATATCGCATTAGATTATCAAGGCCCATCTTTGCCGAAGACTGCCACGCGTTCATCAGACGGTGCGCCTGCGCTGAAACCTTGGTCCCGTGACTACCTCAACAGCAACGCCCCGAAGACAACGCACGCTATATTAAGAGGCCACACAGACTGCATTGCACAGTTCGTCAGCGGTGCACGCACAGAACGGATCTGATCGCCATTCATTCTTTGCCTTCGCAGTTCTACAGATCGCATCAGATTATCAAGGCCCATCTTCGCCGAAGACTGCCACGCGTTCATCGGATGGTGCGCCTGCGCTGAAACCTTGGTCCCGTGACCACCTCAACAGCAACGCCCCGAAGACAACGCACGCTATAAGAGGGCACACAGACTGCATTGCACAGTTCGGCAGCGGTGCACACACAGCACGGATCTGATCGCCATTCATTCTTTGCCTTCGCAGTGCTACAGATCGCATCAGATTATCAAGGCCCATCTTCGCCGAAGACTGCCACGCGTTCATCGGACGGTGCGCCTGCGCTGAAACCTTGGTCCCGTGACCACCTCAACAGCAACGCCCCTAAGACAACGCACGCTATAAAAGAGGCCACACAGACTGCATTGCACAGTTCAGCAGCGGTGCAGGCACAGAACGGATCTGATCGCCATTCATTCTTTGCCTTCGCAGTGCTACAGATGGCATCAGATTATCAAGGCCCATCTTCGCCGAAGACTGCCACGCGTTCATCAGACGGTGCGCCTGCGCTGAAACCTTGGTCCCGTGGCTACCTCAACAGCAACGCCCCGAAGACAATGCACGCTATAATAAGAGGCCACACAGACTGCATTGCACAGTTCGGCAGCGGTGCACGCACAGCACGGATCTGATCGCCATTCATTCTTTGCCTTCGCAGTGCTACATATCGCATTAGATTATGAAGGCCCATCTTTGCCGAAGACTGCCACGCGTTCATCGGACGGTGCGCCTGCGCTGAAACCTTGGTCCCGTGACTACCTCAACAGCAACGCCCCGAAGACAACGCACGCTATAATAAGAGGGTACACAGACTGCATTGCACAGTTCAGCAGCGGTGCACGCACAGCACGGTCTGATCGCCACTCATTCTTTGCCTTCGCAGTGCTACAGATCGCACCAGATTATCATGGCCCATCTTCGCCGAAGACTGCCACGCGTTCATAAGACGGTGCGCCTGCGCTGAAACCTTGGTCCCGTGACTACCTCAACAGCAATGCCCCGAAGACAACGTATGCCATAATGAGAGGGCACACATACTGCATTGCGTAGTTCGGCAGCGGTGTACGCACAGCACGGATCTAATCGCCTTTCATTCTTTGCCTTCGCAGTGCTACAGATGGCATAAAATTATCAAGGCCCAGCTTCGCCGAAGACTGCCACGCGTTCATCGGACGGTGTGCCTGCGCTGAAACCTTGGTCCCGTGACTACCTCAACAGCAACGCCCCGAAGACAACGCACGCTTTAATAAGAGGGCACACAGACTGCATTGCACAGTTCGGCAGCGGTGCACGCACAGCACGGATCTGATCGCCATTCATTCTTCGCCTTCGCAGTGCTACACATGGCATCAGATTATCAAGGCCCATCTTCGCCGAAGACTGCCACGCGTTCATCAGACGGTGCGCCTGCGCTGAAACCTTGGTCCCGTGACTACCTCAACAGCAACGCCCCGAAGACAACGCACGCTATAGTAAGAGGCCACACAGACTGCATTGCACAGTTCGGCAGCGGTGCACGCACAGCACGGATCTGATCGCCATTCATTCTTTGCCTTCGCAGTGCTACATATCGCATTAGATTATCAAGGCCCATCTTCGCCGAAGACTGCCCCGCGTTCATCGGACGGTGTGCCTGCGCTGAAACCTTGGTCCCCTGACTACCTCAACAGCAACGCCCCGAAGACAACGCACGCTATAATAAGAGGCCACACAGACTGCATTGCACAGTTCGGCAGCGGTGCACGCACAGCACGGATCTGATCGCCATTCATTCTTTGCCTTCGCAGTGCTACATATCGCATTAGATTATCAAGGCCCATCTTCGCCGAAGACTGCCCCGCGTTCATCGGACGGTGTGCCTGCGCTGAAACCTTGGTCCCGTGACTACCTCAACAGCAACGCCCCGAAGACAACGCACGCTATAATAAGAGGCCATACAGACTGCATTGCACAGTTCGGCACCGGTGCACGCACAACACGGATCTGATCGCCATTCATTCTTTGCCTTCGCAGTGCTACATATCGCATTAGATTATCAAGGCCCATCTTCGCCGAAGACTGCCACGCGTTCATCGGAGGGTGCGCCTGCGCTGAAACCTTGGTCCCGTGACTACCTCAACAGCAACGCCCCGAAAACAACGCACGCTATGATAAGAGGCCACACAGACTGCATTGCACAGTTCGGCAGCGGTGCACGCACAGCACGGATCTGATCGCCATTCATTCTTTGCCTTCGCAGTGCTACATATCGCATTAGATTATCAAGGCCCATCTTCGCCGAAGACTTCCACGCGCTCATCGGACGGTGCGCCTGCGCTGAAACCTTGGTCCCGTGACTACCTCAACAGCGACGCCCCGAAAACAACGCACGCTATAATAAGAGGCCAAACAGACTGCATGGCACAGTTCGGCAGTGGTGCACGCACAGCACGGATCTGATCGCCATTCATTCTTTGCCTTCGCAGTGCTACATATCGCATTAGATTATCAAGGCCCATCTTCGCCGAAGACTGCCCCGCGTTCATCGGACGGTGTGCCTGCGCTGAAACCTTGGTCCCGCGACCACCTCAACAGCAACGCCCCGAAGACAACGCACGCTATAATAAGAGGCCACACAGACTGCATTGCACAGTTCGGCAGCGGTGCACGCACAGCACGGATCTGATCGCCATTCATTCTTTGCCTTCGCAGTGCTACATATCGCATTAGATTATCAAGGCCCATCTTCGCCAAAGACTGCCACGCGTTCATCGGACGGTGCGCCTGCGCTGAAACTTTGGTCCCGTGACTACCTCAAAAGCAACGCCCCGAAGACAACGCACGCTATAATAAGAGGGCACACAGACTGCATTGCACAGTTCGGCAGCGGTGCACGCACAGCACGGATCTGATCGCCATTCATTCTTTGCCTTCGCAGTGCTACATATCGCATTAGATTATCAAGGCCCATCTGCGCCGAAGACTGGCACGCGTTCGTCGGGCGGTGCGCCTGCGCTGAAATCTTGGTCCCGTGACTACCTCAAGAGCAACGCCACGAAGACAACGCACGCTATAATAAGAGGCCACACAGACTGCATTGCACAGTTCGGCAGCGGTGCACGCACAGCACGGATCTGATCGCCATTCATTCTTTGCCTTCGCAGTGCTACATATCGCATTAGATTATCAAGGCCCATCTTCGCCGAAGACTGCCCCGCGTTCATCGGACGGTGTGCCTGCACTGAAACCTTGGTCCCGTGACTACCTCAACAGCAACGCCCCGAAGACAACGCACGCTATAATAAGAGGCCACACAGACTGCATTGCACAGTTCGGCAGCGGTGCACGCACTGCACGGATCTGATGGCCATTCATTCTTTGCCTTCGCAGTGCTACATATCGCATTAGATTATCAAGGCCCATCTTCGCCGAAGACTTCCACGCGTTCATCGGACGGTGCGCCTGCGCTGAAACATTGGTCCCGTGACTACCTCAACAGCAACGCCCCGAAGACAACGCACGCTATAATAAGAGGCCACACAGACTGCATGGCACAGTTCGGCAGCGGGGCATGCACAGCACGGATCTGATCGCCATTCATTCTTTGCCTTCGCAGCGCTACATATCGCATTAGATAATCAAGGCCCATCTTCGCCGAAGACTGCCCCGCGTTCATCGGACGGTGTGCCTGCGCTGAAACCTTGGTCCCGTGACTACCTCAACAGCAACGCCCCGAAGACAACGCACGCTATAATAAGAGGCCACACAGACTGCATTGCACAGTTCAGCAGCGGTGCAGGCACAGAACGGATCTGATCGCCATTCATCCTTTGCCTTCGCAGTGCTACAGATGGCATCAGATTATCAAGGCCCATCTTCGCCGAAGACTGCCACGCGTTCATCAGACGGTGCGCCTGCGCTGAAATCTTGGTCCCGTGACTACCTCAAGAGCAACGCCCCGAAGACAACGCACGCTATAATAAGAGGCCACACAGACTGCATTGCACAGTTCGGCAGCGGTGCACGCACAGCACGGATCTGATCGCCATTCATTCTTTGCCTTCGCAGTGCTACATATCGCATTAGATTATCAAGGCCCATCTTCGCCGAAGACTGCCCCGCGTTCACCGGACGGTGTGCCTGCGCTGAAACCTTGGTCCCGTGACTACCTCAACAGCAACGCCCCGAAGACAACGCACGCTATAATAAGAGGCCACACAGACTGCATTGCACAGTTCGGCAGCGGTGCACGCACTCCATGGATCTGATCGCCATTCATTCTTTGCCTTCGCAGTGCTACATATCGCATTAGATTATCAATGCCCATCTTCGCCGAAGACTGCCACGCGTTCATTGGACGGTGCGCCTGCGCTGAAACCATGGTCCCGTGACTACCTCAACAGCAACGCCCCGAAGACAACGCACGCTATAATAAGAGGCCACACAGACTGCATTTCACAGTTCGGCAGCAGTGCACGCACAGCACGGATCTGATCGCCATTCATTCTTTGCCTTCGCAGTGCTACATATCGCATTAGATTATCAAGGCCCATCTTCGCCGAAGACTGCCACCCGTTCATCGGACGGTGCGCCTGCCCTGAAACCTTGGTCCCGTGACTACCTCAACAGCAACGCCCCGAAGACAACGCACGCTATAATAAGAGGCCACACAGACTGCATTGCACAGTTCGGCAGCGGTGCACGCACTGCACGGATCTGATGGCCATTCATTCTTTGCCTTCGCAGTGCTACATATCGCATTAGATTATCAAGGCCCATCTTCGCCGAAGACTTCCACGCGTTCATCGGAGGGTGCGCCTGCGCTGAAACCTTGGTCCCGTGACTACCTCAACAGCAACGCCCCGAAGACAACGCACGCTATAATAAGAGGCCACACAGACTGCATTGCACAGTTCGGCAGCGGTGCACGCACAGCACGGATCTGATCGCCATTCATTCTTTGCCTTCGCAGTGCTACATATCGCATTAGATTATCAAGGCCCATCTTCGCCGAAGACTGCCCCGCGTTCATCGGACGGTGTGCCTGCGCTGAAACCTTGGTCCCGTGACTACCTCAACAGCAACGCCCCGAAGACAACGCACGCTATAATAAGAGGGCACACAGACTGCATTGCACAGTTCGGCAGCGGTGCACGCACAGCACGGATCTGATCGCCATTCATTCTTTGCCTTCGCAGTGCTACATATCGCATTAGATTATCAAGGCCCATCTGCGCCGAAGACTGGCACGCGTTCGTCGGGCGGTGCGCCTGCGCTGAAATCTTGGTCCCGTGACTACCTCAAGAGCAACGCCACGAAGACAACGCACGCTATAATAAGAGGCCACACAGACTGCATTGCACAGTTCGGCAGCGGTGCACGCACAGCACGGATCTGATCGCCATTCATTCTTTGCCTTGGCAGTGCTACATATCGCATTAGATTATCAAGGCCCATCTTCGCCGAAGACTGCCCCGCGTTCATCGGACGGTGTGCCTGCACTGAAACCTTGGTCCCGTGACTACCTCAACAGCAACGCCCCGAAGACAACGCACGCTATAATAAGAGGCCACACAGACTGCATTGCACAGTTCGGCAGCGGTGCACGCACTGCACGGATCTGATGGCCATTCATTCTTTGCCTTCGCAGTGCTACATATCGCATTAGATTATCAAGGCCCATCTTCGCCGAAGACTTCCACGCGTTCATCGGACGGTGCGCCTGCGCTGAAACATTGGTCCCGTGACTACCTCAACAGCAACGCCCCGAAGACAACGCACGCTATAATAAGAGGCCACACAGACTGCATGGCACAGTTCGGCAGCGGGGCATGCACAGCACGGATCTGATCGCCATTCATTCTTTGCCTTCGCAGCGCTACATATCGCATTAGATAATCAAGGCCCATCTTCGCCGAAGACTGCCCCGCGTTCATCGGACGGTGTGCCTGCGCTGAAACCTTGGTCCCGTGACTACCTCAACAGCAACGCCCCGAAGACAACGCACGCTATAATAAGAGGCCACACAGACTTCATTGCACAGTTCAGCAGCGGTGCAGGCACAGAACGGATCTGATCGCCATTCATTCTTTGCCTTCGCAGTGCTACAGATGGCATCAGATTATCAAGGCCCATCTTCGCCGAAGACTGCCACGCGTTCATCAGACGGTGCGCCTGCGCTGAAACCTTGGTCCCGTGACTACCTCAAGAGCAACGCCCCGAAGACAACGCACGCTATAATAAGAGGCCACACAGACTGCATTGCACAGTTCGGCAGCGGTGCACGCACAGCACGGATCTGATCGCCATTCATTCTTTGCCTTCGCAGTGCTACATATCGCATTAGATTATCAAGGCCCATCTTCGCCGAAGACTGCCCCGCGTTCACCGGACGGTGTGCCTGCGCTGAAACCTTGGTCCCGTGACTACCTCAACAGCAACGCCCCGAAGACAACGCACGCTATAATAAGAGGCCACACAGACTGCATTGCACAGTTCGGCAGCGGTGCACGCACTCCATGGATCTGATCGCCATTCATTCTTTGCCTTCGCAGTGCTACATATCGCATTAGATTATCAATGCCCATCTTCGCCGAAGACTGCCACGCGTTCATTGGACGGTGCGCCTGCGCTGAAACCATGGTCCCGTGACTACCTCAACAGCAACGCCCCGAAGACAACGCACGCTATAATAAGAGGCCACACAGACTGCATTTCACAGTTCGGCAGCAGTGCACGCACAGCACGGATCTGATCGCCATTCATTCTTTGCCTTAGCAGTGCTACATATCGCATTAGATTATCAAGGCCCATCTTCGCCGAAGACTGCCACGCGTTCATCGGACGGTGCGCCTGCCCTGAAACCTTGGTCCCGTGACTACCTCAACAGCAACGCCCCGAAGACAACGCACGCTATAATAAGAGGCCACACAGACTGCATTGCACAGTTCGGCAGCGGTGCACGCACTGCACGGATCTGATGGCCATTCATTCTTTGCCTTCGCAGTGCTACATATCGCATTAGATTATCAAGGCCCATCTTCGCCGAAGACTTCCACGCGTTCATCGGAGGGTGCGCCTGCGCTGAAACCTTGGTCCCGTGACTACCTCAACAGCAACGCCCCGAAGACAACGCACGCTATAATAAGAGGCCACACAGACTGCATTGCACAGTTCGGCAGCGGTGCACGCACTGCACGGATCTGATGGCCATTCATTCTTTGCCTTCGCAGTGCTACATATCGCATTAGATTATCAAGGCCCATCTTCGCCGAAGACTTCCACGCGTTCATCGGAGGGTGCGCCTGCGCTGAAACCTTGGTCCCGTGACTACCTCAACAGCAACGCCCCGAAGACAACGCACGCTATAATAAGAGGCCACACAGACTGCATTGCACAGTTCGGCAGCGGTGCACACACAGCACGGATCTGATCGCCATTCATTCTTTGCCTTCGCAGTGCTACAGATCGCATCAGATTATCAAGGCCCATCTTCGCCGAAGACTGCCACGCGTTCATCGGACGGTGCGCCTGCGCTGAAACCTTGGTCCCGTGACCACCTCAACAGCAACGCCCCTAAGACAACGCACGCTATAGAAGAGGCCACACAGACTGCATTGCACAGTTCAGCAGCGGTGCAGGCACAGAACGGATCTGATCGCCATTCATTCTTTGCCTTCGCAGTGCTACAGATGGCATCAGATTATCAAGGCCCATCTTCGCCGAAGACTGCCACGCGTTCATCAGACGGTGCGCCTGCGCTGAAACCTTGGTCCCGTGGCTACCTCAACAGCAACGCCCCGAAGACAATGCACGCTATAATAAGAGGCCACACAGACTGCATTGCACAGTTCGGCAGCGGTGCACGCACAGCACGGATCTGATCGCCATTCATTCTTTGCCTTCGCAGTGCTACATATCGCATTAGATTATGAAGGCCCATCTTTGCCGAAGACTGCCACGCGTTCATCGGACGGTGCGCCTGCGCTGAAACCTTGGTCCCGTGACTACCTCAACAGCAACGCCCCGAAGACAACGCACGCTATAATAAGAGGGTACACAGACTGCATTGCACAGTTCAGCAGCGGTGCACGCACAGCACGGTCTGATCGCCACTCATTCTTTGCCTTCGCAGTGCTACAGATCGCACCAGATTATCATGGCCCATCTTCGCCGAAGACTGCCACGCGTTCATAAGACGGTGCGCCTGCGCTGAAACCTTGGTCCCGTGACTACCTCAACAGCAATGCCCCGAAGACAACTTATGCCATAATGAGAGGGCACACATACTGCATTGCGTAGTTCGGCAGCGGTGTACGCACAGCACGGATCTAATCGCCTTTCATTCTTTGCCTTCGCAGTGCTACAGATGGCATAAAATTATCAAGGCCCATCTTCGCCGAAGACTGCCACGCGTTCATCGGACGGTGTGCCTGCGCTGAAACCTTGGTCCCGTGACTACCTCAACAGCAACGCCCCGAAGACAACGCACGCTATAATAAGAGGGCACACAGACTGCATTGCACAGTTCGGCAGCGGTGCACGCACAGCACGGATCTGATCGCCATTCATTCTTCGCCTTCGCAGTGCTACACATGGCATCAGATTATCAAGGCCCATCTTCGCCGAAGACTGCCACGCGTTCATGAGACGGTGCGCCTGCGCTGAAACCTTGGTCCCGTGACTACCTCAACAGCAACGCCCCGAAGACAACGCACGCTATAGTAAGAGGCCACACAGACTGCATTGCACAGTTCGGCAGCGGTGCACGCACAGCACGGATCTGATCGCCATTCATTCTTTGCCTTCGCAGTGCTACATATCGCATTAGATTATCAAGGCCCATCTTTGCCGAAGACTGCCACGCGTTCATCGGACGGTGCGCCTGCGCTGAAACCTTGGTCCCGTGACTACCTCAACAGCAACGCCCCGAAGACAACGCACGCTATAATAAGAGGGTACACAGACTGCATTGCACAGTTCAGCAGCGGTGCACGCACAGCACGGTCTGATCGCCACTCATTCTTTGCCTTCGCAGTGCTACAGATCGCACCAGATTATCATGGCCCATCTTCGCCGAAGACTGCCACGCGTTCATAAGACGGTGCGCCTGCGCTGAAACCTTGGTCCCGTGACTACCTCAACAGCAATGCCCCGAAGACAACGTATGCCATAATGAGAGGGCACACATACTGCATTGCGTAGTTCGGCAGCGGTGTACGCACAGCACGGATCTAATCGCCTTTCATTCTTTGCCTTCGCAGTGCTACAGATGGCATAAAATTATCAAGGCCCATCTTCGCCGAAGACTGCCACGCGTTCATCGGACGGTGTGCCTGCGCTGAAACCTTGGTCCCGTGACTACCTCAACAGCAACGCCCCGAAGACAACGCACGCTATAATAAGAGGGCACACAGACTGCATTGCACAGTTCGGCAGCGGTGCACGCACAGCACGGATCTGATCGCCATTCATTTTTCGCCTTCGCAGTGCTACACATGGCATCAGATTATCAAGGCCCATCTTCGCCGAAGACTGCCACGCGTTCATCAGACGGTGCGCCTGCGCTGAAACCTTGGTCCCGTGACTACCTCAACAGCAACGCCCCGAAGACAACGCACGCTATAGTAAGAGGCCACACAGACTGCATTGCACAGTTCGGCAGCGGTGCACGCACAGCACGGATCTGATCGCCATTCATTCTTTGCCTTCGCAGTGCTACATATCGCATTAGATTATCAAGGCCCATCTTCGCCGAAGACTGCCCCGCGTTCATCGGACGGTGTGCCTGCGCTGAAACCTTGGTCCCCTGACTACCTCAACAGCAACGCCCCGAAGACAACGCACGCTATAATAAGAGGCCACACAGACTGCATTGCACAGTTCGGCACCGGTGCACGCACAACACGGATCTGATCGCCATTCATTCTTTGCCTTCGCTGTGCTACATATCGCATTAGATTATCAAGGCCCATCTTCGCCGAAGACTTCCACGCGCTCATCGGACGGTGCGCCTGCGCTGAAACCTTGGTCCCGTGACTACCTCAACAGCGACGCCCCGAAAACAACGCACGCTATAATAAGAGGCCAAACAGACTGCATGGCACAGTTCGGCAGCGGTGCACGCACAGCACGGATCTGATCGCCATTCATTCTTTGCCTTCGCAGTGCTACATATCGCATTAGATTATCAAGGCCCATCTTCGCCGAAGACTGCCCCGCGTTCATCGGACGGTGTGCCTGCGCTGAAACCTTGGTCCCGCGACCACCTCAACAGCAACGCCCCGAAGACAACGCACGCTATAATAAGAGGCCACACAGACTGCATTGCACAGTTCGGCAGCGGTGCACGCACAGCACGGATCTGATCGCCATTCATTCTTTGCCTTCGCAGTGCTACATATCGCATTAGATTATCAAGGCCCATCTTCGCCAAAGACTGCCACGCGTTCATCGGACGGTGCGCCTGCGCTGAAACTTTGGTCCCGTGACTACCTCAAAAGCAACGCCCCGAAGACAACGCACGCTATAATAAGAGGGCACACAGACTGCATTGCACAGTTCGGCAGCGGTGCACGCACAGCACGGATCTGATCGCCATTCATTCTTTGCCTTCGCAGTGCTACATATCGCATTAGATTATCAAGGCCCATCTGCGCCGAAGACTGGCACGCGTTCGTCGGGCGGTGCGCCTGCGCTGAAATCTTGGTCCCGTGACTACCTCAAGAGCAACGCCACGAAGACAACGCACGCTATAATAAGAGGCCACACAGACTGCATTGCACAGTTCGGCAGCGGTGCACGCACAGCACGGATCTGATCGCCATTCATTCTTTGCCTTCGCAGTGCTACATATCGCATTAGATTATCAAGGCCCATCTTCGCCGAAGACTGCCCCGCGTTCATCGGACGGTGTGCCTGCACTGAAACCTTGGTCCCGTGACTACCTCAACAGCAACGCCCCGAAGACAACGCACGCTATAATAAGAGGCCACACAGACTGCATTGCACAGTTCGGCAGCGGTGCACGCACTGCACGGATCTGATGGCCATTCATTCTTTGCCTTCGCAGTGCTACATATCGCATTAGATTATCAAGGCCCATCTTCGCCGAAGACTTCCACGCGTTCATCGGACGGTGCGCCTGCGCTGAAACATTGGTCCCGTGACTACCTCAACAGCAACGCCCCGAAGACAACGCACGCTATAATAAGAGGCCACACAGACTGCATGGCACAGTTCGGCAGCGGGGCATGCACAGCACGGATCTGATCGCCATTCATTCTTTGCCTTCGCAGCGCTACATATCGCATTAGATAATCAAGGCCCATCTTCGCCGAAGACTGCCCCGCGTTCATCGGACGGTGTGCCTGCGCTGAAACCTTGGTCCCGTGACTACCTCAACAGCAACGCCCCGAAGACAACGCACGCTATAATAAGAGGCCACACAGACTGCATTGCACAGTTCAGCAGCGGTGCAGGCACAGAACGGATCTGATCGCCATTCATTCTTTGCCTTCGCAGTGCTACAGATGGCATCAGATTATCAAGGCCCATCTTCGCCGAAGACTGCCACGCGTTCATCAGACGGTGCGCCTGCGCTGAAACCTTGGTCCCGTGACTACCTCAAGAGCAACGCCCCGAAGACAACGCACGCTATAATAAGAGGCCACACAGACTGCATTGCACAGTTCGGCAGCGGTGCACGCACAGCACGGATCTGATCGCCATTCATTCTTTGCCTTCGCAGTGCTACATATCGCATTAGATTATCAATGCCCATCTTCGCCGAAGACTGCCACGCGTTCATTGGACGGTGCGCCTGCGCTGAAACCATGGTCCCGTGACTACCTCATCAGCAACGCCCCGAAGACAACGCACGCTATAATAAGAGGCCACACAGACTGCATTTCACAGTTCGGCAGCAGTGCACGCACAGCACGGATCTGATCGCCATTCATTCTTTGCCTTCGCAGTGCTACATATCGCATTAGATTATCAAGGCCCATCTTCGCCGAAGACTGCCACGCGTTCATCGGACGGTGCGCCTGCCCTGAAACCTTGGTCCCGTGACTACCTCAACAGCAACGCCCCGAAGACAACGCACGCTATAATAAGAGGCCACACAGACTGCATTGCACAGTTCGGCAGCGGTGCACGCACTGCACGGATCTGATGGCCATTCATTCTTTGCCTTCGCAGTGCTACATATCGCATTAGATTATCAAGGCCCATCTTCGCCGAAGACTTCCACGCGTTCATCGGAGGGTGCGCCTGCGCTGAAAGCTTGGTCCCGTGACTACCTCAACAGCAACGCCCCGAAGACAACGCACGCTATAATAAGAGGCCACACAGACTGCATTGCACAGTTCGGCAGCGGTGCACGCACAGCACGGATCTGATCGCCATTCATTCTTTGCCTTCGCAGTGCTACATATCGCATTAGATTATCAAGGCCCATCTTCGCCGAAGACTGCCCCGCGTTCATCGGACGGTGTGCCTGCGCTGAAACCTTGGTCCCGTGACTACCTCAACAGCAACGCCCCGAAGACAACGCACGCTATAATAGGAGCCCACACAGACTGCATTGCACAGTTCGGCAGCTGTGCACGCACAGCACGGATCTGATCGCCATTCATTCTTTGCCTTCGCAGTTCTACAGATCGCATCAGATTATCAAGGCCCATCTACGCCGAAGACTGCCACGCGTTCATCGGACGGTGCGCCTGCGCTGAAACCTTGGTCCCGTGACCACCTCAACAGCAACGCCCCGAAGACAACGCACGCTATAAGAGGGCACACAGACTGCATTGCACAGTTCGGCAGCGGTGCACGCACAGCACGGATCTGATCGCCATTCATTCTTTGCCTTCGCAGTGCTACAGATCGCATCAGATTATCAAGGCCCATCTTCGCCGAAGACTCCCACGCGTTCATCGGACGGTGCGCCTGCGCTGAAACCTTGGTCCCGTGACTACCTCAACAGCAACGCCCCGAAGACAACGCACGCTATAATAAGAGGGTACACAGACTGCATTGCACAGTTCGGCAGCGGTGCACGCACAGCACGGATCTGATCGCCATTCATTCTTTGCCTTCGCAGTGCTACAGATCGCACCAGATTATCATGGCCCATCTTCGCCGAAGACTGCCACGCGTTCATCAGACGGTGCGCCTGCGCTGAAACCTTCGTCCCGTGACTACCTCAACAGCAATGCGCCGAAGACAACGTATGCCATAATAAGAGGGCACACATACTGCATTGCGTAGTTCGGCAGCGGTGTACGCACAGCACGGATCTAATCGCCTTTCATTCTTTGCCTTCGCAGTGCTACAGATGGCATAAAATTATCAAGGCCCATCTTCGCCGAAGACTGCCACGCGTTCATCGGACGGTGTGCCTGCGCTGAAACCTTGGTCCCGTGACTACCTCAACAGCAACGCCCCGAAGACTACGCACGTTATAATAAGAGGCCACACAGACTGCATTGCACAGTTCGGCAGCGGTGCAGGCACAGAAGGGATCTGATCGCCATTCATTCTTTGCCTTCGCAGTGCTACATATCGCATTAGATTATGAAGGCCCATTTTTGCCGAAGACTGCCACGCGTTCATCGGACGGTGCGCCTGCACTGAAACCTTGGTCCCGTGACTACCTCAACAGCAACGCCCCGAAGACAACGCACGCTATAATAAGAGGGTACACAGACTGCATTGCACAGTTCGGCAGCGGTGCACGCACAGCACGGATCTGATCGCCATTCATTCTTTGCCTTCGCAGTGCTACAGATCGCACCAGATTATCATGGCCCATCTTCGCCGAAGACTGCCACGCGTTCATCAGACGGTGCGCCTGCGCTGAAACCTTCGTCCCGTGACTACCTCAACAGCAATGCGCCGAAGACAACGTATGCCATAATAAGAGGGCACACATACTGCATTGCGTAGTTCGGCAGCGGTGTACGCACAGCACGGATCTAATCGCCTTTCATTCTTTGCCTTCGCAGTGCTACAGATGGCATAAAATTATCAAGGCCCATCTTCGCCGAAGACTGCCACGCGTTCATCGGACGGTGTGCCTGCGCTGAAACCTTGGTCCCGTGACTACCTCAACAGCAACGCCCCGAAGACTACGCACGTTATAATAAGAGGCCACACAGACTGCATTGCAGAGTTCGGCAGCGGTGCACGCACAGCACGGATCCGATCGCCATTCATTCTTCGCCTTCGCAGTGCTACAGATGGCATCAGATTATCAAGGCCCATCTTCGCCGAAGACTGCCACGCGTTTATCAGACGGTGCGCCAGCGCTGAAACTTTGGTCCCGTGACTACCTCAACAGCAACGCCCGGAAGACAACGCACGCTATAATTAGAGGCCACACAGACTGCATTGCACAGTTCGGCAGAGGTGCACGCGCAGCACGGATCTGATCGCCATTCATTCTTGGCCTTCGCAGTGCTACATATCGCATTAGATTATCAAGGCCCATCTTCGCCGAAGACTGCCCCGCGTTCATCGGACGGTGTGCCTGCGCTGAAACCTTGGTCCCGTGACTACCTCAGCAGCAACACCCCGAAGACTACGCACGCTATAATAAGAGGCCCCACAGACTGCATTGCACAGTTCGGCAGCGGTGCACGCAGAGCACGGATCTGATCGCCATTCATTCTTTGCCTTCGCAGTGCTACATATCGCATTAGATTATCAAGGCCCATCTTCGCCGAAGACTGCCACGCGTTCATCGGACGGTGCGCCTGCGCTGAAACCTTGGTCCCGTGACTACCTCAACAGGAACGCCCCGAAAACAACGCACGCTATGATAAGAGGCCACACAGACCTCATTGCACAGTTCGATAGCGGTGCACGCACAGCACGGATCTGATCGCCATTCATTCTTTGCCTTCGCAGTGCTACATATCGCATTAGATTATCAAGGCCCATCTTCGCCGAAGACTTCCACGCGCTCATCGGACGGTGCGCCTGCGTGAAACCTTGGTCCCGTGACTACCTCAACAGCAACGCCCCGAAAACAACGCACGCTATAATAAGAGGCCAAACAGACTGCATGGCACAGTTCGGCAGCGGTGCACGCACAGCACGGATCTGATCGCCATTCATTCTTTGCCTTCGCAGTGCTACATATCGCATTAGATTATCAAGGCCCATCTTCGCCGAAGACTGCCCCGCGTTCATCGGACGGTGTGCCTGCGCTGAAACCTTGGTCCCACGACTACCTCAACAGCAATGCCCCGAAGACAACGCACGCTATAATAAGAGGCCACACAGACTGCATTGCACAGTTCGGCAGCGGTGCACGCACAGCACGGATCTGATCGCCATTCATTCTTTGCCTTCGCAGTGCTACATATCGCATTAGATTATCAAGGCCCATCTTCGCCTAAGACTGCCACGCGTTCATCGGACGGTGCGCCTGCGCTGAAACTTTGGTCCCGTGACTACCTCAAAAGCAACGCCCCGAAGACAACGCACGCTATAATAAGAGGGCACACAGACTGCATTGCACAGTTCGGCAGCGGTGCACGCACAGCACGGATCTGATCGCGATTCATTCTTTGCCTTCGCAGTGCTACATATCGCATTAGATTATCAAGGCCCATCTGCGCCGAAGACTGGCACGCGTTCGTCGGACGGTGCGCCTGCGCTGAAACCTTGGTCCCGTGACTACCTCAAGAGCAACGCCCCGAAGACAACGCACGCTATAATAAGAGGCCACACAGACTGCATTGCACAGTTCGGCAGCGGTGCACGCACAGCACGGATCTGATCGCCATTCATTCTTTGCCTTCGCAGTGCTACATATCGCATTAGATTATCAAGGCCCACCATCGCCGAAGACTGCCCCGCGTTCATCGGACGGTGTGCCTGCGCCGAAACCTTGGTCCCGTGACTACCTCAACAGCAACGCCCCGAAGACAACGCACGCTATAATAAGAGGCCACACAGACTGCATTGCACAGTTCGGCAGCGGTGCACGCACTGCACGGATCTGATGGCCATTCATTCTTTGCCTTCGCAGTGCTACATATCGCATCAGATTATCAAGGCCCATCTTCGCCGAAGACTTCCACGCGTTCATCGGACGGTGCGCCTGCGCTGAAACCTTGGTCCCGTGACTACCTCAACCGCAACGCCCCGAAGACAACGCACGCTATAATAAGAGGGTACACAGACTGCATTGCACAGTTCGGCAGCGGTGCACGCACAGCACGGATCTGATTGCCATTCATTCTTTGCCTTCGCAGTGCTACAGATCGCACCAGATTATCATGGCCCATCTTCGCCGAAGACTGCCACGCGTTCATCAGACGGTGCGCCTGCGCTGAAACCTTGGTCCCGTGACTACCTCAACAGCAATGCCCCGAAGACAACGTATGCCATAATAAGAGGGCACACATACTGCATTGCGTAGTTCGGCAGCGGTGTACGCACAGCACGGATCTAATCGCCTTTCATTCTTTGCCTTCGCAGTGCTACAGATGGCATAAAATTATCAAGGCCCATCTTCGCCGAAGACTGCCACGCGTTCATCGGACGGTGTGCCTGCGCTGCAACCTTGGTCCCGTGACTACCTCAACAGCAACGCCCCGAAGACAACGCACGCTATAATAAGAGGGCACACAGACTGCATTGCACAGATCGGCAGCGGTGCACGCACAGCACGGATCTGATCGCCATTCATTCTTCGCCTTCGCAGTGCTACAGATGGCATCAGATTATCAAGGCCCATCTTCGCCGAAGACTGCCACGCGTTCATCAGACGATGCGCCTGCGCTGAAACCTTGGTCCCGTGACTACCTCAACAGCAACGCCCCGAAGACAACGCACGCTATAATAAGAGGCAACACAGACTGCATTGCACAGTTCGGCAGCGGTGCACGCACAGCACGGATCTGATCGCCATTCATTCTTTGCCTTCGCAGTGCTACATATCGCATTAGATTATCAAGGCCCATCTTAGCCGAAGACTGCCCCGCGTTCATCGGACGGTGTGCCTGCGCTGAAACCTTGGTCCCGTGACTATCTCAACAGCAACGCCCCGAAGACAACGCACGCTATAATAAGAGGCCACACAGACTGCATTGCACAGTTCGGCAGCGGTGCACGCACAGCACGGATCTGATCGCCATTCATTCTTTGCCTTCGCAGTGCTACATATCGCATTAGATTATCAAGGCCCATCTTCGCCGAAGACTGCCACGCGTTCATCAGACGGTGCGCCTGCGCTGAAACCTTGGTCCCGTGACTACCTCAACAGCAACGCCCCGAAGACAACGCACGCTATAATTAGAGGCCACACAGACTGCATTGCACAGTTCGGCAGCGGTGCACGCACAGCACGGATCTGATCGCCATTCATTCTTTGCCTTCGCAGTGCTACATATCGCATTTGATTATCAAGGCCCATCTTCGCCGAAGACTGCCCCGCGTTCATCGGACGGTGTGCCTGCGCTGAAACCTTGGTCCCGTGACTACCTCAACAGCAACGCCCCGAAGACAACGCACGCTATAATAAGAGGCCACACAGACTGCATTGCACAGTTCGGCAGCGGTGCACGCACAGCACGGATCTGATAGCCATTCATTCTTTGCCTTCGCAGTGCTACATATCGCATTAGATTATCAAGGCCCATCTTCGCCGAAGACTGCCACGCGTTCATCGGACGGGGCGCCTGCGCTGAAACCTTGGTCCCGTGACTACCTCAACAGCAACGCCCCGAAAACAACGCACGCTATGATAAGAGGCCACACAGACCTCATTGCACAGTTCGGCAGCGGTGCACGCACAGCACGGATCTGATCGCCATTCATTCTTTGCCTTCGCAGTGCTACATATCGCATTAGATTATCAAGGCCCATCTTCGCCGAAGACTTCAACGCGCTCATCGGATGGTGCGCCTGCGCTGAAACCTTGGTCCCGTGACTACCTCAACAGCAACGCCCCGAAAACAACGCACGCTATATTAAGAGGCCAAACAGACTGCATGGCACAGTTCGGCAGCGGTGCACGCACAGCACGGATCTGATCGCCATTCATTCTTTGCCTTCGCAGTTCTACATATCGCATTAGATTATCAAGGCCCATCTTCGCCGACGACTGCCCCGCGTTCATCGGACGGTGTGCCTGCGCTGAAACCTTGGTCCCGCGACTACCTCAACAGCAATGCCCCGAAGACAACGCACGCTATAATAAGAGGCCACACAGACTGCATTGCACAGTTCGGCAGCGGTGCACGCACAGCACGGATCTGATCGCCATTCATTCTTTGCCTTCGCAGTGCTACATATCGCATTAGATTATCAAGGCCCATCTTCGCCTAAGACTGCCACGCGTTCATCGGACGGTGCGCCTGCGCTGAAACTTTGGTCCCGTGACTACCTCAAAAGCAACGCCCCGAAGACAACGCACGCTATAATAAGAGGGCACACAGACTGCATTGCACAGTTCGGCAGCGGTGCACGCACAGCACGGATCTGATCGCGATTCATTCTTTGCCTTCGCAGTGCTACATATCGCATTAGATTATCAAGGCCCATCTGCGCCGAAGACTGGCACGCGTTCGTCGGACGGTGCGCCTGCGCTGAAACCTTGGTCCCGTGACTACCTCAAGAGCAACGCCCCGAAGACAACGCACGCTATAATAAGAGGCCACACAGACTGCATTGCACAGTTCGGCAGCGGTGCACGCACAGCACGGATCTGATCGCCATTCATTCTTTGCCTTCGCAGTGCTACATATCGCATTAGATTATCAAGGCCCATCTTCGCCGAAGACTGCCCCGCGTTCATCGGACGGTGTGCCTGCGCTGAAACCTTGGTCCCGTGACTACCTCAACAGCAACGCCCCAAAGACAACGCACGCTATAATAAGAGGCCACACAGACTGCTTTGCACAGTTCGGCAGCGGAGCACGCACTGCACGGATCTGATGGCCATTCATTCTTTGCCTTCGCAGTGCTACATATCGCATTAGATTATCAAGGCCCACCATCGCCGAAGACTTCCACGCGTTCATCGGACGGTGCGCCTGCGCTGAAACCTTGGTCCCGTGACTACCTCAACAGCAACGCCCCGAAGACAACGCACGCTATAATAAGAGGCCACACAGACTGCATTGCACAGTTCGGCAGCGGTGCACGCACAGCACGGATCTGATCGCCATTCATTCTTTGCCTTCGCAGTGCTACATATCGCATTACATTATCAAGGCCCATCTTCGCCGAAGACTGCCCCGCGTTCATCGGACGGTGTGCCTGCGCTGAAACCTTGGTCCCGTGACTACCTCAACAGCAACACCCCTAAGACAACGCACGCTATAATAAGAGGCCACACAGACTGCATTGCACAGTTCGGCAGCTGTGCACGCACAGCACGGATCTGATCGCCATTCATTCTTTGCCTTCGCAGTGCTACATATCGCATTAGATTATCAAGGCCCATCTTCGCCGAAGACTGCCACGCGTTCATCGGACTGTGCGCCTGCGCTGAAACCTTGGTCCCGTGACTACCTCAACAGCAACGCCCCGAAGACAACGCACGCTATAATAAGAGGCCACACAGACTGCATTGCACAGTTCGGCAGCGGTGCCCGCACAGCACGGATCTGATCGCCATTCATTCTTTGCCTTCGCAGTGCTACATATCGCATTAGATTATCAAGGCCCATCTTCGCCGAAGACTGCCCCGCGTTCATCGGACGGTGTGCCTGCGCTGAAACCTTTGTCCCGTGACTACCTCAACAGCAACGCCCCGAAGACAACGCACGCTATAATAAGAGGCCACACAGACTGCATTGCACAGTTCGGCAGCGGTGCACGCACTGCATGGATCTGATCGCCATTCATTCTTTGCCTTCGCAGTGCTACATATCGCATTATATTATCAAGGCCCATCTTCGCCGAAGACTGCCACGCGTTCATCGGACGTGACGCCTGCGCTGAAACCATGGTCCCGTGACTACCTCAACAGCAACGCCCCGAAGACAACGCACGCTATAATAAGAGGCCACACAGACTGCATTTCACAGTTCGGCAGCAGTGCACGCACAGCACGGATCTGATCGCCATTCATTCTTTGCCTTCGCAGTGCTACATATCGCATTAGATTATCAAGGCCCATCTTCGCCGAAGACTGCCACCCGTTCATCGGACGGTGCGCCTGCGCTGAAACCTTGGGCCCGTGACTACCTCAACAGCAACGCCCCGAAGACAACGCATGCTATAATAAGAGGCCACACAGACTGCATTGCACAGTTCGGCAGCGGTGCACGCACTGCATGGATCTGATCGCCGTTCATTCTTTGCCTTCGCAGTGCTACATATCGCATTAGATTATCAAGGCCCATCTTCGCCGAAGACTGCCACGCGTTCATCGGACGGTGCGCCTGCGCTGAAACCATGGTCCCGTGACTACCTCAACAGCAACGCCCCGAAGACAACGCACGCTATAATAAGAGGCCACACAGACTGCATTTCACAGTTCGGCAGCAGTGCACGCACAGCACGGATCTGATCGCCATTCATTCTTTGCCTTCGCAGTGCTACATATCGCATTAGATTATCAAGGCCCATCTTCGCCGAAGACTGCCACGCGTTCATCGGACGGTGCGCCTGCCCTGAAACCTTGGTCCCGTGACTACCTCAACAGCAACGCCCCGAAGACAACGCACGGTATAATAAGAGGCCCCACAGACTGCATTGCACAGTTCGGCAGCGGTGCACGCACAGCACGGATCTGATCGCCATTCATTCTTTGCCTTCGCAGTGCTACAGATCGCATCAGATTATCAAGGCCCATCTTCGCCGAAGACTGCCACGCGTTCATGGGACGGTGCGCCTGCGCTGAAACCTTGGTCCCGTGACTACCTCAACAGCAACGCCCCGAAGACAACGCACGCTATAATAAGAGGCCACACAGACTGCATTGCACAGTTCGGCAGCGGTGCGCGCACAGCACGGATCTGATCGCCATTCATTCTTTGCCTTCGCAGTGCTACAGATGGCATCAGATTATCAAGGCCCATCTTCGCCGAAGACTGCCACCCGTTCATCGGACGGTGCGCCTGCGCTGAAACCTTGGTCCCGTGACTACCTCAACAGCAACGCCCCTAAGACAACGCACGCTATAAAAGAGGCCACACAGACTGCATTGCACAGTTCGGCAGCGGTGCACGCACAGCACGGATCTGATCGCCATTCATTCTTTGCCTTCGCAGTGCTACAGATGGCATCAGATTATCAAGGCCCATCTTCGCCGAAGACTGCCACGCGTTCATCAGACGGTGCGCCTGCGCTGAAACCTTGGTCCCGTGACTACCTCAAGAGCAACGCCCCGAAGACAACGCACGCTTTAATAAGAGGCCACACAGACTGCATTGCACAGTTCGGAAGCGGTGCCCGCACAGCACGGATCTGATCGCCATTCATTCTTTGCCTTCGCAATGCTACATATCGCATTAGATTATCAAGGCCCATCTTCGCCGAAGACTGCCCCGCGTTCATCGGACGGTGTGCCTGCGCTGAAACCTTGGTCCCGTGACTACCTCAACAGCAACGCCCCGAAGACAACGCACGCTATAATAAGAGGCCACACAGACTGCATTGCACAGTTCGGCAGCGGTGCACGCACTGCATGGATCTGATCGCCATTCATTCTTTGCCTTCGCAGTGCTACATATCGCATTAGATTATCAAGGCCCATCTTCGACGAAGACTGCCACGCGTTCATCGGACGGTGCGCCTGCGCTGAAACCATGGTCCCGTGACTACCTCAACAGCAACGCCCCGAAGACAACGCACGCTATAATAAGAGGCCACACAGACTGCATTTCACAGTTCGGCAGCAGTGCACGCACAGCACGGATCTGATCGCCGTTCATTCTTTGCCTTCGCAGTGCTACATATCGCATTAGATTATCAAGGCCCATCTTCGCCGAAGACTGCCATGCGTTCATCGGACGGTGCGCCTGCCCTGAAACCTTGGTCCCGTGACTACCTCAACAGCAACGCCCCGAAGACACCGCACGCTATAATAAGAGGCCACACAGACTGCATTGCACAGTTCGGCAGCGGTGCACGCACAGCACGGATCTGATCGCCATTCATTCTTTGCCTTCGCAGTGCTACAGATCGCATCAGATTATCAAGGCCCATCTTCGCCGAAGACTGCCACGCGTTCATGGGACGGTGCGCCTGCGCTGAAACCTTGGTCCCGTGACTACCTCAACAGCAACGCCCCGAAGACAACGCACGCTATAATAAGAGGCCACACAGACTGCATTGCACAGTTCGGCAGCGGTGCACGCACAGCACGGATCTGATCGCCATTCATTCTTTGCCTTCGCAGGTGAGGAATTTTGTGCCACAGATTTTGTAAATCCTTGTAGTGCACTGCTGCCGAACAATCTACTGTTGTTGCCTGTGCTCTATTGTGCATGTGCTTTGATGTCTAATGGCGGGAAAAGATACTGGAAAGAACACTGTAAAAGGGAGCGGCGTGCCTTCGGAACAGGACACGACAAAAGATATGCGTGAGATGACAAGAGCTCTCGAGAATTGGAGGCGTGATTTCCGGGAAGAAATGCGGGAGGTTAAGAAAAGTGTGTCTTACTGCACTGATATTTGCGATGATGTCAAAGATACTACTAATGAAATCAAAAACTTGAGGCTTGAAATGCAGGAATTGCTCAAACAGAACACTGAACTGAAAGGCGAAAACGCCCGATTATCACAAAGATGTGAAGAGCTTGAGCAATACCAGCGCCTCAATAACCTCGAGATCAAGGGCGTCCCGGATGGAAAGGACCCACTTGCATTAGTAAGAAAAATAGGCGAAAGTGTAGGGGTAACCATTGACACCATGGTTGACATTGACACGTGTCACTATGTGCGTATATTCAATGCTGATGTCAAGAACATAATTGTTCGCTTTGTCAGACGACATCAGCGAAATGAACTGTCATCAAAGTGCAGAAAAAAGGAGATAGATAGCTCTATGCTTGGTCTTGAAGGATTAACCCCGGTTTTTGTGAACGAACACTTGACTCCAAAAAACAAGGCACTGCGTTCAGATGCGAATAAAAGGAAAAAGGCTGCCAAATGGAAATTTTCCTGGACCACTGGAGGCAAGGTGCTTGTACGTAATGATGAAGACTCCGACATAATTCACATTGCTAATGAAGGAGACTTAGATAAAATCAATTGTTGAAGACTAAATTGAATGTGATTTAATTGCCTTTCCTGTTCATGATGACGAACCCAGAGGAGAACAGCAGATACTCCACAGTTGACGCTTTTAATCATGAGTTGTCTTGTGGAAAGTTTTCTTCTGCATTGCATGCAAACTGTAGAAGCATTCGACCAAAGGCAGACGACATTTCTGTTTTTTTTTGCATTCGTTATCAGTTGACTTCGATATTCTAACCTTTACTGAAACATTGCTTTCAGATAATGACACAAAACCAAACTTTCCAGGTTATCGGTCTGAACATCTTTGTCGTAGGCAAAAAAAGGGTGGGGGGCTGGCTATCTACTTTAAGAATACCTTTTCTTATGAAGTGTTTAGTGATTTCTCGGTAATAAATGCCGATTTTGAATTTTTATGCTTGCGTATCGACAAAATAGAGGTGGTCGCTCTTTACCGCCCTCCGCTAGGGCACAAAGGTCGTTTCGTAGAGTTTGTGGACTTACTCTTGGCTTCCCCTGTCTTTTGAAACGCATCTTGCATTATTATGGGGGATATCAATATCGACTTAAGTTCCAATGATGCTTACGTAGAAAATTTTGAGACGCTGTTATCTACGTATGGCTTCGCAAACCATATAAATAAACCTACAAGACTTACAAAACGAACTGCCACTGTTTTGGATGTTTGCATAACAAACTTCAGTCCACGAGACATCCCGAGCGGAATATTTTCATATGCTCTTAGTGATCACCTGCCAGTTTTTTTGCTTTTTTCAATCACTAAGCACTATGACAAGCCCTATATTAACAGAGAAGGTAGACGAGTCATAAACCTTCCAAGACAAAAAGAATTTTTCCACTTGGTCAGTCTGATTGACTGGAGTGAGGTTTAAAATGACGAAAATGCAGGCAGCGCTTACGAGAAACTCTTTTCTTTACTACATGCTTCATACAATGCCGCATTTCCTGTATCACAGCCGACCGGTCGTAATATAAGAAAACACAAGAAACCTTGGATTAATTGAGAGCTTTATCACCGTATCAAAATAAAAAATAGGTTATTCCATGATTTTATCCGTTCACGGGATCCAAATACATTCACAGAGTTTAAGAAGTATCGCAATGCTTTAATGACTGAGTTAAGAAAAGCAAAATAGTACTACTATCAGAATCTTTTTGAGAGCATATATAATAATCAGCGACGAATATGGGAGGTTGTAAACTCGCTCACTTCAAGAACAAAAGCTAGGGATAGGATTACGCAACTCGTAGTTGATGGTAAAACACTCATCGGTGAACGACTAGCTAATACAATGAACACACATTTGTGGATGCTGGCTCCTACAATACCATGAGCGAAACTGTCCGCGACGACAGTATGCCACTAGACACCATATGGGGCTCTTGCATTGCCCAGGGGGCGCTGCGAAAAAGGTGCTAAAAAGCGCCCTCTGTCCTAAAATGGGTCGTACCAAGCTCGGTCATCGGCTTCGGAAAGCACGTTTACAATATGGACCCGCCACTTTCGGTTGTGTTGTATCACGGCCTTCAGCGAATATCGGGCGCCGAAGATTTTTTTCAGGGGTGGCACGCTGCGTAAAGGCAAGAAATTATGCAGTGCCGAATGCGTGTACGCCGTTCAAGAATTAGGCGGTGAAGATTTAGCACGGTGTCAATCGCAAGTGAAGCGAGTCGCGTACGAAGTGGAACTTCAGGTAAGGTTCACACGCTAGCTGCCAGATTCAGGCGCACAAACGCGAGGAAATGCTTGCCATAAATGAATCCACAGCAGCGATAAGCAGACATCATGTGTACGGAACTGCTCGAGCACACGACGGTACGCGCCGCGACTGCTCGAGCGCACGATCGTACGCGCCGCGACGGCAGCGCTCTTTCGACATGCCGCGAAACGGCGGGCCTCCTGCAATCTTTGTTGACTGCATGCCGCTAAACAAGTAGTCATGCCTGCATTGTAGTAGCGGCCATCTGTCCCTTTTAGTAACTGGTAATAACTGATGCAATGCATATGAGCTCGTACGTACGTGCGAATCGCGCCGCAGCGCGAGCTCGTGCGCTGCTCGCTTGATGCAGGTTTTAATGCCAGCGCTCGAACATCGACGTGCTGCAATCAATACTGCCTTGCTTCGCTGCCTCAACGTGCTGGCTTGAGATCAAGGATGAGCTCATTTAACTCTTTTAATCTGTGCTCCTCGTAGTGTAGTAGTGAATTGTCATCGAATGAGCCCGACCATTTGTGCTCATTTGCATACACCTGGTCACTTCACGTACCACTTCGCATCGGTCGAATTGTTAATTGTCGCTGGGGCCGGGTCTCGAATCGTGAATTACCAGCCGTGCTTGCTGCTATGTCGGAAAAAACAATTATGGGGTTTTACGTGCCAAAACCACTTTCTGATTATGAGGCACGCCGTAGTGGAGGACTCCGGAAATTTTCGACCACCTGGGGTTCTTTAACATGCACCTAAATCTAAGTACACGGGTGTTTTCGCATTTCGCCCCCATCGAAATGCGGCCGCCGTGGCCGGTATTCGATCCCGCGACCTCGTGCTCAGCAGCCTAACACCATAGCCACTGAGCAACCGCGGCGGGTGCTGCTGCTATGTCGGTCTGCTGTCGGGACTGTAGGTGCAAAAGACCGAAATTTCGAACGCAGATAATCAAGCAAGCTTCAAGACAGGCGAAGCAGCCAGCATGGCGCGAAGTTTCGCTTACTCAGCGCGACGAACTGCAGCTATGCAGCGCGCCAGACGCTCCACTTCGTTTTGGCCTTGAAGGAAAACGGTTGAATCTGATGTTGGGATTCAGGCCTTCTTGTTCATGGCAGCCCACGACGCAGAAGTAATGACGGTGACGCCTTTTCGAGGCTGGGCTAGGTCTCTCCGGATCGGCGTCACGGATTCCTTCTGCTCCTAGCATTACGTTCCACGGCACACGGAGAGTCCGTTTTCGTTAAACTATAGGCTGCGGCGAGCTAGCAGCGTGGTCGGCGTGGTCTGTGAGAAGTGAAGAGCTTTTTCGCACTCGCAACAAGGCAGAAAAAAGTGCGAATCGACGCATAACTCGGCCTAGAAACGTGCTTCGCCACAGCCAGGGCTCAATACGAGCCAAGCTGGTACGACCAAGATGTCGTTTCCCGCGCCGCCACCAGGCGCCGCGACTATACCTCAATCTCCAGCGCAAGACGCCCATGAATCACTCTCTTTTCCTGAAACCTACTGATCTCAGTGAAATTTCAAGTATAATTGGCAAGCTAAAAAATAATACATCTCCAGGGGTGGATGAACTTCGTTCAAACGAAATAAAATTAATATCGCCTCTAATACGTGAAGTTCTTAGCTACATAATTAACCTCACTCTAACAACAGGCGTATTTCCTAAGCTATTAAAATTGCCAAAGTCACCGCAATTTTCAAAGGAGGTGATACAAACAATTTATCTAACTACCGACCTATTTCAGTACTTCCTACAATATCTAAAATATTTGAATGCGTCATTCATGAGAGGCTAGTTTCATTTTTAGAAAAGCATCAGGTCATAACTCGATGTCAATATGGCTTTCGCAAGCATCGATCGACAGAACACGTTCTCGTACACATCAAAGACAGGATAATATAAAACATGTGTGGCGACGAGCGACCACGTAGACCGTCAAAGTATCGGGCTCTCGCAGGAGAGGAAAAACCAACACTGCGTCGCTTAGCGTAGCATTCTTTTTAATGATCTTCGGAACGCTAGCCCGCGCCGGAACGCGCCAGCCGCTCGAGCCTCGTGTAGACGCGAGTGTCTGCGTCAACTCTCGTGCGACACCGATGCTGCTCCCGCTACAGAGGGCTCCCCCCCTAGAGAGGAGGAAAGTTCGACGAACGATGGAAAGTCCACGTGACGCGGCGTGTCTTCGCGTTGGTCTTGGGTGTCACGTGCGCAGGCGGCGACGAAGGGTGCAGCAGGGTCGCGTCGCATACAGGTGGAGCTGATGGCGCGGGTGCTTCGATGTAGGCGGGTTTGAGACGTTCCAGGGCAATTGTGTCTGATCGGCCGTTGACATTCACAACAAGCGTCGTCGGACGACGCTCTAGAACACAATATGGCCCGGAGTAGTGTGGTTGTAGAGGCTTCCGCACGGCACAGTTACGCACGAAAACGTGGGTAGCAGAGCTGAGTGCGGGAGAAACGTATGGGGACCTTGCTTCTTGTGAACGTGTAGGCACGGGGCGCATCTGGCTGAAGAAAGCTTGCAGTTCGGCTACGTAGTCGGCAGGTGATGGCATAGGCGTTTGGGGGGTGGCGACAAAGAAATCGCACGGAAGGCGTAGGTGGGTGCCGTAGACTAGCTCAGCACAGGAGCAACCTAGGTCGCTCTTGAGTGCCGCTCTGATGCCAAGTAAGACGAGAGGCAAATGCAGGACCCACTTCTCCGGCGATTCATGTGCCATAAGGGAGGCCTTGAGATGCCGGTGAAAACGTTCAACTAGTCCGTTGGACTGCGGGTGGTAAGCAGTTGTGCGAAAACGTGTCGTTCCGAGTAGTTTGAGTAGCTCGTTGAAGAGCGCTGAGTCAAACTGTCGACCGCGATCTGTGATTATTGTGGATGGGCAGCCGAACCTTGCTATCCACGTAGACACGAACGCTGCTGCAACAGTGGGCGCTTAGATATCAGATATAGGTGTAGCTTCTGGCCACCGTGTGTAACGGTCGATGCATGTCAGTATGTAGCAGTATCCTTTCGAAGGTGGAAGAGGGCCGACGAGGTCCAGGTGTACGGTGTCAAAACGAGCATCCGGTGGAAGAAAAGACTTGGCAGGCGGAATGGGGTGACGCTGGATCTTCGAACGTTGACATGACAAACAGCAGCGAACCCAATCGCGCACTTGCGCGTTTAGCCGAGGCCAAACGAAACGACTGGAAAGAAGCTTCTGTGTCGCGCGTATGCCAGGGTGCGACAGGTTGTGCACGGTTTCGAATAGGCGTCTGCGAAGGGATGCCGGAATGTATGGTCTGGGTGTGTCGTTAGAAGTGTCGCAGACGATGGACGTACCATCTGGGGTCACAACGACGTCTTCCAATTTCAGGGACGTTGACGAATTCCGGAGTGTGCGAAGTTCAGTGTCGTCACGCTGTTGACTGTCGAGTAAGTCGGCCTCGATGATGAAAGGTTCCGATGTCAACGTGGAAACGACATTGACACGACTCAGAACGTCAGCTGGAATGTTGTCGGTGCCCTTGATGTGGCGGAACGTTGTTGTAAACTCGGAGATGTAGGAAAGCTGTCGAATCTCGCGGGGCGAGTAACAGGACGCCGAACGATTCGTTGCGTGCACAAGGGGCTTGTGGTCAGTCAAGACAGTGAATGCACGGCCTTCGAGGAAATGGCGAAAATGCTTGATAGCCAGGTAAACAGCGAGTAATTCACGGCCGAAAACGCTGTAGCGGGACTGCGCAGGCTTCAGTTTCTTGGAGAAAAAAGCGAGTGGATGCCACTCATTGTCGATGAATTGCTGCAGAACGGCACCAACGGCGGTATTTGAAGCGTCGGTCATGATGGCAGTGGGTGCGTCTGGCTTTGGGTGTCTAAGCAGCGTGGCGTCGGCGAGGGCAGACTTGACTTTTGCGAAAGTGTCTGCGGCCTCTTCAGTCCACTGAAGCACTTGTTTGCGCTTGTTTACCAGGAGAGCGTCTAGCGGAGCCATAAGTCGTGCGCACTCGGGAATGAATCGGCGGTAGAAATTGACGAATCCGAGAAATTGGCGAAGCTTGGTGAGTGTGGTCGGTCGGGGAAAGTTTTCGATGACGCGAATCTTGGACGGCAGAGGTCGAATGCCGTTAGCGTCGACGATATGACCGAGGAACTCGAGTTCGGTTTGACCGAATTCACTCTTGGCGGCGTTGATGACAATTCCTTTACTGGCAAGGCGTGAGAACAACAACCGCAAGTGGTGAAGATGTTCTTCTGCCGTAGAGCTTGCCACGAGGAGGTCGTCAATGTATGCAAAAACGAAAGGCAGACCTCGGGTGACGGAATCGATGAAACGCTGAAAGGATTGGCCCGCGTTCCGTAAACCGAAAGGCATGCGGAGAAATTCGAAAAGACCGAAGGGCGTGGTGATGGCGGTCTTGGGAATGTCTTCTTCAGCGACCGGTAGTTGATGGTAGGCGCGAACGAGATCGATCTTAGAAAAGATCGTCGCACCGTGCAACGCTACCGTGAAGTCCTGAATGTTCGGTAGAGGGTAGCGATCAGGAACTGTGACGTTGTTTAGTGCCCGGTAATCGCCGCAGGAGCGCCAGTCGCCCGTCTTCTTAGGCACCATGTGAAGTGGTGATGCCCAGTTACTGGAAGAAGGGCGGATGATGCCAAGTTGCAGCATGTGTTCGAACTCCGCGCGAGCGATCTTGAGTTTCTCCGGGGACAAACGCCGGGGTCGGAAGTAGACCGGTGGGCCGGAGGTGACGATGTGATGGCACACGTCATGTTGCACCGGTTGCGTCCAGTCCGGTAGGCGCGTCAAAGTGGGAAACTCGCGTAGGAGTGCGGCGAAAGGTTCGTCCAACATGGCAGAAATAGGTGCTATGGGCGATGTGCCTGATGATGGGACGCCGGGAACGGATAGCTGGGTCACGGAGTCGATGAGACGGCGTCGTTGGATGTCGACAAGGAGTCCGTAGTTATGCAAGAAGTCTGCTCCAATGACTTCATGACGGACGTCTGCAACCAGGAAGATCCAGCGGAACGCTCGTCGAAGGCCAAGGTATAGCATTACGGAGCGTGACGAGAAAACTGGAATCCTGGTGCCGTTGACGGCTTGCAAAAACGACACAGGAGTCGCTTTTCGGTCGGAGCGCTGGGCGGCGAGAATGCTGACGTCAGCACCTGTGTCGACCAAGAATCGTTGTCCCGTAACTCTGTCCGTCACGTAGAAAAGGCGACTTGTGTGCTGGGCCGGACCACTCGTCGCCGTTAGAGGTCGGCCGGCCTGTTTCCCTGCCAAGCGCAGGGACGCCGACAGTGACGAGCGTCATTTCCAAAACGGCGGTGGTAGTAGCAAACGCCAGGCGTTGTAGTTGAGGCTTCATTGCGAGTGCCCGTGCGTCTTGATCTGCTGGAACTACAGCTGCGTGGGCGACGAGACGTGCGGCGATGCTCCGCTCCACTGATGATGCGTTCCAGGCGCTCACACAAGGAGTCGAGCGGAGAGTGCACTGCGGAAGAGCAGGGAAGAGTTTGCAGAGCGGTTGTATTGTCACCCGGAGACGGTGACGTGGCTGCGATGGTTGGGGTGGCTACTTCCATGACTTTGTCGGCCAAAGCGGCAAGTCCGGTAAGGTCCATGGTAGAGGCTGTCGCCAGGACCATCTGCACGTTAGCCGGGAGTCGTTGCAAAAACAGTTCGCGCAACAGCGTGTCCTCGATGGATCTCGCGTTGTTTCCGAGCAGCTGGCTCATTTGGCGAAGAAGTTGACTAGGGCGTCGGTCGCCGAGTTCTTCAGCGGACAGAAGCTGCTGGATGCGAGAACGCTGTGAAGCTGCTGTGCGCTGTAGCAGTGCTGCCTTGAGATCGTCATAGGCGGCGGCAGACAATGGGGAGTTCAACAAATCTGCTACCTCGTCAATGGCGGCGGGCGAGAGCGCTGCGACGGCGTAATGGAACTTCGAGGCTTGAGAGCGGATACCAGCGACTTGAAATTGCGCTTCGGCCTGAAGAAACCACGCCGAAGGATGCTGGTCCCAGTACTGTGGGAGGCGGACAGCGATGGCGGAACAGGAGGGCTCACCGCGTTCCTCGGAAGGGTTCTGGCCTTGAGCTCTCGTAGCGTCGGTCTGGTCCATGGTCGTCTCTACCACAGGAGCGTATGGCAATATCACGTCCGGGTTCACCAAACTGTGGCGACGAGCGACCACGTAGACCGTCAAAGTATCGGGCTCTCGCAGGAGAGGAAAAACCAGCACTCCGTCGCTTAGCGTAGCATTCTTTTTAATGATCTTCGGAACGCTAGCCCGCGCCGGAACGCGCCAGCCGCTCGAGCCTCGTGTAGACGCGAGTGTCTGCGTCAACTCTCGTGCGACGCCGATGCTGCTGCCGCTACACATGGAATGTAGAAAATATGCACTAGGTTTGTTTTTAGACATTCAGAAAGCTTTTGATTCCATACAGTTTGATTTATTACTTAACAAATTATCAAGATACGGTGTCCGAGGTATTGTACTAGATCTTCTAGATGGCTATCTGAATGATCGTTATCCGTTGGTGAAAATTAATGATGCGGTATCAACACTCGCGAAGCTAAAACAAGGAGTACCACAAGGCTCAATATTGGGCCCATTACTATTTCTTGTCTATATCAATGACATTGTTAAAATTGATAGTTCTGCTGAAACCATAATGTATGTTGATGATACCAATGTCTTTTTTTCTTCGCATAACCTACTGACACATGAATCCTCTGTAAATGACTACCTTGTGCATCTTTCGAACTGGCTAAGCATGAACAAATTAAGATTGAATGCCTCAAAACAACATATGTCATATTTCGTCCTCCCAACAAACCTCTACACCACAAACTTAACGTGAAATTTGAAAACACCCTTATAAAACAAGTTCAGACACAAAAATTTCTCGGAGTTTGGTTTCAGGAAGACTTGAGCTGGTCAGTGCACGTTATAAACCTAAGTGTAGATCTTGCCCGCACAGTTGGATGTCTATATAGGATATCTGCGCTCATACCGCTCTGGCTAAAAAAGAACATTTACTTTTCACTTTTTTATGCCAAATTAACCTATGGCTTAATGGTTTGGGGCACTACTACGCAATACAATTACACTTAACTAATTACTTTGCCGAGGAAAATTCTGCGCTGTTTTGAATCTTATTGTGGTAATGCATATGACTTAAGAACCGTTCCACTGTTTAAGAAACACGGCATCCTAAAGGCAGACCAGTTATATTATTTAAAAGCGCTGCAAGTAATCCATCAGAAGAAACTATACGGAATTTTGGACTCTGAAAATGATGAATACCTTTTGAGGCACCGAAAACACCGAACACCAAAAATCCGAACAAATTATGGAAGGCAAACAATGGCGTATCAAATACCTGCGCTCTTAAACAAATTTGAAGGTAAGCTAAACTTTGAAAGCAAATTAAAAGCATTTAAAAGTCAACTTAGGGAGCTATTGTTATCTTGCCAATTTAACTATAGCCAAAATTGAAATGTTTTTTATATTTTACTGTCTTCTCACAAAGGATACATAAAACTCTATATAACACAAAATGACTCCAGAAATTGCTCTGATCTTACTTTTGTGTCGTTTCAAGCAACATTGTTCAGTTTCACTGACAATTATATTTTAGTTGTATGTTTTTGTACAACAGCTGTTTGTGCTGATTCATTCAAGTAAATTGCTTAGCGTCCTATTATGTATCCTTGTATTGTATCATCGTATCATTAGGTATCATTGTATTATCCTATTATGTATCATTGTAGGATTTGTTATGTGTCATTTGTGTGCAACAGTATATGCACTACGTTTGTGTACAGGTGTCAAATGCTGCGTTTCTTTTACTTTATTTCCTTTGTTTCTGAGGTTTGTGTTGTATCTGTAACCGCTGTAGACTGTTTAGGGACAGAGGCCTCGTCAGGCTCCATCAGCCTTTAGCTTCTGTCCCTGCATCAGGCTTTGCTTTCGTCTGATGCTGAAATAAAAGAAATATTATCGGACACTTTTATTACGAGTTTAGAAGTGGACGCCCTTTCGCAATCTTCGTGGAAAACCCGCACAGTTTTAAACTCCAAAAGTTGAAATAAGAAGAAACTGTGTTCTGTTGAAAGCTACACAACAATCACAAGTTTTTGCAAAAGTTTTATCAAATAGATTGCAATTTGCGATGTCCATTCTGATTGGTTCCCATCATACGTGTGGAATTAGGCGTCGATCCATTTAAACTAACACAAATATCACCCGTGCCGTTCTTCAATACTGCTACGGTTCCACTGAGCAGCTTGCAATGATACAGGTAGACCTTTCTAAAGTTTTTGATCGTGTTAGTGACTGCTATTTTCCCTTCTGGAATATTCGAATGCGGCTCCGTTATGCTTAAAAGCGTTAGGCTTTGCTACGCCTGCTGTCCTACTTGTTTATTTATTTAATTCCAAGAATGCCCAATGTCCCCATTACTATTCGCCCTTTACCCGGAACAGTTATGATTAAGCGTAATTTAGTTGAGCTAAATCCATGGCTTCAGTATACTGGGTAATGAAGTAAAGGTCTTAGCTAAGACAGAGGATCCAGCATTCCTCTGCGCGGGTAAGTGCAGCGTTGAAAAAGTAGTATCGAGTATAGTGGAATTTGGCGGCGTATCAGTAGCCCGAATGAATTCCTCAAAAAAGTTGGAGCTTACGGTTGGGCTCATGGTGCTATACACCAGAACACTTTGCAGGCTTTGATTGGACTGATGTCCCGGCAAAGAATCTAGGCATAAGGATAGACGAATATAAATTGAGCGCACACAATTAGAAAGAATGGGTTTCGGCCCTGCAAAGTTACGCCCAGACATTCGTCCCACACCGACTTTATATTTTTGGAAAAACCGAAGCCTGCAATGAGTTCTTGGGAACAAAAAGTTCTACGAATTGCAAGTTATTCATTGTATTAGGCACTACATCGAACGATTTCACTCAATTTTTGCAATCTTCGTATGGTCTTCAACTTTTGAGCTCATGAGGCGAGAGAATATTTTTATGCCGGTTGGTGAGGGTGGGCTGGGCTTAGTAAATCTTTATTTGCGCAAATAGTGTCTCAGTTCTTCTTTTTTCGGGACACTTCGCATCCTATATTTCGCTTATTCATGCAAGTAGCACTAGTTAATGAGTAACGTGATTCACTTGTTTCTTCCAACTTTTCTTCGAGTTTATGCTTGGTGGGGGGGAGGGGTTCATGCAAGAAGTTCACTTGGCGGTTCGTTTCCTGACAGTTCAGTTCTCAACTGAATACTTGTATTCTGTGTCGCGTAAAACGCTATACAATAATTTACTGTCCATGCTATTTCCATCTGTATTTTACCGATCACTATACAATAAATCACTACGCTACAATGAGCAGCGAGTTCGTAAATTGTATATATGCCCTTGCTGCAAAACATTGTTTTATAAACTTCATGGTGAAACTATACTGGTAAAACATGGCTACAGAAGAAGGGTATCTTTGTCTCTTTCTGTTGACTGTTGCCGTTGTGGTGAGCCAGAGGCAACTGAACATCATTTTAATAGCAGCACTGAGGCCATCCTATCTTGGAATGTCCTCCAAGGGACTTTATAAAAAGACTGAAATTAACGCTCATACTGTGCGATACCTACTTTCGACCTCTGATAATAATGCACATTTCGATTTTTTTTCGCGTGGAAATTCACAGTATGTGAAAAACACTGATGAACCGAAACACCGAAACGGTTGTACCTACAAGGTTACATTTCATCCTGATGACACTATAACTAAAACATGTTTATGATGGGCTCAATATAATGGTGGGCACGGAGGCACAAGCAGAATGAAGGACTCACAGCGTATCTTTTTGGTTGTGCAGCTTCTGGGCTTCCTTTCAAGCAATGGCCCGGATCATCGAAATTCTCCTGCTGTCCAAATCCCTTGTTGCTGCTCGACATCGGCACGCCTGGCTATCAGCTGCGCCGCCACTGAATCTTCACGTGTGTTAGGAAGGAGAGCGCCCGGCTTTTCTGACGTCATTCCTCGCCCGAACCTCGAGCAACGCTGTCGAACGTCCGCGACGGCGTTATATGCGATAACGGACAGTTTAAAAGCGCGTGCCGCTTCCTTCCACGCTAGTGGGCACGGAGGCACAAGCAGAATGAAGGACTCAAAGCGCGTCCTTTTTGTTGTGCAGGTTGGTGATACCTTTCTCCTACCTTGTAGATGGTAAAGAGAGACGACCCATTTGCGGTCGTGATTAGGTGCTCAGAAGCACTGCTGAAACCCTTCTGTTCTTTGCTGCTTTTGCTTTGCAGGGACATTGAAGAAAATCCGGTGCCTGACAAGGCCATGGTGGAACTAATTCAGATGGACAAAGAGACAAATGAGCGCTGTATTTGGACGGAATCTAACCAATAAAGTATGTCACAGGCAATGGCGGATCTTAATATTTTCCATGAGACGGTTTCTGCTATTGTAACCGACATCACCGTGCGGTTGCAAACTGTAGAAAATTGCGTTAACGTTCTTCAAAATCTGCAGCAATATTTATCTAAGACACGTCAATCGCTAAATCACGTGGAACAAAAGGCGGCTGAGCTACAAGCCCGCCTTGCTGTTTGCTTGCTGTTTCACGGCATATCGCACAATTCAGATGAGAACACCGGCCAGTCTGAAGAAAAAGTTATCGCTATGGCCCGTGACAGGCTGGACATTCACATGTCATCTAAAGACATATCACGTGCGCACAGAATAGGCAGATATGTAGCAGGCAAAGATCGGCCACTCAATGTTAAATTTTCTTGCTTCAAATCAAAGGAACTCTTATTCTCTAAGCGGTCTGCTTTGCGGGGTGCGGGCATCAGCATTACTGAAGATTTCTCCGCACCAACTCGCCATGCTCGTAAGAAACTGGTGTAATTCGGCCTTGGTCTAAAAACGCATTTTAAACTGCGGTACAAAAGGCTATATGCAAACAAAAAGTGTTACATGTATGATGCTGCCGAGAATTCTGTCTGCGAAACGCCTTCCTTACACTCTGACACTACTTCACCAAGTACTGATGCCCTTTCCCCGAGGGCAACCCGCTCAGGCCATACCTATTCTGCCGCTAGCTAGGACAGTGCGAGGGGCGGTGGCACCCCGCCAGTGCTTTCCGTGCTTCCTACAAATATTCGCAGTCTTTTACCGAAAAGAGACAATCTAAGCGCCTTAATTAATGATACAGATGCTGATAAAATATTGCTGACTGAAACTTGGCTATCTGACAAAATTTCAACCCGTGAACTTTTTCAGCGCGAGAAAAGATTCACCGAATATCGTCGTGACCGCGTGGAGAGAACGGGTGGCGGTGTCCTCATTGCCGTGAATCAATGCTTTGAATGCACTCTTTTGAACATTCCATGTAATTTAGTAATAGTGTGGTGTTGTATAACCATGGCTTTTAGAAAAATGGTTTTTGTAACATGTCATTCCACGCCTAACTCCAACAGCTCTTTTGCGAGGCAATTCATGATTGCCTAAGCCAGATTTCAGCCAGATTTCCCGGTATACCCGTTTTTCTTCTAGGTGATTTTAATCTCCCATCAATCCAATGGTCTCATTTATGTCCGCTTGCAGAACCTGCTTCCGCCGAAACTGGTAGCTTCCTAGCCACATGCTTGGATTTGAACTTATGGCAACTAGTCCACCTTCCTACATGTGTTACCTCCACGACATCATCCTTACTAGATTTGATACTAACGTCATCACCTGAAATTGTATCAACAATAACTCACCTGCCAGGGCTCAGTCATCACGACGTGATACATCTCTGTACCAACTGCTAAAAGGAACAAGTGCTTTAAACTTATCAGAGATTATAATAAAGCTAACTTTGCCGCTATATCAAAACCGATCTTTCTTCCTTCCTCGACACTTTTTATATATCTTACACCGACGCATCAGTCCAAGAATTGTTGGCATCATTTAAAGTTAAAGCAATGCATCTAATAAACAAATACATTCCTTTAAGAAAGGTATATCAATCATTGGACGCGCCATGGTACACCAGACACCTCAACCGGCTATCTAACAAAAAAGGCACTTTTCCATGCTGCAAAACAATCGTCAACTGCTGACAAGTGGTCCGCTTATGCCGTCGCAGCGAAAGTCTACTCCAATGCTTTAAAAGAAACTAAATTTATTTCTATAACACCACGCTTCCATCGTTACTCAGAACGAATCCGAGACGCTTTTGGAACGTCGTGAAAAGCCGCGACAGTCAAGGTATAACTCTTACTAATGAATTAGGTAAGTATCCTATTCGACAAGCTTTGCACAAAAGTGTCCAGAATAAAGTGCAAGAAACGTTAGAAGTTGGTATCATTGGAATTCCGCAATCTCTGTACATGCTCTCATTATAGATACAGAGAAATCGGACAGCACGATCTGCTTGTGCATTGCGCATCGAAATAAGGCCTTGATTGCTGACAGCGAGCGCCTGCAACCCATTGGCGTCGTTATTTCCCTTGTCGGTTTGTGCAAGTGTTTCTCAAAATAAGAATTCACCAAGGGCTATTGACAGATGCGCATTTGTTTTTTGGAAAATGGAGAAAATACGGCATTTTCTAGTGTATCCCACGGGTGCTCTATGATATGCATGTATAAATAGTTGGGGTTAAGAACAGCTCCAGCTGTTTTTGCAGCCATTTTGCGAGCTATCGTAGGCGACGTAGAAAATGTTTACCAGTGTTTTGATGACGTCGCCCTGGTTCCAAATGCGCGGCATATGCATTTGGCGACTTAACGGCATGCATTGGACCAAATTGAATATACCAAGCTCACTACACCACATGGAAAGAGTGAAATACGTGAGCAGAATATTCCATTTTTGGGCCATCAGATTGGAAACGGATTAGTTGAACCCCTTTGTAATACTTAACACAAGCTTCGGCAGTGAAAAGACAAGGAAGAAAACAAAGCCGTACATCCCTTCCAAGGTTTACCTGCTATAACCACAAGTTCATTCACAAATATGCTTGAGATTACTAAGCCTTTGACAGATCTTACCCAAGAAGGACTGGACAACAATATCACATAGGGACCTGCCCAAGAGCAATGGTTCACGATTTTGAACAACACGCTAAGCGCTGCTCCAATATGTTTAGCGCCCAGCATAAAAAAAATACGTACTATTGCCCAACCTATTGATTTGTTCAGAAGCCTCAAACATGAGTCTTGGTGTCTTACTATTCCAACATAGGAAAAAATCAGATAATATATCCCATTGCATACGCAAGCCGAAGCCTGCTCTTTTGAGAGACATGGTATTCAACCGTTGAACGGGAGTGTTTGGTACCTTGTACGGGCAGTATGAAAATTCCACCTATATTCTACGGCAACACATTTGCCATACAGTCCAACCTTTGCAATATTTCCACTGCGCCAAATATCTGAGCAAGGATTTACGTTTTACGATTGAGCTGTCTTGCAGAAATACCCTTTTGCATTGATTGCATCAAAGAACAAGACAATGTCGGACGTCCTTCTTTGTGTGATGTTTAAATCTTCATTTACCAATTGTATGATACGACAGTGCTCATTTCTTTAACATTTATTGTGTTCTGACACATAAAGACGTTTGTGAACGGTTCGTATGGAACGGTTGTGTGGAAGTGTCAACTATTTTGCTAGTAGACCTTCGTGAAACCCTGAGACGTTTGTTTTCCGTCTATTCTCACCCGTCGAAAAGTGGTTAACAATTTTTCTGAAACTAGGGGTAATTGCTATAATATATTTAGAAGCACGCGAACAAAACCTGCCTTGGTTGGCGTGCGGGGGAGACGACAAAGTGCGGGGAACTTGTGGCGTGCAGTGCGCACTGCTGTTCTGTGCCACTCGGCGTTTAAAGCCGGCCGTTTCTCGCTGAGCTCCGGACCATTGAATAAAAGGAACACAGCTATGCCGGTACCTAGCGGCAAGTACCTGCGCTCCTGGTGTTGAATATGTTCCGAGATTGAGTTGAGCTGGGCAACCATTCCAAGGAGCCACAAAAAGTGGGGCGCCGCCCTGTGCCACTGCAATGGCCATCCTTGTCGGTGGCGGAAGCAGAAGCTGGATCTGCTTTATTTCTACCGCGGGAACCATGGCTGTCATTACAGAGATTGCTGCGGCTGCAATTCGGCCTATGACCTGTTTATATCTATGGTGACGTCATCTTTGGAAGCCAGTCGACATTTTGGGACTAGGAGACCAGTGCAGGACGTATCAACGGGCTCGATGACAGCGAAACACACGGCAAGAGACATTGTATCTGATTAGTAGAGACATTGTAGCTATGAGTTATTGGACTGCACGTGCTAAGGGTTAGTTCGCTTAAGTATGTCTCATATGAAGAGTCTCTATATTGTCATGTGAGTATGTTACGTGTTTGAGCACTCGGACGCTCATTGAATTTTTGTTGAGGTTTCCTAGGACCAAACCTCCATATTCCATCAGAGTGGCACTATGCAGGTCCTTGTTTTGTCTCATTAGCAATCGAAGAATTACCTGGAGGAATCTCAGATTGCGCTTCAGGCAAACGCCGATGTTTCCGTGCTTCTTTAAGTCAGCTTACAACTGCTGGCTTCTAGAGACCCGTGACACCCGGGATTTTATTGCGATTAGCATTCTAGGAGCATCCGTGCACTTTGCGGCACGTTTCTGTTTTTATCTCCCTAAACGTTTTACAGACAACTTAGGGCATTGGCTAGTCCATGGTTTATAGCGTAGATCATAGCTCTGCCCTGCTCGAGCGAACATGTTCAAAGCGAACTGTTGGGGCAACTTCGGTCACTGAGTCCTACTTGGGTTACACTTGGTACGTGCACTCATCAATGATGCTATATCGCCCCATCTGCAGTCGCCGTACATGTGTCACTATTCAGTAAAGCTGCTTGAGGCCAACTTCGGCCGCTGGGTATTTGCCACTGGGCATCTGCCGCTCATAATTCTTTTTTTTAATTTTCTGGTGAGGGGAGCGATAAAACCCGCGTCACCTATTTTCCGACCGTCTCGTCTGAATTAATCTTGAGATATGCACCATATGCAGACTTCACGGTGGTGCCACTAGATGGTACAGGACATTAAAAGGGAACATGTTTTTTTATGTGAATATATCTACCCTGCTTTCGGTTAGGCTCATCTGGCCTCCTTGAAGCTCTTGGTTGCAACGATAGCAGGGGAAAGTAAACATGTCTCCAATAGAGATTAGTAAGAGGGAATTGGAGGTTTGGTGGCCGCAAAGCAGGGAGACCACCAACAACGGATGCGTACCAAACAAGCTTCCAATTAGTGATTTAGTAAGCTTGATGCTGGAAAGTTTCTCCGTTTGTTTATAAAAATATAGGTAGCACATAAGAGATAATAAGAAAAAAGCTTGATGGCGCAAACCAGCATCTCGTTTCAAAGGGCACACTCATGCCATCCATCTATACATCCATCTTTCCATCCATCCATCCATCCATCCATCCATCCATCCATCCATCCATCCATCCATCCATCCATCCATCCATCCATCCATCCACCCACCCATCCACCCATCCGCCCATCCATCCATCCATCCATCCATCCATCCATCCATCCATCCATCCATCCATCCATCCATCCATCCATCCATCCATCCATGATAATTAACGTCGATTTCATCGTGTCATGGATTGTGCCGAAAAGCTTGACGTGAAACATCTTTAATGTTGGTCAGAGGGGACCACTTGGTAAAACCGCACGTAGCAAAAACATTTTGCAGCACTACCAGTTTTATCTTCGCAATCGTACTAACCACTGGTCTTCTTTGGTATCATAGTGTACAGGGAAGCAGCCATTATTATATCGTGCATGTGTCGCGTGCATGGCAGACGCTGTTACTTCGTCACGCATAACGGAAACGGAGGAAAATTTCGCCTCGCATGATGTTCAGAGAGGGATAGCTCGGAAGTATTTTTGTTGATCCGAGCGAGAGCCGTTGCCTCACAGTGAGCTCAATCAAATGGAGCAGTGAGCAATCTTTTGCAAAATTTCACTCTTGTTTGGTTATGGCGCCCCCACATTTCACACGAAGGGTCAAGAGATGGCCTGAGGACGCTCGGCCACGAAGAAAGAGATTCCCATTCACACCCCTAGCTTTTCCCATGGTGGGCCCACTGCGAATTGGTAGTGAGACCGATTGTGAGATTACTTCGTAGGAACCCTACCATCTGTATCAAAAGTTCAGTATGCAAGCGTTCTAATGAGGGAGCAGATTTAATGCGTTGTACTTTGGTATCCTTGTGTAGAGCAACAAAGCCAGTAGTTGATGATTCATGCACCGCGTGCACACGCGGCGGCATTGTCGCGGCATTCATGGCACAATCGGAGCTGAATTTCGCCTCTGGCGCGCCATTCAGAAAGCCGGAGCCTGGCAGTACGTTTGTCCATCCGATCGAAGATGGTCGGGTTTGAGAGAGTTAACTATACCATAGTACATGTAAGTTATCGAACTCAATCTGCTGCTCACTATGAACGCTCACTAGCAACGCACAAGTGCGCATATCGTCGAAGAAATGTCTTTTTCCGACCGTGGGGCAACTTCCTTACACTCCGTTAGTGTGGATTCCGAACGCAGCCTCTCGAGCCGGTCTTCGAGACCACGCTGGCCTACTCGCACCTCTTTCAAGTCAGCGGCTCACCGCTGGCCCGTATCGCGCTGTCTGGCTTTGGAGCTTCTTTCATACGCGACGTTTATTCGTCCCGCTTATTGAGCGCGAATTTCACCCGTGCCTTCTCTAGAAGCATATCTCGCTGGCTACGGTGTTTTCTCGCCTCTGCAAATTCGTGCTTTACGCACTCGTTTCTCAGCAACGGCGGTTGTGGCACTTCTGGCTTCCTCGCTCATTCTACCGCATGTACTTTCCCATTGGGCACAGGCAACTGGCCCGTGCAAACGCGGACAAAATAAAAAGAAAGTGAAAATGCGGTCTTATAAGACTGAAGCCGTACTGCGCGTCGCCACCTCGGCGCTCTTCTGCTTCCACCTGCCCTCCAGTCGGCGAAATTGTCCCTTTGCACGATGAACAACTTAGGGGGCGGCCACAATAGGTAAAGCTTTACACGACTGTCTTTCCGGCACTTAAGCAAGAATGCCCCCTCTTTTGGGGTGCAGTCTCGGTCGTTTTAGACCTAGTTGACCATTGCACGTTGCCCTTAGGATGTTACGTAAGGCCGCGGAGGGTGTTTTTCGCGTGAGTCGTATCCTCCTTTGTACTTACCTCCCCCCCCCCCCTTTGGGCTCTCGAATTACCATTGGCGAACGGCAGACTTTATCCTGCCATAAAATGAGAAAAATATGCTGCTATAGCTCATCAGCTAACGGTAAGAAATAAGATTTTTTGTTGTCGTCACAGCACTTGCCTTGTCATAAAATCAAGTCTCTAGCGTTATCGTGAAAGCCACAATAACAGTTTGTTAAAACAAACGTTTCATTAACATTAGCATTCAAAATGAATTGCCACAATACAAAAATGAGCAGAATCTGGTTTACAAAGGGCCATTCCTTTCTTTGTTACATGTGTTTTCTGTCACTTACAGAGTAGGTCTATTTGAACTGGCTTGATTGTTTTCTTCGCCACATGTGCTAGTTGTCACACAAAATATATTTACTTGAAGTTTTTGTCAACTGCACAGGACCGCGATGCGACTTCTTGTTACATTTTACTAACGCGAAGCTCTGTGTGCGAATACTCCCAGATTTGGTGACCCTGCTACTGTCTTGCCGAATATTTTATACTAAAAATAATAGTGATTATATTACGTGCCTCATAGCGGGATCTAACTTCAGTCCCGCAGAACAACAGCACGGTGCTCAACAGTTAGACCGCGATAGCATGTACACTCTCATCGTGCAAAGGCCAGCTAACGCTGCGAGATGGTTACCGCAGGTGTCACAGTGCGCTGAACTGCGTGGTGCAGCACATCCACGCGGGCCAGTCTCCTTTACTACAAAGACGCACTAGCGAAATGGGCGAACTTTCGTAATTCGATTACCTACACCCCGAAAAGCTTCGCTTCGGAGAGATTTCAAAATGTGTGTTGGATCTGGATAGCTCTTTAATATTCACCTTTTGTCTCAGCAGGTCGAAGTTGAATACATTCTGTTTGCCTAAGCGAGAAGGCGTAGCCAGCGTCGCTCGTGGTGCCAAGCTCCCCTACGCAGAAAAAAAAGCGAGACCTTGTAACTCGGGCGCTGAACCTCTTTTTTTTTATTGGACGTTACACTGCTTATCAGAGAGCACGTGTATACAGCATTATGTATACTTCTTTGTGAAAGCCGGCCATTGCGCTTTTAAGGTGGACGTTCGCGAAATATTTGTACCAAAATTACAGTTGGCGGGAAGGGAAACGTATAAAAGCAGTGGCAGCTGTAGTGTTAGTGGCACAGGTAGGAATGGATCAAGGAGCGTTGGCCGTGAACTGAAGCTTTTCTATTACAAGCGTTTAATGAAAAGGCGAAGCTGAGCAACTACAAAAAAGTTCTATAACCTGTTGCACTCATTAGGTCACATAGTCCTTGAACTGTTGTTTGAAGTTGGCAAATTTTTCTTTGAATTTCTTTTCTTTTGTGTTGCGAGTTCAGCAGGTCTGCATTGCCCGAATTTATTACCTGATTTGAATCAGTTTCTACAAATTTCAGAGCTTGCTGTGGTTGTCTTATATATTTTTTTAAAAATATGAGATCCGGTGCTCTCTTAACAGCTGCTTTGCAGTTCCATGCACTCTCTACACTTAGTTTAACGCTTCATGCACAGTATATTCCACATGACCTTGGCACCTTTATATCGCAGCGCCAGCTGTTGCGGCTGTTGACACTCTTAAGCATATCTGCAGGTGCAGCACACGCCTGTCGAAACACTTTGGGTACCTACAGCTTAGAGCCGAATTTTAGATGCTTGAATAAAATTTACCAGGATTTTAAATATTGCTTATGGCCTGGAATACCAATCATTTCCTTCCACTGGATTACTCAATGAAGCAGAAATAAGTTTCAGAAGAAATCCAAATGCATGATGTGTAAATAATATTATAAGGATAACCCTTATCCTATAAGGATAAGGAGAGAAGGGGTTTAAGAGAACATCATTGGGATGAGCGCCTTCAAACTGGCATTAGAAATACAGTGACGTGTCACTTATTCTTTCCAAATAATTTTACTATGTGCTGGTGGAAGAAAATCGAAATCGTGCCTTTTGCACCACAGTTGAAAGCAGTCCCACAGTTTCATTGACGCTTTCTTACAGACAAAATAGATAACAATCTTGTTTAGATTCTTGAACAGCACACATTTCAAACCATGTGCAACATTCACCAATCAGCTACTAATATATTATTGTGTTTTTAGTATGTTATTTTGAGCTCTCGCACACGTGAGAACGTGTCAAGCTTGGCACATTTCTCAAAGGCAAAGTGGTGGCCGCACCTTTTGGCGAGTGTTTCTTTTGGTCCGTCTGTCAACTCGCATAAAAGACTGATGCCCAAATTAAGCCTCAAATGACTGTCGAATCACATGAAACAAATGTATGAAGCGTCTACGCCGAAGCCGAGTAAACGCATCTGGCAATCGCAAACGTCGACATGGAATAACAAGCAACGACCTGAATTACGATGCACCGGCACTACCGAAAGCGTTTTTGGTTACGCGTACCAGCGTCATATGGCCTGTTTGGAGCTCGGACGTGGGCTGACGACGATGACGATTACATGGCAAGTGTAAACAATCGCGAAGCTGGAATGGCCATCACGATCAAGAGCACATACCATCTGGCCCAAGTAGGTAGACCACTTGGTTACTGGGTAGGTGCAGGAGGCTAGGCAGACAGATAGGTTAAGACGGCTAAAGTCGGCAAATAACTCTATTTGCATTAGTAGCTTCATGTTATAGTGCCCCATAAATGGATTTTGGAGGGGCGGGGGGAGCACGTTATGAAGCTCCTGTAGGATGAGGATGCTTACCACATAGGATCTAATACTGATTGAGTTGGTTATAGGTTCATGAACAAACGCACACTGAAAACAAAGACGAAGGAAGGTGCGCACACAGAACACAAGAGCTACTGTGTCTTAGCCTTCCTTTATCTTCATTCGTGTTTGAAATCACCGGAGAAGGCGCATATGTCTGGTACGCCCCCCATGTCTCCTTGTTAAGTAAGGGGCTCTTCCTACTAACGAAGGAAACTGCTCTCATGATGTCCGTACGTTTAAATGGCTCGCTACTGTGGGCATGCATCATAAGTTAGGTAAGTTAACTAAGAACTAATGCAGCGCACAACACTTAGTCAAACGCCACAGTATGCTCGCATTGATTGGACATTTGTGAGAGGGAAGGATGCAGAAAGTGCGCAGAATGCTGTCAAAATTAGGCACTATATCTGCCGATGCAAGGGACAATACAAGCCGATACGGACTTATGGAAGGGTGTTTATGAATTGTGGGAGCGAGGCATTTTTGGCGTCACTGCGCACCTGCGCAGTCGATAGCAGTTTAAGACGGAAAACGAAGTTAGGGGAAGAGGCTAAAAAAATACTTTAATCATCACTGTGGTTCCATTTTTCGCAAAGGAAGCGCACTTTACGAGAGCAACTATGTTTCTGTTGCGGCTGTGATTTCAGATGGCCAATGAATGAACTGATTTCTCCAGACAAGGAAGGCCGTGCCCGGCTAGCAATGAATTTGGTAGCTTTACTTTCTTGCAGTTTCCCAGCGTTGGCGTGTTTCCGTTATCTAGTTGCTCTATTCAGCTGACTCTACCCGTGCGATGGTGTTACATACCCGAGTGGGCAACAGCAGTCGTGCGTTTTCTTCCAACGTTTTCTGCCTTGAATTCGCAGCCCGGCAGAAAAACAAAAATTTTTGAAGCTGTTGGTAAAACAATATTGCCAATTTTTGCAAAGGCATGCACTACAGAAGGTCCTTTGTAAAATAATACACATCATATGCAATTAATCTCGCCATACAACACGACACTCGAGTGATGGTTAAAACAACACTGCAAAATCACGTGAACTCCACCAAATACTACCGCACTCACAAGGAAGGCTCGTGAGAATCGTTAAATAGCTTCAGGCCTGCATTATCCACTAAGCTAGAAAAGCGTACGGGTTGAAAGTCACGGAATAAGATATTTTACACGAGCCTCTACATGCACTGCTTTCCTGGAAAGCACCCTAGGATTCCCCTATGCTGTGCGGCATGCCTTACTGCGAGCGTGATTCGCAGCCTTGTATTTGCTTGTGCGAGCTATGCTCGGCTCCAATAAATAGGTGCCTCAGATTCATGGGGTCCTGTATGCGGGTTTAGTTTTCACTTTTGAATGAACGCTACTTCTTTCCTGTCTTAACATTGTGGTTGACCTACCGAAAGCACTTCGAACAAGCCATTCGTGAAGCTAAAGGAGTTATCAAAAAGAAACACTAAAATATAACAAGTACACACACAGAAAGAAAGTACAACCCTATTGCAAAATCCAAAACCCAGTGTACAGTGGCATGCCGGGTTATGGACCCGGTGTCAAGAGCGGGATGCTGGAACGCTGGGCTGGAGCGGCATGCTGTAAGGCCCTGGGTTACTGCTGCGAACATCACTGCTACAGCGGCACACACACACACACACACACACACACGCGCACAGATACACACACACACGCACACGCACACGCACACACACACACGCACGCACACACACACACACACACACACACACACATACACTGCTGCGGTGTACCTGCAGGGCAGTACTGAATATACCTGTATCTTATATCCTACGATAGTCTTTGGAATCTTGTATCTCTATCATGACATGTTTGGCAAGACGTGTATCAGTATCTGCATTTTCGATATGCGAAGTCGTGTATTCTGTATCTTAAAGTACAAGATACTGCTACCACAACATCGCCTTGGGAAGCTATAAACGTTGGCTAAACTCCACTTCTCTAGCTGATAGCGCTGCCACTAATCGACCTGAATAAATTAATAATTCGCTAACAAACGTTTTACGCCCGCGGATAACTGGATTTGAAAGGTAATCATAGCTATATGTGCTCGATGTGTGCACGATGCATCACGAAAATGTCTCTAGCAGCGTCCTTCTCGGTGTACACTTGTTCGGTGATCCGATATTGTGTAAACTGGAATACATTTACGGACAAGGTAAAATTGCACAGCGGTATTTGTAAGGTAATCCGCTAGCTGGTCGGCAAGCATAGCAGCGAATCCCCTCAATTGCAAAACCAACAAACAATATCAATGACAGAGCAGCGTATAAAGAGCTTTTATGTTAAGTGACTGATGCAACCTCAATAAATTGTTTAGGAATTACGGTGCTACTCTTTGAAAAAGAAACAGCATTTTGAGATGCTAACAGATATTTCATCCAAATGAAACAAGGTTCGTCGGAGTTAAGAAATGTGCAAACAATTTTTTTTTTCAGCATTGGCCTTTTCTGCTACATTCAATAGATTTATACAAAGAAATGTGCGAATGTGCCAGAGTATCTTAAGATAGAAATGAACAGTATCGCATCGGATACAATAACTGCTATAGTATCTCGTATCTTTATTTCAAATAATTGTTAGACAAGTATCATGCATCGTATCATGATACAATTGCAAAGTATTGTTGCCCGGCCGTGACTGCTTGGCAGTCGATATTTTAATTTAACCTTAATATGCGTTGCCTTACAACATGGTACCCATGTTGGCACTTTTACAACACAATTCGTGCATATTTCTTAATTTGATAAGTACTTCAGAAACGCCACATTAAAAGTTGTGCATTCTTATTTCATTCAATGTGCAACATTGCGTAAGAACTTAATTGCTGAGAATGATACAAAAAAGTATAGCAATATTTACACAACACATCTTTTAAATAGCGTATTTTTTCACTTATAAGTACACCTACAAATTCACAGAGGTTTCAATGAGAACTATTGCAAAACTTGCCATAGAGCAAACACGCTGACAAAATATGTATCGCAAGTAGCTGCACTTTGTTACGACAAGGATAGCGCACGAATGATGAGGACAAGGAAGGAAGGAAAACTGTTGCTAACAGTACCCACTTACACACACGAAGCTGTAACACTGCAATGCACACGATGAATAAAAAGCCGAAAAACACAGAAATGCAAGAGATAAGGAAGGCTTATTTTACTCATCAGAAGTCATCCTGTCAGAGCTGATTATGTGCCGGCTGTAATCTACCCTCACTAAATGCAAGAATTAGTTCTGTTAGAGGCCACATTTGCATGTCCCACATATAAAGTTCTTGTGGTTTTGCTAGTTTTCATTCTTTATTTGAAAATATAAGATACTTAACACTCCCCTATGGTTTAGCGCATAGGCATGAAGAAGTGTTTCTATAAACATTGGAGGTGACAGAAGGTTGACTGACATATAAACATTTTTTTTTATTTTTTATCTTCGTCTTTATGTTTGTCTACCGCGGCAGTTTTTTGCACAGCCAAACACATCCACACAATGCACAGAGGGTAGTCAAATGCGAATATATGTTCCTGATTTCTGCATTTCTCTGGTGCCCCTTAAAGTATGCGTTATAACATAACATGAGCAGACAATAAGCCACATTGTGGTGCGTGAAATAAAAGAGTTCCTGTGCTAAAATATTCGACTGTCACTCCCATCTTGATTTTCTTTTTGCTTTATTATGTACTCTAGCACAGATGCTACGCAGTTCATTTGGTGCCGAAAGGAACCATCACACCAAAGCAGGATGCTCCATTTTCAAATTGCAAGCGAACCTTTGGACATACGGGATAATGGTAACCTTATATTTTTGCTTTGTTAGTTATCCTCTCGTCTCCCTTGAACTTTACCCCTTGCCATATTTTTACGCTACAAATAAGCCACTGCGCCAGTGCTGGGTTAATAGAACAAGAGTGGAAGGTAGATGGCAAGAAAATATATTCATAGTTTTGGTGCCCACTGTGAATTGGGATGATATGATTCAATGTACGACAAAACTATTTCGCGGGTAAACATAACATCAAAGATAAAAGAAATAAACTTGAAGGCCACCATATAACTGGAACACTTATGAGTAAGTTCGCTTGCGTGATCCTCAAGGATGAAGAAAGTATTTAGAATACGCGTCACAGCAACTAAGTCCCTAATGCTCAGAAAAATAAACAAGATAAAAACAAGCAAGATAGCGAGAACTTCGTACATGCAACATATAAACAAGGCACCTCACCTAAGTGATTGATTCATTTACTGACTATAAATTAGAGCTGGCGAATAATCTGCTCACATAAGATGGCACGCAACAAGCAAAACATTGTGCGGCTGTACTTTTTCTTTTGTGGCTTTGAACACAGTATGGTGCAGCTGCGCGGATGTAGCTGGGCACAGTTGTGAGTTAGTGCCGATTAGAAATGTATTTATACGAAAACATCAAATGGTCCGTTGAGCGAAAAAGTCAGCGGCATCTGTCTAAGCGAAATGGTACCTAACTTCCCATTGGCTGCAAAGCTACGCCACAGGCATCCCCCGCATGCTCATAACGCTTGCTTAGGCCTAAACGGAGCAGAGCGGGCGAAAGGGAACACTGTCGCACTAGTGCGCCATGTCTTCCCCCAGGGGAGAGCGCATCACCGCGGTGCCCCGTCACTCGCTCCCTCAAGCTTGTGTTCCACGTGTTCCTTGTCAGCGCAAGTTCTCGCTTACGTTCTAACTGCACCTCAGTAAGAGCAAAGTGACACACGCCAACCATCTCAACGCGTTCGCTTGCCCGCGAGGTGTTCATAACTCGAAGGAGACATCAGCGGCATTCAATTGCATATCAATGCTCTTGCATTCCCAACTCATAATAAATACTTAGTTGTCTTCGAAATCTTTTGTTGCACTATCATTGTTAGAATTGATAATTAACAAATAGCCTAAATATTGGGTCTATTAGCCGCATTTTAAACAAACATGCTGACATATTTCTCTGCAAATTGGAAACATAAGAAGGTGCGTATGTCATGTCGGATTTCATGAGGCAGCTATGGGACCAAACAAATGCTGAAGATAGGAAAATGTACTAATGACCAGTACCTTTATTATTAAATGGAATGTTCGAGGTCTTTCTGGTATAAATATCTCTATTACTAAGAATCGTTGGCAGACAGAATAACTGGCCAATAGTTACAAAAGGGACAGAGAATAGAACTGCGTAATAACAGCTGAGGTCTTCTTAAGCAAGGTCACCGTAATGAAATTTTCAATCATTTCAGCAGAATGCTGACATTGACGTATTGAAACTAGTCAGTACTGAACTTACGGTTAGTTTGTGGGAGTCCTTGATCTGGCAGCTCTGAAATATTTCGCGCCCAACTTCATGGATCATACTTTGCTGTTTCAGATAACGGTTTTCCACAGAGCCTTTCATAAGCCCTGTGCGGCAATTCTCTGTGAAATAGAAGTCTAATCCATCACTGATTTCTGGGCTGTGTATCTCAGAACTGGTGCTATTCGATGAGTTCTTACGAAGCAGAAAATCTTGAGCACTGTAATTATAATGCCTGTCGCAGCTACATAATCCTCTTCGGGAAAATTATCACCTTGTCTTGAAGCAGTTATGTTTCATAGTTAGATGCAGTCACCACTGAAACACACAGTACAAAAGACAAAACAAAGATATTGTAACGAACAATTAAGGGAGTCCAGACACAATTATTTATTGGGGGCCTACTTGTGCCCTGGGGGTAAATAAAAACGGACTGCCGCGTCCTGAAGAGGAGATCAAGAATGCCTTCTTCTTCTCTCTCGAGCGTCGCTTCACTTCTTCTTCTTGTAGAGGCTGACAACGGCCATCTGCGATGCAAGTGCGTGCGGCGAAAACACGTGCCATCATTTCGTCGTCTTTTCTCCAATACGCCGTTGTCCTCTTGAGGGGGCGCATGAACCTGCGCGCGTTGTTTAAATATGTTTCTGCCTTGTGTCATTATCCCCCCTCCAAAACGCATCGTCCCGATGCGTACAGCGACTAAATTGTTCACAAGCTGTTGTCGATACTAAAGTGGTATATGGCACAGAATATATGTTTGGTCGAATATTCACTGCCTGTCATAATATGGCTTCAGTCTGACCACATGTACAGTTTCCGTGCGACGCCGGCATCGTGATGAGCTCACTTGTCCTGGCGTAACTTCGTAGTTCAGGGGACTGATGCGGCGAAGTACTCGGTAAGGGCCGAAATAACGGCGCAAAACCTTTTCGGACAAGCCGCGCGTCCGCCCGGGAGTTCACACCCATACTCTGTCGCCTGGGGCATACTCAACTTCCCTTCGCCGCAGGTTGTATCGGTCCGCGTCGATGCGCTGCCTTTGTTGAATGCGATGTCGCGCCAGCTGACGTGCTTCTTCGGCCCTCTGTGTAAAGTCGCTGATGTCAGGGTTCTGTTATGTATTGTCGCTGACAGGCAGCATTGCATCCAAGGGTGTAGTAACTGTTCGACCAAAAACAAGCTGGAATGGCGTTACCTGAGTGGTCTCTTGCAATGCGGTATTGTAGGCGAATGTTGCATAGGGTAGTATCTTGTCCCATGTACGGTGTTCTAAGTCTACGTAAATTGACAATATATCGGTCAGCGTCCTGTTCAATCGCTCGGTTAGCCCATTTGTTTGAGGGTGATAGGCAGTTGTTTTCCTGTGGCTGGTATGAGTCAGTTTCATAATGGATTGCGTCAAATCGGCTGTGAACGAAGTTGCTCGGTCCGTGATAATATTTGCAGGTGCGCCGTGTCGTAATACTATCTTGGTGACAAAGAATTCAGCCACTTCGACAGCCTTTGCACTGATGAGAGAGGATGTCTCGGCATATCGGGTTAGGTAATCCGTGGCTACTACAATCTATCGTTTCCCTGATGACGATGTCGGAAATGGACCGAGCAAGTCCATTCCTACTTGTTCGAACGGGGCTCCTGGGGGTTCTATTGGTTGAAGGAGGCCTGCGGGTTTTAATGGAGGCGTTTTGCGTCTTTGGCAATCCCGACATGTTCGTACATAATGCTGTACTGAAGTCAATAGCTTTGGCCAGTAGTACTTAGCATGAATTCGGGCGAACGTTTTGCTCACTCCGAGGTGTCCTGCTGATGGGTCATCGTAACAGGCTTCCAAGATTTCGGATCGCAAAGCAGAAGGAACAACGAGTAAAAATTTCTCTGTGGTGTGATCAAAATTTCTTTTGTACAGGACACCATTTCTCTTCACATACGATGACAATCCCCGGCAGAAAACTCGCGGAACATGGACTGGGTGTCCCTCGAGGTGCCTGATGAGTAGGAGCAACTCGGCGTCAGACTGTTGGTGTTCGGCCATCTCAGATGTGGTCACGGCTCCAAGAAACGGAAAGTCGTGTCCATCTTTCACAGGAGCAGATTCGACCGGCGCACGTGATAAACAATCAGCGTCACTGTGCTTGCGACCTGACTTGTACACAACCGTTATGTCGTATTCCTGCAGCCTCAGACTCCATCTAGCAAGTCGTCCAGAAGGATCTTTCAGGTTCGCAAGCCAGCACAATGAGTGATGGTCGCTGATTGCTCGGAACGGTCTACCGTATAAGTATGGTCGGAATTTCCTTATGGCCCATATTACTGCGAGGCATTCTTTTTCGGTGGCTGAATAGTTGGTTTCAGCCTTCGAAAGAGTGCGGCTGGCGTATGCAGTCACTCTTTCCTCTCCGTTTTGCCATTGGACGAGGACGGCACCGAGTCCTAAATTGCTGGCGTCTGTGTGGATGTCTGTTTCCGCTTCCTCATCAAAGTGCGCAAGGACGGGGTGGTTTTGAAGTCGCCGTCGTAGCTCATTGAATGCATCTTCTTGTTCCCTTTGCCAGACGAAAGGCATATCTTCTTTCGTTAATCGCGTTAATGGCTCGGCAATCTTTGAAAAATTTTTTGACGAAACGCCTGTAGTAGGCACAAAGTCCTAGGAATCGCCTAACGGCCTTTTTATCAGTTGGTCTAGGAAACTTTTCTACTGCTGCGGTCTTCTCAGGGTCAGGACGAATGCCTTCGGAGTTAATCACATGGCCGAGGAAAAGGAGCTCATGGAAGCCGAAGTGACATTTTTGTGGCTTTATCAAGAGCCCTGCTGAACTAATAGCTTTGAGCACAGTCCTTAGTCGTTCCACATGCTGAGCAAAGGTGGTAGAGAAAATCACGACGTCGTCACGATAAACCAGACAGGACTGCCACTTTAACCCGGAGAGCACAGTGTCCATCACCCGCTGAAAAGTGGCAGGTGCGGAACAGAGGCCGAACGGAAGTACCTTGAATTCGTATAGTCAGTCAGGTGTGACGAATGCTGTCTTCTCACGATTTCGTTCGTCGACTTCTATTTGCCAGTATCCGCTTTTGAGGTCGAGAGCGGAAAAGAATTTCGCATCCCGTAGTCTATCGAGGGTGTCATCGATCCGCGGAAGGGGATAGACATCCCGCTTTGTGACGACGTTTAGCTTCTGATAATCAACGCAGAAGCGCAAGGTCTGATCCTTTTTCTTTACCAACACCACAGGCGAAGCCCACGGGCTGGTCGATGGTTGAATTACGTCATCTCTAAGCATTTCTTGGACTTGTTTGCTGATGGTCTCTCTCTCCTTCGGTGACACTCGGTAGGGATGCTGGCAAATAGGCCTCACAGCTTCGTCGACAATGATACGGTGTTTGGCGATGGATGTTCTCTGGACTTTCGATGTCGTTGAGAAACACGAGGCGAATTCTCGTACAAGGTTCTCTATTTGCTGCTTCTGGCTCGGTGATAGTGCTGCTTCGATGTTGACAGATGCGAGTATGGAGCCTACGTTGTCAGAATCCAGTAGTGCAGCAACGGAAGGGCTCAAATCCTAATCTGTTCATAAGCATTAAGTCGGGCAATGACAGTTCCTTTCGCCACATGCTGGACTTCATTTCCAAAGTTAGTCAGGAAGACATTCGAACACCCGTCACGCAGTTGAATCAGACCCCTTGCCATACAGATTCCTTTTTCGAGTAAGAGCCCAGTGCTACTGTCTGCTATTCCTTCATAGCCGCTGAATACGGTGCTCCTTACGGCGACAGCTATGCTGGACCTTGGGGGTATCGTGACGTCGTCGTCTATAATCTGAAGAGCATCAAATTGTTCTTCACACTCGAATGTCGCGATGGCGTGCTTCGTTGAAAATGACACACATGATTCCTGCAAGTTGATAACTGCACCGTTTGCCTGCAAAAAGTCCATTCCAATAATTAAATCCCTTGAACATTCTGTCAGGACAATAAAACTGGTGACGTATGTAAAGCCGCGTATTCCGATTCTAGAAATGCACCTGCCCACCGGGTTGATAAGGTGTCCTCCGGCGGTTCGAATTTGCGGTCCTCTCCAAGGAGTCAGCACTTTTTTCAGTCTTCTGGCAAGCACTTTACTCATAATGGAATGGTCTGCGCCTGTGTCTACTAAAGCGGTAATTTCGCAGCCGTCTATAAACACACATAAATCTGAAGCAACGTCACTTTTTCCGCAACTGCTCTTGCGTCCGTCATTCAGCGCTGGAGGCTCCGTTCTTGCGTCGACAGCGGCCTCACCTCCACAGGTCGCCGGTATTAGTTTTCCCGACGTGGGCTTTGGGGGCGTCGCCTTGGGGAGCTTGAGGATGGACGCGGGCTCGGTGATCGATACCTCAGCGGCACTGTTGACCGAGGTTGATGTTGCTGTGAAGTCTGCGGGCTTTGGCGCGTTGACAAATACTCTTGGATCTCGAAAGGGCATTCACCGTTTCTTGGGCAAGGAGCATTTACGGAAAACCCCCGAAGTCCCGCTCTGCGGTACTCGCACATCCTGTAGAGATGACCAGCTTCGCCACAGTGGTAGCACAGTGGGATTCTATCAGGAGTGCGCCATATGTCAGCCTTCCGGAATCTCGTCTCCGGCGGAGACGGCAAGAACCGAGGTTCGGGTACATGCGCAGTTGCCGCGATGAAAGTAAATCCTGGAGATCCTCCGAGTACCTCGGCGTACGATACCGTCGGCCGTACCGGTGACGACGCTTGCGGCTGTGCTGGCGGGTGCTGTTCGTAGGCTGCTTGTCTCACTTCTTCGCGAACCACTTCTGCTAACGAAGAGACCGCTGTGCGGCCGTTGTTCAGCTGGTGGCTCTGGAGCTCTTCTCGAACCACAGATCTTATGAGTTCTCGTAAGACCTCGACGCTGTTACCGAACATTGCCGACGTCATATCCATGGAGGCGACGTTCATATCGCTGTTGTAGTCTCGCACGCTGTTGAAGAGTCCTTTCCATAGTTGTCGCCTCGGAGCGGAATTCGGCGACGGTGCGTGGTGGGCTCCGAACCAAACCGGCAAAAAGCTCCTGCTTCACACCGCGCATCAGGTGCCGAAGCTTCTTGTCCTCGCTCATGCTCGGATCGGCCCGGCGGAATAAGCAATAAGCGGGACATATCTTCGATATACATTGCCACACTTTCGTTGTTCCGTTGGCTTCTTGCATGCAAAGCGGCTTCAGCTTTTCCCCGCCGGTCTGTGCTCGGATACGTGGCCAACAGCTCCCGTCGGAAGTCATCCCACGACCGGAGGACAGGTTCATGCTTTTCAAACCACGTTGGCGCACAGTCTTGCAACGCGAAGTAAACGTTGCGGAGCTTCCGGTTTTCGTCCCATCCATTGTAGTCAGCGACGCGCTCGAAGCCTTCCAACCAGTCCTCGGCGTCTTCGAAGGTATCGCCGTGAAAAGGGTCCGGCGTCCGCGGCTGGTCCAGGACGATGCGGGTTGAGGCTGTCTGGGATGTCATTTGAGGATTGTCTGCTGCTGCTATTATAGTTTGCTCCGGCAAAAGAGGGAACTCAGGCGGCTCACCACGTAGGCGACGGCTCGTGCGCTGGTGGACAGGCGTGAACTCGTTGGGTCTGAGATGGCGTGGTTCCTGGCTGCTTTCTCCAACTCGAATTGGGCTGGAAATCATTACCCAGCACCTCCACCAGAATTGTAACGAACAATTAAGGGAGTCCAGACACAATTATTTATTGTGGGCTAACATGTGCCCTGGGGGTAAATAAAAAAGGACTGCCGCGTTCTGAAGAGGAGATCAAGAATGCCTTCTTCTTCTCTCTCGAGCGTCGCTTCGCTTCTTCTTCTTGTAGACGCTGACAACGGCCATCTGCGATGCAAGTGCGTGCGGCCAAAACACGTGCCATCATTTCGTCGTCTTTTCTCCAATACGCCGTTGTGCTCTTGAGGGGGCGCATGAACCTGCGCGCGTTGTTTAAATATGTTTCTGCCTTGTGTCAATATGGAGGTAAAATGGAAATGTCGAACTAATTCATAGTCTATTCCGCATTTCAGAGAAACTTTTTTGCTTCATAGTGTGGCAATACCAATGGCACGTGCACAGAAGTTCTAGTATTGCACTTCTGTCAAAAGCCGGACAACTTCTAGTGATTAACAGTAGCCGAAGCGCAGACAGCCCAGAGCCACTCCGACGAGATATCTTGCTTTTTACTTTGTGTCGCTATGTTGTAGGTAATTGTAGCAGGTATACCTTCTGTTTATTAAATAGTGAGTTAACCAGTAGTATACAATGCTTTCTATCAAAGTGTTGGAAAATGCTGTGAGATAAAACACATGGAGTTTTAGAAATAGCACACCCAAGCGTCTGCCTACAAAGTTCCATGCCCTGCTTTTATTCCGTTGTACTTCTTACGGCCAAGTTGTTTATGGCTAGGATCTGTAAAAAATGCGTTCGAGATGTTGACGAAAACAAATCATCATGTGGGCCGATCCTGGTGATAGTGCAGAAAGCGTCGAAGGTCAATGACACATGGCCGTGTGGGCTCGGGGACCTGTAATGTGGCTTTGAACTACCCTTGTCGTCCGTGGGACCCAAAGAGGTCCCACGCACAAGGGTTGTCTTTGAAAAAAAATTGGTTTCAACCTTTTTCAAAAAGGAGGAGGAGGAGGAGGAAAGAACTTTATTGTGTGTTCTGCGAGTTCGTGGGGAGGGCCAAAGGCCCCGCCTAGGTGACGGCCAGGAGTTCTTGGGTACTGGCGGCATCCTCGGCCCGCTGGACGGCCCATAGTTGATCCTCGAGGGCGGGGCTGAGCAGCGCGGCTTCCCAGCGCGTGCGAAGACTGCTGCTAGAGGCCGCGTTTTCTTGATTGTTATTTATCCCTCGGCATTCCCATAATATATGCTCCAGAGTGGCTCTGTATTCACATGTTTTGAATTTGTCCGTAGGATATACATCCGGATATATGATGTGCGAGAGCGCAGGATACGGATACGTCCTAGTTTGTAACTGCCGCCATGCGACAGACTGCTTTTTTGTCAATTTTGCGTGAGGTCGCGAGAACATGCGCCTCTCTAACCTATAATGTTTCGTGATGTCATTATATGTGGGCATTCTGTTCTCCCACTCCCACTCATTTACTGCACCGACACGTCCGGAGGGTGTCGGGGCGTCACTTGCGATTACGGATCGGTCCGTAAGCCCTCGAGCCGCGTCGTGTGCCACCTCGTTGCCGTCCTCCGCGAGGGTGTGAGCGGGTGTCCAGGTTATGTATATCTTTCTTTTGTAATTTTGGCCTCATGCAAGAAGAATTCGTAGTGCCTCCAGGGAGATTCGGCCGTTGGCAAAGTTTCTTATTGCCGTCTGAGAGTCGCTGACTATCACGGTTGCGTTAGTCTGAGCTGCTGCGAGCGCTGTGGCTACTTCTTCAGCTATCTCGTTACTTGTGGTGCGTATCGTCGCGCACGCCTTGCACCATTTCTGCCTATCGATTACGGCTGCCGTAAACCCCCGTCTACGACTGTATCGAGCCGCGTCTACGAACACTGCGTCCTTGTCGCTGCCGAATTTCTTCTGTATTGACTGTTAAAAATTTATCGGCGCCAGCCGCGCAAATGCGCCGGTGCCACTGCTCACACCTTCATCTTCACGTCTCTTACACCTGGCTCCCTTCTGCAGAAAACTATCACCATCAGCAAAGGCTCGAGCGTCGTTGCTCTCCACACCTGGCACCATTGCCGCTGATCATTTCTAGGTAGAATTTCACTTCTGCCATCGCAATGGAGAGGCCGCGTTTAGGGTGGTATGAGCCAGTGCTTAAGGGGGTATGAGGCATTCATTATCTTACCTGACAGACACATTTATTAACGGAGGTGATACACGAATATGCGTGCGTTGACATGACGACTAGAGATTAGGACTATATGCATGTTCGTACCTATGTTCACTATTTTGGGTCATCTCTGTGTCATGCGCACACATCTTCTCTGGTCACCCAGCTTCACAGGACAGAATGGCTTGTGAATTCTTTTAACTCTGTTGTGTGTCTCCGTTTGGTTCTATAGCATTGAGTTCGCAAAACGTAAAACACCTTATCAATACCTCAAATTTCTAGCCTCTTAGGAAACTGCATGCAAATGGGTGTTAATATCTGTAGCGTGACAATAAACAAATATATGTTCTCACGTTAATAAAGCCACTTATATAAAATATCTAATAAGAAATTTGAAAATGGATGCACAATGAACATTGCTGATCGTCATGTCAGTATCACGAACAAAACAATTTGACACTTATGTTACCCATTTTAATTCACTTCCCTCTTGTGCGTGACCTCTGGCCTAGAACCCTCAATGTAGGAGGAGACTAACCTAGGCCTAGAGGCTGATATTTAAATCAGAAATAAAGGCGTCCACGCCGCCAATGCCTGACGCTACTATGTCATCCGAAGAAGGGAATACATGCATGTACGAAGTAGGAAACCTATTTGCCATTGAACGCGAGGCTGTGAAGCTTTGTGTTTGAGAAATGCAATATATGTAAGATGTAACAAGATCAATGTGCGAATGAAACCTATGATGCATGAAAACGTGCGCTAGTAGTGCCTCTGGTGTGATTGCAATGAAAAAATATTACATTACTGCAGTTACGGTAGGCACTCACGTTTGTCTGCTTTGACACTGTCTTCTTTTTCATGCTCCTTATAGTTTCCTTTTTTTCAAATAAAGAATTCTGAAATAAGTGTTCTATTTCGCTCTTCATCTTATCGTGTGCCAGAGCTCTTGTTAAGGTGCACTTGGTCAACGTTTTGGAATGTTCTAAATTAACAAAGGAAAATAAAGAGGCGTAAATCAGCATTTTAGGCTCATACATTACGAATACAACCTATCAATCACGTACACAAGTACAAAAGCACTACGACAAACTGGGCATAAAGACAAATATAGATATAGCAGGAGATGACGCTGCCAATTCTTAGACAAAGGAACTATTATTAGACTAGGTAATAAGAAACATGAATTATATTAACATGAGCATTTGTTAAGAATCCTAAAAGACCAATTGAATATCACGCCCAGGGAACAGTAACCCAGTATTTGCTCATAGCTTGTAAGGGGTGACAGCTGTTGATCTTTGCATCGACTGCATCCGAGGTACAGCTGCAATACAGATGAAACATTTAGCGGGGTCACCCAAGGTTGTACGCTGGGGCACAGCAGGTTGCCTTGATCCCCGGACTCATCTGACATCGACGCGTGAAGCCTGGTTATGGGCCGTTTCCAAGAAGATTGACCCGAGTTTGTGGTATGGCTTGATGGCTTGAGTAAAATTTCGAGGCAATCTGAAAAAAAGCACACCTATAAGCACAAAAATATTCATTACCATGGGATAAATCTGAAACTTATCACCTACACATGCTAGTCACCCGAATCAAACAAAAATAAACGTGTAAAAAGTGTGAATAAATGCGAGAAAGTGCTTATAGGAAAGAATACTTGTAATTTTGACCTGTGTGGATCAGTAACTGCCCCTTAAGATAATGTCAACTGCAGATTACTTGGCCCTCCGTATGCCCCTTTTCTCTAAATATGCTCTTTCATGCCGACTATACCAAGCTGGGGCCTAACCACTTGCGATTTCTTCTTGGAAGGTTGGAAGCCCTTCAGTATAAGACAAATGGTGATTTCGCGAAACATTACTGGCGAAGCACGTTTTTATTGGCGTAAGCACTATGCGAATTTAGTTGTGAGGCACCAAAATGTGTTTTTTTTTTCGCACAACACATTACTGGCCTGAGGAGTTAGATTACGTAAATCATTACGCCATTATTACGCCAATTTGCCTATTTTCACGCCCATAATAAACTGAACAATGGCTTAAAGCCTAGGAATGCTGTATTTGGTGCAAGGCTCCATCGGAGGGGGCATAGCCAAAAACCTGTTCCTGGCTTATCAAAGCAGAAGACATTTTTCTATGGAAAATGAAGAGGGGCCTTACACGAAAAATAGCATTCCTTGGTTGTAAAGCACTGTTCAAATTATTATGGGCCATGAAAAATAAGCAAACTGGCCTAATTTTTTTCTTCAGAGAACTTATTTCCAGCAGAATGTGAAAATTTATGTAGTCGAATTGCCTAGGACATGTAATGTACTGTTCCGAAAAAAATAATTTCAGAAAGATATATTATACAGCACTGGAGAGGCGAGGAAGAAATTGCAAGAAAATCAGACTTCGAGTATGTTTATCCTCATATTTAATGCTGACCTAATCCTAGCAAAATATGCCAAATACCACGTCTGAGGGCACAATCTATTGTTTTTAAATGCGTAAAGCTGTATCAAAGTAGTTTTTGTTTTAATCAGGAAAAAAATGACAAGTAGTATCCCACTAGTCTCAAATTTTGCATCGCGGTTCATGTGATTCACATAGCCTCTTGGCATGTAAGAGTAAATGCATGGACTTGAGTATTCGTACACAGAGAGAAGGGAGCTTCCGAGTCAATAATTACTGAATAGCTGCAAACCCCTTTAGTCAATGAAGATGACGATGGGATTCACGTACTTACCCACAAGTTGCTGTCAGCTGTCGGCCAGCTTGGTGTCATCACTAAGGCTGCCAACCCTCTAGTGGGCGTAGTCGAGAGGGGTTGGTGGTGGCGACAACCATAGTAGTCGCAAGGCTGTACTTGCAACAAAGTTGCACAAATGTTTTTAATTAAAGCACGCCGTAATTTAAAAGTGCCGCGATTGCTTCATGGACGTGGCTACGCAAACAACTAAAGCTACACGGTTAGGGCCTACAACACAATTGAAGCCCTGACAAAAACGAAACAGAATTTATGCTTAGAAAAAGACAACATGAAAGAGAACGTGCAACAGAACTGCTCATGGAAACTCGGCTCGAGCCAGAACTCATGCCATCAAGTGATAGTCAACTGCAAGCCTGCCATATCAATATGTCACTGTATATTTTGTTAACCTGCGTTAATTTTAGGCTGCCTTAATAAAAGCTCTGCATCTCTCGAAAAAAGTATATTACCAGTGTAGTTAACGTAGGAAGTTGGGCTAGTTGTTGATGCGTTTGCTTTTACATAGTTACTAGCGCTAGCAAGACTAACAAAGACGGGACAGTACAGAGCGCTAGGCGAAAAATGGCTTCAGATGTCACAGTAAGTCACCAGTCTAATACAGCTTACGAATTGCCATGGTTCCTAACGCAATAAAGGGCAAGCTGAGAGTGAGGTTGCCCAACCATGTAGCGAAAAATAACGATGTGCTACTATACATCTCAGTAATGCGAACATATTGTCGCAGTACAATGCGGACAGTAGACAGGGAGACGTTCAAGAACCGCAGGACAACTTGTTCAAATACAAAACAGGCCAGAGACATGTCTTCTTCGTCCTCGCCGAATCGCACTGACCGACTAGATGAAGTCCGTTAATGTCCCTACCTTCATTGTCGTCTGCATAGAAGAATAGGCGCGTCATTGGTCCCTCCCTAAAAGAGCATTGTCCCGATGAGAAGTGTCACTTGCGGAAGTAAAGATCTCTCGCGTAGTTATTCGCTCACGTACGGCTTCATGCGCACAACGTGCACAAGTTCAGGACGGGGCGTGCGGCGCCGCGTACAATTGAGACTACTGGGGACGACCTCGTACGTGACGTGATATTCGATATGGTTCGAAGTATCGCCTTAACAGCTTCTCGGAGAGGCCCCGTTTCCGTATGGGTGTCCAAAGCCACACTCTGTCACCGACGTCATAGATTGCTATTCGACGGTGAAGATCATAGCGCCCTGCGTCGTAGTCTTGCATCTGGCAGATCCGCAAGCGCGCGAGCTGCCAAGCCTCTTCTGCGCGTTGCGTAAACACAGCGGCGTCCGTATCAGTGTCGTCAAAGTCATGTGGCAGCATCGCATCCAACATCGTTTGTACATCCAGCCCATGAACAAGGGTGAACGGAGTCACGTGCGTGAGTCTTGTTTCGCCGTGTTATATGCAAAGGTGATGTAAGGTAGGATGTTGCCCCAATTTTTATGTTCAACATCCACGTACATCGAGAGCATGCCTTCAATTGTTTTGTTTAGGCGTTCTGTTAATCCGTTGGTTTTTGGATGGTAGGCGGTTGATTTCCAATGCGTCGTTTCACTTATCAGCAATACGTGATCTGAAAGCCCAGCCGTGAATGCGGTCTCTCGGTCTGTTATTACGACGGTTGGTGCGCCGTGTCGCAACACAATGTGCTCAATGAAAAAGCGCGCCACCTCGGCCCCTGTGCGTCTCTGGATTACCTTTGTTTCAGCGTAACGTGTGAGATAGTCGGTTGCTACAATAACAAATTGATTCCCTGCCGTAGAAGTAGGAAGCGGACCCAATATATCCATTCCGATTTGGTCAAATGGCCTTCCAGGAACCTGGACGGGTTGCAGGAGGCCGGTTGGGTTCGAAGGAGGCGACTTGCACCTCTGGCAGTCGAGGCAAGTGCGGACGTGATGTTTCACGGTGGTGTTAAGTCTCGGCATCTCTTCTGCACTCTGGCCAACGTTCTCGTGTAGCCTAAGTGACCAGAAGTCACCTCGTTGTGACAGGCTTGAAGTACTTCCGTACAAAGAGCTGCAGGAATGACGAGCAGATAGGGGGAACCGGTCGAAGAAAAATTTTGTCTGTAGAGGACTTTGGCCCGCAAACAAAAGGACAACAGGCCTCTTGCGCAAACTCTAGGTGGTTTCGCAGATCTGCCCTCTAAGTAATTAATGAGTTGAAGCAACTCAGGGTCGTCCCGTTGTTGTTGAGCGATGGTGGATGTGTCCAGAACACAAAGAAATGCCGAGTCTTCTTGGGGTGGAGCAGCCGACTCTATCGACGATCGAGACAGGCAGTCAGCACCAGTATGGCGTTTCCCCGACTTATACTTGACAGTCCTGTCAAACTCTTGCAGCCGTAGGCTCCAACGCGCCAGTCGTCCCGAAGGGTCTTTAAGGTTTGTCAACCAACACAGTGAATGGTTGTCGCTTCTAACTGTGAAGTGGCGGCCATACAAATATGGGAGAAATTTCATAACCGCCCATACTACGGCGAGGCATTCCTTCTCAGCTGTAGAGTAATTAGCCTCTGTGCATGAGAGTGTTCTGCTTGCATAGGCAAGTACTCTTTCTGTGCCCTCCTGCCGCTGCACAAGAACAGCTCCTAAGCCAAAATTGCTGGCATCAGTGCGGAGCAATGTAGGAGCGGTCTCATCAAAGTGAGCAAGCACTGGAGGTGTCTAGAGACGTTCCCGCAAGTCATTGAATGCACCTTGCTCTTCGTCGCCCTATACAAAAGCAACGTCGTCTCTCGTCAGCTGAGTTAACGGCGACGCAATGCGAGCAACGTCCGCAATAAACCAGCGCTAATAGGCACAGAAGCCCAGGAAGCGCCTGAGAGCCTTTTTATCGGATGGTACGGGAAACTGTGCTACGGCGGCAATTTTCTCAGGATCTGGGTGAACACCTGAGTGGCTGACGACGTGATCGAGAAACTGTAGTTCCACGAAGCCAAAGTGGCACTTCTCTGCTTTCAGGGTGAGGCCAGTGGACCGGATAGACTGCAGAACCGCTTCAAGCTGTTCGGTGTGTTCTTCAAAAGTTGCGGAGCACACGATGACGTCGTTCAGGTAGACTAAGCAGGTTTTCCACTTCAGACCAGAAATCATAGTATCCACGAGACATTGGAATGTAGCAAGGGCAGAGCACAAGCCGAAAGGCAAGACTTTAAATTCGTATAGGCCGTCTGACGTCCCAAAAGCACTTTTTTCATGGTCTCTCAGATCTATCTCGATTTGCCAATGTCCGCTCTTTAAGTCAATTGAAGAGAAGTAACGCGTGTGACGAAGCCTGTCAAGTGAGTCATCTATACAGGGAAGTGGGTACACGTCTTTCTTTGTCACTTGATTTAGTTTTCGGTAGTCCACGCAGAAACGCAAGCTGCCGTCTTTTTCCTTAACTAGAACGACAGGAGATGCCCAGGGACTCGTTGATTGTTTAATCACGTCGTCTTCCAGCATTTTTGTCACTTAATGTTGTATGGCTTCAGGTTCTCTGGGAGCCACACGATAAGGATTTTGGTGAATTCGTCTTGCCGTATTCTCTGTAATTATCCGATGCTTCGTTAGAGGCGTCCATCCGACGCCGGACGGCGACGGAAAGCAGCCATTGAACTTCGACAATAGCGTGAGAAGCCGCTCTCGTTCGTGCTGCGACAAAACTGTGCTGACGTCAAGTGCAGAAGCTGGCTCTGGCGCAGGTGCTTCTTCGAGTAGTGAACAGCAGTCGCGAACATGCGCAACACCATTAAAATAAGCCACAGCCATGCCCTTTGGAAGGTACCGTCGCTCTGTGCTAAAATTAGTTAGTAACAAGTTAGTGCGCCCGTCGTTGACATTCACGATTCCTCGTGCAACCGAAATACCGTGAGTAAGCAACAACGTGGTTATTTGGCCGGCAACTCCCTCGCAATGAAATGGTACGTTACATGCTACCCAAACAAGGGTACATGATCGAAGTGGGATGACGACGTCGTATTCTGCTAGACGAAAAGAGTTGCGTTGCGGCGATAAGCAACGGACTAAACCAGGGCTCTTATAAAACGTCACCATGTGGTCCGGAATGTTAATTACGGTGCCATATGCTTTCAGAAAATCCATTCCAATTATCAAATCTTTACAGCACACAGGAAGCACGATGAAAGTGGCCACTAAAAAGAATCCCGGATGGTAATTCTATCAGCACATCTTCCAATAGGCATCAATAATTGCCCGCCTGCCGTCCTTATGTGGGGTCCCGGCCATGGCGTCATTACTTTCTTCCGGTGGAGGACGAGTTCCTGACTCATTCTACAGAAGTCGGCACCAGTGTCGACTAACGCTGTCACCGGCTGTCCATCCACCAAAACATCAATGTCGGCGCTCACAATTTCTTCGGTGTCGTGGTTTATCGGCTTCACGTCGTTCTGCGGGGAGAATGTCGGGGGCTTTTTATTGTCTTGCGGCGGGCCTGCAACCTTACCCCCAGAGGTCACCGCCTTCAGCTTCCCCGGCGTGGGCTGGGCGCCCTTCGTCCTCGGAGGTCAGCAAAAGTACGTCCAGTAGGGGAAGGCATCTGACGTGGAGGGGTTGGAAAGCGCGACCGACGGCCGAAATCGGACTGAACATGCGGCACAGACTCGTCATACGGGTGCGCTATTGGGGGTCCCTGAAAAGTAGTTTCGTCGCGGCGTAGCATGGAGTCGCCATTCACACGTCGACCATAGGACCAGGGACGAAAAGGTCGAAATGATGTGCCGCGATGCAAGCAATGACGCGAAATGTGGCCGGCGCCTCCGCAGTGAAAACAGAGTGGGCGCCTATCGACGGTGCACCATGCGTCGGTTCTCCGAAGTTGCGGCCGTCCCGCACTGTCGTTGCGGGACGGCCGCAACTGCGTAACGGGGGCGCGCCTCGAAGCCTTCTCTTGTGGCGGCGACCAAGGAGCGACTGTCGGAGGCTGGTGGTACGGCGGTATGGTTGTAACGGGTGGTGGACATCGGGCAGCGGCTGCGTAGGTCATGGGACGCTGGTGACCTTGAAGGTCGGCTGCCGGTAACGCCTGCCTGATTTCGTCACGTGCCACTCCGGCTACTGACGCTACGGGTCTATCCACTGTCGGTGTCAGAATATTTTGAATTCCTTCTCTGACGAGTTCTCGGATCAATTCTCGCAAGGGGTTCTATACTCACCAGTCACTGCGGTGGCATTGATTGTGGTGCTGGTGGACAGTCGATGGTACTGTCTGCATCTCTGATGAAGAGCCCGCTCAAGAGCTGTAGCCTTTTGGTAAATCAGCAACGGTGACTGGTGGATTCCGCACAAGTCCCGGGAACAACTGCTCTATTACACCTCGCATGAGGTAGCGCAGCTTTCTTTCTTCGGCCATGTTCGGGTTGGCTCTACGAAAGAGGCGGGACATGTCCTCGGTGAACATTGTGACCGACTCATTAGGTTGTTGTACTCGTAGCTCAATCATCTGCTGGACATGGTTGCGTCGGTCGGCACTCGCAAAAGTATCCGTGATTTTCTGACGAAAGTCATTCCATGTCATTAGGCTAGCTTCGCGGTTTTCTTACCAAGTGCGGCCACTATCGTCAAGGGCGAAATAGACGTGGGAGAGCTTTTGCTGCTCAGTTCACTGATTAATCTGTGCGACGCGTTCATATTTGTGAAGCCAGTCTTCATTGTCTTTGAACACTGCTCAGCGATAGCCATCGGGAACCAGAGGATGCAGAACGATTACTTGCTGTGGACTGGAAAACCGGCTGCTTTGGGGTGCTTGCGGTGGGCTGGTTTCGGCCATTGCGAGATGTGTGGAGCTCCAGGAGATAGGTGGTTTAAGATGGGAGAACTCCGCGACAGGGCCTAGCAGTCGACGGCTAAAGAGATGCACGGGTGTTGAAACTGGTGATAAAACATCCGGGCAATAGGAACGACTCCCAGAAGGACTCCCGAGCATCAGGCATGGTCAGTACCCTGCACCTCCACCAGTGTCGCAGTACAACGCGGACAGCAGACAGGGAGACGTTCAAGAACCGCAGAACAACTTGATCAAATACAAAACAGGCCAGAGACACGGCTTCTTCATCCTCGCCGAATCCCGCTGACCCACTAGATGAAGTCCGTTAATGTCCCTGTCTTCGTTGTCGTCTGCATAGAAGAATAGGCGCGTCAATATTACACGTTCGATTACACGAAAATTTCGCGAAGTCGGCGTCGCCACCGAGCGATGGTACTAAAAATGGCCGAGAGAGGAAGCAGCAAGAACAAACCATAAATACACGCATTGTTGCCAAACTTATGATAGAGGTTCCAGTAAACAAAATAAATCAATTGATTTGACAATAAAATATGGTAAATTTGGGTTTGGGTTGGAGTCGAACACTAGCCTCCAGGATGCGAGACGATCCCGCTTCGCCAACGCCACGGCGGCTCCTCGGTTTTGGCTTACTAAAGGGGCGTGTAGTGCGTGCGTCGTTACACACGTCACGTTGAAAGGTGCAGCCTACTGCGTGCGTCACTTGGAACGTGACGGCGCAGTTGACGAGGAGGAACTGGCGCCATGTCACGAGTGTGTAAAATGAGTGGATCAAGTAAAAACCGATAATGTCCACTCGAAGACTGCTGAGGGGTCCATCCAGTTATGAATTCTTCGCGGTCAAGCGAGCTGGTCGAGATGCTTGGAGTGTTTTAAATTGCCCTTACTGAGGTGCAATTAAAACGTAGGCGGGCGTTCGCGCGGGCCAGTAACGTGCGGAAAAAGAATTCACCAAAGGCACAATAATGCTTTCGCATTCCCCCCATATGCAGTCTTGTGTGTTTTTTTCATGGAATTAATCAGTGATAAAACAATTCTATGCCTAGTGTTTTACCCTATAGTCAATAAAGCTGCAATGTATTTTTATTAGGAATGCCAGAAAGTTTGCGTGAAGATGATTGCGTGACGTATGTACATGGGGGGGGGGGGGGGTTTACATGCCAAAACCACTTTCTCATTATGAGGCACGCCGTAGTGGAGGACTCCGGAAATTTTGACTACCTGGGGTTCTTTTACGTGCACCTAAATCTAAGTACACGGGTGTTTTCGCATTTCGCCCCCATCGAAATGCGGCTGCCGTGGCTGGGATTCGATCCCGCGGCCTCGTGCTCATCAGCCTAACACCATAGCCACTGAGCAACCACGGCGCGTTGACGTATGTACATGGAAGAGATGTTCGTTGAGTCGTGGCAATGAACACTTTCTTATTAAACTTGACCTATGCCCAGACAGGATTAGAGGAGAGAGAGAGAGAGAGAAGAAACTTTATTAATGAATGGCCGGCAGTTTCGTTGTGGTGGCCTCAGGTGGCGGCTCCAAGTCCTTGGACTCGGGCGGCATCTTTGGCTTGCCGGATGGCCCAGAGCTGGTCTGCCAACTCTGAACTTTTGAGCGCCGCCTCCCAGCGGCGGCGACGCCGATGAAGGTCCCCGGCGGGCCCCGCAGCCACGGCGGCGTCGCGGAGAAGCGAGCTCGAGGCTTCCCGTACTGTGGTAACGGCCGCGATTACGGACGCGTCGCGAACGGATGTGGTCCCATTGCCGTGGTTGCCGGCACGTTCCCAGAGCATATGTCGCAGCGTTACTCGCTGTCCACATGCTTTACAGGCATCTGTTGGATACAAACCTGGGTAGAAGTGATGTAGGACCGCGGGGCTAGGGTAGCTGTGTGTCTGGAGCAAGCGTAAAGTTACGGCCTCATTCCTGTTTAACTTGTCGTGTGGTGGCGCGAATGTGCGTCTTTGGATTCTGTAGTGTTGGGTGAGATCTCTGAACGTGGTCAGGCGATCGCCCCACGCCCATTGTGATTCTTGTTGCTGCATTTCTGTTGTAGTGTCCCGATCAGGCAGATCCGATGCCCCGCTTTCGGGGGCGGGGGCGGCAGCCACATAATTTGCGGCGGCTCGGCGTGTGAGACCTCGAGCCATGGCGTGGGCCGCCTCGTTGCCCGCGAGCGGGACATCGGTGTGTGCCGGGGTCCAGAGGAGGAAGACTGTAGAATTTTGGGGTTGCGAGGGCGATGACGAGTCGCCGTCGTCACAAATTTGGAGTATGCGGACCGCTTCCCGCGAGACGCGACCGCGCGCGAAGCCGCGGATTGCCGCCTGCGAGTCGCTGATCACGATCGCAGCGCTAGGCACCGTGGCCAGTGCTAGGGCTATTGCGGCTTCTTCGGCCGCCTCCGTGTGTCCTGTGGTCACTGTAGCGCTCGCGAGGCACTTACCCGTGCGGTCTACAACCGCGATCGCGTGTGAACTTTTCTCTCCTTCATATCGCGCAGCGTCTACGTACACCGCCTCGTTGTTGTTGCCAAACTTCTTCTGAAGGTCTCTGGCTCGTTTGTTGCGCCTCGCGGCGTGGTGCGTCGGGTGCATGTTTTTGGGAAGCGGCGGGATGATCAGGCGGTCGCGGACCGAGGCCTGAACCGCCATCTTTTCTCCATGCTGAGTGTGGTACGCGATGCCGAGTTTCTCGAGGATGCATCCACCTGTCTTTGAATTAGATAATCGTTCGTACTGCGCAATGTCGTGCGCCTCGATTAACTCGTCAAGTGAGTTGTGAAGCCCGAGCTCCAGAAACTTGTCGGTGCTCGCGTTGAGTAGAACGCCGACCGCCCTCTTAAAAGCTTTTCGTATCATGCATTCGACCTTGTTTTTAATTGTGTCAGTGTGCGATGAGGTTATTTCACTTAATCGTTGCTGAGGCACCGACTCAGCAGATTAAGTGACGAAGTCGTTCGTTATCTTAACACAAGCCATTCAATAAAAAATCCAGCACAAAGAAAAAACAACTCTGCAAACTAATCTAGTACAAAAAATCTAAAAAAAGTTTTAAAGTCCGAAGGGGCCTACATTTCCATTGTCTGCAGTGGAGCTGCAAGATGAACTCGAGGTGTCGACGGAGGCAGCGCTTGGAGCGTAGAAGCGGCGCTGAAGACAGGCACCGTTGAAGAAAAATTCTGGTCAATCTCAGGCGAACAACCGGAATGAAGTGATGCAGCAGTAAGTCCGGTTCAGTGGCGTAGCCAGAATGGGGGTTTACGTTGCAGCTCTACCTCCTCCTGATAGGATTTGTCGAAGGAATAAATACACGAATAATAACTGCATTGCCAGTGCTAAAGATGCAGCAAACGAATTCTTATACGCTACGCACTGTGAAGACAAGTAAAGTAAGTCTTTTTCATACTACATTATACTCGTATGTACCAAGAATTGTGCCGGAAATAACGTGTATCGATGTTTCCATGTTTTGTCCCTATTTAATATTTCAAGAAAATATCACATGAACTTTAGAATTATATCAGCTCCAAACTAGCAAAGCAGTGCATGCCGCTGATATGAAAAATTTAAAGGGTACGAAATAAACACGCTGAGAACCTTGTTAACTTTTGGTACATGTGCGACCACCAGGGACAACATCTCAATGGCGCTCTCCTTTGTTCCAATGCACTGCGCAGGAGCAGCTGTCAGCGGTCGTGCATTGTGAGTAATTGCAGTGAAATTATAGTCGGAACAGAGAGCACATAAAAAGCAGGAGTTCTGTAAAATATACGAGGACGAGTCCAAGTACACGAGGCCAGTATATTACAAACAGGGTACTTGATTTAAAAGTAATCGCCATGAGCATTTAGACGTTTGTCCCACTGACTAACGAGTCGCGTGATTACTGTCTCATAAATCTTTTTGGGTTGCAGCTTCTAATTGTCTGTAACTGGCTCTTTCAAGTCATCGTCCCACACGAATCTGATTCCCTTGAGCGCTTCTTTTTCAATTGCCCCAAGATGAGAAAGTTGCAAAGCGACAGGTCTGGGCTGTATGGCGGACGTTGCAGCGTCTCCCATTTGAACTTTGCCAATTTTGTATCAACCACATCAGCAACGTGGGCACGGGCATTGTCGGGAAGCAAGACGACCCCATTCGTCAATTTCCCACGTCGTTTGTTCTTGATTGAGACACGTAGCCGATCCGCTATTTCACAATCTTGAAAACGATTGATATTCTTCCAGGTTTGACAAATTTTATCAGTAATGGCCCCTGATGATGGAAAAATGTCAACGACAACTTTCAAGCGGAAATGATGGTCTTTGCTTTCTTTCGGGGCGGTGAATTCAAGTCTTTCCACCGTAAGCTTTTTTTCACCCGCCGTGGTTGCTCAGTGGCTATGGTGTTAGGCTGCTGAGCACGAGGTCGCGGGATCGAATCCCGGCCACGGCGGCCGCATTTCGATGGGGGCGAAATGCGAAAACACCCGTGTACTTAGATTTAGGTGCACGTTAAAGAACCCCAGGTGGTCGAAATTTCCGGAGTCCTCCACTACGGCGTGCCTCATAATCAGAAAGTGGTTTTGGCACGTAAAACCCCACAATTTAATTTTTTTAACCGTAAGCTTTGTCGTCGTGTTTCAGACTCGTGGTAGCGGCACCCAGATTTGTTCCCAGTCACAACTGCAGAGAAGTCATATCCCCATTGTGATAACAGATAAGATAAATCAAGGCAGCGCCGAACCGCTCCGTCTTCTGGTGGTGATTCAAAGCCTGGGGCATCCACTGCGCACACAAGAGCCGATAACCAAAATTTTCATGAGTCACGGTGTGGCCGGAACCAAGACTGATGTTCACACACCCTGCCAATTCGTCGATGCTTATTGTCCACCCGATCTTGAATCGTTTTTGCGACTTTCACGTCCTTCTTTGAACCATTTACTTCAACGCTTCACAGTGGCCAATGAAATGCAATGTTCAACTACATAGCAGCCATACGGCGACAAATTTTTTTTGAGAACCACCATCAGCTGTCAAAAACTGATTTCAGATTTCACACTGTTCAAATTTTGTGGTCTCCATTATGTCACGCAACCATATTCGACCCACTGTATGAGAGCATTTAAGAGTCTTTATTTTCACACCTGCGTGTCACTTTTGTAAATGATATATGTTTTTGTGCTACGCGCATGCCTCGCACATAATGAACCAAACCATTATTGCGCGGGGTGGGTTGGCTCACTTTCATTTGACTCGCCCACCTACATTAGAAATGCGAAGATACAATGGAATATGCAAATGTGAAGATACAGCTTGATAAAGAGAAAAAAATTGTCACGGAAAACAAAGTTCACTGCACGTACACAAAACCTCGCAACAAGATATTTAAATGTACGTATAAGTATCCAATAAATCTACGTCTCTCAGAAAAATATCATTGTACATAATGCGTCAAACAATGCAAATAAACATGCTGCGCAGCCACAGATTCACAGATGACAGCATCCTAAGGCCCGCTCCCGCTCCCTCCTCTCCCCCCAATGTATCGCGTGCGACGTGAGGCGGCGCACATCCTCCCGGCTTTTGTACCTTGCGCACTTAGAGCCACCATTGTCGGTTCGGCCATGCTAGGCCTTCCCCCTCTCCTACGCTTTGCCTCGCACATACAGCATGCGACGCGCGGTCACGATGTTATCGCCCTTGTACTTTATATGGAACATGACGGCGACGGCGACGGCAGGAATACGCCTAGAGTGTCCGTGTAATTGTTATTGCCATAACATAGTAACAGTGTCAGGCAACTGAAGCGTCCCGTGGCCCATTACTTTCCGCAAAAGAAGTAACAAAATCGAACTTTCACCATGCGACAATTTGCTGCGCCGCAACAATGTACTTTTTTCTTTTGTAGGGCGGGGGCACGGCAATGAAAAAAGAAATGCAATGGAAAGCATGTTGGCCCCAATCAAATGCCTGCTTTGGGCACCTAATGTGGCTACTGAAGTAATATTGAAAGCGTGAGACGCTTACTGGATACGTCACTGTGTCATGGATAAGATACTGGAAAATGAGCTTGACGATTTCAGATATGATAAATTGTCGTGCCACTACTATTCTAGATAAAGCGTCCGTCAGTGCAAATGTTAGATTTTTCTCTACCCAATGCTAGCTTTAAACATCTACAAACAAACAAGTGAAATTATGACTGAAAGATATAAAAAAATCACCGACGAATACGATACCCCGTTATGCGAAAATTAAGCCGAAATCTATACGTGTTTTCATTCGCTGATATATTAGCTGGCGCGGACTATCTTTTTCGTGCGGCACGCTCCATATCCAGTTTCTCCGGACACCAGGGATTTGTTGGCATGAGTACCACCACGTGACGTATTGGCCATAAACTATTTAAACTTCACGCGGTGACGTAGTGATGGCGTGAACAAAAAAAAATTAAAGGTTTTGTCCCTGCTCACCGAACTTCATTACGAAGCTTGTCCGACCAGCGCTATAAGTGTTCTTGATAAAGCGTAGCCGCTCGTTGAATGGAAATGACTTTTTATAAAAGCCTTTAGCTGCGACGAGTTGTGATTGATTCTGGTATCTTGAGAAGCTTCCCGAAAGACAGCCACTGTTTTTTTTATGATACGGAGTAAGCGGGCTAGTGTAATTGTCGGAAATACAACACGGCAGCTTTTTTTTAGTCGGCAGACATGCTTAGGGTTCGGAAATCGCATAGCGTCTAAGAAAAACGCTGTCGCGGACGGCTTTTGAGTTTGACCTATGACTTAGGGTGCCCCCAATTATTTCCCTAGTGACTTTTATATCCACACTCATGGGCTACCGTGGCAGCTGAAAATGGAGATGTGCTTAAATATTAAGATGGATACATGAATAATTTGGTTTAGCACCTTGAGTCAAAACACACGATTCAAGAAATGTTCAAACTATCCCTGTGCCATCGCCCGATAGCAGGCAATGACCGAAGGTACTCGTAATATTACGTCACGTTTACTGGTCACCAGGCTAGCTACACCTTTGGGCATGACATATATAGTACTCACAGTAAGTTCTCAAAGTAGTGTCCTGTCACGGTTATGAACGTGCGTGAAGGACGACTAATATTTGAAAGATTGTGCAGTGATACATGTGCGATTTGTCTGTTCTTCATATTGTCTACCATGCTAACGTTACGACTTGACAATATAGCCGCAATGTAGTCTAGCAGATACCGAATGCCATAAAGGCTGCCCACATTGTCAAAGATGTGCACAACTTGGGCCCCTAATTGTAATTACGAGTTGTGCAACTGTCAAGGACAGGATTAAAGAATGTTGGCAGTTTGATGAAGGTGACAGTCAGCAGATGTGGCAATTTGTTAGCATCCTTATTGCGCGATAATCGGTACCAGCAGTCGCAGAATGATACCGCGGAGAGCATTGTAATTAATGTGATGGAGTCCGCGTCCCAAATCTGACACCCGAGTCACCGTGTAACGACTGACGATGAGGCGTCTCGTGTAAATGTGCAGTCGCCTGACAGTTGCCGGGTGCTGGCGTCGGCCACAGGACCTACATCACCCCTCTTGAACACTCGCCGTCATTACCGCCTTATTTCACCACACCCGTTTTCAGCTGAACTCCATCAACATCAAATTTTTTTGTCACCAAATATGACCACCCTGTCAACGCTATGGCTTTTTATCTTTATCTTTTGCATTTAAGTGAGGGTTGTCCTGAGACTTCTAGCGGTTGCCTTCATTTTTGTCGGCTTCTGTTCATATGTCGAAGGATTTTGGGTAGACGGTAAAACCATAGCACAGGCTGCCCAAGAGCTCATTCTAGTTTCCTGAAGCCTTCTGCAAGCTTCTGCGTTTTTGACATTCATCAACCTCCTGCAATCACATTTGGTGGCCACGATCCCACGAATGTTGGCAGTGATGTAACGGCCATGGGATTGGAGCCGTTTAATTAAATGAATTTTAACGTGCACACGACAACCACATTTTCTCAATTCAAATGAAACTATTGCATGAATGAGTGCCATTTTTAGGCAGATAAATTAGGAGTCTAAATATTTATGTATACCTCACGCACTGTGGGAATCAATGCAAGAGAATTTTTCTATGTTGTTTGCTTTGATTGACGATAATTAGATGTGCTTCTGACTGCGAATTTTTAATATCTTCAGCGTTTAGTGTAATACTAGAGTACTGAGATGATGGCAAATGCTACCTTGCGTGCAGCACTGCTGTTTGTCTGCGTAGTACACAGAACTTACAGCGAGATGTGTTTGCTTGATGCGTTGTTGTGCGCCAATCTTTATCATCAGTCAGCATGAGCATTGTCATTGCTTCACAAAGTCGATCGCATCGCGGCGGAAGTATTGGCAGAATTATGGGGATGTACATGCCAAAACCACAATCGAATGATGAGACATGCGGCAGAGGGGTTAGGAGGGAGACTCACCGTTGCCCTCTAGAACCGACCTCATAGATACATTAAGTCCACATAGTTTGCCGTCCCCATGGGCCTATCCCAGCAACTTCTCTTTGCCGCTTTGAACGCACGAGGCCTTAGGTCTTTGCAGAAACAGGCACAGCTTCGCCGGCTTTTGTCTAGGAAGCGCCTAGACTTCATCACCGTGCAGGAGACGAAGATTGAGAGTGATCACGAAATAGAAAGGGCTTTGCGACCTTTTCTGTCTAGGTATAATGTCTGCGGTTCACAAGCTCTTGGTTTACCCACGGGCTGTTAACTGTTCTCAAAAGGAGCCCATTTTGTTCAGCATTTAGTTACCATGTAGATACTGAAGGTCCATATATATGGTGTGACTTTGTGATGTAGGGTATGCCATGACGAATTGTCAACGTCTGTGCATTTAATGACCCTGAAAAACGAATTCTTTTATTTGATACAGTGTCTACTCTAATGGACTGTGATCGTTGCATAGTGTTAATAGCAGATTTCAATTGTGTATGTGATCCGAGTAATCGAAGTGGCATTAACACTCAACAGGACAGGAGTGGTGAAGTTTTGTACAACGGAATAGAACATGCAGGGCTCATTGTTATATGAGTATCTGGACAGGGATCTTGCTCTTATACACGAATTCAAGGTGGCTCTTGCGACCACCTTGATCAGATTTATGCTTGTTTATCACTCCTCTCCCTAGGACCATACTGCATTACCATACGAATTTCGTTCTCCGATCATTGTATCGTTATCGCAAAGAAGAGAGAAGAAGAATAGAATTTATTGATAGGAAAGACAGAGAGGTCGACCTGAGCTAGTGCGCTCTAGTCTGCTACTCTGTACTGGGGAAGAGGGAAGGGGAGTGAAAGTATTGGGATGGATGACGATGATAAGAGAAGTGGTGAGTGCTTATGTACATGAGACAGTTGCCTCGCTAGAGCCGCTCGTCGAGCTTGGTGTCCTGCAGGAACTTCAACAATACTTTTGTGGCACGCATTGAAATTGCAGTGTCAGGCCATGGGCCAAGAATAGCTTCCTCCGACAGTAGTTGTCTGCCAACGCTGGCTAGGAAACTGTCTAACGTCCTTCGCTCCAGCATATATGCTGGGCAGTCGCACAGTACGTGTTGCAGTGTTTCGGGCATCTGGCAGTGTACGCAATCAGGGCTGTTCGATTGGCCGATGAGGTGTGCGTAGCGACGGGTGAAAGCAACGCCGAGCCGAATCCTGTGTAGCAATGATGTTTTGCTCCGTGTAAGCTTCGGGGGCAAACAGAATTTACCGTCTGGGTCAATCATACGTAGACGTCTGTGAATGTTATCAGAGTGGGCTCTGTAAGCCTTTGTAAGGTCCTGCATGAGTGCCTTGATCATGGAATTGGTGTCAGGTCGCGAGTAGGCAATCCGTACTTCATCACAGGAAGGGGAGGCCGATCTTGCCTCACTGTCAGCGAGTTCATTACCAAAAACACCACAATGGCTAGGCACCCATTGAAAGGTGATCACGTGGCCACTTAACTCGGCACTGTGATAAAGTTCGACGATTTCCAGCACGAGCAGATAGTATGGTCCTTTGTTTAAAAAATATTTTAGCGCCTGTAGCGCTGATTTGGCTCCCGTATTCCCGCAAGTTCCGCTGCCGTAGATGTCGATTTGTGGTCTAATCGAAATCGTTGGGTAATTCCAAGTTGTGGGATGACAAATGCGGCCGTTGTGGCAGATGGCGTGACCGAACCATCGGTATATACTTCTACAGTCCCACTATATAAAGTAAATATATGGGACAGGGTGAGCTGCTTCAAGCCAATGGAGGAGACGTGAGATTTCTTCCTAATTCCGGGTATCTGAAGCCTCACTAGTGGTCTTGGCAATGTCCATGGAGGTGTCGTGGGGATGTCGGTTACCTGGAATCTTGCAGGTACAATGCTTGCGTGACATGCAATAGCTTTAGAAAAAGCACAGTCAAGGTTGATGCTTGGAAGCGTTGACAGTGGATGGCGTGAGTGTCTGGTTAGCAGGCGAAGATAGGTGCGCACAGGTTCACAAGACCTGTATATGTCGATAGGACAAGCCCGTGCTTCCGCTATTGTGCCCTTAGTTGACGTGCAGCGTGGCAAGCCAAGACATATCCGTAGTGCTTGAGCCTGAAGGCTCTCCAGCGTGCGTATACAAGATGACCCCATGTTAGATAACACAGGCATGCTGTAGCGTATGTAGCCCACAAAAAGTGCCTGGTACACTTGGAGCAAACTTCGCTCAGAGGGGCCCCATCTCAGTCCTGATATTACACGAAGAACGTGTATGAAGTTGGTCAGTTTAGCCCTAAGCGCAGTAACATGTTTGGTCCAAGAAAGACTGCGGTCTATTATCACGCCAAGAAATCTGTGGTGGGTGACTAAAGGGAGCGCCGTTCCGTCGACAACGATTGGATAATTTGACATCAATTTGCGCGTAAATGCCATGACTGCACACTTAGTAGCTGAGAGTTGCAGGCCTCTACGGCGCAAGTACCTCGCCGTTATGGTAACCGCACGTTGAAGCCTTGCACGCACTTGTGGACGTGTGACCCCAGATGACCAAATACAGATATCATCCGCGTACGTACTGATACGCGCTGTTTCAGGTAGCTCGTCTGCAAGGCCCACCAGTATCATATTGAACAATACTGGGCTAAGGACACCACCCTGCGGAACACCCCTGTGAACTTCATGTCTATCAGTCTCGCCATCCGAAGTGGACATGAAAATGGTGCGGCCACTGAGGTAACTCTGCAGCCACGCATACATCCGGCCACCAACACCGATATCCTCAAGCGCCTGAAGAATCGAGTGGTGGAAGACGTTGTCGTAGGCACTTTTGATGTCCAGAAATATTGCGCATACCAGACGACGGCGTCTCTTTTCCTGTTGAACAGAAGATACTAGGTCGATCACACCGTCAATGGATGATCGGCCTCTTCTGAATCCATTGATGAAATCAGGAAGTCCACCACTTTTCTCGAGTAGCCATTCCAGTCTGCTCAGTACCATTCGCTCCATCACTTTACCGACACAGCTTGCCGTTATCGCAAAGATTGGTAAGAAATCTGTAACAAATTTAAGACCACAGTGGGCACTCTGGAAGCTTTACTCTGAGCTCTTAAATGGTCAGGAATTGATTAATGGCGCGCATATGGCCCTAACAGCTTGTCTTTCTACTGGCTTGAGGTTTTTTGCGGCTTGGGAACTTTTTAAACAAGATGTTCATAGAGTAACTATAGAAATCGGATCCGTGAAAGCGTTCTATAGAAAGAATGAAGAAAAAGATGCATCTTAAGAGCCTATGTGGCCTTTACCACATATAATGCAAAATGCCAAGCACTCACATTGTAGACATATAAAATCCTAAATGTGAGTTACAAAAGTGTGGTGCGCTGCGTTACAGAGGTGGGTGAGTTCGATCTCGAAATAGGCATGCTCTGAAGTCTGAGAAGCCAACACGTCAAGCTTTACTTGATTAGCTATGTCACGCTATTCCCACAGTAATTGCGGCAATATACTCCAAAGGTAGTCTCCTAACCAATACGCAAGATATAATTTGTCAGTTCGATACTTATACAATGTGTTGTTTACTCCTCCCGGCGGTCACAATCCGAAAGTCTTAAAGAGTTTTGTTTCTCTGTAAAACCGTTACAGGATGATGACAGTGCAGTCATAAGTGGTACCCTTACGATCCAAGTAAGTGAGCTAGCTATGGATCAGCTGCCTTTGTCGAAAACACCCGGCCCTGATGGACCGTCCAAATAATTTTGCAAAGCTTTCAAATTAATTATCAGTGCCATATTACCGTACATATTTAGTACAAGTTCAGAGGTGGATGCCCATCCGCAATCTTGCAAAACCAGCACAGTTTTAAATTCCAAAAGTACCGATAAGAAGAAACTGCGTGCTGTTGAAAGCCACCGACTAATTACATTGTCAAAACGTGGAATATGAAATTTTTTTCGGAAGTTTTATCCAATAGCTTGCAATTTGCGATGTCAATTCTCATTGGTTCCCATCAGACTTGCTGAATTAAAAGGCGATTCATCCGAACCAAGGTACATATTGCCCGTAGACGTCTTCAATACTGCTACGGTTCCACTGAGCAGCTTGTAATGCTGCAGGTCGACCTTTCTAAAGCTTTTGATCGTGTTTGTCTCTCTTATTTATTTTCGTTTCTGGAACATTCCAATGTGGCTCCGTTACGCTTAAAGGCGTTATTCTTTGCTACACCTGTTGTTCTACTCGTTTAGGTATTAATGACCGTCTGCCCGAACCTTTTTCTATTTTTTTCTTCAGTGAAACAAGAATGCCCGATGTCCCCACTATTATTGGCACTTTACCTCGAAGCGCTATGCTTAAGCGTAATTTAGTCGAGTTAAATCATGGATTCAATATACTGGTTAATGAAGTAAAGGTCTTAGCTTATGCAGATTATCTAGCGTTCTTCTGCTTGGATAAGGCCAGTGTTGCAAAGGTAGTATTGACAATAAAGGAATTTGGCGGTTTTTCAATAGCACAAATGAACTCCTCGAAAAGTTTGCGCTTATAGTCCGGCTCATGGTGCTATACACGAGAACAGTTTGCAGGCTTTAATTGGACTGAGGTCCCGGCAAAGTTTCTAGGCATGTAGATAGACGAATATACATTAAGCGCACACAATTAGAAAGAATGGGTTTCGGCACTGCAAAGTTTCACCCAGGCATTCGTTCCACACCAAGTTTCTATTTTTGGAAAAGCCGAAGCCTGCAATAAGTTCTTGGCAACAAAACTTTACTACGTATTGCAAGTCATTCATTGTTCCAGGCTCTACATCCAACGCTTCCACCGAATTTTTGCAACCTTCGATGGTCTTCAACGTTTGAGCCCATAAGGCGAGACAATATTATTAGGCCGGTTAGCAAGGGTGGGCTGCGCTCAGTACTTGTTTCCGTGCGGCAAATAGTTTCTCGTTTCTTCTTTTTTCGTAATACTTCACATCCTATACTTCGGTCATTCATGCAAATCGCACTAGTTATTGCGTTACCTGATTTAGTTGTTTCTTCAAATTTTTCTTGGCGTTTATGCTTGTGGGGGCCATGCAAGAAGTTTACTTGGCGGCTCGTTTCCCGACAGTTTGCTTTTCTACAGAATACTTGTACTCTGTGTCATGTAAAATGTTATAGAAAGATTTACTTTCCATGATACTTCCGCCTCCATTTTACCAAGCACTATACAATAAATCACCAGGCCACGATGAGCAGCGAGTTCGTAAAATGTATACATGCCATTGCTGCAAAACACTGTTTTATAGCCTCCATAGCGAAACCATACTGGTAAAAACATCGGTACAGAAGGATAGTATCTTGGCTCTTTCTGTTAACTGATGTCCATGTGATGTTCCAGAAACAATTAAACATTGTTTTAATAGCTGCACCCACGCCATCCTATTTCGGGATGTCCTCCAACGGACTTTAAAAAAAGACTTTGAAATTAACGCACATACTGTGTAATACCTGCAGCAGACCTCTGATAGTTATGCACTTTTCAATATGTTTCTTCTCATGGGAATGCACAGTATTTGGAAAACGCGAATGATGGACCGAGACGCCGAAACGGTTGTACCTATTCTTCAAGTAAGCTTCTGCTGCTATAAGGGTACATTTAATCCATATGGCACTACACCTAAAACACGTTTATGATGGATTCGATATACTGCCGGGCTGGTACCCCATTTTAATGAGGTGCCTATCCTTACCACCCTTCGAAAGTGGAACCAACGTTTCCACCCAGAGTTTCTGTGCGACTTTCATTTTGCCCTCCATTCTCTGACTATAGAAAACTGGTGAATGTCGGGTTTAATGCTACTGCAATAAATGTCATGAAAAAAAATTCGGCCAGCAGTGGTAAGATACTGGTATCGGGACCGTGAGGTCGCAAGTTAGATTTCTTGGCATTTGAAGATGTCTTTTTTCACTTTTTACTTTTTTGAGCTAACAAATTTACATAGCTTTAAAGAGGTCAGTGTCAATTGTCCCAAAGTCAGTGTCAAAATGTCCCAAAATAGGAGACTGAAATTTCATGCTGTGTTTTCAACTAGGGAATTAGGAAAGTAGAATAAAATGCTATATGCCTGATCAAATGCGTGGTGCTATTAATTTATTCTAAGCTTTATTAATGGTTGGCTACTCTATACAGTGTAGTGCAATAAAATAATATGCCACTGAAATTATTGTGTACCTCACAGAACAAATTCAATGTCTTTCTTTGGGAAATCAACATAGTAAGCTGAAAAAGAACTAGTATCGTTTTTCTTGTACCTTGAAGTGTATAAATGTGGAACATTGCCTGGTCATATATATTGTAAGCATTTATGCGGACTTCATCGTCATCTGTACAACGTCATCACCAATCAGCGGCTCGTGTTCGTTTTTGCATCGGTGCCATCTTTCCTTCTTGGAATAAAGCGTCGTCTCGACCAAGGTGTATATATATATATATATATATATATATATATATATATATATATATATATATATATATATATATATATATATATGTCTCATATTATGCAAATGAGCTGCTCTCATACATTCGTCTCAGTGCTTCAATAGTACGACTTCGCGCATGGCAACTACATACACTTATTATAGCCCTCCGATTCTCAAGCTTGTGTTATTTGACGATATGCTATTACATTAATGCCGAGCAAGACAAACTTGACATGTTGGAACCAGTTGCGATAGCCTGGTTTCAACATATCCCCACGCGCTGACTTTTGAACGTCAGCGCTGTGGTGTCGCCTTCTCGGCTCATGTCACAGTCTACGTTTTGCACTATTAACACCAGGATGGAAAACCAACAAGCCCAAGCTGCTGTTCTAGTCAGCTATAATAGAACATGGCTTTTACAGAGTGAAATTTTTCCTAGCAATGCACCATTGTGAACGCCTGCCGGTGCGGTGTCGATGCTTCAAGACATCCTACAATGATAAATGAGGTTCTCCATGGGCGAAACTTGACGGAATCAAAATTCGGGAGACAAGCTACTAATTACGTAAAGTTTAGCTATTCTAGATGTTTCTTTTTGTGAGCGCTACAGGTGTTTCAATTGCCTGTTGCTGATTTTCGCAGAACGCACTTTTTTACGCTTCTTTCATGCACCAACAAGTATAATTGGCACGTGTACTTTTTTACGTGTATCCGGTGACCGTATTTCACCGGCTAACAAATGTTAAACGTTAGCGGTCGGCGCAGGATGCGCCTGCACGTGTCGGAAGTTTCGCTGATGTCATCTATGGTTCTGTCGGTTCTCTGTTGTCGACGAACCTTGTATCAACTGATTCCACATGCGACACGAGTTGTGTACACAAGTTGTGTAAGTTGTGTAGAAGTTTCTAGAAGGCACGCGGGCACCGGCGAACATGCTGGAAGTTTTGACGAGTGATATATGAAAACAGTTGCGCTTGACCCGCAGATGAGATTTACGACGATCGCCGACTTTGCTCCCCGCGACCGTTGCGATTGAGCGTTGCGTTTTCTGGGTACCAATTTGCTCAAGAAAGAGTTAAATTTGCAAGTCCCTGCTTTGACTCTTCATAATTATTCACCGTCACTACTACGTGACAATATTTTTAACACACATTTTTCGATGATACTTCAGACGCCTAATTCTTACAAATTTTGCCTTGAAATGAGCTAGTAAAAATGAGATCGCACACCAGCTTTGATATTGTAGTGACGTGGAATTGACCAGTATGCGTTGCAGCACCATCAACAAATACACTTTATCAGTCCTCAAAGAAAACCAACAACGTCTACTTCGTCTCCACGCTTAACTTAAAACCCGAGCTACTTCAGCCTCGTCCCCACTGCCACATACACGCGGCAATATAGTTGTGCCAAATATAGTTGTGCCAGTATGATATGGCATGGTCGAGCAACTGTTTGCAAAGCCATCTTGCAGTCAGACGACGCGTGAGCGCTGATATCGATATTTTATGCACTGTTGTTATTTCAAAAGTAAAAAGAAACTGTTTCGGCAGGCGTACATTCATTAGTCAAATATAGAAGAGCGTACAGATCACTGACTTATTGTTTTAAGCTTACTTTACAGCAGGCTGTTTTAGGACGGGCTAGGAGGGTTAAAGACAGAATAGTCCAGCAACACTGCGCCGCTGCCTATAGGAGCGAGCGTCGGCGCGCCTCCGAGCATGTGTCCAGTGGTTCCATGCCCTTTTTCTCCTACCGACACACAGTGACGCGTTCGCTTATCGGCGCGTGCCGAAGCGTACCGACGCATGCCAGTGATGGGCCTTTAGACGCCGGGCGCGTCGGAGCGCGTCGGCCGCGTCCGGTTACGTTGGCGGCGCCATTGCGTGGAACCATCGGTCAAACAATCGGCGCTGTTTTTCTTGCCAGCGTGACGTGAAGTGTGCGCGCGTTCACGCTACGTTGAGCTAAATTTAGGCCTTAAGAGGAACTTTTCGCTCGAGTGCTCCTAACTAAATAAATGTAAAAGGAGAATTCGCTTTTCTCGGCGAGGGGCGCACATGGACAAATTAGACAACGTGTGTTGCATTTAAAAGAAAAGCTTTAAATCCAGTGACTGTTGGTTTAGAATTGTTGATTTAGGTCTTCAATCTTTTACTAAAAACTGTGAAAAACTGCACATTTTCAGGAAACGAAACTATCAAGTTTACAAGTCTGTAACCCAGCAAGGAAAAATGATATCACAATTTTGCGAATTGCATCTTAAAGCTCATCTAAAGCGCACAACATTGATATTTTACACATGCATCTAAAAAATTGTTAATATGGAAATGCATGTTTTGCAGGACCCTTGTACACAACCAAACGAATTCACATAGGATATAAATTCATATATCGAATTTGCTCGCCTTGAATTGTCTAATGGATGCCGTTTACAGAACTGCGATATCAGTTCTAGATGAAGAGCTATTATTTTTGTAAATTTCGTGCTTCTATTTCTTTAGAATAATCAAATTTTTGATAATTCTTTTAACAATATGCAGGTTCTAAATTGAAATTGCGCTTCCAACAGTCGTTAGAGTTTAGGTTTCTCTCGCAAATGCAGCAAATGTCATAAACATGGGTCCAGGGGTTATCTCATAAAAGCATTTCTGCGTTTTAGGTGCATTTGAATGGGCCGTGTCGGAGTTGGGCCCAATTTAAATCTTCCTCTTAATAGGGATTATTCTGCATCGGCGCGGCGACGGCGAGCACCTTTCAAGGACGATTTCTCACCGCCGGTCAACGAACACTTTCAATTCGCCGAGGGAACGCGCAGCGCGTGGCCGTCCCATCTGTTTTCCGACAAAGAACTGAACGGAAACGAACCAGGTGGCGCGGGCGACGCCCTTTCCTGTTCTTGCCCTCCGCGGTGGAAGCGAAAGCGCTCTGATTGATTGAGCGCTTGGCGAGACCACGCGTCTATGCAGCTGGAATTCTTGCTAATGGCTGAAGCCCCAGTGCCGGCGCAGCTGCGAACTCATCAGACCACCATTTCATGCTGGTGCTCTACTCTGGGAGCAACTTAGTCATTGCGTTATCACTAGAACGCCACTTGTCAGGCAATCAAGCTTCAAAATCGTGAAACTATTTTTATTTGCAAACGGCCCAAGTGATTGTCCACAAACGTGGCCATTAGCTGGTAGCATGGTGAAAATAAAAAGAAACGGACACTTTTACCCTTGCAGGCCCAAGAAAACACTGCATTCTATGCATCAAACTCTCGAGTTTTCTTTGCAGTCTTTCTTCCTGCATCACATTTAATTTTCAATTTCACAAAACTCTGGGAAGTGGTCAAGACCATGTTCTCGTGTCGCCGTCAGGCTACTAGGCTGGCCTTGCCTCTGGAGCTGCTGGTCTACTTTCGTACTTTTATTCAAAGGTACCATTTGGATTTCCGATTTCCGTTAGTTCTGGTTAAAGTTTTGTCTACATCCTCCTTGAAGAACAGGAGAGACCGCACCTCTTTTGATGTAAGTGTGAAGCTTTTGCGTAGCGACAGTATTCGACCCATGCATTGCAGGCTGCAATGTCGAGAAAATTTGTGAGCCTCCTAACCACCCATTTCGTAGATTTGACCTTTATCTTAGGTTGTGAAATATATCAGTCGATGAGGTCTACTCCCCTCATCAATCGGTTATATTTGGACAGACTTCCCAGGGGCGTACTAATTTCTTTTCATCATTCGACCAATACTTGCATTAAGACATAGGGTTTATTCTGACAGCACTGGAAAAGCAATTTACGCCTTTCTTATCTTTCCATTTGACCGAACACACATTTCTGTTCTCACGCACGAGGGAGGTCGACTCTCCACGGCTTACTGTGCTGACATTGGGAAGGTTTGCAGCAGCGCTCTCAGTGCGGTTTGGATTCACTCTTCCAGACGCGAACTTTTTCTCTTGGAGTAAGCTATCAAAATGTTCAATGCGCTGCATTATCGATTCGCGAAAACATGTGCCTGCTGCGCAGCTGTCTCCATCGGCTGTACTAAGACTGCTCCTCCTCGGCTGCTGGATTTTATGTCGTCAGAGAAACCTGTAGCTTTCCAAGTGTATATAAGAAAATCAAGCGCTGACCCATCTGGGGTGAAAACAAAATCTGTGAGAGAACGTGCGGCAAAACACAAAGAAAAAAGCACCAAATCTCCACACTCGAAATTTATTCCAAGAACGGAGCAGCGTGTGCCCCTTCAGAGGTTCTGTCGAAAACGCCGAGGCGCTTCAACACATCTGGTAAATGCCAATGTTGGCTTTCAGTGTATTGGAATTTGTTAAATGGTTGACAAAGGAGATTGCCAAAATTTTTAACCGCTGTATTTCATATACAAGTAATATTAATTGCAAAAATTTTGAAAAACTTAGACCTTGGTCGCCGCGCGCTGCGTGAGAAGGTCGCCGCCAATTTGTTTTATATGAGCCGCTGAAGGTTAGTCGTGCTGCCCTCTTTTGCAGCATGAGTAAAGCGCACTGCGTGTGACGATAGGCGCCAGTTTTCAACGACACTGAATGGTTTGCACATCTGTTCATACTGAAAGGGTGACTCGTGTCACTACGGACTCCTGGCATAGAAGTTCGGAATAAGGGAGCACGTATCTCAGTATAGGAGGGAGAAGGAGAGGCTCCCTCCTTGCTGCCGCTCTGATGGCTCCGCTATTTTAAACGACTGCCTACGTTCTAAAGGTGCAAAATTGGAGGTTTAGAGCAAGTGATTGGCTCTTTTCCACAAATTCGGCGGTTGCATTAGCCAGTTTCGCGTCTAACAAAAGCGTAAAAGTGATGGGTTCTTTGCTCGCCGCGTATAGCCATGGCCGCTGCAGCGGCCTAAAATAATTACACGTGCCAAAAAATCGCTGTCAAAATAGGTGGAAAGGTTGGGGGTGGATCAGTTAGTGGCTTCCGAGGGGGGGGGGGAGTGGGGGTACCGTGATCGCCCAACATAATGAGCTCTCGGCTCTTTTCCTTTGTTTATTCTTTCAAAGAGCGTGTACATCGCTGTGGTTAGCAAATACATCCAACGGTAAGCTGTCATTCAAACCTTTCTGGCCACCTGAGAAGCTGAAGTCGCCGGTTTTCTTTAACACGGCGTTGACGTCCACTGACACGATCCTCTAGTACTTTTCGTTGACTTGGCTCATTGCGTTCTCTCCAATGTCATCACTTACACTACGCGGTCATCCTAGCCGCCATACAAAAACGCCACCACCTTAATCAAGTGTCATTTACACGCCTGTTAACATACTGTCGATGTACATTTCCGCGGATCACGGCGATGGAACCGTGACCCTGCCTTTTGTGACATTTGCGTGTAACTCGTCGCTTTACAACACCGCTTGTTATTTATCACTTCTTTGTCGATAGGAGTTTACTCTATTTTCTCTGAATATACGAGGGTGGTTCTGAAAGTAAGTTTCGTCATCTGTTTGAAAAAGAAGTTGGTACACCAGGTGAAACAAACAATCGCTATAAGTGTCCACGCCCGTTGCTGGCTCAACGACGCAAGGAGCATCAGTGGAGGAGGAATGATGCGTGCGCAGAGCGCTGAAGAACGGAAAGTTGCAGCAGACCAGCGTGCCCGAGCTTATTCGAGTACAAAACACCATGCTAGACAGACATGTGCTGACAACGTGGTCACCAATGGAAGTGCATGCTGTTATCCGGTGTGAATGGGCACGTGGGAATAGTGTGTCCAGTTATCCATGATCGCATAGAGATCATGTATTCTGAAGAGATCATGTCTCAGGCCTTGCGTTGCATGGCACCGAGTTTCGCCGCAGTGGTTTCTTAAAACTAATTTCACGCTACTATAAATGTGTCACTTTCTGTGGCGACTAGGTGTAAAATAGTGCAAGGTGTATAGTTCATGATGGCATAGTGGATTCGTTTTGGCATTAAGGTTTCCGTGTGAAAGTAAATCAAGAAAAATTACTTTCGGAATGTCCGTCGTACTTTTGGCTTTACATGCGACAGCTGAGGCTAATTTAGATGCTCGTGGTGATGTGCACTGACTGAACACAAGCGAATGCACTCGTACCCACTTATCCGCTTAACAACAGCACCAAATAATTCTATGTGGCAGCGATTCCTGGATCACCTGCTCGTCAAAAGAAAACGGTTATGCTTGCCAGTTGACCTTGTTGCGCGCTTCGTCTACGTCCATGCTGTGAGCCTGGGTGCCTCACTATACGTTGTTGACCCCTACATAAAGTAGTACAGTACTTGACTTCCTTGTGTTTTTCTCGCTTAGCACCTTTCAATCACCCACAACAACTACAATCTAAGATATTGCACAAAAATACATAGAGATCCAACTTTCAAGCGCACAATATGATATAAACTGTACGACCTAGTAAAGTGTCTGTTATTTCTTTTTTGTTCACTTTTTCACCTGTGTAAATCACTACATTGTAACCTAAAGATTGCCGGTTGTGTTACTCATGTGTCGTTCTTCCAGAAGCCTCCCATCCGAGCATTAAATAATCTTTCAGTATCTTGAAGCAAGATGATATAGAGCTAATACGCAATAAACTTGTGAGGCATATAAATATCTTCCAAAATCAAAAATTATAACCTGATTTGTAATCGCAACATTGGCGGCCGGCAGAAGACGGATTCTAGCACGCCGAATCCAATGCTCTACATAATGGCTTATAAGAACTATCATTTTGCTAAAGTTTGCGGCCTCAATTCCAACATGCGTGAAATGCACAAAATATCAATGCACTGTTTCCCAACTTCGACACCAGTCTTTCCTACATAACGTTGACGATGTTACAATTGTTCGTGAATTCCTTCTTTACAGAGCAGAAACAATGGAAGATGTGATAGACATGGAATCTATAGTGCAAACTACATGGTGCAGTGAATCTTGTTGGTCTTCCTGCAGGATGCAGCGCTGCATTCTTATTGAGAGGTTCTTTCTAATTATTTGTTTTGTGCAGTAAGGCAGCCCTCCTAGCTATAATAGAAAGGTGCAAACTACATTGGAAGATTACAAAGCAGCAATTTTTTTTTTCGCTTTCGCGTTTGTCAAGGTCGTTGGCAGCGTAGTCCCATTATATCAACGCATTATGTTTGTGTCCAACTGCGGCGAAAACTGCCACGCACCCGTTTTATTAAATGAGTTAATGACCTATAGTTTCAGGAAAAAGAAGACAGATGCCAGAAAATTGTCTACCTTTTTTTCATGATTTTCATAATTGCGATAATGACAGGTATGCGTAAGCGTGAGCTTTTGTTGGGTGTCACAGTCTGAGTTAGCAGTGAGAAACACATCGGTTTACCATGCCAAATTAGTCACACTGGCCGCTGAAGTGTTTTACTGTGGCTGAAGTGATGGGCTCAAAACTTGGTTGGTGTTACACGTCCGTTGATTGTGCTACGCAGACGATAACCGTTGTCGTCAGTACGCCGCGTCATCGTGAGCTTCACCATCACCAGAGAGAACAGAAAGCTTTCTTATAACCGCCGCCAGCGTAATTCGAGCCCATGTAACTGCAGCATTGTGCGATTGGGAGCCATGCACACTAACGAATACGCTACTGCCTTATCAAGTATCACTTTTCAGCGAGTGCCATATGAGATCTTGCAATATAATTAATTTAAACTCATTTATCGCTCATATGCATGATAGTGAAACGGGCTTTAAAAAGTACATTGCGATGCGTGAGCTTAAGTAATTAGTTGAAACGTTCAGTAGTGAACTTTGATTTGCACTGTAATAACGGCCGAATTTTCGAGTTATGCAGTCCACTCGGTAGGTCTGTGCTATAAGTCACAAGTTATTACAGCAGAGCTGTTATACGCTAGCTTCAGGTAGCTTTTGTGCGTAGGCGAAAAAAGGTGGCCGTCACCCTAGAGCTGACAGAGATAAAGGGTGAATCAAAAGCGTGTCGCCGGGTATTTATCGCAGAAAGTGGGGCTGCATCGTGTTGATGCAGTTGCTGAGATTTATTTACTAGCCCGAACAAGATTAACGGAAGAAAAGGTGGACAGGACAGAGTGCTAGACTTCAACTGACAAGCCTTATTGAGAAAAAACATGCAAGAAATCAGCGTATGCTCAAATAAATGCGCAGACAAATCCATTAATAAAATTCCCACGTCGGACACGACCGAATGCGTAACGAAGTTGATACGCGTCCACAGCAGGCCATTAGAACGCATTCACAGGTTCTTCAGGTACAACACTTGTTTATCAGTGAGTGCCAGTGACGCAGTGACGCGGTGGAGGGCAAGCGCACCTTGGCTCTGAACATACAAATATAAACATCAACGCGGACAGACATCCTTACTGTTGACATGGCCAAAATGTAGATGTACATGCAAACGTAGATTTAGATATAAGAAGACGGCATTCCGAACAGTGCTTTTTTCCATTTCTCCGCTTCAAATGATTTATCGATCCATGGCCGACGTGGTGCTCAGGCTTCAGCCCGCAGCAATGACTACCATGTTGTGCTACCTCGTCTTCCTACCGGTAAGCTGGTTGTGCATTCTGCTTTACTGCATGCTGACTTATGTTGTTGACCGTACAGAGTCCAAGACTTCAGAGACGCCCTTAGGAACAGTACCCGAAGGAGATTCACCTGAAGGAAATGAGTTCCATCGGTCAATTTGAGATGTCGCTCGTGTGTATGGTGAAATCAGCACTGATGAAACCAAAGCTAGTGACGTGCGAGGAATTATCAGTGAAGGTAGACGCTGCGTCGTTATGGATCCTCAGCTCACGGATGTTAACATGGAGGTTTTATGACTTCCCAAGCGTTTGGAACACGACTACGTTTGAGATGAGCTTCAGGCTTAAGGGAAAGTGAAGTCTATATCAGCAGAAAGTAGCATAATATCGTAGATGGAACAAATGCGCACCCTAAATCGTGATTTGGTGTTCCGTCTTTCCGATGGAGTTGGCGCGTGGGATGTGTCACATCGACTGCCTGTCTGTGGAGTGTAGAGCCTTGTATTGATTCCAGGCCAGCTCCCGCTTTGTCTCCACTGTAACAGCGTTGGGCATATTCGTGGAAACTGCATTACTGCACGTTGTGTAGCCTGCCACCGCTTTGGACACACAGCTGAAGAATGTGTCGTAACATACGCCGATAAGTTATGACACAGAACAAAGCCTCCGGATTAAAGCTTGCAAGATGACATAATGGATGTTACGGAGGTTATCCACGTGACTGGAGACATTCCGAATTCCACGGAGACCAACAATGCCAGTAAGTGACCTTTACATGTTAGAGACAATGGCATTGCCGAAATGCCCGTGGAAAAGGAAAGTAGCGAAGAAAAAGACGATCAGTCCAAGCAACAACGCAAAGAAGCAGTCGATGCCACGCAGCCAGTTCCTGCCCAGCAAGCGAATAAGGCAGGCGCTGATGAATCAAATGCTACACCCAAGCATCTCAAGACGTGCGCTATGCTGGTACAGGACAGACGTGGTAGCGCGGATCCATCAATTCCGAAGCGCTGTGCGAATAGCATATCGGAATTAAGGATGAGCAGTAAGACGACCAGCATCACAAGAAAAGCACGTCACCGCCAAACATCGGTACACCCAGGAAAGCGTCGATGATCATGGTGCAGGAGGGCTGGTGAGGATTCGGAGGGAGCCTCTCCGTTGCCCTCTGGGGCCGACCTCATAGATCATTAGGCCCAAATAGTGGGTAGTCACCATGGTCCTGTCTCAGCAACTTCTCTTCGGAACTTTGAACGCACGATGTTTTAGGTCTTTGTCGAAACAGGCACAGCTTCTCCGGCTTTTACCTAGGAAACGCCTAGACTTCGTCGATGTGCAGGAGACGAAGTTGAGAGTGATGACAAGGCAGAAAGGGCTTCGCGACCTTTTCTGTCTGGGTATAATGTCTGCGGTTCACACGCTCTTGGTTTATGCCCTGTCTGTTTCGTATTTCTGAAAAGGAGCCTACATTGTTCACCGTTTGTTACTATGTAGACACTGAAGGTAGATATGTATGTTGTGATATTGTGTTGTAGGGTATGCCATGGAAAACAGTCAACATCTATGCATTTAGGGACTCTGAACAACAAGTTATTTTATTTGATATAGTGTTTACTGTAATGGACTATGATCATTGCCATGTGTTATTGGGAGATTTCAATTGTTTATGGGAACCGAGGGATCGAAGAGGCACTAACACTCAACGAAACAGGAGTGGCAAAGTTTTGTATGATGCAATAGAAAATGCAGGGGCTCATCGATATGTGAGAGTCCGGACTGAGATCTTGCTCTTATACACAAATTCAAGGTGGCTCTTACGACCGCCTTGATCGGATTTATGTTTGTTTATCACTCCTTTCCGGAGGACCGTCCTGTATTACTATCTCAGTTTCGTTCTCTGATCATTGCATGGTTATCGCAAAGATTGGTGAGAAATCTGTAACTAATTTCCGACTACAGTGGGCACTCTGGAAGCTTAACCCAGGGCTCCTAAATGGTCAGGAATTTATTAATCACATGGCCCTAACACCTTGTCTTTCTACTGACTTGGCGGTATTTGCTGCTTGGGAACTGTTTAAACAAGGTGCTCATACATTGGCCATAGAAACACGTTCCGTGAAAGCATTGTATAGAAAGAATGAAGGAAAAATGCTTCTTAATAGCCTATGTAGCCTTTATAAGATGGAGTGCGAAATGCAAAGCAATGCCATTGTTGACATAGAAAATCTTAAACGTGAGTGGCAGAATTAAAGGGGCACGACGCCGTTGAAAGGACGGGGCGCTTATCGTTTCTGTTTTTCCCTATTACGTTCCTTGGTGCCTTATCTCCATGGGTTCTCGAACCTTGGCCGCACTGTGCTGGTCAAGCATTTCTGTCCCGGTTTCCAAAAATGCAAGGATGGCCAAGTTTGGTTCCTTCAGCTACCGGTGGCTGGTAACACGGTTCATTAACTGACGCTCTCACAAGCTATGAAGCGAGATATATATGGCAGCGAGGCACCACTTCGGTTTGACCTGACGCCGCTGAAAGGATGGATCTCTTACCGCTGCTGTTTTCCCAGATTACGTTCCTCGGTGCTTTATCTCCGTGGGGTCTCGAACCTTAACTGCGCTGTGCTGGTCAAGCATTTCTGTCCCGCTTTCCAAAAGTGCAAGGATGGCCAAATTTGGTTCCTTCAGCTACCGGTGGCTGGTAACACGGTTCATTCACTGACGCCCTCCCAAGCTAGGAAGTGGGATATAAAGGCCAGCCAGGCACCATTTCGGTTGGGCACGACGCCGCTGAAAGGATGGGACGCTTACCGCTGCCGTGTTTCCAGATTACCTTGCTCAGTGCCTGAACTCCATGGGTTCTCGAACCTTAGCCGCACTGTGTTGGTCCAGCATTCTGTCCCGGTTTCCAAAAGTGCAAGGGTGGCGAAGTTTGGTTCCTTCGGCTATGGTGGCTGGCAACAAGGTTCATTCACTGACGCCCTCGCAAGTTAGGAAGCGGGATATATAGACCAGCCAGGCACCACTTCGGTTGGGCACGACGCCGCGGAATGGATGTGACGCTTACCGTTGCTGTTTTTCCGGGTTGGGTACTTCAAAGATGCATCCTGTCTTAAATGCAGTCATTGCTGCCCTGTTATGGTGTCGTGCCGACCAATTGTCATATGTTGCGGCGTTTATTGCTGTTCTTTTCATCCTTGTGCAAGAAATCCGCATGTTTGTTGTTGTTGCTTTCTGGGGATATTGAATCCAATCCCCGGCCCTGGCGTCGAACAAACACTTGAAATTGTCCTTGAAACTGTGCGCAGGCTAGAAGCGGGTCAGATTAGATTAATCTGTGAAATTAAGAGGTTCAGCGAAAAGCAAGATGCTACCAATATAGAAATTAAAAGCTTGACAGAGAGAGTGGTCATCTTGGAGGCACAGCTTGTTTCACATGCCCCCACACTGTCTAACTGCTCTGACCATGCTACTGGTTCATTTGCCAATCGACTTCTGACAGTAACGTCAAGGTGCCACGAAGCTGAGAACAGAATGCGACGGTGTAATCTGCTGTTCTTTGGCATTACCGACGAGGATACAGAGAGCTCGTCAAATACAGAAAGAAATATTATTGCCCTGTGCTCAGATAAGTTGGAAATCACAACACTTAGTTATCAGTTTGAACGTGTGCACCGGGTGGGAAAATTTGCTTCAAATAAATCTAGACCACTAATTGCCAAGTTCACGTTTTTGAACAATAAGCAGGAAATGCTCACTAGTGCACTTAAGCTGAAAAATACTGGGATCTCTATCAGAGAAGATCTTTCGCTAGCTACTCGACAGGGACGTAGAATTTGGTTCAAATTGCCAGAGAACGTAATTGTCCCTACAAACTGAATATCAACAAATTTGGTATCGATAATAACACGTATATTTACGACAGTTCTGATTCCGTAGTAGCTGCTTGACAGCTAGTTGCCGATGTGCGCAGTGCTAAAGTCCAGCGGCAATCAACTTCATGTGCACCTTCACTTTCAGTATCATATACTAACATCCGCAATCTGTTGCCAAAACGTGGCCTGCTTGAATCATATGGTGAAGATAGCAAGTCTGATGTTGTATTGCTAACGGAGACCTGACTTCACGCAGATGTGGGCGACTCCGAGTTATATTATACTTCTGATCAGTACGCCATTTATCAACATCATTGTTTACATAACAAGGGTGGCGACGTGTTGGTGGCCATCAATAAAACTACACCTTCTTTCCTCCTAGACACTGACACTGCTCTTGAGGTAATTTAGGTTGCTTGTCCTCATTATACGAGAAGTTCTTTGTTATCGCCCACCTGCTGCTGACCGCTTGTTCGTGTCTGATATTCATAAAAGTATTTCCAGGGCCCTTGAACAGTCTCCTACTAACAACATCGACCTATTTCGAGATTTTAATTTCTCTGATATTAATTGGTCTCGTTTGTCTTCATCGAGCATTGATTCAGGTGATTTTATTGAGCTTTGTGTAGAGTTCACTCTCACCCAGATTGTTTCTGAGCCTACTCGCGCCACTGATATATTAGACGTTATTCTCTCAACAAAGCCAGATAGCATAAGCCGTTTCGTGCAGCTTGATAGCTTTAGTGACCACAACCTACTGCATTTCTCAATTGATATTCCACTGAAATTCGCTGGTGCTGAACGTAAGATTATCAGGGATTATAACAAGGCAAATTACGATCAAATGAACAAACTAGTTGAGGTTTTCATGCAGAAAATGTTTCTTCCGTCATTCACAAACAATTCTGTTGAAGCGAAGTGGAATTCATTTATAAATATTATGTGACTTCTAATAGATAAATATGTGCCACTAGTCACTATATCTAATAACAAACGTAACCCATGCCTTAATAAATTGCTTAGATGCCGCCGAAATAGAAAGAAAACGTTATACGCTTATGCTAAACGGCTATCATATCTCTCGTCATGGTCTAACTTTAAGGATTGTTTAAAACATTAGCGACTTGCAATATGTGAAGCGAAAAAGAAGTATTTTTCGAAAGATCTGAACTAACTTTTACACACTAACCCTAGAAAGCTTTGGTGAGCTCTCTCCTGATCGTGACAGCAATACTGTTGCATTACATAACGCTCACGATGTTCCTGTCTCTGCATCTGAGTGTGCTTCAACTTTCAATTTGTTTTCTTTTTTGCTCTATGTTAACTAATGAAGACGGCTCCTCCGTTCCCTGTGTCTGCGACCTTGATTATCGCTTCATGTCTCCTGTAAATATTAGCGTTGAAGGCATTTCGAAACTAATACGCGATCTAAAGGTGTATACATCATGTGGAATCGACAGTATTAACTCTGAAATTCCAAAAAGCTGGTCCGCTGTATCCAGTCAGATCTCTGATTACATTTTCAGCAGTCTTTCTCAGCAGGTCCTCTTCCTGCTGACTGGAAGATAGCCAAAGTTATTCCGATAATCAAAGATGAAAACAGACACTCATCTTGCACTCATCTGGGAAGTTCCTCGTGACTCTACTTACAAATATCTTCGCGTTTATTTTTGCACTAATCTTGGCTGGAGCAGTAACATCAGGAAGATGTACGCTAAAGCTAGCAGAACTTTAGGTTTTTTACGCCGTCATCTGCACCTTTCCCCATCTACCATCCGTCAACAGGCCTACCAAACTTTTGTACGACTTCAACTTGAGTATGCTTCATCGATCTGGTGTCCTCATCAACAATACCTAGTAGATAAATTGGAATCCATTTAAAATCGTGCTGCCCGCTTTATAACTTCTAATTTCAGTCGTCAGTCTGGCATTACCGAAACTAAACGCGATGTTAACCTTCCGGACTTCGATTCCCGCCACTCTGTTGCCCTTCTTTGTCTCTTTCATGAATACTGCTATAACTCATGGTCCAGCGATTTGTCGCTTGAAATTCCTTCGCACACATCTAATCGACTTCGTAACCATCTCAGTTTCAGGCGCATTTTCGGCCGCACACAGTCATTGAATAGCTCTACTATACTGCGTGCCATGGCACTAAGGAATGGCTTTCCAAATAATATTGTTTAATTAAAGGATGCTCCCACATGTCTTGAACTTTTGGAAATTCACATGTTCGCTTGACGATGTTGTACGACTTTGTATTGTATTCACGTTTGAATTGTTTTTCGACTTTGTTTTTCATTGTACTCCCTTGAATTTGTATTCATTTTTTCCAATGTTTACCAGTGTTCCTTTTCTTCCTATGCACAAATTTATTTGTTTCTCCTACTACGTAGTTCCCTTTTTTGCCTTAACTATATGTCATTTTTCTGTAACCGCCCCCTACGCAATGCTCCTCCGAGCCTGTAGGGTAAACTGAATAAATAAACAAATATGATGTACTGCGTTAGAGAGGTGCGCGAGTTTGATCTCGAAATAGGCATGCTCTGCAGTCTGAGAAGCCAACACGTCAAGCTTCACTGGGGGAGTGACGTGATGCTGTTACGGTTCCACTGAGCAGCTTGCAATGCTACAAGTAGACCTTTCTAAAGCTTTTGATCGTGTTAGTCACTGCTATTTATTTTACCTTCTGGAACATTCTAATGTTGCTGCGTTATGCTGAAAGGCATTAGCCTTTGCTACACCTGTGTTCTACTCGTTTAATTATTATTGAACATCTTCCCAAACCCTGTTCTATGTTTTTTTCAGTGAACCAAGAATGCCCCATGTCCCCACTACTATTCGCCCTTTACCTCGAACCGCTATGTTTAAGCGTAATTGAGTCGAGTTAAATCCATGGATTCAATATACTGGTTAATGAACTAAAGGTCTTAGCTTATGCAGATTATCTAGCGTTCTTCTCCTTGGATAAGTCCAGCACCGCAAAGGTAGTATTGACAAGAAAGGAATTTGGCGGCTTATTAATAGCACAAATGAACTCCTCGAAAAGTTTGGGCTTATGGTCCGGCTCATGGTGCTATACACGAGAACAGTTTGCAGGCGTTAATTGGACTGATGTCCCGGCAAAGTTTCTAGGCATGAGGATAGACGAATATAAATTAAGCGCACACAATTAGAAAGAATGGGTTTCGGCCCTGCAAAGTTGCACCCAGACATTCGTTCCACACCAACTTTATATTTTTGGATAAACCGAAGCCTGCAATAAGTTCTTGGGAACAAAAATTTACTACGAATTGCATGTTATTCATTGTGTTAGGTTCCACATCGAACGCTTTCACCGAATTTTCTCAATCTTCGTATGGTCTTCAACTTTTGAGCTCATGAGGCAAGACAATATTTTTATGCCGGTTAGTGAGGGTGGGTTGGGCTTAGTACATCTTTATTTGCGCAAATAGTGTCTCCTTTCTTCTTTTTCCGCGACACTTCGCATCCTATATTTCGGTTGTTCATGCAAGTCGCCCTAGTTAATGAGTTACCTGATTCACTTGTTTCTTCCAACTTTTCTTCGAGTTTATGCTTGGGGGGGGGGGGGGGGGGAATGCAAGAAGTTTACTTCGTGGTTCGTTTCCTCACAGTTCAGTTCTCCACTGAATACTTGCACTCTGTGTCGCGTAAAACGTTATACAACAATTTACTGTCCATGCTAATTCCAACTGTATTTTACCGAGCATTATACAATAAACCACCAGACCACAATGAGTTGCGAGTTCGTAAAATGTATATATGCCCTTGCTGCGAAACGTTGTTTAAAAACTCTACAGTGAAACTATACTGGTAAAACATCGCCGCAGAAGAAGGGTATCTTTGTCTCTTTCTGTTGACTATTGCCTTTGTGGTGTGCCAGAGACAACTGAACATTATTTTAATAGCTGCACCGAGGCCATCCTATTTAGGAATGTCCTCCAAGGGACCTTAAAAAAACTGAAATGAACGCTCATACTGCGCGATACCCACTTCCAACCTCTGATAATAATGCACATTTCGATTTTTTTTCTCCGGCATTTCGACGCGCGATCAAGATTCCGGGCTCGATCGTCGGCTTCGCGAAGGGGTGCGCAATACTCAACGCCTCCACCAGTGTAATAACATGTGATCGAGGAGGATGCCCAGTAGCAGCACAAACAAATAAACTTAATCAGTCGTCGTATACCCGCCGTGGTTGCTCAGTGGCTATGGTGTTGGGCTGCTGAGCACGAGATCGCGGGATCGAATCCCGGCCACGGCGGCCGCATTTCGATGGGGGCGAAATGCGAAAACACCCGTGTGCTTAGATTTAGGTGCACGCTAAAGAACCCCAGGTGGTCGAAATTTCCGGAGTCCTCCACTACGGCGTGCCTCATAATCAGAAAGTGGTTTTGGCACGTAAAACCCCAAATATTATATTATTATTAATCAGTCGTCAAAAAAAACCAACAACGTCTTCTTCGTCTCCATGCTTCACCTAAAAAAAAAATGGCTGTGGCTTAGCTAAGGTTAAGCCCAGGATGCGAAGCATACTAGCATTTATTTTAACGCGACAGCGTTAAAAGCGTTAAGCGACAGCGTTAGCGCGACAGCGTTAACGCGACAGCGTTAAGGAGCTCGTGTCGCAGAAAAGCCGGTGTCATCGGCGTCGGCTCAGGCGTGCGGCGCTTGCTCAGGCGCACATTTCGTTCTCGCGCCCAACGCTGCGTTGCTCTACGCTCACCGCGTCCGATGCGGGGGGCGACGCCGCGAGCGACGGCGCGAGTTGGAGCCCCGTTTCTCCTCTGTCGTGACGTCATGGTGACACGTGGTATTGAAGGCGACACCGCCGCGCCTGAGGAGCTGGGTTGAGCTCTAGTAATATGCTTCGCATAAAAAACCGCTATTCAGCCTCGTCCCTACTGGTCCATACCAGCGGCAATAGAGTTCTGCCAAATATAGTTGTGACAATATGATATGGCATGGTCGTGCAAGTGTTTGCAAAGTGGTCTTGCATACAGACGACGCGCGAGCGCTGATGTCGATATGTTGTGGACCATTGTTACTTCAAAGGTAAAAAGAAACTGTTTCTGCAGGCGTGCATTCATCAATAAAGATTGTTTGTATACCTAAAAGAGCACACAGATCACCAACCTATTGTTTCAAGCTTGCTTTACAGCCGGCTGTTTTAGGCCGGCCTTGGACGGTTGAAAACAAAACAGTCCAGTAACAGTGTGCCGCAGCCTAGGAGCGAGCGTCGGCGCGCGTCAGGTGTCCAGTGGTTGTGCGCCCTTTTCTTGCTACCGACACACAGTGACGCGTTCGCTTATCTGCGTGTGCCGAAGCGTACTGACGCATGCCAGTGGTTGGGCCTTTAGACGCCGGGCGCGTCGGCCATGTCCGGTTAGGTTTGCGTGGAACCACCGGTCGAACTGTAGCTGCTGTCGTTCTTGCCAACGTGACGAAACGTGTGCGCGTGTTGGACGCTACGTTGGACTAAATTTAGGCCTTAAAAGGAACCTTTACTTCTGCTACCTACATGCGTGTAAAAGAAGAATTCGCTTTTCTCGGCAATGCACTTCGCCAAATTTGACAAGGTTTGTTGCATTTAATGAAAAGGAAAACTTAAAATCCAGTGTCTGTTGGTTTCGAATTGTTGATTTAGGTCGTGAATTTTTTATAAAAATTTGAAAAATTGCAAATGTTCCGGAAACGAAAGTATCAAGTTTACAAACCTGTAACTCAGCAAGAAAGGTGATATCACACTTATGTGAATTGCACGAAGAAGTACATTTAAAGCGCGCAAAATTCATATTTTACACATCATATGTATTTTACACATGTGATAAAAAATGATACATCGTATTTGTCCGCCTTGTATGGTCTAATGGATGCCGTTTAGAGAACCGCGTTATCTGTTCTTTATGCAGCGCTATTGGTAAACTTCGTGCGTCTATTTCTTTTGGACTATCTAATTTTTGAAAATTCTTTTAACAGAATGCAAGCCATAAATCGACATTCTGCTTCGAACGGTCGCTAGAATTTAGCTTTCTCTTGCACATGCAATAAATGGTATTAAAATGCTTCCTGGGGCCATCTCAGAAAAACGTTGCTGTGTTTTACACGGATTTGACAGGGACGTGTCGGAGTTGGGCCCGAGCATGGACTTCTACGGTCCCGATTTAAATATTCCCTCTCAATGGCTGGATCGGCGCGCCAACGGTGAGCACCTTTCAAGGACGATTTATTCTTTTAACAATATGCAGGTTCTAAATCGAAATTCCGCTTCCAACAGTCGTTAGAGTTTAGGTTTCTCTCGCAAATGCAATACATTTCATAAAAATGGGTCCAGGTATTATCTCATAAAAGCGTTTCTGCGTTTTAGGTGCATTTGAATGGGCTGTGTTGGAGTTGGGCCCAATTTAAATCTTCCTCTTAATAAGTTTATTCTGCATCGGCGCGGCGACAGCGAACAGCTTTCAAGGGCGATTTCTCGCCTCCGGTCAACGAACACTTTCAATTCGCCGAGGGAACGCACAACGCGTGGCCGTCCCATCTGTTTTCCGACAAAGAACTGAGCGGAAACGAACCTGGCGTGTTGTGCGCGAGACCCTTTCATGTCGTTTCCCTCCCCGGCGGAAGCGAAATGGCTCTGATTGATTGAGCGCGTGGCGTGAGTGCGCGTCTATGCAGCTGAAATTCTTGCTAACGGCTGACGAGCCAGCGCCGGCGCAGCTGTGAACTTATCAGACCGCCCTTTCATGCTGCTGTTCTACTCTGGGAGCAACTTAGGTTTTACGTGATCCCTAGAATGTCACTTGTCAGGCAATGCAAGCTACGCTTGAAAAAATTGTCAAAATGTTTTCATTTTCAAACAGTCCAAGTGAGTGTCCACAAACGTGGATATTAGCTGGGAGCATTGTGAAAATAAAAGAAACAATTTTACCCTTCCAGGCACAAGAAAACATTGCATTCCGCGCATCAAACTCTCCAGCTTGCTTTGCAGTCTTTGTTCCTGCATCACATTGAATTTTCAATTTCACAAAACTCTGGGAAGTGTTCAAGACCATGTTCTCGTGTCGCCATCTGGCAGCTAGGCTGGTCTTGTCTGTGGAGCTGCCGGTCTACATTCGCACTTTTATTCACTGGTACCATTTGGATTTGCGTCAGATCTGGTAAATGTTTTGTCTACATCCTCCTTTAAGGACACAAGAGACCGCACCTCTTTTTGTTGTAGGTGCCAAGCTGTTGTGTCGCTGGAGTATTCTACCCATGCATTGCAGGCACAATGTCGAGAAAACGTGAGTATCCTAATGGCCCATTTCCTGGATTCGATCTTCGTCCTAGCTTATGAAATATACCTGTCGATAAGGTCCACTCTCATGATCAATACGTTATATCTGGATATACTTCCCAGATGCGGTCCTAATATTTTTTTCGTTTTATTGTTCGACCAGCACTTGCATGAAGACATACTGTTTATTTGGACAGCACTAGAAAAGGAATTTACGCCTTTGTTATCTTTACATTTGACCAGATATACATTTCTGTTCTCAGACACGAGGAAGGTCGGCTCTCCCCGGCTTAACGTTCTGTCACTGGGAAGGTTTACAGCAGCGCCCTCAGTTCGGTTTGTATTCACTCTTCCAGGCAAGAACTTTTTCTCGTGAAGTAAGCTATCAAAATATTCAATGGGCTGCATTATCGACTCGCGAATATACGTGCCTGCTGCGCAGCTGTCTCCATCAGCTGTACTAAGACTGCTCATCCTAGGCTACTGGATTTTATGTCATCGGAGAGGATTGTAGCTTTCGTAGTCTATATAAAGAATCAAGCACTGACCTATCTGGATTAAAAATAAAATCCGTGAGACAACGTGGTGGAAAACACGAAAAAAGGAGCACCATATCTCCGCAGTCGCAACCTATTGTTCACAAATTGTTGTTCACCTTCACAAATCCTGTCCACAAACGCCGACGCGCTTCAACGCGTCCAATAAAGGCGAATGTTGGCTTTCAGTCTATTGAAACTTTGTTAAGTGGTTCGCAAAGGACGTTGCTATAAGTTCTGCCCACTATACTCCACATACAAGAAACATTAGCCGCAAAAATTTGAAATACTGAGACCGTAGTCGCCGCGCGCTGCGCGAGTACGTCGCGGCCAAGTTGTTTTAGATCAGCCGCTGAACGTTAGTCGTGCTGCCCTCTTTTGCAGCATGAGTAAAGCACACTCCGTGCGACGAAATGCGCCAGTTTTGAATGACTCTGAACGGTTTCCTCATCTAGTCATACTGAAGGGGTGACTCGTGTCACTACGGACTCCTAGCATAGCAGAGCAGAGTAAGGGAGCACGTGTTTCAGTAAAAGAGGGAGAAGGAGAGGCTCCCTCCTTGCTCTGCGCATTGATGGCTCCGCTTATTTACACGATCGTCTACATTCTAAAAGTGCAAAATTGGAGGTTGAGAGCAAGTAATTGGCTCGTTTCCACAAATGCAGTGGTTGCGTTAGGCAGTTGCGTGCCTAACAAAAAGCGTAGAAGTGATGGGTTCTATGAGCGCAGCGGACGACCATGGTCGTCGCAACCACCCAAAAAATTCCAGTTGTAGAAAAATCGCTGTCAAGAGAAGTGGAACGGTTGGGTATGGGTGAATTAGTTAGAGGTTTACGGGGGGGGGGGAGGGGGGGAATCACCCAATCAAAAGAGCCCTAGGTTCTTTTCATCTCTGTGCTCTTTCAAAGAGCATGTGTATTGATGTGGTTGGAAAATACGCCCAACGGTAAGCTACCACTGAGACTTTTCTGCTCACCTGAGCGGCTGAAGTCGCAGGTCTTCTTCAACGCGTCGTTGACGTTCAATGCGTCAATCCTCGAGTACTCTTTGTGGACTTTGCTCAGCACGTTCTCTCCATTGCCATCGCTTATACTACACGCTCATGCTAGACGCAACATAAATACGCAACCACCCGAATGAAGATTCATTCGCATGCTAGTCAATATACTGTCGATGCACATTTCTGAAGATCACCGGAATAGGAACATGGCCCTGTCGTTGGTGACATTCGCCTGTAACTCCTCGCTTTACAACACCGCTTGTTATTTATCACTTGTTCGTCGATAGGTGCTTACTGTATTTCCTCTGAATATATGAGGGTGGATCTAAAAGTAAGCTTCGTAATTTGTTTGCAAGAGAGGACGGTACACCAGGAGAATCAAATATTCATAAGAATCTATGCCCATTGCTATTTCAACGACGGAAGGAGCGTCAGCGTAGGAGGAATGACGCATGCGCAGAGCGCCGAAGAAGACAGAGTAGCAGCAGACCAACGTGCCCGAGGTTATTCGAGTACAAATAACGATGGCAGACAGACATGTGCTGACAATGTGGTCGCTAATGGAAGTGCGTGCTGTTCTACGGTATGCATGTGAACGTGGGACTAGTGTGTCCGGTGTTCCTCGAGCACCTACAGATTGTGTATTGTTTGGCAGAGGCAATGTCGCAAGCCTTGCATTGCAGGGCACTGAGTTTTACCACACTGGTTTATTCAATCTGATTTCACGGTACTACAAATGTGCCACCGTCGGGTCCCACGATGTGCAAAATACAGAGCAAGGTGTATAGTTCACGATGCCATGGCGGATTCTTTTTTTGCATTAAGGTTTCTATGTGAAAGTAAATGACAAAACTTATTTTCGGAGTGCCCTTCGTACTTTTGGCTTTAGATGCGACCCCTTAGACGACTTTAGATGCTCATGGTGGTGTGCTCTGACTGATAACACAAGCGAATTCACTCGCACCCACTTACCGCTTAACAACAGCACCAAATATTTTTTATGTGACACCCACACCTGTATCACCTGCTCATCAAAATAATTGAAGAATTGTCAGAGAATTGTCGAAAAAAGGGCGACACCGATTTGTAGGAGCAGTTCGCATAAAAGGAGCCTGTGAAAAGGTACTGCACGAAGCCATTCTTGATGCTCTCAGTAATTTGGCCATCGGGGGCCGTCTCTATGTGTGGATTGAATATTATCTAGATGGTCGCACAGCGTTCATGTCCAGGAATAATGGCGAAGGGAGAAGACACGTTGTGGTCCGTAGATTGCCTCAAGGAGGAGTGCTGAGCCCGACTCTTTTCAATGTTGCCCTTATTAGCCTTGCGGAAATAATTCCTGATACAGTAGGCATCAGTACCTACGCATACGACATATGCATATGGGCGTCCGCAGTCACGCGACCGCAAATTCGTGTGAGTTGCAGCGAGCTATTTCTTTAACGTCTCAGTACCTGCCATGCAAAAGATTGCAACTGGTCCCAGATAAGTGCACGGGGATGGCGTTCACACGGAAGCTTATGTGTTGGTATACAATTATGATCAATGGCAATGTCATCCCATATGTGACCCACCACAGATACCTCGCGTTATTATCGACTGAGGTGTTTCATGGTCGAAGCCTGTGGCAATGCTAAAGAAAAAATTAACGGGGCTTGCTCAAGTTTTTCGCTTTCTGGCCGGTATGAAGTGGGGTCCATCTGAGCATTCGCTGCTCCGGCTGTACCATGCTCTCAGCGTCGGCTACATACGGTATAACCTGCCAGTTTTATCAAGTATGAGCCGGTCATGTTTGCGTACGCTGGAATGTGCCCAGGCACAGATGCTGAAACATGTCTCGGTGTTCCACGTTGCGCCTCAACCTAAGGAACAATTGAGAAGGCTCGCGTCGCCCGTTTACCTGTATATCTACGATGCACACCTCTTCGAGTATTCCTGTGACTGCTGTGCCGTCATGGACGGCACCCCTTATCGACACTTCCCGACATACGGCCGGACTGCACTTTGTCAAGATCCATTAAATGCCAAGAATCTGCCATACTATCATACTTTGTCCCTGCTGACCTTCCACGTATGCCCCCATGGGTAATGTCCTAAATACAGGTAAGTCTATCTATTCCCGCAATTTCTAAAAGATCGCGAATACCTACCGTCGGCCTCAGACATTTAACACTTGAATATATGTCGAAAGAATAAGCCTCCTCGGTGAATGTGTATACAGATGGATTGGTCTCGGCGTATGCGTCTAGTGCGGCTTTCGTCGTGTCTGCGCACCAAGTCATTCGACGGTTTCGTCTCTCTAACAAGACGACTACAACATCTACACAACTAGTGGCAATCAGAGAGGCCGTTCAATAGATTTCGCGACAGTCTCCTCAAGTGTGGACCATTTTCAGTGACGCAAAATCGGCTCTGCAACTACTTAGAGTAGCATTGAAAAAAGCGCTTTGAGAGTGTTGGCTCTTCAACCTGCCGAGCTCTACACTTTAGCGCAAGAAAACGGCCACCACATCGCATTTCAGTGGATTCCCAGTCACTCTGGTATACACGGCAACGAACTGGCCAATGCCGAAGCTAAGAAAACACTCGAAGATCCAGAATCACTGCTTGGAATTCCTTTTTCAAGAGCGGACGCCAATCGCCTCCTCTCCAGTGTCATCCGAGAATAGACAGAAAAACACTGGGACAATCCGGATAATCGCCACAGTCGATGCCAAAGATTGCACTGTGCCATGAAATTGAGCCTAACACCGAAAATTCAACGCAGCTGTGCCAGTCTTCTGCACAGACTATAACTGGGGGTAGCGTTTACGCACGGATACGTGCACCTCATGCGACGCACTGAGTCTCCAGACTGTGAGTTGTGCAAGGTTAATGAGACTATAGGTCATGTGCTTTGTAACTGCCCTGAGTACGTGGAAGAGCGTCAAAAGTTGAACAATGACCTTACTCATCTCGACAGCCCACCGTTGTCGGAGGACATTATTTTAGGCACTTGGCCACAAGCTCATTCGAGTTTCAAAGAGAACCAGCTGTTACTCAACTTTTTAAAAAGTACTGGCCTGGACTGTAGGCTTTGAACATGCTAAATTGCTTGCCATATGTTTTACATCCTCCTTCTCTCGTCATCGTCACCCATCATGCGCCTCTTTCTTCCCCTTTTCCTTCCCTCTTCCCCTTCCCCCAACGCAGAGTAGCTGGCTAGAGGAACATACCCTCAGGCGGACCTCTCTGCATTTCTTATCATTAAAGTTCTCTCTCTCTATCTCTCTTTTCTGGGAGACGCTGCAAAATACATCATATCCGAGTAATATATTATTCTTAAGAACAACAGCTCCTTCGCTGTTTACTACCGTGACTTTTGATACGGTCACTCGTACAAGACGCAGTTAGGTTTAGTTTTCAGTTATCTACAAGTCTCGTATTTATTTTTGACAAGGAACGCGAGCTTAGTAAGAACATCGAACCCGAGAACAGCAACAAAAAATATTACCGAGCAATTGCGACCATCATGAACATTGCCTCCTAGTCGAATAGCCAAACGTGTGCGTCAGCCTAAGAAACGTCAGAGCACTGATGACTTTTCATTTTATGGAGCAATCATCTATGGCTCTTGCTCACGCTGCATAGAGTGGCCACGTAGTTCTTGTCGTTGTGATGATATTCCTTGTTATTAAATGTCGCCGAGTCACTATCGACTCCTCTTGACACTTCGCATATAGCGGGCGATTATTTTTATCTTCTCCGAAATCTATAGGACTGGCCTGTTGCAGATAACATAATTCTAGTCCCTGAGCTTGAATATTTAGAGGGGCGGACATTACTTTTGCGAGAAATCGAAACACATCTTAACAAATAAAAAGAAATATTAAGTCTGCTGTTCAGTGAAGGTATGCAAACCGATTGTATACTGCTTGATCTTCAAAAAAACATTCCATAGATTGTCATAACATCTTGTAGGCATGTTCTTGTTGTTTCTGAGCAATCCTAAGCAAAATCTATGCTAGTTACACGGACACTTCATTGACAGCTCTAAAAAATTCACCGACGATTACGATCCTCCCTAATGCGAGTTTTGAGCGCAGCTGTTTGGGTGCTTTGAACTCGCGATACATTGAGGCAAGCAAATTGATTCTGAAGAACGGGATCTCCTCTGCAGTGGCGCTGAGTCTCTTCTGACACTGTTTAGTAGTATGATAGTATGATTATATTCTCACGTAGTACTGACAGTGAAGAACGACACAGCATCAGAACTCTGAGTGAGAAATTAAACTTTATTGTAGAACTTGTGGCCAGCTAAATGAGAAACACTCAAGCGCAACGATGACGGCGAGCGGAGCAGCGATCGTGGCAATCTGATCTGCGGGTCAAGCGCGTCGGATTGACCCGCATACATGACTCGACCTAGGTTCGAGTGTAATCGCTGGTGCCTGCGTGACTTCCAGAAAGTGCAACACCAGGTGCATCGTGCATACAATCAGATCACAAAATTATTTGGTGGCAGCAGCCAACAGGTAGACCTATCGATAACATACGAGGAAATTCTGGTACATGCAGACACGTCGTAGATAGAGTTAGCCGATAAAAAGGAGTGACCCAAGAAAGATAAATGGATGAAGAGACGACGCTCGGTACTGTGGTGCCATCATGTAACGACCGTCGCTGAACGCGCCTTGCGCAGTACTACGCTTTTCTTTGCATGCTTTTGCCATACACTCCCTTCATTTTCCTCCACATGGTTACGCCGCTCCCCCCCACCCCCCCTCCTCTTCGCTTTCCTGCTCGCGCTCTCTCCCCTATCACCGCCTTTCATTCCCTTCTACGCTCCGCATTGCGCTTTCACCCTTCGCTGTTGTGCTCATTCATTCGGTTACGCCGACGTTCTCGGCAGGAACGAGCGCCGAAGAGCTGCGTTCTCAATAATATAAGAGCTAACCATCCAATAAAACATTGTCTCTTATTCGACGTAACCCCAGCGTCTGTGCTCGGGTGTTGGGAGTGTTTTATTCACGTTGTCACGTTGTTGAGACGGTGAAGAATTAGAGCGTAGCATATTGTCGAGTCAGGAAACTAACTCTTTTTCCGGCGAGAACAAGGTATACTCGAGGAGAACAATAGCAACGAGAACATGCGTTGATTGTAAAAAACTGATCTGCGATTCTGGCATGTCGGTGATTTTTACGTGACCCGGCTAAGGTTCCAGCGTAATCACTGGTACCAGCGTGCATTAGAGGAAGTATGACAGTATTGGCGTCGCGCATACAATCGCATTTCACCATATTCGATAACAGCATAAACAACATAAAGATTGAACGGTAACATTCTACATGTTTCTGATGCATGCAGGCGCCCCTTGCGCTGAGTCATAATTTTCCCTTTATTAGTGGGTGAAAAGGTGTACCTGTAAAAAAGAATAACGAGTGATAAACAATCTACGCGTGTCAATAATAAGACATTGGTACCGGTTTATTCTACGTTTGAGACTATGTGCAGAACACAGCAAAATTTTAGGTCACCTTGCATTGCAGGCTGACCATATAGACAGAGTTTGTTTCTCACATTCCGTTCCACGCCGTTTTATATGTAACAAAATGTGAACACAACTTTCGCGAGAAAATTCAGTCGCACAAGGCGTGCGGTATTGGTCCGGGAATCCCTGTATTACTCAAATTACCACAGCGAAGTCTTTAGACCTGCTTTTTGGCAACAATAAAACGCGCAATTTGCCCGTAGACGTAATGTATGGCTTTAGTGCACGCCGTATGTGTGATATATTTATGAGAAATTTGAAATACGCTACACAATATATAAATGAATCTGACAAGTAACCACTATATCCATGATTTTCTAGCAAACAGATCAAGCACGCAGAAGAAATCCATACGGACGCTAACATAGATGTACACATAAGTAATCTTGAAGTTTTTTTATGTGACATGAAGGCACGCTTTACGTTTCTTTGCCAGTAATGCATGCTTGACTGCCCACCACTACGCTAAAATTCATCTCGCTGGCTTTAACATCTACTCAATCACTTCATCGAAATAAGAGTCCCAAATGTCAGCTCATACGATGAACTTGAAGAATTCATTAGTCGCTCGTATCTCAACCTCTTAGGAGTCATTTCCACATGACGTCATTCTAGTTACTAGGGTCGACGAATCTTTGAGTGAGTGTATAATTCAGGTATAGGCTGTATGATTTATGTTTTAGTTCATCTTCTTAATGTACACGCATACGTTCCTGTTATTAAATGAGGTAGGCGAAATCCTGCGCACAAAAGAGAGATAATCTAGAAGACATAGGTTGCATAGATGGCAACCAGTGCTAGCTCGAGGAAGGCTCGCACTTCTAACAAAATAGCCGCTAGGAAGGTCCTCGAAGCACTAGATACATTTCAAATTGTATCTTTTGGCTGCAAATGCAATGAACTGATGGATATTTTTGCAATGACTGAGGCAAGACAGCCTCTATCGCTATTGCTGGTTGTTCGCGCATTATGTTTGGGCATTCAAAGACGACTGAAAAGCAGCGAATGAGGCTTCGATTTGTCTAACATCCGCATAAACCAAACGGCGCAGCAGCACATCGCTGGCCGTTGCATGCTGACGACATAGTGCTACTAGGGGACAAAGCAAGAAATTCACAAAGTCCTGGAAATATAAGCTTTAAAACAGTGAAGAATATAGGCTGTCAGTTTACCACAGAAAGATCTCGAGAGTAAATCATTATTGAATAGACGATAAACATGGTATCCATTTAACATGAAGTAATAAATACAGTCAGGTAATATAAACTACTGAAGGCATATATAATCACAGGAAAGGCCTACTCAAGCATCTACACATATATATGCCTGCAAAAGATTTGTTCTATTTCAATCTACATGCCCGTATTTGTGGGTCCTGCAGCTGAAATAGAGTACTTATAATTACCACACTTGCGATGTTCTGATGAACTTTGTTTTCATAATCTAATTGTTTATTTGGCGACATAACCAGTAAGATAATTGGTGCTAAAACAGAAAACAAATTCAACATTGCACAGGTTTATACTGGTTGGTGTTCTATTGACTTTAGCACAACAAATTGAAAGGAAGACAGGGAACGAGAAATACCAACAACCAATAACTTCCAAATGGCATTATTGGTGACATGTGTACATCATATAGCAATGAAAACCCATACGAAAGTAAACAAAAGAAACAGTACATCTTAACCAAAAAAAAAACAAGACGAAAGAACGAAAACAAAACATCTTTTGGCAACTAATTAGTCACAATCAATATGCAAAGGAGAGCAATACTTTGGCAGTCACGCATTTAGTTGCTTCGCTCTGTGCCTCCATATCACAATTGGCTGTTTAAAAGGCACAGCAATGGACATTAACGCACATTTTTATTGCACAGGCCATTTTTGCTCTTCCATTATCCTTCTTTTGTAGTTATTCACTACCTGCTTCGCCTGTATTGGCATTTCTTGGAACGACAGACAGCTGAGCTAGCTGGTAAAGATTCATTATGCAAAAAAGAGGTGAGGCGTGCAGACAGGACACAATAGTAGAGAAGTGGACAACATGAACGTCGACTATCAACTGAAGGCAGCGCTCTGGCGAAAAAAGAAAGAAGACAGGAAACTCATCTGTGCAAGCTCTGGAATGGTATCGCCACGTGTCAGTTGGGTACATGTGCCTGCCTACTTGAGAGATTGCAGTTAAGGCACTTAATCTCTTCCTTATGTAAAGTAATCGAGGGCTGCCGCACGCACGCACTTCCACCATTATAGATATACCATGCCTCTACCATAAAGCACGTATTTTCATTCTTATGCCTTTACAATATCGGGCAGTCATCTAACTCTGGCGTGCAGTTACAATCTGGGCAATCGAACGCAAAGTGAACAGGAGGAGAGCTGTTGCTGTAACTCAACCAAAGATTGCATGCATCATGCTAATGTGAATGCAGCTCTCATCAGCAGCGAATCGTCCTTTGGTCCACTTCCCTTCCCTTTCTCTTTTCTTTTGTCTTCATTGTTTGTTGGTGCTATATGGTAATGAGAACGCAAAATCAAGTACCTCACTTCCCCTTCTTGTTTTATTACATGCTGTAAAGTCATGCAAATGTGCTTAAGGCTCTTATGGGTATATTTTAACGACTTTGTTTTAACAATATCTGTCTCTTTGCATCACTACGCCTTAACGTACTGCGAATTCTAGACAATGCTTTACAGAGAAACATATGTTCTCACAGTGACACCCCTGATTAAGATTACAGTCTATGGCTTCAAGATCTTTACATACGCACTTTATGCATGTCTACACTGAAAATATAGGTGTCTGTTCTAAGACGCACACTTAGCATAATGCATACCAGTCACGAGGTTCCAAAATGTTTTTCTTTTTTTATCACACATAGGACGGCTACAACCATAGACTTAATTCGGACACTGACTCAAGACATTCCCAACACTTTCAGAGTGATATCAATGAAAATTTTCGAATTTAGAGCAGTTGGACATGAATAAGGCAAATAGATTTATAATGTTAAATAATGAACTGTTAGCGTACGTGGCTGTAAAAGACCATACGTTTGAAACATAGATACTGTTTATCATATCAGCACATCCTTATATTTTTAGTTACTTTCCTAGGGACTGCACCAGACAATTTGCTCATGTGTAAATTTTGCCGCACGTAAGTGTTGTGTTATCACTTCTCTTTTCACGTTGGTCGAACTGCTGCTTTATGCGCATGCAAATCAGCCTATACTACCTGCAGCTAAAGGCCAAGCACTACGCTGTCCAACGCCTAATGCGTCTCATAACACTGAACAATGGACTTGCCACCTGAGTAACTCTAGTAAAAAATAGTGCAGTTGTTTCGACACACACTAAGTGACATATACCTGAAAAAAAAGATTTTGCTAAAATCGTAACTTAATCCAACTTGTACTAAGCATGATGCATCACACAAGGAACTTGCTCTTCCCGGAAACCACTACAGACATTGCCACCTCTTCGGTATCTCAACAATCTGGCACAACGTGGTCAAGCCGCATGTAAGCCCTGGAAGGTGTCCATGATGTTTTTTTTTTTTGCAAAAGCTGAGCAAACGTGAGAAGCACCTAAAATGAAGGTCGGAGAAGCAAAGAAAGTTTTTAACAACTGTTCTCTATGTTAAGTGAATATGAAGGTGAAGCAAATGATGTATTTGAACTGTGCTTTCAACCATGCAATACTAGAGAGCACATATTTGCTATAATAATGTGATTGAGAACATTGACAATGATGTGAAAGAATCCAACCTAATGTATAGTTTAATAACATTGTATGAGGTTTTCGTCATGCTGACGCACACACCAGCACGCCTCTACTGTGTACAAATTCTCATTTTTTAATTTATTGCCACATATTACTTTACATGATACATTTGTTCTGAATACATCATGTGCCTGGGCTGCTTCAGTATTTTTATTTTCTTACTGGAACACACAGGCCTATGCAGGTTATGTGTATACAGGGCAAGCCACCGAATATATGCAAAATTGCCATGTGACTGGCCACACGAGGTACTTCGCGGGTATTCTCAGGCTTCTTTCATGCTCAGAGAAACACATAATGTAGCCCATATTGAGCCACAGAAAGCCGTGCTGGGAGTTTCTCATGTTCTCTACAATTTTCTCATTATGATTTCTCATCTAATTATAATATTTAAAAAGTGGAATAATTAAGCCTGCTTATGCAATAATGAAAAATGCAAAGAATCCGAGTATCTCCAAGCGATGCAAACATTACCTTGGTTCTGTCCAGCTACGTTGCATTTTCAAATTTTTCTACTTGGCTAAACTTACGTCGGACACCCTGTACATGCTTTGACCCATGGAACGGCGTCACAGCAATCACTCTAAACAAAGCCATCAAACTAGGCACTGCACATAGAAGATAAAGGGTTAAAAAAAAGAAGCTCTAGCTAAGAGCATACCAAAGCCACTTCTTTTGAAAAGGGCACTGCTGGAAGGCATCTCATGTTTGGCTACGAAGCTGCTTCATCCTCACAGCTGGCAATGAAACGGCCGCACTCCTGAAACACAGCGGAAAAAAATAGATGTTACAATGATCACATAGTACACACAACAGCTTGCTCCAAGTTAATACTGGATTACTTCCGCTGCTACATTGAGAGTAGTATGTTACTCGGCCTACATTATCGTTAAACAAAGCTTGCCAAAAATTTATATCTTAATGGCTTTGCTGTTTACAAACTTTACCCTTGCCCAACTCATGCACTTATTCACTCCAGCCTTGAAATGTTTACTGATCACCTAAAATGAATGGCTTCTAAGCGAAATTATTGCAGACAAAAGAATGCATAATTAATCTGTCACTGATATTGAATACGAAGGTGGTATCTCTCTTTAGAATAAACAATGGCAACCTAAAGCACATTCTTCTTACAGATCTGGCTTGATCGACCAGCCATATTTTTGTACTAGGAGAAGAAATTGTGTTGTTATTAATACTCGTGCAATATAGGATGACGCTTTGAAGTGTGACGTGATCCCGATTTAAAAATCCCAACTTCTTTGGGTGAATTTGGCATTTAGAAATCAAAACTAAATGTTTCCACGCAATGGCGTAGCAGCAAAAGAATTAAACATTTAACGAGTAGAGGCGTTCAGTGCACAGAGTCGGCTGTTGAATAACAGCATTGTACAAGCGCCGAACATAGTGATATAGCATAGTAGTTTCACGGGATGCGTAGTGGCGGCCTCAGCAAGGAATACAGCCACTGAGTGAGGCGGCCGTATTACCTATCACCGCCAACGCTATCGCGTAAATTGATAAGTCTCGTCACGGACACCGCATTGTTTTCTGGCCGCCGAGGGCAGGCACCGCCGGTGCTCGCCTACTCCAGCCGCCGACGGTCAAGTGACGGCATATCCAGTAATCTGAACCCAAGCAGAACACCTGTTGCAGCCAATCAGTACGCTAACTATGGGGAGTTCCTTGAAGACATAACACAACCATCCCAATTACTTTGATGGGCAGCTCGTGCGGCGTTGACCTGTAGTGCCATTGGAAGCTCACAACAGGCTCTGATTAAGGGCAAATGCGCCGCCGATATTTGTCGCCCTCCCACCAGGTTCTCCAAGTTCGCGGCTACGTGCCGTAATAGCCCACTGCCTGCATAATCAGCGGTGTGGTCGCACAGACAGACGAAAGCATGGAGCATACCGGCAAATCTGCACAGTGCGCGCTTAGTAAGCGACCTAGTGCACACAATCATACGAGCAAGGGGATTGACGCCACGTACGCGGCAGCTAGCAGATACCGCACACAAAGAAGCGCCGCCGGATCTAAATCGATTGATCACTGCACAAACGCGCACATAGGCGCACCGCAGTAAACCCCAACGAGACGCAAGATTTTTTAGGTGACAGTGGCTTAATGGGTTAACGTGCTGGTCTGGCAATCCATAGTTCTTGGGGCCAAATCCCCGCCCCGTAATTTAATTTTCAGGTAGGTTGCCGTCTATTTGTTTATTGCCTTTATGGCAAATTTTCGTCACGGCCAACAGACACTTTACGGAATGTACGCATTACGCGTGATACAGCGAACTACACAGCTAATTATTTCCGCAGTTTTACTTTCCAACACCACGATATGATTAAGAGGCACGCCACAGTGGCGGACTGCGGATTAACTTTGCACACCTGGGGTTCTGGCATTTCGCCCGCATCAATAAGCAGCGGCCGCGGGCGGGGATCGAACCCGCGTCCTAGAGCTTAGCAGCGCCACTTTTCAAACATAATGGCACTTTGCAGAACCACAAGAATAGTTTCAAACGATAGCACAAACACAAAAGTCGACAGATTCTATTGTTCTCCGTCCTATTTGCATACTGGTGTAACTTCTGCGATTACTGCTATTCTGCGCTGTTCACCATGTTTGTGATATTTCCGCCCAAAACAGCTTTGGCAGCAAAGTGCAATAACATAATCGAAATGTTCCAATTAAATGGTTTCTTCAGGACTGAACGACCTAAGCGTAGAGACATATGTCCTCATCCCAAACGCCTTGCGGGTTTCCTCTTGTCACTTGACCCTCGCCCTTCCAGTTTCGGCTCTTGCTCGATAGGCGTAGAGCAGCCTCCTTTGAGTTACGCGAGTTGAGACATTAAATAATTAGTTCTGCTGTTCGGGCATGTGTTTTTCTCCTATTTTATATTGTGTATTACTTGAGAAAGAATGAGACAGCGCTGTGAACCTGTCTGAAGCAAGTGATTTTGCGGCATTTAAGCAGAATATCCGCCTTTCTTCGGGTTCTCTTTTAAGCGATCAGGTTATTCAACCAAAATTGCGATACACGTTAAAAAGAGATTGTGCACAAAAACTGTTCGGCATGTGCAATAATCTCCACCTTAGCCAATGTTACGCTTCGCCTCTGTGGCAACCGTTAGCGCGAGCGCAAATCGCAGATTTTTTTCAAAATCAGGCACGGGAAGACCTTTGCAGACGGCGCCAAAGGGTCGCGAACGCAAGGCTCTTCGGCTTTAGGGAGGCGCCGAGGAGTCGCCGAGATACGACCGTTGGAGATCATGCGAGCCGCGTCCGAGCCGGCGCCTACGCTTCCTTCGGGCGCTCAGACCTTCTTGTCGCGTCTGCCGACGCGACAAGGCGCCAGGTGCTTATAGGTGCGCGCATGAGACGGTTATGCCCATTTATGGTCCGATCCTGCGCCTGCGTTCTTGATTGGACGAATCTGTGCCAGGGTGACCTAGAATACTTGAAGCGGGAAGCTTTTGCCGGAGAACTGCAACGCCGCCGCGCTGCTTTGCCGCACCCGCTAGCATCCGCGGCTTTCTCCGCTGTGCAAGCTGCGCGAAAGCGGCGGGCCTCTGCTCCGCGCTCGATATTTGGTCGCTATCAGCCAACATTGCGATAATTAAGCTCCTACAATATGCTACGTAACTGCAAGGTAATACTGCAGCGACTCGCCACACAGAGAACGCGTTTGTGTGCTTTAAATATGGGGATAGCGCACATTTCCTATTGTGCTTAAAGGTTTATCACCGCAATGGTCCACAGTTACGGGGCTGTTTCTGGCACACATTCATCGTGCACTTACTTCATTGTGGGCGGAGGTATTTAGTTAGGTGTGGCATGACGAACGTAACCGTGCTGCGAAATCGAATAAGCACGACGTGACGCGCATAACGATGAGAACAAAGCACACATCGACGGCTTGCTCATGCTAACGCTTTGCGCCTTTCATGAACTTTCTTTTATTTCATGCGTTGAATTTGCTTTACAAGACAGCGTCCCGCACTCTACTGTTTCCTTCTTAACATGAAAGTAAATTCAGCATCTTTCTTTCTGTGCTCGCCAGTGCGTACATAGCAATTATACTTGCTGATCAATTAATTCGTAGTTGTTATTACATAATGAAAAGAGACAACTTATAAGGACGTAATATTTTCACGCTTTGCTACCATTGAAGGCAATGGCAGGGCCGATATTTAAAGTTAATAGAAACATTTGCCGTGCCTCAAGGGTGGTAATTTAATGCAAACACACATAACATCGTCATGCGCAATAAATGCTTGCTGGTTTGAGTAACGCTCCGACGTTAGGCTATATATTACGCTTGTCCCACTGGTGGGCCATTTGCATATGATAGCATGAGACAAGTTACATGTTCATGGTTTATGACAGGACTCAAAGATTATATAAAAAGGCTGTTGTAACAGTTAAACTTTCACATAATAAATGCATAAATGGCCAATAACAGTATATATTCATTTCTATCTAAAAAAGTGTGTATACATAGAATATTTCTTCAAAAGAGGATGATTCGGACAAGTGCAGATGACGCACAAGTAAGATTCCATGTTTCTGGCGGGTTGACCGGATTGCTCCGCCTCATTTTACCTGCGGACCTCGCTACTTTCTTTCTTCGCATTCACCTATCATACGTAAAGTAAAGCCCCTGCACCTTTTTAGTCATACGGCGTAATCTTAGTAATGCCATCTCCACACTACATTATCACTTCCACTCTCCTAACGTTTCTCGCTTCTGATGTTGAGCTACATACGGCGAAATCTCGTCCCCACATTGCGTCACCACTACCAATGTTTCTTTACTTTCTTCTCTTTGCTCATTCTGCAGTTACGCGCCTCCGCCGCATTGCTAAGTACTGGATCATTGCATCAATTCAGAGCCAATGATGATTTCAAGATGATGCATGTGGCGCAAGGCCAGATAATGTGGCTTGGACGAAACGTAGATACAAGAAGGCAACCAGTCCAGTGCAGAACCGGATCACGCCGAACGCATGTTTCAAAACAGTAATGAAAGGCTCATTTTTTACGTTTGCGGCTATGTGACTACGAAGTTTGTTTTAAATACATGTGGTTAACACTGTCGCGATATTCTGCTAACCAAGAAAAAATATGTTAGCCAGCTGACATCAGCTGATTACACATGTCTAGCTGCGAGACAAGAGAGGCTTGCTGTACCCGTCTGTCTATCTCTTCAGGTTTATCAGAGATTCTGAGAACCTTTTCGCAAGGGGTTTCAGAAGTCGGAGCTTCATCGCAAAAGCGTGGTGCATGGACGTTATTGAAGTCATCAGGAAAAAGTGAGAAGTTGTGGTCGGGTGATCCCTTTCGCGCGTACTCGTTTGCCGCTGAAATTATTGGCACCTCTTCACGGACGAACTCCTTGATCTGTAGCAGCAGTGAAGTGTTATCCGGGGCAGCAACCAAGCTCGACATCGAAGTGGCCTGAGGTGTAGTTTGGCGGGTGGCTACGCGTTGTTTGCGCAGTTCGTCAAAGCTTTGACACAGACTCACGAGATCAGAGACTGTCCAGGGATTTTTCACCAACAGCAACTGGAAGGCGTCGTCTTCAATGCCTTTTAAGATATGGCGGATCTTCTCGGCATCAGGCATTGCGACGTCAACGCGATTTCAGAGGTCGACAACATCTTCTATATAGCTCGTAAATGACTCCTCGCACGGTTGCGCACGGCCACGCAAACGTTGCTCGGCGCGAAGCTTGCGAACCGCGGGGCGCCCGAGGACCTCTGTCACGTTAGTCTTGAAGGCCGTCCACGGCGTCAGATCACGTTTGTGGTTGTGGTGCCACACGCTGGCGACACCGCTGAAATAATACGACACGTAATGAAGTTCTTTGGTGTCGTCCCAGTGGTTGTGGATGCTCACCCAGTAGTAGTCAGCGAGCCAGTCTCCGACGTCATGGTCTTCTGTACCACTGAAGATGGGTGGGTCGCGTTGCAGCAACGGGCTGGGCAGACCACAGTAGTCACCGGGGCAGTGGGTTGTGGTTGTGGTGGTCCTTCTTCCGGCATTATGAAGACGGGCTGCAGTGTCCGATTACGAAGTTCCAGAATTCTGGTTGTACCCAGCAGCTCCACCAATTGTAAAGGGGGTTTATTTGGCTCGTAGAGCAGCAGCGACAAACTCAGCACCAGCAGGTAGGGCGCAGCCAGCGAATGAACTGGGTACGTGCCACGCGATGGCAACGGGGCTTTTCAGCCTGCCGATCTTCTTCGTCACAATTTCAATGTTACTACTCGTCTCCACTTTTTTGCAGTCCTTGAAACGCGCGAACGGTAACGTTACACCATAAATCTTCAGAATTCTGAAGTTATACTGTTGTACGTAAGACTGGGCTATTTGAGTCTGTTCAAAACGTTCTCATCTGTTGCGCTTTTTATGTTGAAGCAATTCCAGCACTTCGGATGAATATTTTTATTGATGTACAGTGATCATTGTAGGAATACGCAAAGCCTATGCCTGACTGAAACCACCATACTCCGAAACGTCCACTCTGTACCTGTTTATGTTGAATATTTGCTGTCTCATGTAATATTTTTGCTAGCCACGGAACATAGGGGAGACCTATTTATTGATTATATTTATTATCTATATAGAGCAGGTTCGTGTTGCAGAAATTTTTTTCACAGTGATTGAAATAACAATTTACATTTTTACATTGCTTGCCGTGTTTCTGACTCGGCAGTTGTTTAACTTAAACACCAGAAATGCTGGTATCTATGCCTTTTATTTAATTTTATCTGGATATCTGTAAAGGCTCTTTCTGTGGGCCACTTTTTGTGTAAAATCCTACGGAACAAAGTTTACCATGCATTCATTTTATTTCTAATGTCTGCACGTAATACAAGCTTCGTCTAAGCACGGCGAACCTCGTTGCTGCACGCTATCTCTGAAGCGAAGTAAGCTAACATGATTACGGCGCTATGGCCGTCTCAACTCTTTAACTGGTTTTCGTTAAGCTCTCTTTCGGTGCATTTTGGATAATAAGCTACTAGTTGACAAATTGTCGAATGAAGACATTTGGATATGGCTCTAAACCACTGGCAACCCTGACGGGAAAGCTCGCCGTGGTGAGCGAAGCTGTAACTGTACCTATGTACTGCAGTTGACTGGGCGCGCAATTGAGTTGTTTTCGTTACTCTTAGTTATTGCATGCATCCCCCTTTTGCGCAATTACCCATGCGAATAACACTGTTTTCGTTCTCTCCTTGTGCGTGCGTCATCATTTTGCGAGTTTCTACACACGTACAGCTCCCAGATTACCATTTCTGGAATCTAGCACCGGATCTAGGCCATGCTGATGCCATTCTACACATGCGTTTTGCATTATCTTGCTGCTCCAGAACCAAGACAACGCTTAAAGATACGTCAGTTACATGCCGTACCGCACCATTGAAGGTAAATATCTTTTAAGTGGCTTGCCTCCAAGCGCGAAAAATTCACAGCGCGTAGCAAACGCCCCTGGCTTTCTATTTGCTTCACGGGCGCAGAAAGCCCACGAGTGCGGCACAGCAGTCGTCCGACGAGGAAGTTCCTCGCAAAAGCTTCACGCGGAGGCGGTGCTCTGGAAACTTTCCCAGTATTCTACGCATGGAGGATTCTAGGTCACTCTAACCGTGCTGGTGTTCCATACCGCCCTGTGAATCGCCGCATGGCTCCCATTGGTCCAGTTAATGCAGCCGCTCTTTTTGACGTTAGCGCCAAGGCGCCATTCAGTTCCGGCCCTTTCGGACAGGCGATACGTTAGGAGAGTGGCGGCGCGCATGGTTGTTTACGTCGTCATGACAACAGGAATGGCAACCGCGTGGCACCTCCTCTCCAAAGCAACTTTTTAAAAATTATTAGACCGACTTGTCCGGTTCACTACACCCATGTCGCATGCGCAGATTTTCCTTTCTTTTGTTGCTCTTGCCTGTGCCTGCGGCGCGTACTTTATGCACGCGCGCTAGACCACTAAATATCTTCTTTCTTTTTTTTTCAAATACACACCGAATGCACGGCATACCACGCGTGAGTACACAAATAACGTCAATGCGTCCTTCAAAGCATAAAGACACATTGGGGTTGCTTGTTCCGGATTCCACTGCTGTGAAGACAGAACTCCGTACGGGATACAATAAAAGAGCGCGCTGCTCTGTAGATAAGAACTCTGCTTCTAACTTTTGTAGTTGCTGGCATGCACTACGGTGTTCTGTTGCTCGATGTTGTCTTGCCCGCGGCGATGCACTGAACCAGTTTGTTTCATGTTGTCTCGTCTACGTGCCGTACCCTCATCGTTGATAAACGTGGGGCAAGCTCCGAACGCTGTTCAAGTTGGTGACCGCTCGAAGTCATGAAGTTATTTAAATATAAAGCGTTAGTAATGCAATGACTAAGTTCATTCCGTTCTCTAATTGTTTTAGAGAAGTATGGATATTTAAAGCAATTTGAGGTAGAGGTGTATTGATTATGTGTTCTAGAGTGCTTGTGGCGTGTTGACCTAGAAACGTTCAAAGAGTTTCATACGTATTTCTCAATGGTTTTGTCATCATGAATAAATTGAAACAAGAACTTTAGTCGTGCTAGCTTTGCCCGACTTTTCAGTCCTAATAAACCGGCTCTTTTCAATAATTCAGTCGATGAATCTGTTAACTTGTACTTATTATAAATGAACCTTATTGCTTTCCTTTGCAGGCCCTATTATGAGTGCTTTTGTGTACGTAAATCAAACAATACAGGCGTGCTCAAGCACTGGTCGAACAAACATATTGTAGGCCAGCAGATTTGCATCTGCTGGCGCAAGACGAAGGAGTCTTCACAGAAAGGTGAGTCATTCTTGTGCTCAGCATATACATTGATTTTAACTTGAGGTTATGCTGTTAACATGGGTTGTCTACCGGAGAGCGCGTGTTAAAAGTGTCACCTAAATATTGACAATAAAATACAAAAGTGAGAGAGATGTTATTATTAATGTAAGTAAAATCAGATATCTGTTTCTTTCTGCTTACATTTAGCGTTACTGAAGTTTGGACATTTAGATTCATCTGCCACTCCTAACACCAAGACAAGGTAGAATTTTGTATATGGGGATCATCATTGCAATTAATTGCGCCATACGAACAACAATTGGAAGCGAATAGACAAAGGTTACCATGGGATCGGGAAGGCATATCCTCTATTTATATTGAAAACAAAACTGGGCCCAAAACACGGCCTTGGCCCACTCCTGATGTAAAAGGTGCTAACTTGGAAGCTTCGTTATGAATATACATGAATTGTGAGCGACAGAGGGCGGCACACTCAATCATGATTGCACTCGCTCACATTCACTCTCAGTCATTTCAAAGGCGTGAGTGCGAGTGAGTGCCTCCTGACATTCCCTCTGGCTTACAACCACGCACAGGACATAACTTCTGCGTGAAGAGTGTCGTTAGTCCAAACTCACGAGCTGCTATAGCTCAACTATTCTGTATCGCTGTAAATAATGCTTGGATAGGAATTGTCAATTTTAAATCGATGTCTTAGGAATCCGAAAAGAGCTGCCCTAGACCAGTGCAGCTGGCGTTCTTTCATTTCGTACGTCATCGTGTGAGACATCAGGCGAGCCACCTATAAAAGAAAAACGCGGAACCTCATAAAGAAAAGGGTATAGAAAGAACAGGGAAAGGAAAGGAGGTTAACTATGGACCCGTCCCATTGGCTATCGCAAACACATGGACAGAAATAACTTAATGGTAATTTAGCGGTACATAAGAAAGGAATGCAGTAGGCATTGCGTCCCACTTGACACAAACACACACACACACACACACACACACACACACACACGCACGCACACGCACGCACGCACACACACACAGACACACACGCACACACACACACACGCGCGCACGCACGCACACACGCACACACGCACACACGCACACAGACACATGAGCGAGAAAGGGCGTCAGCGTCCGTGTGTTTGCGGCCGGAACGGTAGAGAAAGCGGATGCCGTACTCCTGTACCTTAAGGGCCCAGTGAGCAAGTCGGCCAGATGGGTCCTTAAGGGTAGACAACCAACAAAGGGCGTGAAGGTCAGTGACGACATTGAAAGGGTGACCATACAAATAAGGACGAAATTTCCCAAGAGCCCAAATAATGGCTAAACACTCTTTCTCTGCAACAGAGTAATTAGCCTCGGCCTTTGTCAGAGTTCGGCTCGCGTCGGCAACGACATATTCATCAAACCCCGCTTTTCGTTGCGCGAGTACGGCGCCAAGTCCGACGCCGCTGGCGTCGGTGTGGACATCTGTCGGCGCTGCAGGATCGAAGTGGCGGAGGATAGGTGGCGAGGTTAGCAGACGGCGTAATTTCGTGAAGGCGTCATCACAGGCGGGCGACCAAGCGGAAAGGCTGTCAGGGGTGCATTATGGAAGCGAAATTTCGAATGAAACGTCGGAAGTATGAGCATAAACCAAGGAAACTTTGAAGCTCCTTTAACTTCTTTGGTTGCGGAAAGTCGGTGACAGTGCGGAGCTTGGCTGGATCCGAAAGGACGCCATCTCGCGATACAACATAGCCAAGAATAGTGAGCTTTCGGGCGCCGAAACGAGAGTTTTTTCAGTTAAGTTGAAGTCCCGCGTCAGTAAGGCATTTCAGAACTTGCTCAAAACGACTGAGATGCGTTCGGAAATCAGCGGAAAAGAAAACTACGTCATCCAGGTAGCATAAACATCTGTTCTATTAGAGGCCGTGTAAAGTATTGTCCATCATTCTCTCAAAAGTGGCTGGAGCGTTACACAGGCCGAAAGGCATTACGATGAATTCGTAGAATCCGTCAGGTGTTACAAATGCTGTTTTAGGTCGATCAGATGGTGCCAAGGGGACTTGCCAGTATCCGGAACGTAAATCCAGCGAAGAAATGAATTCAGCTCCCTGCAAACAGCCGAGGGCGTCGTCGATGCGCGGTAACGGGTAAACGTTCTTGCCCGTTATCTTGTTCAGACGTCGGTAGTCGGCGCAGAATCGAATAGAGCCATACTTTTTCTTAACGAGGACGACCTGTGATGCCCAGGGACTGTTGGAAGGCTGCACAACGCCACGCTTGAGCATGTCAGCAACCTGGTGGTCAATGACACGGCGCTCAGAGGTGGATCCTCGGCAAGGGCTCTGCCGTAAAGGTGCATGACTGCCGGTATCTATCTGGTGAAAAACGGTCGATGTGCGGCACAAACCGGAAGCATGGCTGTCGAAAGAAGCGCTGAACCTCTGCAGGAGAGCAATAAGCTGGCTTCGTTCTGATTATGACGTGCCATCGTCGATGGAGCAGTGGAAAGCGTCGAGGAATGACTGATCAACCGCAGAGTCACAAGTAAGTGCGCCAAGGCCCGCCCAAGTAGAAACGGCAGGTTCGTCGAAGATGCAAAAGGTGTCGACCGGTTGAACAATGCCTAAGAATTCACCATGAAATAAAGCTAAAGGGCAGGCCGTGGAATTGTCGACGACCATTTCCGTGACGCCATTGCAAAGGGTAAGGAGAGCAAAGGGCAGCGGAGAACATCGGCGGCGAATGAACAGCTCAGAAGGCGTAAATAGCACAGTGGCATCAGAAATAGCGGCGCACGACACAGGCACAAGCAGGGAGGATCGTGGAGGGACGGAATTGTCTTCGGAAACAAACAGTTTAACACCAGAAGGGTCGTTTTCGATAGTCTGGACGTCGGGAAGTGCAGAAAGTTCGAGTTCGGCGTGACAACAGTCAATAACGGCGTTATTATTTGCAAGGAAGCCCCAGATTAATATGATGTCATGGGAACACGTGGGCAGCACGACGAATTCGACGGTATACAGTAGACCTTGAATGAAGACGCGAGCAGTACAGGCAGCGAGAGGCGTTATATTTTGAGCGTTCGCGGTTCGAAGGGAGAAGTGGGAGAGAGGCGTCAAAACCTTTCGTAGTGTGCGGCAGAGTTGGGCGGAAATTACGGATATGGCGGGTGCCAAGACGGCGATTCCTTCGACAGAGACTTCAGTTACGTTGGCTGGAGAGGGACGAGGACTTGGGCATTGCGACGTGGATGCAGTTCGTGCCTCGGGAACTGTGGTCATCAGTTTTCCTGCTCGGTGGATACGGGACGCGCCGCATCGGAGAAAGCGAGCGACGACGGGGAGATGGTGAGCGGCGAGTAGAGGCGGTTGGACGGTCAGGGGAAAAGGAAGAGGTAGGAAGGCTGGAAGGCGACGAGGAAAACGGAGCGGGGAAAGGTGGCGCTCGCCGGATGTTCTGAAGAGGAAGCATGCCATGACGACAATGGCGCGCCACGTGACCAGCACCACCGCAAGCAAAACATATTGGGCGGTCATCGAAGGTGCGCCACTGGTGGGAGTAAGGTCCGAGTCGCTGTTGAAGATTCGGAAAATGCTGTCGGTTGGGCGGTGGCATAGGAGGAAAATGCCGTCGGTGGTCGATGCATAGAGGGCGACAGGGCCGTTTGTGGACGAGATCGGGAAACTGCTTCAGCGTAAGTGAGAGGAGCCGTGACTGGCGTCTGCTCAATGGCTGGTGGAATGGCTTGAGATACTTGTTCGTGAATGAAGTCGCGGATCGTAGGATGCAAAGCAGGTGGTGGTTCCTGGACAGAAGATATCAAAGATAGCTGGCGGGCGACCTATGCGGGAAAGCATTCCTGAATTTTTACGAAGAGAGCAGCATGGGTGTCGTCGACTCCAAGGCTTGATAGAGAGTCGGCGGGTGGGGTGGGACGTCGTGTGTGAAGCCGTTGCCTGCGCAACTCGTTGTAACTCTGGCACAATTCTATCACTTTGGCGACAGTGTGAAGACTCTTAGATAATACTCTTGAAATGCGTCGTCCTGAATACCCTTCATTATATGTTTGATCTTCTCCCCCTCTGACATCGACGCATTCACCTGTTTGCAAAGGTCGACAATGTCCTCAATGTAGCTCGTGAAGTTTTCTCCGGCCTCTTGGGATCGTGTGCGCAAACGTTGTTCTGCACGAAGCTTTCTTACTGCAGGCCGACCGAAAACTTGGGTAAAGTTGGTCTTGAAGACCAACCACGAAGTGAGGTCGGCTTCATGGTATAGAAACCATAGCTTCGCAACGTCCGTAAGATAGAATGCGACATTTCTTAACTTGGTAACGTCCTCCCACTGGTTATGGTGTCTCAGTCGCTCATAAGACAAGATCCAATCTTCAACGTCTTTGTCATCTGTGCCCAAGAAGATAGGGGGATCTCGCTGACGCAAGGCACCGGCACAAACCAAGGTGGCCGGCGCCGTTGGAAGAGCTGGAGGAGTGCGTGCGTCGTCGGGCATGATGGGGGGTAGAGTGCGACTCCGAAGTTCCAGGGTGGTCAAAACCCAGCACGTCCACCACTTGCTAAGAGATTTATTAGCAACGGGCGCGAACGGGTAGCCTTCACAAGCGTTCGGCGAAAGACAGCAACCACGAGCTCATGCCGGTAGCGATGGTGCTCTGGCGCAGGCAGGCTACCCTTCTTCGTTACAATATATATATATATAGTTGAAGGAACGAAGCACACTTACGAAAATTGCATTTTGCGCACTTACGCTTGCACTTGATAAACTGCATTTACGCAATTGCATGTAAAAACGCAATTTTCGTAAGTGAGCTCCATTTCTTCAACTACCTATGCACCGGACCTACATAACTTTTCCTTGTAATATATATATATATATATATATATATATATATATATATATATATATATATATATATATACACACACACACACACATATATATATGTGTGTGTGTGTGTGTGTGTGTTGTGTTGTGTGTGTGTGCGTGTGCTTTTCATAGTTTTCCCGCCCTTTCTCTACCTCTCCCACATGTCCAGCTGGTGAGACTTCACACGCAACACTTCTTCGCCCTTGCATACTCCTAATACTACTTATCAGACTACTATAGAGATAAGAAAAAATGAAGACAATAGAAGTATTAAGTGGGAGCGAGGGTGAACGCACTCGGAAGAAGAATGGCTGCTAACCGTCACAAGCATTCGCACACAGTGATGTCGCAGTCAAGAAGCACCGTTGTTCTATTGTGGTCTTAGCTTCCAATAGTGCTTAGTAAAACTTCTCATGATACTTTACTCCGAGAGGGAAAGGCTGTCAAAGAGGCTAATAGTTGCTCACAGCGTTGAGTGTGGAAGGGTGCACAAAAGGTGCTATACTGTTTCATCAGCCAGAGAAATTGCACGCCGCGATGTTGGCATTCCTAAGAAATTGTATATGCGATGGCCAGGCATATGCAACACAGCAACATTGTTTTCCGACGGAAGAGTCCAGGTGGGGGGGGGGGGGGGGAGCGTGATTATGGAGAAGAGACGCTATATATATTGTGCGGCTATTTCGGTTTCAATGAATAAATGCATTAAGAAAAAGGAGAACCAAGTCTCAGTGGAAGCATGTCTACGCAGATCGGTAAAAGAGCGAGGTACAAAAAGAGTATTTATAGAGTACGGATGGCAGGCGAAATAGCAGTTAAGGGTCAAGAGAATATAAGCCGTAATTTGTGAAACTGGACGAATTTCAGCGCAAATGTTCGATGTTGCGAGAGAATGATTCCAGTCACCGCCCAGCATCCGTCCTTTGCGGCGGTATAATCAGCCGCCGTCTATGATGAAAAACCTTTACTGAATACGAATCCTTACAAATTACTTATTCATCGGCCATAGCTCACTGCGTACACCTTAGTGACAGCCTCTGTCGATTACAAATGCGCTGTCGCCACAAGGTATGACCATAACGTGACTCTTGCGGTTACAGTTGCCATACTCGTGTCTTTTTTCATTGCGGGATAATAAAGACATACGTTTATGAACACGTTAGAAAACAGACACTTTAGAACAGCGTTTTTCACCATACATGCACACAACGCTAGCATCTTTGCAGCATGTTAGGGCGCTCATCCCTTCGCGGCAGAGTTTATTGTACCCGAACGCAAACATAGTAAGGCGTTAGAAGACGGGGTGCCGACTTGGGCTCCGTGCCAAACACTATCAAGCCAGCGCATTCTATTGGAAGCCATGCCATCGTTTCTATGTAAGGACGCTATATACTTAAACTTCTGGAGTGCCAGTCCCAGCATACGCCTACGGGAGCGCAGAAGCCTCCGGCGGCCATACTGGTAGAGGATGAGCGCGGCTCCAGCACATACGCGGCCATGGTATAAGTGCCGCGCTCCCTAAGCTTGGGGTCATGGTGAAAAACAAAATTGATTCCCTGATATAAGTGTATCTATACGCCATATTATGAGGTTGTTATCGAAAACACAAATGTGTCATGGTGGCAGGTGCCTTGTTTTCTGTGTGTGAAAGAGCTGATAAACAGCCACCCGCCGTGGTTGCTCAGTGGCTATGGTGTTGGGCTGCTCAGCACGAGGTCGCGGAATCGAATCCCGGCCACGGCGGCCGCATTTCCATGGGGGCGAAATGCGAAAACACCCGTGTGCTTAGATTTAGGTGCACGTTAAAGAACCCCAGGTGGTCAAAATTTCCGGAGTCCTCCACTACGGCGTGCCTCATAATCAGAAAGTGGTTTTGGCACGTAAAACCCCAAATATTACTATTATTATTACTGATAAACAGCCATGTTTTCTGCTTTCGTCATTCAGTAACCTGGGCGGGCAAAGACAGTGCGATGCCATTTCGTCGATCCGTGTTGCCAGCCCGTTTTGGCAGCAACGCGACCTCGAAATTTAGTGTATTTATACATTTGTTAAAAAATTTAAATTTGTGTATGTGAGTGTTCAAGTCCCTGATGATGAAGCTGTTTCTGCTTTAAAGGTAGGAATGAGCGTTTTAGTTTAAGGCTAGAAAACAAGAAATAAATACAACGCCATGTCTAGTTTTTGTCCACCGTTTGAGTTTTAACCGACGAGAGACAGTGAAAAGAAATTTACAATAACGCTAATGTGACGATCTCCACGCAGGCGGAAGACTACATACGCTCTGATGAGAGTAGCCTGCCAAAGTTCAGATCACGTGTCAGCTAGCGGATGAAGCAATCTTTTCTTTTTTTCGTTTCCCTGTTCGTTCTGCCTGTGCCTGCGGTGACAACGAGAAGTGAGAAGCCGCATATATGGAAAATGGCGGGGAGTGGCGGTAGCGCAGTGGCTAGCGCTCCCAGGTCCCAAATGCAGATTGCTGCAGATACATGGACTCGTATCCGAATGGTGGCGGTTGTGAGGAAAGCTTTCTGAATTCTCTGGTGATGACGAAGATGAGACAAAGGCGGCGGCCTGACGACAACAGTTGACGTCAGTGTGACAGAATAAGTATGCATGCCAGGTCGCATCTTAAGCCGAAAATATATTCAGAGTAGTGCGGCCGCATGTCGCCACGACTACACGTGACTGTACGCCAACAAAAATGAAATTTTTTTGAGACTGCGAATTTATATACTTTACATTGGCGCTCATTATTAGAGTACGTTCTTTCGAAGAGGGAAAACGCGGCTTCCATGTCCACGGTAAAGTTGATTTAGGCGCCTTCAATCCCATGGCCGTTGCATCGTTGCGGACTTTTTTTGCGATCGTAGTTGACAAAATGGGCTACAATAGATTGTGAATGCCGGCGGCTGATGAACGGCACGAAGGCAGAAGCTAGCAGAATGCCTATGGCAAATAAAATGAATTTTTGAACTCAACATTGAGTTGGCGTGCTATGGTTAAAACATCTATCAATATTCTCCCACAATATGAACAGAGGTCGAGAAAGATATGCCGTAACTCCACTAGAGTGTTCTAAGTATGCGGACAGAGTAATATAGTAAACGGAACGAGCGGAGACTCCCTTAGGCCCCCGCTACTGACTTTGGCTCTTACCGCACCAAGCGGAATCGGCGAAACGCACCGGCCTCTAAGATAGCCACGGCATGCCGCCGAATCCCGGACGCCATGATGTCATGGCGTGATGATGATGATAATGTGTGTGTGTGCGTGTGGCTGAAAGCACTAACATTGCATGCATCATGAATTTCTTGCAGCCGCTTGCGCCACTGTTTACATCTGCCGAAGGAAGGCGCACCACGCTGTTGTTTCACTTTGTTAGCGGAAGGAAGACGAAGACGACGAGTGATAGGCTCGCTTCCGAACGCCCGTCTGTAATTTTAAGTCTTTTTTAGCAAGTGTGGAGCTCGTTTTTACTCTTTGTGCACCTCTTTCACCGAACGCCGGTCTGGGGGTCACCGTCCTGCAAGAGAAGCACAGCAAGCGGCTCCCGAAACGCACCGGACCGAAGCAGCGAGGCGAGGCAACTGTCGCAACTTAGAGACAATTGAGCACGTATTACTAGAATGCCCCGCGTACCGCGACGAGAGACAATTTTTTGAGCACCAAATGGACATGATTTGCCCCGAACCGTTAACGTTACCGACCATCTTAGGTCCAATGCCCGGCCCTTCAAAACAGCGACGGGTTTTGGATTTATTGTTCAAATACCTGACAGAAATTGGTCAAACAGGAAAGCTTTAAGAATTGCATCCTTCCTATACAAAAGCCTAAATTTACCCGCCATGTCACCTGTAAAAATTAGTATCAGGTCCAGTCGGACATTTCATATTTATTTTTATCCTTTTTTTTTCTCCCACTCTTATCCGGAATCTTTTAATCCCATTCCCCATCCCTATACAGAGTAGCATGCCAGCGGTTATATACGCGCCGGCAAAATTCTCTGTTTTTCTAATAAAGAGCCCTCTCTCTCTCTCTCACTCACTTTGTTAGCTTTAAAAAAATTAAATTATGGGGTTTTACGTGCCAAAACCACTTTCTGATTATGAGGCACGCCGTAGTGGAGGACTCCGGAAATTTCCGCCACCTGGGGTTCTTTAACGTGCACCTAAATCTAAGTACACGGGTGTTTTCGCATTTCGCCCCCATCGAAATGCGGCCGCCGTGGCCGGGATTCGATCCCGCGACCTCGTGCTTAGCAGCCTAACACCATAGCCACTGAGCAACCACGGCGGGTTTTTGTTAGCTTTATTTAAATTGCTATTTGTTATGGTTCAAACTATAACATTGCGCGACAATCATGCCAACTGGTACTGAGGAAGAAAAGTTGTGTGTTTTGTGAATTGGTACTCAATAATTCCTACAAAATAGCATTGCAAATAAATGTGCCATATTGCTTCTATATATCAGGCTTATTGGACAGCCATGAAAATGAGAATAGCAGACAAGAATTCATGTGTGACGTTTAATGGTGCAAGGGCCAGCTATGCCCAAAGAGCGCCATGATATATGAAGAGGAACTGTGTAAGCAAAATATATGAATTGATAAACCTATGTTGCCGATATAGATCTGTGGTCGCTTTAACCCGTTAAAGACCAGCGTGACCATATGGTCACGTTAGTCTGCACAGTAGATTTCAATTAATTAAGATTACCAAAACGGCACCAAAATCGCCTTTGACGTGCCGTTTGACAGATTAGAGTTCCCTTTATAGATACCAAGTGGCAGCAGCTCTAAGTCTTGTTGTGGGAGCCCCTCGCAAATGCAGGAATAAGTGTTGCTCTGCGAGTTGCGTTGCCACGCATCGCTCCTAGGGGTAAGTGTGTTTTTTTTTACTACTTGTTTAAGCAATAGTCAGATATCCTCACCTCCGTATTGCTCTTTGAATATGTGACCTTCGATGAGCATTTGTGAAAGAATAATGTTTGATTTATCCATGAACGTGCGTGTTATCTTGCGCGTTGCCATATGGTCACGCTGGCATTTAAGCTACCTAACGTTTTATGTTGTTTAACTGCATTCTCATCTCGTGCACGGCTGCTGGCGCGTTCCCACAGTGGTTATTTCTTATTTTATTGTCTGAACAGGTTGATGTTGGACGAAATACCGAAGCAGTCATAGAGGAACATGATGACGTGTCAGTGGTTTATATCGAGCCGCCAGAGGCTAGCACCTATTCGGATGAAAACTCGGCCGATGAAGGCTCAGGTGGTCTCATTGACATTCTAAGCAGGTGGTAGCTATTAGCCGGCGCTGAAACTGTTTTCCCTGACGGACGCCGCATTGGTGGATGCGACTCAGACGATGACGACCCCGGCGAGCAAGGTGACAGAATATCAGAGGTTTCTTCTTCTGTAGTTGATGCGGCCATTCCGGCAAAATTATCCACTGCTTCTAAGTGGACGAAGGATGATCTCCAGACAAGCCTTGGCATATTTCCCGACTCAAACTTTGCTGCTTACAGGGGCTTTTCACTTGTTGAGTTGTTCGATCTTTTTGACAATGCCGTACTCGATAGGGCAAGTACTGGTATGTTGAGAAGAAGCAAATCAAGGTGGCCCATCCGAACACTGTTGCTAAGTACAAGATTTATAGGAGGTACGGACCAGATGGATGCAAATGCAGGCGCCTAGAGGATTGCAATCCGTGGCAAAAAGTGGCGGTGGCCGATTTTCACTTCACTTTGCGATGTATCTATCAGCAACGCTTAGGCGTTGATTCGTAGCACAGCGTTCAACGTCACGCAGGTGGAATTCCGCAGGCAAATTGCTCAAAGCTACCTGATGCGATGGAACAATCAGCCTAGAGGACCTGGTCAACGCAGAATACCAAAGACTGGTGATGTCTTGACTGGTACACGGTATGACCAAGTGGCCCACTTTGGTGCACCAATACCTAATGGCAAGAGGTGGAGGTGTGCATGAGATAATTGCAACCGCGCGCTGCACAAATATGACGTCCACATGTGTATTCGATTATATATATCATATTGACACGTATACTTATCTTTATGGGGCAACCACGTTTCGCAGCCTAACAAACGTAATCGCACAGCGTGGGACGCGCCTGTATGTATCCGAAGTTTCTGGAACGTTATCGATGCTTCTATCCGCTGTCTATTGTCGCCGAACGTTATGTTATCTGATTTCATCACCTGACGCGAATGGTGCAGAACTTTGTGGAAGGCACGCGGGTCCGAACGATTAGCCTGGAACACTCGATGACTGCTCTATAAAAGCCGACGCGCTTCACCCGCTGATCAGATTTCCGACGATCGCCGAGCGTGTTCGCCGCTATCGTTGTGCTTTAAGTGTAGCCTGTTTTGTGGGCACAGGTTCGCCCAATAAAAGTTAGTTTTCTTGTTCATAGTATTGCTACTGTGTTATTCAACGTCACCACCACGTGACATCTGGTGGAGGTGCTTTGCGTTCATGTACCGGACGCCCCCGACAAGCCGTGATCCAAGCCCGGACCGCAAAGAGAAAACCAACGCAGTCCCGGAGCATCGAGCAAGCCGCCGTCTTCAACAGCTGCCCCCGGAGCACGGACTTCTACCTGAGAAGACCAAAAAGATTGTGGACAAGGCAACCCCAATGGAAGCTCCAGCGTCCCCCATCATGCTGCAGCAGCCCAGGGACCCTCCGACGTTCCGAGGATCAACATTCGAGGACCCGGAAACCTGGCCCGAGACGTATGAGAGGGTCGCTACGTTTAACAGTTGGGACAGCGACGACAAGCTGTGGCATGTCTATTTCGCACTGGAAGACGCCGCCAGGACCTGGTTCGAAAATCGAGAAGCCACTTTACCGACATGGGACCTGTTCCGAAGCGGCATCTTACAAACGTTTACAGGCGTCGTACGAAAAGAGCGAGCCCAAGCACTACTAGAAACCAGAGTGCAGCTGCCAAACGAGACGATCGCGATCTTCACGGAGGAGATGGCCCGTCTTTTCCGGCACGCCGACCCGGAAATGTCAGAGGAGAAAAAAGTCCGCTTCCTGATGCGGGGCGTCAAGCAAGAACTTTTAGCAGGACTTATTCGTCACCCGCCGAAGACCGTAGCTGAGTTTTCTGCAGAGGCATCGACGATCGAGAAAACTCTGGAGATGCGCACCTGGCAATATAACCGCCGGGGGCTCACGCCGCAGTACGCCATCCAAGGACTGGATTCCGGCGACCTTCAGGAGACCATCAGGGCCATTGTGCGCGAAGAACTGCGCAAGGTTCTGCCTTCGTCGCAGCCCCAAGTGGCTTCGATCGCCGACACCGTGAAAGAAGAAGTTCAGCGATCGCTTGGAGTTCCCGAGTTACAACCACAATCATCGCAACCCCAGCCAGAAGCGATGACCTACGCCGCCGTCGCCCGCCGTCAAGGTCCCCCTCCACGACCGCGCCAGGGCCCTGCAACGCCGCAATTCCGTCGACCACTGCCGCCGCCGCCAGCACGCCCACCCGTCGCCCAGCGCAGCTACCCGAGGAAAACAGACATTTGGTGAGCCCCCGACCACCGCCCGCTCTGCTATCACTGCGGAGAAGCCGGCCATGTGTATCGCCGATGCCCATACCGCAACTTGGGACTGAGAGGGTTCGCCGTCAACGCGCCGCGTCCACAGCTTGGAGAGCGCCCACGTGACATCGCCGACTACCTCGCCGCTACTCAATGGAGCCCTCGATGACCGTCCCGTTCGCCGTCACCAGGCCGCTACCTGTCGCCGCAGCGCCGACGATATACCGGCCCAGCCCGGGGCGGCTCTGCGAGCCCATATCCGGAAAACTAAAAGCAGCAACCGATCGAGGTGCGGTTGCTGTCCGTCGAACTGACGAAGATCCTCCGCCACCGACGAAGACGACAAAGAAACGATCTCGACGACATAAGGACGACACACCGCCGTCCCGACGAAGTCAGGAAGCCAAGACTACACCGATGAAAGACGACTTGACGACGCACCGTTCCAGCTTTAGTTCAACACGACGCAGCCGTGATCCGACGCCAAGACGTAACTGCAACGGCAGACAAAGAACCACCGACCTCGACGTGCTTCTCGACGGCCACAAAGTTACCGCCTTAGTGGACACAGGGGCTGATTACTCCATCATGAGGGGACATATCGCCGCCCAGTTGAAGAAGGTTAAGACTGCATGGAAAAGCCCTCAAATTCGGACCGCAGGAGGACACCTGATTACGCCGACTGGAATCTGCACGGCAAGAATAACCATTCATGACCGGACTTACCCAGCCACCTTCGTTATCCTCCAACAGTGTTCACGAGACGTCATTCTCGGTATGGACTTCCTGAACCAACACGGCGCAATCATCGACCTGAAGTCGAAGTCAATAACGCTGTCGGAAGATCAAGCGATACCGCCGGAAAGCCCTCGTAGTCACCACGCCTTGAGGGTGCTCGAAGATCAAGTGAGCATCCCGCCTCGCTCCAGCATTTTCATTTCGGTCGGCACCGAAACACCCGCTGACGTAGAAGGCGACATCGAAGGCGACCAACGTCTACTGCTCGACCGTGAAATTTGCGTCGAAAGAGGGATCGCTCGACTGCACGGAGGAAACACGAAGGTGTTGCTGACAAACTTCAGCCAGGAGTTCAAGCACATCAACAAGGGCACGACGATCGCATACATCGAGGAAATTCAGGAATCCAGCGATGCGTTTGTCCTCTCGGATTCTGTCACATCTACCCCGACGACCGTAGTTCCCGAGCCAGACTTCGACATAAATCCAAGTCTCCCCGTGATTAAGAAGCAACAGCTCAGAAGTCTGCTTCGAAGATACAAAGACTGCTTTTCGACGTCATCGAGGATTCGACAAACCCCAGTCGCAAAGCATCGCATAATAACCGAATAGTGCGCTCGACCACTCCGCCAGAGCCCTTACAGAGTTTCGACGCGAGAACGCGAAGCTATAAGACACCAAGTCGACGAAATGCTGCGCGATGACATCATCCAGCCATCGAAAAGCCCGTGGGCCTCTCCAGTAGTTTTACTTAAGAAAAAGGACGGAACCCTACGTTTCTGCGTCGATTATCGTCGATTGAACAAAATCACGAAGAAAGACGTATACCCCCTCCCACGGATAGACGACGCATTGGATCGGCTCTGCAATGCTAAATACTTCTCATCGATGGACCTCAAGTCTGGCTACTGGCAAATAGAAGTCGACGAAAGGGATCGCGAAAAGACCGCCTTCATCACGCCAGACGGCCTCTACGAGTTCAAGGTTATGCTATTCGGACTGTGCTCGGCGCCTGCAACGTTCCAGCGCGTCATGGACACGGTATTAGCAGGATTGAAGTGGCAGACCTGTCTCGTTTACTTCGATGGCATCGTCGTCTTCGCCGGAAATTTCGACGATCACCTCAAGCGGCTTGCGACAGTAATAGAAGCCATCAAGTCGTCAGGGCTTACTCTGAAGCCGGAAAAATGCCGCTTCCCTTACGATGAGCTTCTGTTCCTAGGCCACGTAATCAGCAAATCTGGTGTCCGTCCAGACCCGCAAAAGACAGCTGCAATCGCACAGTTCCCGCAACCCATCAACAAGAAGGCAGTGCGTAGAGTCCTTGGCATGTGTGCCTACTATAGGCGCTTTGTCAATGACTTTTCACGCATCGCCGAGCCGTTGACAAGTCTAACTAAATGTGAAGTTGAGTTGAAGTGGGAAACGCCGCAGTCCGACGCATGCAGTCGCCGCCGGTACTTGCGCACTTCGACGAGTACGCCGATACAGAAATCCATACTGACGCCAGCAGCCTAGGCCGCGGTGTTGTTCTAGTCCAGAGGAGAAACGGAGTCGAACAGGTGATAGCTTACGCTAGCAGGTCGCTGTCAAAAGCGGAAGGCAACTATTCTACGACCGAAAAGGAATGCCTCGCCATCGTTTGGGCTACAGCTAAATTTCGCCCTTATCTTTATGGCAGGCTATTCAAAGTTGTCAGTGACCATCACGCGTTGTGTTGGCTAGCGAATATAAAGAATCATTCAGGACGACTAGCGCGGTGGAGCCTCAGACTACAAGAATACGACATCACTGTCACCTACAAGTCCGGACGAAAACACTCCGATGCCGATTGCCTATCACGCGCCCCCATTGACCCGCCCCCGCAAGATGACGAAGATGACGACGCCTTCCTTGGAATGATAAGCGGTGAACGGTGAACAGCAACGGGCAGACCCGGAGCTAAAAGGCCTCGTGGAATATTTGGAAGGGCACACCGACGTTGTCCCCAGGGCATTTAAGCGCGGATTATCTTCCTTCACGCTTCAAAACAATCTACTCGTGAAGAAGAACTTTTCACCAGTCCGCGCCAACTACCTTCTTGTTGTCCCATCAGGACTTCGTCCAGAAGTATTGCACGCCCTGCATGACGATCCTACCGCTGGACACCTCGGATTTTCCCGGACACTATCGAGGATACAAGAAAAGTATTATTGGCCGCGCCTGACCGCCGACGTCGCCCGTTATGTCAGAACATGCCGAGACTGTCAGCGACGCAAGACACCGCCGACAAGGCCAGCCGGATTACTACAGCCAATCGAGCCTCCTTGCCGACCATTCCAGCAGATCGGGATGGACTTGCTGGGACCCTTTCCGACGTCAACAACCGGAAATAAGTGGATCGTCGTGGCGACGGACTACCTCACCCACTTCGCTGAAACTAAAGCACTGCCGAAAGGTAGCGCAGCCGAAGTGGCGAAATTTTTTGTCGATAACATCCTGCTGCGACATGGCGCCCCAGAAATCCTCATCACCGACAGAGGAATGGCCTTTACAACGGAGCTCACTCAAGCCATTCTGAACTGCAGTCAGACAAGGCACAGTAGGACAACGGCCTACCACCCGCAGACGAATGGTCTTACGGAGCGGCTGAATAAGACCCTCGCCGACATGCTAGCGATGTACGTCGACGTCGAACACAAGACCTGGGATGCCGTCCTGCCGTACGTAACATTCGCTTACAACACGGCGGTGCAAGAAACAACACAGATCACGCCGTTCAAGCTGGTCTACGGCAGGAACCCGACGACGACGCTCGACGCCATGCTGCCGCACGTCACTGACGAGGAGAACGTTGACGTCGCTACCTATCTCCAGAGCGCCGAAGAAGCTCGACAGCTCGCCCGCCTGCGGATCAAAAACCAGCAGAGGACCGACAGCCGACACTACAACCTCCGACGACGCTTCGTCGAGTACCAGCCCGGCGACCGTGTTTGGGTATGGACCCCTATACGCCGACGAGGACTGAGCGAGAAGCTTTTGCGTCGCTATTTCGGACCGTACAAGATCATCCGACGTATTGGCGCGCTCGACTATGAGGTCGTGCCAGACGGCATTTCGCAATCACAGCGGCGCCGCTCACGACCTGAAATAGTCCACGTTGTGCGACTCAAGCCGTACTACCAGCGTTAATTAACTTTGGGGCTTCGCGTAACTGACCTTTGGACTTTGTTTCTTTTCGTTGTTTTGTTCCTTATGTTTAATAATTGTCCTTTTGTGTTTCGCTCTCTTATATTGGTAGCATCGGGACGATGCTTTTTAAGAGGGGGGTATTGACACGTATACTTATCTTTATGGGGCAACCACGTTTCGCAGCCTAACAAATGTAATCGCACAGCGTGGGACGCGCCTGTATGTATCCGAAGTTTCTGGAACGTTATCGATGCTTCTATCCGCTGTCTGTTGTCGCCGAACGTTATGTTATCTGATTTCATCACCTGACGCGAATGGTGCAGAACTTTGTGGAAGGCACGCGGGTCCGAACGATTAGCCTGGAACATTCGATGACTGCTCTATAAAAGCCGACGCGCTTGACCCGCTGATCAGATTTCCGACGATCGCCGAGCGTGTTCGCCGCTATCGTTGTGCTTTAAGTGTAGCCTGTTTTGTGGGCACAGGTTCGCCCAATAAAAGTTAGTTTTCTTGTTCACAGTATTGGAAGGAAGGAAATCAACTTTATTCAGGTCCTGCAGGCCACGAGAGCTTTGGGCTCTCATGGAGTGGGCGTCTCCCACGACGGAACCGGGAGGTTGAGTTTCCTGGCGGCGTCGTGGACCTGCTGGACGGCCCAGAGTTGGAGAGCGAGTTCTTCACTCCGGATTGCCTCTTCAAACTTGCGCTTGCCCTGGTCGTAGTTTACGTGAGCTTGCGAGCACGGCCAGAGTAAATGATGTACGTTAAGGGATGTATTGCAATTGGTGCAATGAGACTTGTCGTAGAGCTCGGGCATGTAATGGTGTAATCTGTTTTGAGTGGGGTATGTGTCTATCTGTAGCATTCTGAGTGTAACCCCTTGAGCTCGAGTGAGCGTGCGGTGTTGCGTGCTATACTGTCTGCGTTGTAGGTAGTAGTGTTTAGTGATTTCATTGTATGTAGTGGGCGCGTCCTTATTCTCCGAGTGGTTGGGTGAAGCCGCGCGGCATGCACAACACCCTGGAAGAAATTGCCGAAGCCCAGCAGCGCGCCCAGCTTGCTCGGCTTCACAGTATTGCTACTGTGTTATTCAACGTCACCACCACGTGACAATATCACACTAAATAAGTGCTCGACTATTCGCTATATATGTTTTTTGTGATGTTTCATGGGTTGAAATAAATGTTTTTAACTTCGCGTATTTTGCTGTATCGTAAGGGCCCAGTGTGACCATATGGTCACGGGCTATATTTCAAAAACTAGTTAGGCAAGTTTAATTATTTCTTGCATGTGAATTATTAGTATAAATGTAAGTGAAGATATGACATTTATTTAGAGATAGCAAGAAAATAAAGAAACCGGTCCGTAATGGGTTAAGGGGGCCTAAAAAGGGGTAGCTGTAAACTGCGTAAAATACAATAGCATCAAAATATTGACAAGATAACAAAGGGCACAAAGTTTCGGTATGAAGAATTTATATAATTGGATGCATAAGACAGTACTGCTTGCATGTGGCTCTTGAAGTAAAGCAAGAGCTGAGAGGCATGAACTGTAAAAGCTGATGTCAGTACAGGTTCAGCGTGAAAGGCGAGGCTTCGCTTGACCCAGACAAATGATTCTAACTTATTACCTTAATCTAAATACTATTTACGCTGAATTATTATTTCCCAAGACTGGACGAAGAGATGTGTCGCTCGACCGTAGTCGCAATCTAACCTGCGGATCGAGGCATCGGTGCATCAGATTTGAATGCTCCTACTTTGAAGCCCACTCGCTGGCGTTCGCGTGTCATTGAGAGTGTACACCAGTATTCGTTTCACGAGGGCAATCCGATAATATAACGCTCTTTTCCTACAGAATCTGTGGCAATAATTCGGATAGGTAAGGTACACTCAGGTGGGTCTTGAGCCATGCGACCACTATGGAACACTGGTTAGGTGTTAAATAAAGCTAACAGAAGAAAAATATATATTCTCGTACTTTTGCTTTGCGCATTAGCTGAAACATGGTGCGCCTGGTAGAAGGGCCCCGAAAACAGCACAGCAGCAATGACACATCTAAAGTTGAAACGCTAAGCACTTTACGATTACTCGTATTTCATAAACCAAGGTTTCGTGTTTCAATGTAGCCGTGCAGTCTAGAGGCCACTTCCACAACGGGCACCTTGTCGCAGCTGGTATTTAACATGACTGTAGGCGTGTCAACATTGAGTGCCCCAATGTCGCGCTATTTTCTTCAGTGGTTTCTCACATTCGACAGGCAAAATCTGTGCCGCAAGGCGCTAATCCTAAATGTTTTAGTACTTTTCATTCTAGACACCATGTCCACCCTGGCCTATCGGTTCGAAAATATTGAAAAATTATAAACCACTTTTTCTGTGCCGCTGTTTTTATTCCCGAACAACCTAGGAAACCGAGCTTGGTACCCTCGCCGCTCAGAAATGAAATCAGTAGCGCAAACTATTTTCTGCCATGCCTAATGTGAGGTACCGTACACTGTAAACAAAAGTTAGCCGACATTGGGGTTTTTGCGGCTCATGAGCTTTGAACACTACCTTGCACCAGAAAATTACTCTGGCATGAGGCAGTAAAATGCGTTACATTACATCGTTTTACTACCATCTCTGAGAAACGTAGTAAAAGGATGTCATGAGCCGGCTTTACGACGTACAGAGTTTTAGATCACGTGACCAAAAACCATCTATTGAGAGTTTAAAACCACGTGATCTGGAACCAACATGAAGATCACGTGATTAAATACTACCACTTTACTCCCCAAGGTCGCAAGCTCCGCCCAATTCCAGTTAAGCCTATGCTCGGCGACAGGCACGGCCGCGGCAGGAATGGCAAAGATCGATGCCGTGGCGGTGCATCCACCAGCGGAACGGCAGAACGTTGGAAACTTGGAACGCATGTACTACATACGTCGCGTAAGAGGTGGCTCAAGTGGACGCGGCTTCCTGCCGGCGCGCCGCCCGTTGCACGACCGACGAGCCAATCGACTGCATTGCGTCAGTGCGAACTCGTCGAAAAATAATGTTCCGATTCCTTTATGCACGGCGAACCGGCGTGGCCATGCTCGCATTCAGCGACAAAAATCGCCTCAAGAATCGTTCCTGGACCGATCCTCTCTACGGCAGGTAAATATCTTGCCGTTCGCGAGGGATACCGCCATCGGCCGGCAGCCTACAAACGGCGAGTTGTCGCGTCTGCTGCTCCGGCCGGAAGCAAGCGTGTCAGTCAAAGTTCATTGCCAAGCACAAGCCCACTTTTTCATGCTTCTACGAGCGAGAAAACGACTGTCTCTTGTCCACTTTGAAGCTGTGAACGGAATCGTCACGACCCACTGTAGCACAAAATAAACAAAACGTTGGTTAGTTGTAGTGACAGTCAATGGAAAGCCTCACGCACTAGAAATAGATGCGATCATGTCGAGCGGTCTCACCAATTCAAGGTGAGGGCACATAATCTCGTAAACACGACAGCTAGCGCTGTAGGAAGCGTGTATACGAGCGGTGATCATGAATTTGTGCTCAGTAGGCGTCAAAGAAGCCCGTAGGCCATCCACCATCGCAAGTAGACGGAGCTGCACAGACGGCGCGCTGATGGGCTCGTGTTCGCCAACTAAAGCGGGAGACACACGGTCCGATTCGGTGTCCGATCCGGCGTCCGACGCCCCTGAATGGCAGCCGGAATCGAGGTGTTTTGCCGTGCCGAAGCGCCGGATCGGACGTCCGGCGTGCGACAAACCGGGCAAATTTTCATCGTCCGATGTGTCCGACAACCGCACTCTCCGCACCGTCGTTTGGCCGCAGCAGGCCGGTTTCTCGCCGTCTTTTTTTTTTTTTTCCCCTTGCCTGCTGCAGTTTGTTGCCGACACGAAATAGTTACCAGTTCAATAAAGTTATCTCAAACATGTGCTTATTATGCAAAACAGCGCCTAGTACACTAGCACTAAGCTACCGTCGAAATCGGGAGCCGCGACGCGAGGGCCTTTCCGCGGACAAACAGCACACACGCACCGACCGTCCGAGCGAGGCTGCTCGCTTCGCTTGCACGTTTGCCCTTCGCAACGACTGCGTCGAGTAAACCAATTGTATTTGATTACGGGCTACCTAAGTGCACAGCGTTAATTGTTTTGGCAAAAATAAGCCCTCTTCATCGAGCTCGGGCTGAATCAAGCGCCGTCGGCCGCAGCGTCCGCCTAGCTATGCCTGCCGGCCGTATCGCTGGCTGTTACCGGAGCCGTCAGTGGACAACGCGCCGTCGTGAAGTGTTCTGTCACTTGCAGGGGCATAATTTTATTGACAGTGTTCACGTAAAGCGAAGCAGTGTTGTGCAGAGTTTTTATATTGTGTTTCTCGACGTGAATCTGAACTCAAGGTGTGTGTGTGGGGGGGGGGGGGGTAGGGGGGGCTGGATCTGGGCGGAGCTTACGCGCCGCTCGACCGTTCGGATACACGCACGTTGTATCGGACGCCGAATCGTACCGTGTGTCCCCTGCTTAAAGCTCGCTCATGGTACGGCGTTAGTCCGTGTATATTTTTTATAAATAAGGAAGCCTACCTAGGCACTGTAAACCCAACAATTGGGGCCTAAATGCCTGCCCTCCTCCCAGCTACAGTTTCGTTTAAGCGACAAAGTCTGATTTCGAAGGCCATGCTTTTGCAAACTGCATGCGACTGAAGCGGTTGCGAATCTTGAAGGCGACATCCGCTTCATTTTTTTTTTTATATATACAGTACATTTCCTTAAACTTCGTATAGAAAAGTGCATATTTATACAAAGTTAACACTTTTGGACCCAAGAAATTTGTTAAAGTGTGCCTACCGATTGTTGTTAGGAAAAAACACGTAATTTTCTCATTTACGACACATTTTTCTAAAAACCGCAGAGTGGCGCCACTGCAGTATTTGTTTGGTCGACGTACCACGTTAGTTGTCGTGAAGGCGGTATTTCAGTTATATTTTAGAAGTGCCTAGACAAAATGTGCTCCCTGTCGTGTGCAGTAACCATCGCAAACCCTCCGGACTCGTGTAACGCCGTTAGTTCGCCGTGTGTTTTGTGCGATCTACCAGTGTCGACAGTGAGCTGTCGTCTGAGCTGCCTTTGTTCTGCCGAGCTGCCCGACCGCGCTCCCGTTAAAAGTCTGATACTGGAGCTTCGAATCGTAGTGTATGGAAGGCTGTTGAAGGTTGTGCTTTTGTGGAGCTGGAGTTCATCGGAAGTTCTACAGTGCTTGCGCCAGAAAGACGTCGGTGCCTCGGTACTTTTGAGACGAAGGAGCGTTGGCCAAGTCTTTTTGAAAGGTAAGCAAGTTTGGCCCTTGCGCGCATTCTTGAACTTATGATTTACGTAATGAATGTTGTGTAACTAGCTAGAGCAAAGCGCTTTCTGATCGTAGGTTGGCCGTCTTGCTGTGCACATTTAGCAAGCAATTTCACGAAGGCTTCCTCTGATGTTACAGCGTACTTGCATTCTGCTGTAAAATATATGCTACCCGCCTTGATTGCTATGCCTGAATGGGCACACAATTATGAAAACACTGAAAGTTGCTGTTCGTTCGGTAGTTTTCTGGCAAGAAGTTATTCGTTATATATGCATTCCCGCAAGTACAGCACATGTGTGATGTATCCGTCGATGTATCATGGGCTTCGCGCGTTGGCACACGATTCCTATGTTTGACGCTTAAGCGGATAGAAGCTTGTATGAAGATTTTTGTATGTATACAGTTTGGTTTGGAGGACCACGTCAAGAGAACCTGTGTATTGTTTATGTTCTTGAGTGTCTTGGCGTATTTGTCTTCTATATTGCAAAACCGACATAGGCCGATATTACAGTAACGAAGTTTATTTTTAATCGAGACATTTCAGACACCGGCCTTTAAGAAAGACATAGACCAACCAATTCTTACGAACGGGATGCCAGCTCTTGCAATCGTAGGTTATACGGCAGTGCGTAATAAAGTAAGGACTGCGATTTTGTAGCGATACTTACCCTTCGATTCAATACCACTCTTGTCGCCCACCGCAAACGGCCGGCTGTTCCAGTACGTAGCACGGGCCGGGGCGGCGGTCAGACCACTAACGAATAACGAAAAGGAATAGCATCGCTACAAAATCGCGATCTAGCTTTCAGAATGCTTTTCATGTGCTCAATATTTTTGTGTAATCCAATGCGCCACGTTTTACTGCATATATTAGTTTTGTTTTTGATTGTCCTGGTAGCCTGTTGTTGCTGATTTCGTTCCTTCCTGAAACTTCACTTGTTACAAAATATCAGTGTAACCTCCTTAGATATAACAAAGAGACATTTGTGCAACCAGGCGCAAATTCATGCAGCTGGCTGTGTGAGGCTCTCTTTGCAATTCCACATGACACTGGTAAATCACAAATTCCCAGGTTCACAGCACAATAAATTAAACATTTCTTACTTTTGAAGGCTATGCGGATTCTGGAGGCATCCCTATATCGAGCAGGAACCTGCTGCACTGCTGGAAGCTGGGCAGCACGACAATAAAGCACGTGATCTGTGTGCTTTCTCAAAGGTGCGTACAAAACTGGCGCTGCCTTTCGAGTTGTAGGATACATTTGTGTTATATGCAATCCTTTTACTGTATTGCCATTTTCAGGAGTTGTAGTGGCTGATCACGAATTTTATGTTTTGGTGGAGTGCCCTCAGTTTAATGAATTTACCTAAAGTAGCCTCCTCTGAGTTAAATATAATTGGGCACTTGAGTAATTATGCCTTATATACTCCATATAGACTATATTAATCTAGCTAAAATGCCTTTTAAGAACCATGAATTCAGGTTTCGTGCCTTGAATAATGTTCTCTAGAGTGTCTAGAAAAATGTGTTGTACCACCTAAAGACATGGTTTAAGCAAAAGTGCCTTAAGCAATGCTTTCGCACAAAAGTTGTATCATCAAGAGTTTCAGAGAAGCCTGTGTGGTCGGTATGAAACATGACAAAGACAGACACAGACCAACCAAATACAACATTAAAAGCAATACATTTTGGCTTCCATATGGAAGCCTTGTTCACAATAAGGCTAAAAAAAGTGGAAGTGCATATTTAATTAAGTAAGTTTTAGCATAAGATGGGCGTGGGCTCCTTGGTTTCAGATAAACGTGTGTCCTGTTGATTGCATCTCCAGGGAATCCGGGTACAGGCATGGCTTCCAATTTCTTTCCTGGCCGATTATGCTAGACACTATCCAGTCACTATTGTGTTAAGTCATTGCTGCATGCTCTGCCAAAGCATTTGATGCCACTCTTTTCTCATCCACATCGTTCTGATGTTGGCGTAGCCATTGCTTAAAGTTGCCCATTGCTCTAATGTAGATAGTATTCATATACACATGTTATGTTTCAAAGGTCAGAATTCATGTCAGTAAAATTTTTGATACGGTTTGTTACTGGGATGGCTACCTCATTGGTTTAACATGGCTTGTCACTGGGATTGCTCTCTTGTTTGTTTTGCTTCTTGTCGGGTTCTTATGGATTTGATTTTGTGCACAATGAGATGTTACACACACACCTTGCATATACATGGAAAAAAGGTTTACAACAGAGATAACATATATGCATGGGCATATATATGTGTCAATAAAATACTCGAGCCTCATTTCTGCCTACAGAAAAAGAAGGTATTTCTCCTCGAGGGCATGACTGCTTGCAGTAATGAACCTCCAAGAAAAGGTTTTCTCTAATCCGTATTTTTGATATCTAAATGCTTATGTGGCATGTACAAACTGCTTGCATCAATTTCTCATTGGGATGAGTGGTCTAAATTTTAAATTTGAGTAATAATTGCAATAAATAACTCATTTCACCTGTCTTCTAATGACTCTAAAATTCTATGCTTCTACCTTGCCAAACCTTTTATGAAATTAGTTTGATGAGGCCCAATATACAGGGCTTTCTAAATTGAAGGTATCAGTACCTATTAAAGACTGTGCTAACTAAGAAAATGCTGCTTGTGTATGTGGTTTATTCATTTCTCAGACAAAAGCTTTACACCCAAGTGCAGTCAGTAAATCGAAAACAATTGCGTCTTGTTCAATAGTTCTCGAGCACTTGTGCGTCACTATAGTCGGATACAAATTTAGAAAAAAGGGGAGGCCCCGCCCAGATGAATGAAGCGCGACGTCCGATTGCCTCCGCGACTAAAATAATCCCGCTCAAAAAATCGTGCTTAGGAAACGCGCAATTCTCAGTATAAATAAAGACTTTGATGACTGGTTTAGTAGAGCTCTCATGTGCTACAGCACATGCCAGATCGCGACAGAAAAATAACCCCGTGCCTTCCACAACGCTGCCCGTCGTCTGCTCTTTAGCTTCATTGCAAGTGGCAAAAGTAGAAAGAGCAACTCTGCATGGCATTTGTGCTTGTTTACATGTACACGGCACATTTACTACTCCTGTTCCGAGCTTCAAATGAATCAGTTGCTACTGAACAAGTGCTTATATAAAACAATGCATTTATCGCAACCATTACAAACCCAAGATGCTCAGTGTCAGCGAAAGCACCGTGTTAAAGGTGAGGAGGGAGGTCAAAGCTTCGCATATTTCGGGTGGCAAACTATCGACGCCCTCGCGAAAACTCCCACAAAATGTGGAGAAAAGAAGAAGCAGAACGAAGTAGGACACGTATGCGCTGAGGTCGTGTGCACGATTTCTTTCACCACAACGAGATACCGATGATCGAGAAGATCACTAACGAGTTCTCGAAGCGTATATTGTGTTATGTTTGTGCCCTGGGATTTGCCTGACGGAAGGCGAGTGCTATGGTTTGTCGACTGTAGAGGCAGCATTCATCCCCGCATGGTGCCTGCCTGCTTCGGACACGACTACGTGCACGGCTCGAGTTTCCTCGCGGCTGCATGGCGTCCACGACAGAAGCAGCCACCGGATCACGGACTGCCATTCGGCCCCTCCCCGTCCCGGCAGCAATGCAACCCCCCCTCCCTCGTTTGTCTGGCGGCGCCCGCACCACAAACGACTCCCACTGTGTTTGGGACAGTTTCCAAAGGAGGGTTGTGTTTCGACCCGGTGCCTTGCAGTTGGTTCCCTTTGTCCTATGCGGGCCATAAAACTTGCCCGGCGCACCATTCTCACCGACCGCCAAATCGTCCTGGCGCCGCAGCGTGGTTCAAGGAAGCGCCGGCCACCGAGAGCGGCGTTAGGACCCCGGAGGCTGCCCGGACCCTCTCTCTCACGACCTTGTTTCGTCCTTGGGGACTGTCTGGGGGATCTTTGGACTGAGGGGCGTTATTTAAGCAGCTTGCAGCTGCTCTGTTGGTCTCTGTCCTGATAACGACGACAGCATGTAAACATTGTATAAAGAATTATTCGCAGAGAAAACTCTCCTCGTCTCCGACTCTGCGTGAAGCGAGGTCCAGACCTCCTGCCAGCCACACATACCTCGGCAAACGCAACAATGGATCTCCCATCACTGAAGCGGTGTACTGTGTGTCAAGCACAGCAGCCAAGCATTCTCCCGTGACCTCTCAAATAAATAAGCCGTTCATTTGATGACATATTCCTTCTAATGGAAGCCCAATTCTGAAAAAGCAACGTCCTGCACAGATCATGCTCAATATAAGCGTTGGCATGGAAACGTGCTGAAATGCCGGAAAATCTGAATGCAAATGCAGTTATTAACTCTGAATAACTATGTGGGGCCCAAAATGCTCATTCGGGCAGCCACTGTCCAGCTTCACACGAAAAAGCAGTAGTCAACGTGAATGAAATTGGCAGCCGCTCTTAGCAGCCTGCACGCCAAAGCACATTGTGCTTTGCGTGCAGTTGTGCTGCCCCTACTGTTTTTTCCAGCCCGTTGAAATGAATAATGCCAATGTCAGAAGGCCCAAAATACTCTATTGGGCAGCCACCTATGAGCATGACGGGCCCTGTGATGAAATAACAGTCATCAGGGCACGCTTCAAAGGCACCTTTAGCAGTCTGCACGTCAAAGCCCAGTCAAGCCGTCACCACTGTTGGTGAAACGGCAGCAATCAATGCGACAGTGACAGCCACTGTTGGCAGCTTGCATGCAAACACACATTCATGTGGTGGCATTGTTTATTTTGGTTACCTGGCCTAGGCAAGTAATGCGAATAAGAACAATTATTAAACATCATTAGCTTAGTTAGGCCCAATATACTCAGTCGGGTAGCTATTAATAGCAGTAGTCGAGGGCACGCTTGAAAGGCACCATTAGCAGTCTGCACGTCAAATCACAGTCATACCGCAGTCATTGTTGTATTTATTTATCTGACCGGGCAAGTAACACCAATGTAAGCACAATTATTCACCCTGAATAGCTCTGCTAGCATTGTGCTAAAAAATGCTGAGTGAAGTTGAATTTGTTTTATTGAGGCAATTATTTAATTTACAAGCTATCGGCATGTCGATCAACGGCCAGGTTCAGACAATGTCATTTGTGAAGTAATAAATGGTGAAAGTTTCAAAAGCTCTCAGTGCACTGCTTTGCTGGGCTCCGTTCACTGAAGAATGTCTTTGCAACGGCGAAAGCGTCGGACAGAAATCACACCCCGCTGCACATTGTTATTCGTGCTGAAAATTTTCGCCATCATATGTGATAGGCAGCGAAACCGTTTGTTTACTAAGACTGAATGCATGAAAAATGCAACAGCATAGCAAGGTGTTTCACAATATGCAGCCTTTCATGTGCACTTCTGGCTAGCTGCCACATGCACTGATGCATAAACGTGAGCAGAGGTAAGAGGCAAAGTTGCTGTGCAACCCACATGACGCTTTTAAGAAAATGTATCTCTAAACCTTTCTGTTTTGATAGGCGATCAAAATATGTTTTGAGCAAGTTGGTTAATCACATTGCAGCAACAATACAAGAAACAAGGACAGAAAACGCAGCGAGTAGGCAGATTGAGAAGACGAGGTAGACCAGTGAGAAAGGTTTTAATGAGATGGAAGAGGCCAGTCCTGCAGTGTACAGGAGTTAGTGCTTTGAATGAGATTGGCTAATGAAAATGTGTAAGGACTTTGCTGAACGAAAACTATCAAAAACAAATGCTAATATAAAATAAAAGGACAAATATGAGTAAGTGCAAACACACATGGAAGCAGGAACGCTGGCAACACAACTTATGCGTGACTGTGCCACAGCACGCATTCTACAGCTTGCGTGCGTGGTGAGCACTGGTGGAAAGAAATCAATCGACGGTGCTATACACAACGCTCGAACACCGCCATTAGACGCTCGGCTATCTCACTGTTGACAACGATCACTCACGCTAAGTTGACGGCGACAAATCTTTGCATTGGAGGCTTCTTTGTCAAATATTTTCTGTTGAGACGCTCGTAGGTTTGTTTCACGCGCGCACACTTTTCTAATTTCTCCTCAGAATGGTTTTGCTCCATCACTTTACCCCGTCCGACGAAAAATGCAGCGACACGGTACACGAACTCACCCACCGCTGACAGCAGGCACCAGACTTTGGCAAACTTTTCTTGTCTTAACTTCACTCAGGAGCGAAATAAAAAAGACATGAAACAAACAGGCAGGATGTGTGTTTGCAGCAATCACCGAGGCATCCTATTTTCAGACAAAGCGTAGCGCAGCATGAGCGATGCTCGCTGCAATGTTTCTTCGCCGGGTCACGGCTTAGAATAAACGCACGCGGCACAGATGCCGCATTGTAAGCTCGCAGTAATATTTCCAGCATGATAGACAATGACAAACAGTTTGGGAATTCACTGTGACGAGGCATTGACATGCACAGCTGACGCGACTTGGCCCAGTTCGAAGCCCGGGCGGCCATCTTCTCCGACGGCGGGCCACCGGCCGTCCGGCGCATGACGTCAGTCCAGAGCGCGCACCCATTAGTGGATGCTCGTGTGCATCCGCCTCGGAGGAGTAAACGCCCCTGTTTTTCTAAAGTTGTATCTGACTATAATCGAGCACAGCTTGACCCTTGGCCTAATACTAAATCAGGCTTGAAGCTTTGAATGTGTGCTAATCGCTAGAACAGCACCAGATTTCATTCTGTGCCAAGGGGTGGAACGCATTTGCTTACAGCTAGGCAGATGAATGTCTTTCTTTCGCATTGAAGTTCCCAATACTTTCTAGTCTTAGGTGAAAGTACACAGCTCAGCACAACGCATGTATGGTATATGTAATAGTACTTTGTTCTTTAAACCGTATCAACAAGAAGCAGCTACTTCCGTTTTTGCAAGCCTTACCTTATTTCCTAACCTTTCCTTGATCAAAAGTGTAGAAAATTAATCTGTGCTTGTTCTGTTTTTTCACAGGTAGACATCGACAACGGTGTATATGTTGAAAAGGGCCTGCTGAAGAGGCTGCGCCTGGATGCTAACAACTCGGGTTTTCAGTTCGCGGGGAGCTTCCTTAAGGCTCCTTTTACAAAAGAAGAGGTTGAAGGGAGGCGCTACACATGGATGCGCAGCGATTGTTTGTGACAGCGTCACTGCTGGCAAGCCTGGCCTGCCTTTTCGCTTCGTTCTGGGTCTTCCACGTTATCTACTCGAAAAAGGCCCACAGGATTTTGACATTTATTGAGCACTGCTTTCTGGATTTTTGCTGCACAAAGCCGCAGGTGAAAGCATTGGATTTACTCAATTTTTACAAGAACTATTGCTAGGCAAAAAAATTTTCAGATGCATATCCTCAAGAAGGTTTCTGTAAAAATTATTTTGCCTAACAAAAGCACTCGTGGGTTCTGTGGCTGGCAGGTTGCCCAAGCCATGTAGCACAGTGCTTTCTTTAAACGGACACGAAAGAGAAAATTTATTTGAGCTTTATTAAATCATTCTTCTACAACACCGAAAAAACAACTCCCACCATGAGAATTGGCTTGATAAGCCAGATAACTTGCAAAAACGAAAACTGGTGTCGCTACCACCACCTTATAATTCCTGCACCAGCTCGCTGTGATATGGAATTTGACGGTGTCTGTTCGGGTCTAGCTAATGTTCTACTGGCCAATATTGATGAATTCTGTTGTAGAGGTGTCAAAGAATATACTTAGTTGAAGTATGACTCCACACTGATGTGCGGGCACTGCATAAAACTTGAAAAATGAAAGTTAAATCTTCATTTTCTCATCTATTAATCCGCTTATTGCCACAATGTTCATGAATACAGTTCTGAAAGATTATTTTATCAGTCTGAAACAATTTACTGTTTCTCTTTAGTATCTCTGTAATGGACCTTCAGCAACAAAATGTGTGTTAGTATGCCACAGGTATTCTCAGCGGGGGCAAAAGCACCAACAGCATGCTCAATGATTCTGTACCAACTGATAACTTGAAGGATGTCCTGTGCCACTAGGGTTAGGCCAACGTGGCTCTGTGTTAATCACCACAAGTGTATTATGCAAAACTTAATGGCCCAGAAATTGGTAATTCAGGGGGGAGTTGAATTAACTATTTTTATTTCTTTTTTTTTCTTTATCATGGACTTCTCACGTTACACTTTGTCACAACGCATTCACTTTAAAGTGACTGTGGAGAATAAGGCGGTTTGGTATTCAGACATGCCTTCTGTGTGTAAACAGTGTTAGATGAGCAATACAAAGATGCACCATAGATGCTGACTGGCAACATGAAGGGGTTTGAGGGCAGCTACGAATATACATCCTTGTAGTCGTACCTATAGCACTATGTTCAATTTGTCACACAAGCATATGGCATCCATCACAACTGCATGTCTAGAAACAGACAAGGGCAACACACTCAATTCCCTTTTAGTCTATCTAAGAAGCACTACAATTTTTAGGCAACGAAATTGAAATCTGGCTTGTACCCATAAGTACTGCAATACAGTTGTGCAACATGTTCCTCTTGTGTGGAAAAAGGGCTGCATATGTTTTCTTTGAGCACAAGGGGGAGTGGTATCAGTTAGAGCCCCTCCATCCACGCGCCACTGCCGCTTTCTTAAGTAGCGACAACCTTTGTTGTGCGCCGCCTTTTCCCCTCACACCAAATCCGGTTCCAGCATTTACGGTTTAAAAGTTTCCGGTTCCGGCGTTACCGCTTCCTGGAGTTGTGCTGCGGGAATTTCCGCTTTGACTGCCGATGGTCAGATGCCCACGCGTGCTTAGCAGAGCTGTGGGAGTCACCATGAGAAGAATGCAAAGGCGACAAGCTGTTATATTCCGCTGAAGTAGTAATTCGCGGTCGCTGTTTTCTAAATGCACGAAAAACGGCAGTGGTCTGCAAGCGCCCAGGCACTACATTCCACTGTACGTTGTCTCTCGTAGCACAACCCGTCGCAGGTTGACGCGAAACAGCGAACACGATCAGATCGCTGATTACAATAGGCGGTGGTACTTGGATGGAATCGCATTCACAGTTTAAACCGCAGCTGGTTCAATTAAAGCCTCTCCATCGACGCGAAATTAAACAACGTTAGGAAAAACATAGCGTTACTTCCACTCGGAACAGGAAGCTGCAGCAACGGAAGTTCCGCTTGACACCGGAAGCTAAGGGGGTGAGTGGCAGAGGAGCGTGGAGGAAGACGGTGGGTTGGCGGTACTTAACCTGGTCAGCGGAAACGTGTATGGAGGGGCTTTAGTATCAGTTAATGGCTGTTTTCACATATATGGTTTGTCGTGTGTATTAGCAATCACCACTTTCCTTATCTGAGTGAGGTCATTTTTTTAGAAAGTTTGAAAGTTTATAGAATATGTTGCTCATGGTTGTTGCAGGTTTCTTCCTAACTATCCATTCATTGCACTGTGCACCCATGTCTTGGGCAACTAGCTGTTTGAAGGTCAGTATGCTATCGATGCGTCTAATGATAATCTCTAGTGCCCTCTCATTTGCTTGTTGCAATACTGAAGAGTTAGATTTTGTATATTGTGTCACTTGTTTATTTTCACTGTACTTTAGTTTCACTGCATCTTGAATGTGTTGTGATAGTTTTTCTTTTGCAATGAAAGATATGGTGGACAGTTGCCGACACTAATGTGATAGTACGAATGCTTGCTGTATTTATCACGATTGTTTCATTTCGCTGGGGAACTAATGGTCATTAGCAGCAGATGCTAGCTGCCCTTAAGTGCAATGTTATTATGTTGCATAGTATTGTTCATGATCCATTGAATGCACGGCACGCGCTTGTTGTGGGCAACTGCCTGTTTGAAGAAATTGTCTGCATATTCAGTGGGTCTAATGTGAACATCTCTACTACTGACTTAGCATCACTACATCTTGAATGTGTTGTGATAGGTTTTATTTTGCCGTGACAGATGTGGTGGGCAGTTGCCGGCACTAATGTGATAGTAGGAATGCTTGCTGTATTTACCACATGGTTGTTTCATTTCGTCTGAGGCACTAGTGGCCGTTAGCAGCAGATGTCATTTGGCCTTATGTGCAATATTTTTATGTTGTATAGTTTTGTCCATAATCATCCATTGAATGCACTGCAGACCCGTGTTCTGGACAACTGCCTGTTTGAAGGAATGATCTGCATATTCAGTGTGTCTAATGTGAATATGTCTAGTACTGCCTGTGTATTTGTGAGTTAGATTTTGTATTGTGTGTCATTTTGTTTTCACAGTGCTTTAGTTTCACTACATCGTGAATGCGTTGATAGTTTTCCTTTTGCAGTGAGAGATATGGTGGGCAGTGGCCGGCACTAATATGATAGTACGAATGCTTGCTGTATTTACCACATGGTTGTTTCATTTTGTCTGGCGCAGTAATGGCCATTAGCAGCAGATGCCATTTGGCCTTAAGTGCAATATTTTTATGTTGCATAGTTATGTTCATACTAATCCATTGAATGCACTGCACACCCATGTTCTGGACAACTGCCTGTTTGAAGGAATGACCTGCATATTCAGTGGGTTTAATGTGAACGTCTCTAGTACTGACTGTATATTTATCAGTTAGATTTTATATTGTATGTTGCTTGTTTTCACTGTACTTTAGTGGGATTGCACATTGAATGTGTTGTGATGTATTTTATTTTGCTATGAGAGATCTAATGGGCAGTTACCAGCCCCCAGTCTGTGTGTTAGTACAAATATTTATTATGCTTATCACAGCATTTTATAAGGCTATAGTTTTGTGATGGTTAACTCATGCCTGACTTTTTTATGAGAAACATGTCAGAACTAATAAACAATCACTCATGGTTGGGATCCATGAAATCATCTTTGTAATCTTTCAATTGTCTTCGAAAATTTCCACATCAGGCCCAAGAAACTCCAGAACGGGCTTGAAAAATTACTCTCGGAAAGAACCGAGAAAACCTGATGAACGAGGTAAAAAAATACTCCGATATCAGCAACCAATAAACCACAGAATGGGCTTGAAAAATTACTCAGGTAGAGCTACGAAACCTTGATAACGAGGTAAGAAAATACCCCGTCATCAGTACCAACAAACTCGAGAATAGGCCTAAAAATAACTCCCAGGAATAGCCTAGAAAACTGGATGAATGATGTAAAAAAGTAATCCCACATCACCTCCAACAAACTCCAGAATGGGCTTGAAAAATTACTATCAGATAAAGCTGAGAAAAGTTAATGAAAGAGGTAAAAAAATACTCCCACATCAGACCCAAGAAACTCGCGAATGGGCTTGAAAAATAACTCTCAGGAATAGCCGCGAGAACTTCGTGATGGCAGTAAAAATATAGTCCCACTATCGTTCCTAAAAACCTTCCCACAGATTAAAAAATTACTCTCGTTTCTACATACAAAAACCTTGGTCAGCATGGTAGTAAATTTTTACCTCGACTGGTACGTAGTAAAAAAAACCCAGAAACGGGAATGCGATACAGGACGAGCGGTTTACTCCCGTTTCGCGTTATTTTTGTTTAGTGTGTAGCGCTGTGGATCTTCTTGTATAATGTAACAGAGTTCATTGCCGAAGCAGAAGAGCACGGCTTGCCAGGTGCATTTGCGGGAGTTTAAAGATATAGACATATGCATGTCTTACTGAAAATATTGTAGTCATTCGAGTGTTCAAATGGTTCAGGTGTTCTGAGCAAAAGAATATTTACTCTCAAACACACATGTTCAAGCGCACAGCAATTCAACGCGGCCACGCATATTGTACGCGTGTACGCACACGGAAATGCACGAATGCACAAACACGCGCGCCCACGCAAATGGAAGTACAAACGCACCCACTCTGAAGATGTGCACACGCATCTACGCTTTTTCTCTCTCGTAGCTGCCTTCCTGAATACTGCGGAGGAAAACAGACTGAATTACACTCGCTCTGCCACTACCGTTCCGACGCACGCTCCAATAAAACACTTTATATTTTAAATTTGCCGCATCTCAGTTTGCCGATTAAGCGTCATAAATGCATATGTTTATAAAATGGACTACTCTTTCTGCGCAATCAGTTGAATCTTGTTGACACTCGGTCGATAGGGTGACATAAATTCGTAAAATCTTGCCCATTCATTTAAGCTCTAGCATTATCGTGAAGTTACATAGAAAGGCGGAGAGGCAATTTCGAGAAGGCCTGAGCATGTTTCTCGCTGCAGCCGACTTAGGCTCTCGCAAAGTTTATGAACCATGACCTTTGTAGCGCAGTCAAAAGGTTTTGAAATGACTACGCGTAGACAGGCTGAGATATCACCCCAAAGAAGCGAGCAGAAAATTTATACCTTTAATCGTGACGCATCCAAGACAGCATCTGTAGTTCGCTGAAGAGTCTTTTGTTCCTGAGTGCAACAATGAAGGTTAAGCTAACGCACTTATTGACGCACTTCATGCGTCAATAAGATAAATGAAGTCAAAGCACGTCAAGTCTGTTTCCTGAAATGCAAATTAAGTTGACCATGTTTCAGTCAGGAACATAATATTATTACTACTGGTATATTATTGTTCCAGGCATGCCCAGGTGGGCACCATAGTTTGTAAAGATTCTCCAAAATGTTATGTTTTCATGAGTCCGCTACTCGCTGCTTGAAAGTTTGCAATAACATTCTTATTGACGGTTAAAAAAGCATAAGTAAATAACTATGACAAAAATACCAGCCCCCAAGTCGAAGTCTCAGCACTTATTCGCCAATCAGATGAACTTCCTTATTTGGCAATCTGTAGTGCGATATGTCCTATGGGAAAACTGACTCAAAACGATACTGAAATATACGGAGCAGCAAAACAATCATTGGGACGCCTCCATCCTGACGATAAAAATTTTGTGACGGGGCCGCTCATTGTTCAAAACATGGTAGATAATGTCTTTGATGGAGCAGAACCAAGCTCCAAGGCGTTGACGACCAAGACCTCTAGTGCACATAGGATGTTTCTTTCCTGAATACATTCTTGACTCGTTCCTTACATGGACAATGGGGACAACATCCTTCAATGTATTCAGAGTTACCGGATTCAACGAGTTTTTTTTTTCTTGCTTTCAATGAAGATATCCCAACTCCCAAGCGTTCCACGTGTCTTCATATGTAACAAAGATGCCTTATAAATTATGTCTGGTAATGTATTCCAACGTATAGGCCCAAACAGAAAGGCATAGGTGAGTAGTTCCGTAGACAAACGCATTAGAACAAAAAAAATCGTATTTGGTAGACGTAAAAGAAGGGTGAACTTTATCTATAATGTCAAAGGTGATAAGGTTAACCTGAGCTCGTACAGGTCATTTCCTGTAACGCCGCAGTTTTACACAATGACAATGCATGTCACTTAATGAGAGCTGTCCGAGTCGCTGTAGAAAATGACATATTGCGGGAACTACAGAACAGGTACAGACAAGACAGTCATTTAGATTTTAATGGATTTTTACTTACGCAGCGAACAGAGATTTCAATGACTCCGCATAGACATTGTTTACCAAGATTTCTAGTTAGTAAGGGAGCTTGCGACAATGTAGACAAGAAATCACTCTGCGATATTCGCAAGCAGGAAGTCATAGGCGACAACATTATGGAGCAGCCGCGGGAGATCTCTAGAAATAACTTAATATAAATTGTATCTGTTGGCCGAAAATGCAATGAACTTGTGGTTTGGGCTTTCAAAGACGACTGAAAAGCAGCGAATGAGGCTTCGATTTGTCTCAAATTCACATAAACTAAACGGCGCAGCAACACATCCCTGGGCGGATGCACGCTGACGACATATGGGTACTAGCGGACAAAGGAAGAAATTGACAAAGTCCTGCAAGTATGAGCTTTAATGCAGTGACCTATAAAGTCCTTGAGTTTACCCCAGAAAATTCTGGAGAGTGAATTTTTATTACTTAGACGATAAGGGACATGGTTTAAATTCAACAGGAATTCATACTTACAGTCAAGCCATATAAATTGCTGGGTGCATATATAACCATAGGAAAGGCCTACTCAAGCTTGCACACATGCCTGCATTGGCCGAAGCTCTTATCGCGGACACAGCACAGGTCCGCCGTCCCATGTCGGTGTGTCGCCGGTGCCTGTATTCTCAGGCCTTGCCCCGGCTTGTCAGACGAATGCATTACACATACCTTAAATATATGTTTATTTGCCTGGTGTACCCCAAGGAATTACAAGTAAAAGAAGGTGAAGAAAGCCTTTCTGGTAATACCAAAGGTCTGGTTAAAATTTCCAGCAATATATTTTATTCAAATGTCCTGTATGTAGTTTCTGCCGTAAACGCCAAGCAATCCACGCTTCTTTCAAAGAACGGCAGTTTCGATGAAATTTCACGGAATTAGAGCCATACCAAGGTTAGGCATTGCACTCGAACGCTAAGGAAGTTGCACATTCTAACAATATGCGTAGGCGATATGGCACCAACAACAGGCTAGTCAACTGCTCCGGCGCAAAAGGAACTGCGGGGTGCGAAATCGAAGACATGTCATAACGCTTGCCCGATGCGGAGCGTTGTGAACGGTGTTACCGCTGCCACTCTTCGCTGGTGCACGAAATGACTCAAAGGGGTTCAAAATCTCCTTTGTTGAGGACGACGGAAAACTGGTAAATCTCGAGGGGTATGTGGGCGCTAGAAATAAATTCACGTTTGCGTTTCTTCGTCTAATATTGGTTCTTGCGCCGAAGTTATGGAAGCAATCAGCTCCTAAGCTGGAATGATAAAATGTCCGCGCACAGCCCTTATGCCAGTAGTGGAAGCCAGCATTGGCACCGGCTCCGGCAGCGGCGATTGAGCGGAGTGTCGGGGGGATCCGTCTTGTTGCACAGCGCGGACTAAAACGAAGTGGAACAGCAGCTACCTCTGCGGCACATTGTGCCTGAGGGAGACATTGCGTGATTCGTTTCGACGCTGTTTCAGCTAATAGCTTCTGCCTCTCTATACAGTAGCGGTTGTCCTGTCTGTCTGGCCTCCCATTGACCCATCTGTTGCGCTTCGCCGTACTCTAATATGCATCAACAACTGGCCAAAAATTCTACTCTTCTGAAGTTCTTATTGCTACTTCGCACTCGTCAAATTCAAGTCGCCAGCCATACTGTGCAAAATAGAGTATAACTACATGAACTGGCAGCTCCTGTCATGGGTTTGTTCTGGCGTAATGGCCCCACTATAGGGGCTCCACAGCCACCGTAGGCCTCCATAAAGAAAGCAACAAAATCTCAATAAAGGAGGGCGTCAAGCAGGACGATATGATCTCTCAAATGCTATTCACAGCCTGTTTACAGGAGATATTCACAGACCTGGATTTGGAGGAATCGAGGATAAGAGATAATGTAGAATACTTTAGTAACTTGCGATTCGCTGATGATATTCCCGTGCTTAGTAAGTCAGGGGACCAATTGCAATGCATGCGCACCGACCTGGAGAGGCAAAGCAGAAGGGTGATTCTAAAGATTAACCTGCAGAAAACTAAAGTAATGTTTAACAGTCTCAGAAGAAAACAGCCGTTTACGATAAGCAGCGAGGGACTGAAAGTGGTAGGGGAATACATATACTTAGTGGAGGTATTGATTGTGGATCCGGATCAAGAGACTGAAATACTCAGAAAAATAAGAATGGGTTGGGATGCGTTTGGCAGGCATTCTCAGATCATGAAGCGCAGGTTGCCATTAACCCAGAAAAGAAAAGTGTATGTATAAAAGCTTTGTCTTCTCTGGCAGCACAGAAGCAAAGGAAGACAAAGACATGCAGCACACAAGCGCCCAATGCTAACTCTAGCTTTAATAAGAAAACTGACATCATATGCAACAAGTACTGACACAGACCAACGTCATTCATTCAAAAACAAATTCTTCTTGCAATGTAAGTGAGAATGACTTGGTTTTTCCGTGTGAATTTGCCAAAGCTTATCTATGTACTGCCTGGTCATAATTTATGGCTACAATGAGTTTTGAATAACACAGGAATAAACCCAGGTATTTTGCAGTGCATCACAATGAGTGGACAAGAATTGTTGCGCACAAATAATTTCATTAGCCTCAATCTCCAATACGATGCGTGTCTATACAGCGCAGGCAAGGCCGGATGGCAAAGGCAGACTGTACACAACCTCCGTTGCACCATGCAGCACCTGGGAATTGTGCCACACACAACCAAATCAAATTGTTTTCTTGGCTTCAGTCTTTTTTTCTAACATCAGAGCAAATCTCTCTTCACAGGATTCATAGAGAAAAAAAGCAATTTTTTACCCACAGAGACCAGCTACATTTTTACCCATGAAAATCATAAAAGCATACCAAACTGCGACCATTTTTATACTTTACTCATCAATGTTCATTATGTTCCATGTTCATGGGTTATTTAGTTGCACACATGATTTTTGCTGCGGCTTAATAAGGAGGGTCTTGCGCCGCGACAACAAAAGGCAGAACCCAAAAATGAGAATTGTTGGTTGTAAATTGAAGAAAAATATGCACCTGGTCAACAAGGCCACAGTCATTGTTCATAGTCTGCTTCCATCATGAGGTTGTGCCTACATCGGACAGATTGGATGCTCCATTATTGCTAAATCAGGAGATTGAGGGAGTATGAGTCATTTGTGAGAAACAACCCTCCCTCACACATTCTCAAACATTGCAAAAAATGTAGCTGTGCCCCCATGTTCCACAAAACTTGCGTCGTAGCAAGGTATCATGGGCCGAAAGATGCAAATGAGAGCAATACTTCGGCAGGCACGCATTCAGTTACTTCGCTCAGTCCCTCTATATCACGATTGATTGTTTGAAAGGGACACCAATGGACATATACACATATTTTTACTGCACAGACATTTTTTCTCCTCCAAAATCCTGCTTTTTTGTTATTTACTACCTGCTTCGCCTGTACTGGCATTGCTTTCGGGGGTGCACATTCTGTGTAATGTAACTTACACTCAAATGAAACAGACAGAGCAAGGAGGAAATCATCACTGGACACTTTGCAAACATTTGCAGATGGAAGAACATTCCAACCCCTAACGGTCCAAGGAAAAAACGCAATGCAAGTTATCACCTATAAGTATGAGGAAATTAATAAATTTTCTTAGCGTGATGTCTTTCTTTTGACTTACGACAGTATATGCTGTGAAAAAAATTTTAATTGAGCCCATTTTTTTTGTCTTTTGAACCACGCTATTGCAGCTCACCCTCACTCACTGTAATACGAATCATTTTAGTATGACTTCCTATAACAAATCAAACTGTAATATCTTGAAACATTTCAAGCATGCCAGCTAACTCTAATGCAAGAGGGTCCTAGCAAACTCATGCTTATTCGAGTACGGAACGCACGTAAGCTAAATACAGCTGTTCTTTGAGGTTTTCAGGTAGCCGACAAAATTTATCTCGGTGGAGACATTATGGATGATGCAGCAATAACCATTGTAGCCAACGAAAATTTAGTGTACTCCTACATGGGGCGCCACGGCGACGTGAGCAGATGATAGTGTTTTTTCCGGAGGTACGTGCAGTTAAACTACGACATAATGAAGTCCCAAAAATAAACAATTTGTTTCATTGCACCAAAATTTCACCTTTTAGTTAAAAATGTACATTTTCAATTAGACTGCTTGCATATAAAAGGGACGGCAATAGGAGAAAGCAAACTTGAATGAGAAAAAAAAATGAATTTGAGATTCCACGCACAAAAATGCGGTTCCATGTTGTGTCACCGATAGCTTCACATAGGCAGTATGAAGCGATCCGAGCTCTGCTTTCGCATCTACTCTCCCCTCACTGATACTGACAGTTGCAATGGGTCGACGCCATCATGAAAAGCGCCGGCAGCGGGTGCGAATGCTTTATCTCTCGCTGTAGTGTATTCCTGAATCTATACATTATGCAACCTCCACTGAAGCAACTGAATCTTTAGATTATGCAGCCTCCAGTGCTAAACAGGAGAAAGGACTGCGCACATATTGTCACGCCACGTCAGCAGGTCCAGTCTTTCCACATGTAGTAGATTACCTACAGAACAGGGTGTGCAGATTGCATATGTGCTCAGCTGCGCGAGAAAAGATGACACGCACGGACTGGGTCCCTCTGAAGGGCCTTTTAAAAGCTCAGTTTGAAATTTCCTGTTTCTGTTAATGCTTAGTGGGAAAAGTGAATTTGCTTGATTCCTATCAAGAAATTTGATACATAAGGTAGAAAAATTATGAAAGCGTACGACACTTTACTTCTTTTCGACTCTCTCAGTCGGAATATTGTAGAAATGCATAATCAGCACTTTTCGCCTTGCTTTATCTGATAGTTATTTTTTACGCTGAAAAAAGGCATATGTTTAAAGAATAACCTTGGTTGCAACGTGTTAAAAAATTGTGCCATGTCACATGAAGGGTTACTGATATCAAAATATATTCGCGACTTTCTTGCAACTAGAACACACTCAAAAAGAAAATGGCTTTTTAGTCAATATACTACGAAAAAAGCCTCAGCACATGCACCCATACTTAGCCGGGAGCTCTAGTAAGCTGATATGAAAAAAGACTTTCAAGAAAGAGTGTTTCACAGTTTGGCAAAATTTTTAAAACAATGGCTAACACCGGGCACTGCACCTTAATCTAGAAGGAATTAAGTTTTTCTTAGGTTACTCTCTATTTCTTGAGCACAACAAATGTGTCCAGGCAATTGGGTCTTGTCTACATCTGCAGCAAGGTGTGAACAAGAAACTCCCTCCAGCTGGCTGCAGTAGTCTCTGCGATGAATATTAAGGTAGGGAATTGTTACCCCAATATGACTATGCTACATCACATGCACATAGAAAAATCTTTGGTCCATGCTTGCTGGAACCCTGTGCCTGTATTGACCTGGAAGAGACATTGTGGCACCCATCAGTTGGAATCTTTCCGTGGCGTAAAAAACAACACTGTGTGATACCAGCTGCGAAGTCTTAATCACTTCGGCCAGCGGTTTAATCATCGCAGCAGCTTAATTACGGTTACTTCCAAGTGAACCTATGTTTTAAGCAATGCTTGTGGGCGTCTTGGTTACAAACAACCTAGATCTTACCACATTGGTGTTTAGGGCAACGAAGACCTTTATTGGAGCAACTTGATGCTCTTACATTGGTTGGCCTCATTTTTCGCAAAAGAGGTGTAGGCAATTTTGCTGTAATACTAGGACTGTTTTCACAGCCATGGTCGCAGGGAGTGCGACTTGGCCCTTTTGCCAGAATCATCACTGAACGATAATTTATTATCGGTCTCTTATATGTGGAACTTCAACAGCTGATATTTCGTCTCTTCAATGCACACTTCTGCTGCACTTCGGTATTCTGCCGCACTTCTGCCGCACTGGGTGTATTGAGTGATGTCATACCAAGTGAGCACGCTACAAGCCTTGTGTGCATTGCTCGCAAGACTCCTTCGATGGCCATATTACTTCGTTTTCAGTGACATTAAGAAGTAAGCATCTAGCGGCAGCTTGAACATGGGGTACGCATGAAAACTCACTCCAGGCTTCGTCGAATACATCGGGCACTGCGGCATTGAGCAGTAAATCATGCTGAAAGAGTTGCGAGTTGCTGCCTAGCAAATGAAACATTACTTACAATCTAATAATCAAGGCTTCAATTGCCCAGCCAGCGAGCAGCAGCAAAGGCATGAACTCGAGTCATGTGATGTCACATTCGATGTCATAGTGATGGCCTTAGGGGCCACTACTGGAGAGATCAACTGCTAATAGGCATCATTTTTCGGTGCACGTGCTTGTGTAGTAATATATAGACGGTGTCAGCTTGTTCCTCAACATGAACACTATGTTAACACTCTATCGGGAACATATTTTCTTACTCAGTGCGATAGCGCTTGAACCTACATGATTACCAGTAGAAGCCCTTTGTCCACCAAACTTTCGTTTGTCATGTCTTTCACTTCTGCCTTGATGTCATAGAGACAGTTCAGCTTGCTGAAGCACTGGTGGTGTTTGAGTGCCCACACAGCTTTGCCGTTTTCTAACCTTAACATTGCTTAATTAAATGTGGCATGACCTGATCTGAGCAGACAGAAGTCAGTTAGAAAAACCAACCACAAACTTCTTTTGAAGTCATTTTAACCTTTTCAATTATGCCATGCTTTTTGATACATCTGTTCAGCAGTGGCGAAGGCAGGTTGGCTCTTAATAAATAAAAATAATACCTTTGCAAGGCCAGCTACTAGGCTACCACTCTCTCTTCTGCCAGCCTGAAGTATCTCGCTGCTATCAAGGCAGGAGTACAAAAAACGACACAAAAAGTGTGGCAGCAAGAGCATAGCTCATGGGAATTCTATACGTTTATGAAATATTACACTGGCTGAAAAGGATAGTGGCTTCTCAATACAGTCTTGTTGTACCTAGTTGTTTTGTTCACGAAAACACAGCCAGTTGCACAGTCCTGCCCAAGCACTGTGCACAAATGCCTACAGACTAAAGTTTCTTGTGTGTGCATGTGGTGCAGTGTACCACATTTCATTTTCCTAAGGCTGCACTAACTGGGCAGACTGGTTGTTACTTGAATAGTAGACCCTTGGAGTATAAAAGCCCTTTGTTCCTAGTTTGCTGCAAATTGTATCAAACACAAATTGTTTTGCACGACACATCGGTTGAGTTTAAGCAACAAGACCGAGTAACCCAAGAAACAGTTTACGCCCCCAGAACACAATTTGCCACTCTTAAAAAATAGTCGCTCTCATAACATTTTTATGTAGCCCCTAGCTTAGTGCCGGCTTTTGTATGTTGTTCTGGATTCTTCTATGGTACAATGCTGCGGCTTTTTAGGCACTGGTGTTGGGATGTGCAAGCCATCCTGTGTTGCTATAATGACAACTGTTAAAAAAGATTTTCCTTTGTGACAACCGTATGTAGATAGTGCCTGCCAGTTCATTTTTTAGCCTGCTTTTCATTTGATCTGTACACTTACCTCAAACATAAATTGCAAGAACGTCAGTACCCACAATCACAAAAGTGCGCACTTGTGTAACGATTCTGCTGAGGTCGTTGGAGTTGTCAGCTACAGAATGCAGCACAGGTATAATCACATACTAGTTAAAGCAAAACAACAAGCACTCTAAGAGGCGGATGAAACATTTCATTCTGTGAGGCTTCTAACATGTACACTAATTAGCATATTCGTATGTAATACAATTTAGCATATTAATTCAGAACGGTCACTCAATGTACCGCCCTTCGACTGCCAGCCAGTGCTACTCATGGCAATGCTGGTGAATATCACACATCCCTTCATGTGGAACATTTGTAGGATACATGAATCAAAAAGAACTGAAGTTCACATAATACATGCCACTTGTGGTTAGAAGGATGTGCTGCATCCAGCACCAAGGCTACGAGTGCCACTACCTAACACTCCCAGGACCAGGCTTAGTACACCACCCAAATGAGGAGCAAACTGAAAAGGAGGAGAGCTGATGCTGTAGGTCAATCAAAGATTGCATGCATCATGCTGATGTGAATGAAGCTCCCATCAGTAGCGACTTCTGCTTTGGTCCACTTCCCTTCCCTTTCTCTTTTCTTTTGTCTTCATTCTTTTTGGTGCTATATGGTAATGAGAAAGCAAAATCAGGTACCTCACTTCCCATTCTTGTTTTACTACAAGCTGTAAAGTCATCCAAATGTGTTTAAAGCAGTTATGGGTATACATTAACCACTTTGTTTTATCGATATTTTTCTATTTGCTTCAGTACGCCCTAACGTACTGCAAATACTAGACAATGCTTTACAGAAGTACCTAAGTTCACACAGTGACACCCCTGATTAAAATTGCACAGTCTATGGCTTCATGATGAGTACACACACACATTATGCATATCTACAATTAAAATATAGGTGACTCTTTTAGCACGCACGCTTAGCATAATTCATAATAGTCACCTGGTATAAAAATTTGTTATCACACGTAGGACGGTGACAAATATAGTGTTAATTGTGGCACTGACTCAAGACAAATCTAAAATTTCCATAGCGCCATCAATGAAAATTTTCGAATTTAGAACAGTTAAACATGAATACGGCAAATAGATTTATAGTGTTAGACAATGAACTGTTAGCATACATGGCTGTAAAAGGCCATGTCCCTGAAGCATAGGTAGTGTTTAGCATATAAGCACATTCTTATATTTTACTTACCTTCCCAGGGATTGCATCAAACAATTTGCTCATGTGTAAACTTGGCCGTTCTCAGTGTCGTCTTATCACTTCTCTTTTCACATTTGTGTAAGCTTTGCTTTGTGTGCATGCGTATGGGCCAATACAACCTTCAGCTAAAGGAAAACACTTTGCTGTCCAACGTACCTGCGTCTCATAAAAAGGAACAGTCGACTTAGTAAATGAGCAACTCCTAAATAAAACTGCAGTTCTTTCGGCACACAGTATGTGACATACACCTGAAAAACAACGATTCTGCTAAAATGGTAACTTAATCCAATTTGTACTAAGCATAATGCATCACGCAAGAAACTTGCTTTTATCGGACACCTCTACAGACATTGCGACCTTTTCGGCATCTCAGCAATCTCGTACAACAATGTGCTCAAGCTGCATGTGAACCCTGGAAGGCGTCTATGATGTTTTTTTTTTAAATCTGGGGAAACGTGAAAAGGAAATATGATAACGGTCAGAGAAGCAATGAAAATTTTTAACGATTCCGCTCTATGTGTCAGTGAATGTAAAGGTGAAGGCAAACGATGTACTTCAACTGTGCGTTTAATCATGCAATACTAGAGAGCACATTTTTTTAAAAACAATGTGATAGAACAGTGACAATAATGCGACAGAAACCAAACTAATGAATAGTTTTATAAACCTATATGAGGTTTTCGTCATGCGAACACACACACCATCACGCCTCTACTGTGTACAATTCTCGTTTTGCTTGTTATTTTATTGTCACATAGTACTTTGCATGATAATCTTGTCCTGAAATACATCATGTGCCTGGGCTGCGTCAGTATATATGTATTGGGCCCGGTGACTGTACCTTGGTGCAGTTCGCTAACCGCTTTGCTTTCGCCATGCAGATGGTCGCCTATCACATCTACAACCTGTTGCTTCCTGTTCTGGCATGCGCATCCTCGAGTGCGTCGTCAGTGCAGGCTTCCCCTTGTCACGAAGACGGAGCGGCCACGTGCAATACTTTGCCTGGTTCCCACATATCGCCATCTCCATCTGCCTCACCATTTGAATGCCACCTACCGGTCCTGGAGCGAACTTGGAAAGATTCATCGCCATCGACAGCCCTACCAGCTATAAAGCAACAACCACCGTCGACGCAGCTCTGTGGGCCCGGTGACTGTACCTTGGTGCAGTTCGCTAACCGCTTTGCTTTCGCCATGCAGATGGTCGCCTATCACATCTACAACCTGTTGCTTCCTGTTCTGGCATGCGCATCCTCGAGTGCGTCGTCAGTGCAGGCTTCCCCTTGTCACGAAGACGGAGCGGCCACGTGCAATCCTTTGCCTGGTTCCCACATATCGCCATCTCCATCTTCGTCACCATTTGAATGCCACCTACCGGTCCAGGAGCGAACATGGAAAGATTCATCGCCATCGACAGCCCTACCAGCTATAAAGCAACAACCACCGTCGACGCAGCTCTGTGGGCCCGGTGACTGTACCTTGGTGCAGTTCGCTAACCGCTTTGCTTTCGCCATGCAGATGGTCGCCTATCCCATCTACAACCTGTTGCTTCCTGTTCTGGCATGCGCATCATCAAGTGCGTCGTCAGTGCAGGCTTCCCCTTGTCATGAAGACGGAGCGGCCACGTGCAATCCTTTGCCTGGTTCCCACATATCGCCATCTCCATCTGCCTCACCATTTGAATGCCACCTACCGGTCCTGGAGCGAACTTGGAAAGATTCATCGCCATCGACAGCCCTACCAGCTATAAAGCAACAACCACCGTCGACGCAGCTCTGTGGGCCCGGTGACTGTACCTTGGTGCAGTTCGCTAACCGCTTTGCTTTCGCCATGCAGATGGTCGCCTATCACATCTACAACCTGTTGCTTCCTGTTCTGGCATGCGCATCCTCGAGTGCGTCGTCAGTGCAGGCTTCCCCTTGTCACGAAGACGGAGCGGCCACGTGCAATCCTTTGCCTGGTTCCCACATATCGCCATCTCCATCTTCGTCACCATTTGAATGCCACCTACCGGTCCTGGAGCGAACTTGGAAAGATTCATCGCCATCGACAGCCCTACCAGCTATAAAGCAACAACCACCGTCGACGCAGCTCTGTGGGCCCGGTGACTGTACCTTGGTGCAGTTCGCTAACCGCTTTGCTTTCGCCATGCAGATGGTCGCCTATCACATCTACAACCTGTTGCTTCCTGTTCTGGCATGCGCATCCTCGAGTGCGTCGTCAGTGCAGGCTTCCCCTTGTCACGAAGACGGAGCGGCCACGTGCAATCCTTTGCCTGGTTCCCACATATCGCCATCTCCATCTTCGTCACCATTTGAATGCCACCTACCGGTCCAGGAGCGAACATGGAAAGATTCATCGCCATCGACAGCCCTACCAGCTATAAAGCAACAACCACCGTCGACGCAGCTCTGTGGGCCCGGTGACTGTACCTTGGTGCAGTTCGCTAACCGCTTTGCTTTCGCCATGCAGATGGTCGCCTATCACATCTACAACCTGTTGCTTCCTGTTCTGGCATGCGCATCCTCGAGTGCGTCGTCAGTGCAGGCTTCCCCTTGTCACGAAGACGGAGCGGCCACGTGCAATCCTTTGTCTGGTTCCCACATATCGCCATCTCCATCTTCGTCACCATTTGAATGCCACCTACCGGTCCAGGAGCGAACATGGAAAGATTCATCACCATCGACAGCCCTACCAGCTATAAAGCAACAAACACCGTCAACGCAGCTCTGTGGGCCCGGTGACTGTACCTTGGTGCAGTTCGCTAACCGCTTTGCTTTCGCCATGCAGATGGTCGCCTATCCCATCTACAACCTGTTGCTTCCTGTTCTGGCATGCGCATCATCAAGTGCGTCGTCAGTGCAGGCTTCCCCTTGTCATGAAGACGGAGCGGCCACGTGCAATCCTTTGCCTGGTTCCCACATATCGCCATCTCCATCTGCCTCACCATTTGAATGCCACCTACCGGTCCTGGAGCGAACTTGGAAAGATTCATCGCCATCGACAGCCCTACCAGCTATAAAGCAACAACCACCGTCGACGCAGCTCTATGGGCCCGGTGACTGTACCTTGGTGCAGTTCGCTAACCGCTTTGCTTTCGCCACGCAGATGGTCGCCTATCACATCTACAACCTGTTGCTTCCTGTTCTGGCACGCGCATCCTCGAGTGCGTCGTCAGTGCAGGCTTCCCCTTGTCATGAAGACGGAGCGGCCACGTGCAATCCTTTGCCTGGTTCCCACATATCGCCATCTCCATCTGCCTCACCATTTGAATGCCACCTACCGGTCCTGGAGCGAACTTGGAAAGATTCATCGCCATCGACAGCCCTACCAGCTATAAAGCAACAACCACCGTCGACGCAGCTCTGTGGGCCCGGTGACTGTACCTTGGTGCAGTTCGCTAACCGCTTTGCTTTCGCCATGCAGATGGTCGCCTATCACATCTACAACCTGTTGCTTCCTGTTCTGGCATGCGCATCCTCGAGTGCGTCGTCAGTGCAGGCTTCCCCTTGTCACGAAGACGGAGCGGCCACGTGCAATCCTTTGCCTGGTTCCCACATATCGCCATCTCCATCTGCCTCACCATTTGAATGCCACCTACCGGTCCTGGAGCGAACTTGGAAAGATTCATCGCCATCGACAGCCCTACCAGCTATAAAGCAACAACCACCGTCGACGCAGCTCTGTGGGCCCGGTGACTGTACCTTGGTGCAGTTCGCTAACCGCTTTGCTTTCGCCATGCAGATGGTCGCCTATCACATCTACAACCTGTTGCTTCCTGTTCTGGCATGCACATCCTCGAGTGCGTCGTCAGTGCAGGCTTCCACTTGTCACGAAGACGGAGCGGCCACGTGCAATCCTTTGCCTGGTTCCCACATATCGCCATCTCCATCTGCCTCACCATTTGAATGCCACCTACCGGTCCTGGAGCGAACTTGGAAAGATTCGTCGCCATCGACAGCCCTACCAGCTATAAAGCAACAACCACCGTCGACGCAGCTCTGTGGGCCCGGTGACTGTACCTTGGTGCAGTTCGCTAACCGCTTTGCTTTCGCCATGCAGATGGTCGCCTATCACATCTACAACCTGTTGCTTCCTGTTCTGGCATGCGCATCCTCGAGTGCGTCGTCAGTGCAGGCTTCCCCTTGTCACGAAGACGGAGCGGCCACGTGCAATCCTTTGCCTGGTTCCCACATATCGCCATCTCCATCTGCCTCACCATTTGAATGCCACCTACCGGTCCTGGAGCGAACTTGGAAAGATTCATCGCCATCGACAGCCCTACCAGCTATAAAGCAACAACCACCGTCGACGCAGCTCTGTGGGCCCGGTGACTGTACCTTGGTGCAGTTCGCTAACCGCTTTGCTTTCGCCATGCAGATGGTCGCCTATCACATCTACAACCTGTTGCTTCCTGTTCTGGCATGCGCATCCTCGAGTGCGTCGTCAGTGCAGGCTTCCCCTTGTCACGAAGACGGAGCGGCCGCGTGCAATCCTTTGCCTGGTTCCCACATATCGCCATCTCCATCTGCCTCACCATTTGAATGCCACCTACCGGTCCTGGAGCGAACTTGGAAAGATTCATCGCCATCGACAGCCCTACCAGCTATAAAGCAACAACCACCGTCGACGCAGCTCTGTGGGCCCGGTGACTGTACCTTGGTGCAGTTCACTAACCGCTTTGCTTTCGCCATGCAGGTTAGTCAAACATATGCACTTTTTGCTAAAAAATCAAGCAATTATCTTCTGGTACAGCTCCCGAGCCCATGGTGCTGCGTCGCGATTGCCACTGAGAGCATTCATGTCATCCGTCTGCTACTAATCATATCTGGTGACGTCGAGGCTAACCCTGATCCTGCCAGCCTTGACACTGTACTGGCCGAATTGCAGAAACTAACCGCAGGCCAAACAACACTTGTGCAGGAGCTAAAGGGTCTGAAACTGCAGCTGACCACCACAGACAAAACAATCAGTGACCTGAATAAGCGCATGACCGACTTAGAGGCCCATTATCAGGCTCTCATGCCTCTACGCCAAGACATAAAAATACTGCAGACAACATCAACTGAAACAACTCGCCTAGTCACAGCGTTAGAAGCCCGTTTCGACAACGCCGAAAACCGATCTCGCCGCAATAACCTGATCTTCCACGGAATTACTGACCCTACTACAAATGAAACATTTACTAAGTCTGAAGAATTAATAATCCAGATCTGCCGTGATCATTTACAAACCGACATCAACCCCACAGATATAGAACGGGCACATCGCTTAGGAAAACACACCAAAGATCGAAATCGTCCAATAATAGTACAATTCGCACATTGGAAAACGAAAGACGCCCTTCTGTCAAAAGGCCGAATGCTGAAAGGAACTAATTATAGTGTAGGTGAAGATTTCTCTCGCCTGACTCAGAAAGCACGGAAGGCCCTTTTGCATTTCGCCAAATCTAAATCACTTGCATACTCTCTACGCTATAAAACTTTATACATTGGTCCTAAACGATATGTTTTTGATGAATCATCTAACTCTCTAAAAGAAATTCTGTAGCAATCATCCCGTCCTCTACAAAAAAAGAATCAACCAGAACTTGCACCTAGAAAAGATCTTTCGTTTTCCGCAGTCTTTACTAACGCACGTAGTTATCTCCCGAAGCGCGAGCTTATATCTAACATCGTATCATCAACAGGCAGCAACTTGCTCATTCTAACAGAAACCTGGCTGCATAACGACGTCACTGATACGGAAGTTTTGGCCGAGCTACCCGACTTCCATGTTTATTGAACTGACCGCGTAGGCACAAAGGGCGGTGGCGTTCTTGTAGCAGTTCACCGGCAACTTTTGTGTTCATTTATTAACATCGCATCAAAACTCGAAATACTATGGCTACTATATCGCACATCACCACTTACAGTGCTGCTGGGGGTTTGCTACAGGCCTCCACATGCCACTCCTGAATTCTGTGGGGAGCTGAATAACAATTTAATACAACTAATGACCATCTACCCTAATGCCTCCATCTTACTTTTCGGGGACTTTAATTTTCCAAACATAGACTGGAGCAACTTAACATATTCTTCAATAGTAGGTCCCCCAGAGACAAGGAATTTCATTGAAATTTGTTTGAACTTTAATCCAACACAATTAGTTTCGGAGCCAACGCGTGTCACACCAGAATCCGCAACCATTCTGGACCTCATCCTGACTAATGATCCCAGTACTCTCTCATCAATTACACACCTTCGAGGAATAAGTGACCATAAAGTCATTCATGCTACTTTCTCTTTTCCTGTAACACGAAATAAGACACATAAGAAAACTATAAGGCTTTACGAAAAGGGTGACTATGACGCAATTAACCGCGAACTTGATACCTTCTTCCCCGCGTTTGAAGCCGCATATCGCAATCGGTCAATATTCCATAACGGGTCGATGTTTAAGGATAAGCTAACAGATTTGGCTAACAAATATATTCCTAAAGTTCACATTCGCCCCAATAATCAAAAACCTTGGTTTACTAACGCCTTAAAAAAACTAGAAAATAAAAAGAAACGTCTTTACCGAGTGGCTACAAATAACGGGAACCCGCATCGATGGGAAATGTACTACAAAGCTGCATGCGAATATCTGATTGCGATCCGCAGCGCAAAGCGTTCATTTTATGGCACTACACTCCCAAATTTACTGCGCACTAACCCAAGACAATTTTGGGAAGTAATAAATCCTCATCCTGTTCACACTATTACGCTCACAAAGGACACACACGAGACAATTACCGATACTGAATGCGCTGACACTTTTAATTCCGCATTTGCAACAGTATTTACGAAAGAAATCGAAACAAACATTTCTTTACCTTTGTACAACATTGAAGGTCACATGCCATGCATCACATTTTCTGCTGACGGAATTTCGTCCATAATCCAGAAGACTAAACTATCATCGTCATTTGGCATTGATGAAATGAACTCTAAACTTCTAAGAAACACAAGACACATGGCTGCATCATACTTATCCTTACTGTTCTCACAGTCACTTTCTTCAGGAAACATTCCGGGTGATTGGAAAGTGGGAAGGGTCATTCCAGTCTACAAAACCGGTAACAGGAATTCCCCATTAAATCATCGACCCATCTCACTAACAAGCGTGCCGTGCAAAATCATGGAGCATGTCATCTACTCTCAAATCATTGCCTTCTTGGACAGTAATAACTTTTTTCACCCTTCACAACATGGTTTTCGCAAAGGTTTCTCTTGCGAAACTCAATTAGCTATTTTCGTTCATGACTTGCATACTAACCTTGACATCAATGTACAAACTGACGCGATCTTTTTAGATTTTGCAAAGGCATTTGATAAAGTATCCCACCAACGTTTGCTACTAAAACTTCAGCTGTTGAACTTGGACCCTAACGTTCTAATTTGGATAAATGAATTTTTGTCTAATCGCACACAAATGGTTTTTATAAACGGTAACCTATCAAGTCCCCTCCCAGTAACCTCTGGCGTGCCCCAAGGATCTGTTCTTGGTCCCCTGTTATTTTTAATATATATTAATGATTTACCTCAGTGTGTATCCAGTAATATACGCATGTTTGCAGACGACTGCGTCATCTGCCGCTCTATCTATAACTCATCTGACCATACTACACTCCAAAATGATCTTAACAGTGTTTTAGAATGGTGCAGCAATTCGCTGATGACCCTTAATGCCAAGAAATGTAAATTCGTGTCCTTCTCCCGCCGTCGCAACCCTTCCTTCTTCCCATATGAAATAAATACCACACCATTAGGATCAGTACAATCCTATAAATATCTAGGTGTAACCCTGTCTCACGATTTGTCTTGGCGCGCACATGTCACTAGCATTATCTCTGCAGCTAACAAAATCTTAGGTTTTCTAAAACGGAACCTACGGCAGGTCCCATCAGATTTAATATTACTAGCATATAAGTCACTTGTCAGGCCGAAACTGGAATACGCGTCAGCCATCTGGAACCCGCATCAAGCATATCTCACCGACCCATTAGAATCAGTTCAAAATCGTGCTGTTAGATTCATTCATACCTCATATTCATACGACGTCAGCGTTTCGTCACTGAAATCAGAATCGGGCTTGTCAATACTTTCATGTCGACGTCGCATTTCCAGTCTTTCCCTGTACCACAAGTTCTTCTTTTCTTCCCTTAATCAAGAGCCTTACATAACAGCAGCAGCACGCATATCTCACCGCACCAGCCATCCATTTCAAGTGGCACGCCCACGTGCACGGACTACCACCTTCGCAGCCTCCTTTTTCTTCCGTACCGCCACAGACTGGAATGGCCTTCCCGCCAACATGGCTAATACGACTTGTCCATCTTGGTTCACACAACTTGTAACCGACCATTTTGTTAAATAATTATTTATGACGATGTTTTGCTATCTTATAAAACCCACCCCTTATGTAATGCCCCTACGGGGGACCTTTAAGGTAATAAACTGAACTGAACTGAACTGAACTTACTGGAACAGACACTCCTATGCAGGACATGTGTATGCAGGACAAGTCCACGAATATATGCAGAATTGCCGGTTGACTGGCCACACGAGGCACTTCGCGGGTACTCTCAGGCTTCTTTCATGCTCAGAGAAACACATAATTTAGCACATATTGAGCCACAGAAAGCTCTGCTGGGAGTTTTTCATATTACTCTACAATTTTCTCATTCAGACTTCTGACCTAACTATATTATTTGCGACGTTGAATAATTAAGACTAATTATGCAATGAGGAAAAATGAAAGAAATTTGAGTATCTCCAAGCGATGCAACTACATTAGCTTGCTTCTGTCCAGCTAGTGGCATTTTCACATTTTTAATGTTTGGCTAAAGTTACCTGGGACAACCTGTATATGTTCGGTCTCATGGAACAGGTGTCACAGCAATCCCTCTAAACGAAGCCAACAAACTAGCTATTGCACGTAAAACATAGAGGGTAAAAAACATAAACTCTAGCTTCGTCCATACCAAGGCCACTGCTGTTGAAAGGCATCGCATGTCTCGCTATGAAGCTGCTTCATCCTCACAGCTGGCAATGAAATGGCCGCAGTCCTGAAACACAGGAATAAGATGTTACAATGATCACGCAGTACACACAGTCTATTGTAGTCTTAGCTTCCAATAGTGCTTAGTAAAACTTCTCACGATACTTTACTCCGAGAGGGGAAGGTCGTCAAAGAGGCTAATAGTTGCTCACAGCGTTGAGCGTGGAAGGGGGCACAGAAGATGCTATACTGTTTCATCCGCCACAGAAATTGCATGCCGCGATGTTGGCATTCCTAAGAAATTGTATATGCGATGGCCAGGCATATGCAACACAGCAACGTTGTTTTCCTATGGAAGAGTCCAGGTGAGGGAGCGCGTGATTATGTAGAAGAGACGCTATATTGTGCGGCTATTTCGGTTTCGATGAATAAATGCATTAAGAAAAAGGAGAACCAAGTATCGGTGGAAGCTCGTCTACGCAGATCCGTAAAAAATCGAGGGACAAAAAGAGTATTTCTAGAGTACGGATAGCAGGCGAAATAGCTGTTAAGGGTGAAAAGAATATAAGCGGAAATTTGTAAAACCGATTGAACTTCAGCGCTGATGTTCGGTGTTGCGAGCAAACAATTTCAGGCACCACCCGACATCCTCCCTTTGCGGTGGCATAAGCAGCCGAAGTCCTCGATAATGAACCTTTACTGAATACTAATCTTTAAATATTATTTATTCATCGCCATACCTCGGGGCGTACTCCTTAAGGGCAGGCTCTGTCGATTACAAAATGCGCTGTCACCACAAGTTGTGTAGAGACCGTGAATCTTGCGGTTACATTTGCCATACTCGTGTCTTTTGTGATTGCTGGTATACTAAAGACATACATTTACTGAACAAGTTAAACAACAGACAGTTTAGAACAGCGTTTTTCACCATATATACACACAACGCATGCAGCTTTGCGGCATGTTAGAGTGCACATCCCTTCGCGACAGAGTTAAATGTACCCGAACGCGTGCATAGTAATGCTATGTTCACACTACGGTCGTAACGCGCGTAACAGCTCTTTTGGCGTATCGAACGTAACGGCTGTAAAAAACGTTACGGCAGTTAAGCCGGCACCTTTGTTCACATTTACTGCTGCTTAAATTACGGCTTTTACAACAGGCCAATCAAATTTGGAGCTGCAGAATGGACGTCACCAGCGGTCCAATTTGCCTCCTGCCAACATGCGAGCGCTGGCCGAGATCGAAGAAATTCACGCTCAAAACAAACTTATAGTCATGTATTTAATCGCCCAAAGACGACGAAGGCGACGCAGAAGGGTTTGGGTGCGGCAAGTATTTCTCGACAGGGCCGCGGACGGCGATTTTCACAACCTTTTCGCCAAGCTCCGAGTTGGTGACGCTGCGATGTTTCATAACATCATGCGCATGTCGCCCCAGCAGTTCCGCTTCCTTGAAAACCTAATGAGACCACTCATCGAAGTTCGGAGCACGCATCTGCGGCCATCGATTTCCTCGGCGGATAAACCAGATGAACTGAAAACAGTCTCGCAAGGCGCACTGCAAAAATTTTCACGAACACAGCCAATCGTGCGCACGGAATGGCGGAATGGCACTTCCCGCGCCCGGAGCTGTCTGCAGACGGGAGGACGGAAGTGTCGTCACCGGTTGTTGAAAGCCGAAAGCTTATCGGTCATTGGCTGTGTCGCAACGGTCGTAACATAACAGTCGTAAATGTTGCCGACCCTTCAACACTCTCACCCACGATTTTTGCGAGAATTGCGCACGTTGGTACCTTTACGTTCGCAGTCTGAACTAGACGCATACGCTTGTTGCGCTTCCGCTTACGTATGTTACGAAAAATCGGCGCCTTACGAACGTAGTCTGAACATAGCATAACGCGTTATAAGACGGTGTGCCGTCTTGGGCCTCGTGCCAAACATATCAAAGCCAACATACTCTATGGGAAACCATGTTCTCGTTTATGTGCAAGGAGGTTATATACTTAAACTTCTACAGTTCCAGTGCCAGTTTGCGCCTACGGAAGCGCAGAAGCCGCCGGCGCCCATATTGGTAGAGGATGAGTGCGGCTCCAGCACATTCGCAGCCATGGTATAAGTGCCACACTCCCTGAGTTAGCAGTTCGCCGATTAAAAACAAAATTAAACCCCTTTAAGAAGGTTATCGGTCCGCCATATTATGTGCCTGTGGCGGGTGCCTTGTGTACTGTGTATGAAGAACTGAGAAACAGTCACATTTTCTGCTTACGTCATTCAGTAACCTGCCGCGCGTATTGGCTATGTCATGTCCTTTGGTCGCTACGTCTTGCCGGCCCGTATTGGCAGCTACTTGACCTCCGAAGTATAGTCTATTTATACCATTTCGTAAAAAATTACAGTTAGTGTATGTGAGTTTCTAAGTCCCTGATGATGAAGCTGCTGCTGCTTTAAAGTTAGGAATGAGCGTTTTTTGTTTAAGCCTAGTGAACAAGAAATAAATACAACGGCATGTCTAATTTTTGTCCACCATTTGAGTTTTAACCGACAAGAGACAGTGAAAGGAAATTTACAATAACGCTAATGTGACGATCTCCACGCAGCCGCAAGCCAGCACACGCTCTGATGAGAGTAGCCTGCCAAAGTTAAGATCATGTGTCCGCCTAGCGGTTGAAACAATCTTTACTTTTTTCGCTTCCGCGTTCGTTCTGCCTGCGCCTGCAGCGAAGCCGAGAAGTGAGAAGCCGGATAAATGGAAAATGGCAGGGAGTGGTGGTAGCGCAGTGGTTAGCGCTCCCAGCTGCGAAATGCAGATTGCTGCAGACCCTTACAAAAATGGCTTTAGACTGTCTATAGAAAGTCTATAGACTTTTCATAGACGACATTTCCTTTCTATAGATTTGGACTTTTGTTGATACAAAGTATATAGACTGTCTATAGACGAAAGTCGATAAAGTTTCTATTTCTTTTTGTCTATTCGCAGTCTATAGATGGTCTATAGAAAAAAGTTGATGAGGTGTTTGTTTCCTTTTTGTCTACTTCCCCTCTATAGAATACCTACAGACGAAAGTCGACACAGTCTCTATTTTTTTCCATACTTTGTCTATAGACTTTCAATAGACGAAAGTCGATAAGGTTTCTATTTCTTTTTGTCTACTCGCAGTCTATAGACGGTCTATAGAAAAAAGTCGATAATGAGTTTGTTTCCTTTTGTCTATTTCCCCTCTATGGACTACTTTTAGACGAAAGTCGATAAGCTTTCTGTTTCTTTTTCTCCACTCGCAGTCTATAGACGGTCTATAGAAAAAAGTCGATAAGGTGTTTGTTTCTTCTTTGTCTATTTCCTCTCTATATGGACTACCTGTATACGAAAGCCGATACAGTTTCTATTTATTTTTCTCCATACTTTGGCTATAGACTCTCTATATTATGAATAATAGCCGACAAGGTTTCTATTTCTTTTTCTCTGCTCCCGGTGTATTGAATGTCTATAGAAGAAAGTCATCATCATCATCATCATCATCATCAGCCTGGTTACGCCCACTGCAGGGCAAAGGCCCCTCCCATATTTCTCCAATAACCCCGGTCATGTACTAATTGTGGCCATGCCGTCCCTGCAAACTTCTTAATCTCATCCGCCCACCTAACTTTCTGCCGTCCCCTGCTACGCTTCCCTTCCCTTGGAATCCAGTCCGTAACCCTTAATGACCATCGGTTATCTTCCCTCCTCATTACATGTCCTGCCCATGCCCATTCCTTTTTCTTGATTTCAACTAAGATGTCATTAACTCGCGTTTGTTCCCTCACCCAATCTGCTCTTTTCTTATCCCTTAACGTTACACCTATCATTCTTCTTTCCATAGCTCGTTGCGTCGTCCTCAATTTGAGTAGAACCCTTTTCGTAAGCCTCCAGGTTTCAGCCCCGTAGGTGAGTACTGGTAAGACACAGCTATTATACACTTTTCTGTTGAGGGATAATGGCAACCTGCTGTTCATGATCTGAGAATGCCTGCCAAACGCACCCCAGCCCATTCTTATTCTTCTGATTATTTCTGTCTCATGATCCGGATCCGCAGTCACTACCTGCCCTAAGTAGATGTATTCCCTTACGACTTCCAGTGCCTCGCTGCCTATTGTAAACTGCTGTTCTCTTCCGAGACTGTTAAACATTACTTTAGTTTTCTGCAGATTAATTTTTAGACCTACTCTTCGACTTTGCCTCTCCAGGTCAGTGAGCATGCATTGCAGTTGATCCCCTGAGTTACTAAGCAAGGCAATATCATCAGCGAATCGCAAGTTACTAAGGTATTCTCCATTAACTTTTATCCCCATTTCTTCCCAATCCAGGTCTCTGAATACCTCCTGTAAACACGCTATGAATAGCATTGGAGAGATCGTATCTCCCTGCCTGACGCCTTTCTTTATTGGGATTTTGTTGCTTTCTTTATGGAGGACTATGGTGGCTGTGGAGCCGCTATAGATATTTTTCAGTATTTTTACATATGGCTCGTCAACACCCTGATTCCGTAATGCCTCCATGACTGCTGAGGTTTCGAGAGAATCAAATGCTTTCTCGTAATCAATGAAAGCTATATATAAGGGTTGGTTATATTCCGCACATTTCTCTATCACCTGATTGGTAGTGTGAATATGATCTATCGTTGAGTAGCCTTTACGGAATCCTGCCTGGTCCTATGCTTGGCAGAAGTCTAAGGCGTTCCTGATTCTATTTGCGATTACCTTAGTAAATAGTTTGTAGGCAACGGACAGTAAGCTGATTGGTCTATAATTTTTCAAGTCTTTGGCGTCCCCTTTCTTATGGATTAGGATTATGTTAGCGTTTTTCCAAGATTCCGGTACGCTCGACGTTATGAGGCATTGCGTATACAGGGTAGCCAGTTTCTCTAGAACAATCTGCCCACCATCCTTCAACAAATCTGCTGTTACCTGATCCTCCCCAGCTGCCTTCCCCCTTTGCATATCTCCCAAGGCTTTCTTTACTTCTTCCGGCGTTACCTGTGGGATTTCGAATTCCTCTAGACTACTTTCTCTTCCATTATCGTCGTGGGTGGCACTGGTACTGTACAAATCTCTATAGAACTCCTCAGCCACTCGTACTATCTCATCCATATTAGTAATGATATTGCCGGCTTTGTCTCTTAACGCATACATCTGATTCTTGCCAATTCCTAGTTTCTTCTTCACTGTTTTTAGGCTTCCTCCGTTCCTGATAGCATGTTCAATTCTATCCATATTATACTTCCTTATGTCAGCTGTCTTACGCTTGTTGATTAACTTCGAAAGTTCTGCCAGTTCTATTCTAGCTGTAGGGTTAGAGGCTTTCATACATTGGCGTTTCTTGATCAGATCTTTCGTCTCCTGCGATAGTTTACTGGTATCCTGCCTAACGGCGTTACCACCGACTTCCATTGCACACTCCTTAATGATGTCCACAAGATTGTCGTTCATTGCTTCAACACCAAGGTCCTCTTCCTGAGTTAAAGCCGAATACCTGTTCTGTAGCTTGATCTGGAATTCCTCTATTTTCCCTCTTACCGCGAAGTCATTGATCGGCTTCTTATGTACCAGTTTCTTCCGTTCCCTTCTCAGGTCTAGGCTAATTCGAGTTCTTGCCATCCTGTGGTCACTGCAGCGCACCTTGCCGAGCACGTCCACATCTTTTATGATGCCAGGATTAGCGCAGAGTATGAAGTCTATTTCATTTCTAGTCTCACCGTTCGGGCCCCTCCACGTCCACTTTCGGCTATCCCGTTTGCGGAAGAAGGTATTCATTATCCTCATATTATTCTGTTGCGCAAACTCTACCAATAACTCTCCCCTGCTATTCCTAGCGCCTATGCCATATTCCCCCACTGCCTTGTCTCCAGCCTGCTTCTTGCCTACCTTGGCATTAAAGTCGCCCATTAGTATAGTGTATTTAGTTTTCACTCTACCCATCGCCGATTCCACGTCTTCATAGAAGCTTTCGACTTCCTGGTCATCATGACTGGATGTAGGGGCGTAGACCTGTACAATCTTCATTTTGTACCTCTTATTAAGTTTCACAACAAGACCTGCCACCCTCTTGCTAATGCTATAGAATTCCTGTATGTTACCAGCTATATTCTTATTAATCAGGAATCCGACGCCTAGTTCCCTTCTCTCTGCTAAGCCCCGGTAGCACAGGACGTGCCCGCTTTTTAGCACTGTTTATGCTTCTTTTGGCCTCCTAACTTCGCTGAGTCCTATTATATCCCATTTACTGCCCTCTAATTCCTCCAATAGCACTGCTAGACTCGCTTCACTGGATAACGTTCTAGCGTTAAACGTTGCCAGGTTCATATTCCAATGGCGGCCTGTCCGGAGCCAGTGATTCTTAGCACCCTCTGCAGCGTCGCAGGTCGGACCGCCGCTGTGGTCAGTTGCTTCGCAGCTGCTGGGGACTGAGGGCCGGGGTTTGATTGTGTTGTTCATATAGGAGGTTGTGGCCAAGTACTGCACCAGGGTGGCCAATGCTGCTCTGGTGAGGGAGTGCGTTACCGGTTCTGGTCACCGGGATCAGGCCACACTCCAGGCCTGTTTATGCAATTTTATCAACACGCGGATTTTTTTTTAATCCGGTGGAAAATTGCCGGCACCGGGATTCGAACCACGGACCTCTTGCACGCGAGGCGGGTGTTCTACCTCTACGCCACCGCTGCACAGAAGAAAGTCGATAATATGTAATTCCGAGTTCCCATCCCCGCGCCCTCTGCGAACGCGATGATATTGCACTGGTTCATGCACGACGGCACCGCAACCCCGGCGCGGCGGGCAAACCGTGCGGACTGCTAGTCTGCGTTCGGTGCAGCTGCCCCGAACGAGGATCGCGGCGGAGCAGGCACCGTCCGAGTCACCAAGGTCTTCCGGGCACCCGAAGGCCCTAAACCTGGCTGCTTCCCGGACGTACACTTCGCGGAGACCAGGTGGTGAAGGTCAGATGGTGATGATGTGGCAAAGTTGGTGAATAAGTCGCGAAAGCCAGCAGACCAGGTGGTGAATTCACCACCTGGTCTGCCTCTGAGTTGTCGTGGTATTGCATGTCTATAGATTAACAATAGACAAACATCGTTAATCTGGGCCCAACCCGTTTACGCTGTAACCAAGCGCAGGTACCGGTGGATAATACGTAGCTGCGTTTGATATAAGCCACTGAAGTTGTATACTGCTGATATTGCTGTAGAGCCTATTAGTAGACATTAGTATACACATAGTGTATACCTCCGCATTTGTTGACCACATGATATGATCTACGTAGTCGGTCTCGGCAATCCCAAGACAGTCTTCACAGTTGTGGCTCACTTTTGCGGCAGTAGAATAAAGAAAGCAAAACGCCGATCCAATTGTTATAATAGATGTTATGAACGCCAGCTTCAGCTACAAGTGGATTCCAAACAGGCATTGTGCTAACAGCAAAGACACTCGTAATGTTTGTAGCTGACAACGCGGACTTTGTGAATGTGCGATGAACCGATGTCGCGCATGTGGTGTTCGCGTTGTGTGTCGTCCAATTCTCGGATACTTTTCACATTTTCTTCATACCTCGGCTGCGGCACTAACATCGGGCGGTATATTGTTGACTGATATCCTGCGCAATAGACCCATCAAAGTTTCTCATTCACTTAAAATAGGTGCCAAATTATCAGAGCCCACCCAGTATTTCGCGGCGGTATGCCTGGGCAGCCACGCATATGGGTACCTGAATGCTGTACTATCATCGGAACAGAAAATTAGCACTAACATACGTGCGGGCATCACATTTGGCGGTACGCTGGAAGATATGCTACAAGTACGCTGTATTCCTAATCGACGCAGGCAATAATGCGTCTGAAACGTTTGAAGGGTCCTGTAATGGCTTTTACAAACAGCGCATTCAAGTTAGCGTTCCAGTCTCATATGATAGCCCACAGCATTTGTCATACAACCTGCCAGCGCATTTCCTTCGTCCACGAAAAAAGATGAATAATGGTGATAAAGATGAATAAGCCACCCGTTCCGGCGCGCATGGCGCGCAGAGAGAGAGAGAAAAAAAAAATGAAGGAGGAAAAGGCGCTTGCACTCCTCCGAGCGCACACGCCCTCGCGCGCGGAGCTCCTGCGCATGCTAGGAGATCTTGCGCATGCGCGGCGGTGCGCCATCTCAACGAGTGCGCCAGGCACGTAAACGGTTGTACCGGTGTACGGTGTCCGCCTGAACGTTGGTGTCTGTGTATGCGTGTCATCTTTGTGGCATCACACGTCAACTACACTGAACGGTAAGCTTTAGCAAAGATGTTTTGCCTCAGTAGCTCATGATTATGTGAGCGCATTTCGTAGCGCGAAGCGGCTGCATGTAGCGCAGGCGACTCGGGTATAGTGTCGGTTTGTCGTTGACATGGTTTGATAACGCGCTCTTGTTCTCGCTTCTACTATACGGAATGTTTTACGGCGAGCGATCGCTCGGGCTTGTTGATTTTAGCATTATAGTTTAGGCGCGTAAAAAAGGAAGTACACCATGTTTTAACTTGATACTGAGCTACCACTAAGCGGATTGTGTGTGTTGGGCAGCCAGTGTGGTAGATCTCATTTCGTGGCGCTTGATCCGGCCGCGATGAATGCTGCGCCGCATGTGTAGTGAAATTCTCGTGACACGCTTTACGTATATATCTCGAAATTGTGTTAGCATCAAGAATGTTCTGACAGACACGTATAGTTGAATAACTGCTGACGTACTCGGATGAAAGGCCGTGTTTGCGGGGCATGCATCAGCAGTGTGTGCCCTGCCGTTTTCGCATTGTTTAAAAGTAACAGTATATTTAAGGTTTCTGGCAACCAATCTAAATAATTTTGGGAAGTTACCGCAAGCAAAACACGAGACTTGAAGAAATGTCAAGCGAAAATCTCTAGATTCACCCAATCTATTTATATGCAACCACAAACGCTTTTGGAGCATGAAACCTGCGATAAGCTCAGTCACTCGCAGCTTCGCAACTTAGCCGAAAAAATTGGAGCACAATAAATAAGTCGCTCCGGGAAGCACCTTTACACGTTTCAAACTGAAGGCACTGCGTTTGACGGTAGTTGGAAGATTTGTTTTTTTGTCTCGTTTTAAACAGTTTAGCAGCAGAAGTTATCTTTCGACCTATATGAAAAGCGTTAAGCGCCGTTCGATGTTTCGGCGTTATGCTGTTTACGTGCTCTTAATCACTAGGCAGCTGCTGGCGCAGATTCGCATTGTGCCAGTCGTGCATGGTATGAAGCCCTTGTCGTGCGCAATAAGTGTTCCAATTTTCATTACTGTTGCATGTAGTGCCGTCGTCTTGGACAGACTGCATACTATATGCGCTGAACAAAAGAAAAAAGAGCCAGATTATCAATTTGGTGGTCTTTTCTTAGTAGATAAAGCACAGATTATTCAAATAATTCAGTGGACATTGCATTTGTTCTACCCTTATTAACACACCTAAGAGATCGTAACATGTTTTAGTTGATAAGTAACCTGATCAGTACGACCCCATTCATGTGCATTCTACTGAAAGTGTGGCAAATGTATTTAACTCGAAGTATGAGAAAAGAGACAATGCAGATTGTTCTAAGCGGAAATAAATTGCAAATGTTAACGTGATTGTTGAAAACTGCAGTCAGTAAGTTGAGCATGTTCGATCGGCAGGGGCACATTGCATTAACACCTGAAAAATGTGCACAGTCCAGCAGGGTATCTTTGTTTCAACAATTATTATTATAGGAATCGTTTGGGATTCTCGCATTTCTTTTATTTTTATAAGTACACTGTGTGTCACATGAACCTGTCTTGAAACGAAACGCACCGTTGCTAACACCGGCGACCATTATGGTTGTCTAACTGCTTATCATACTCTAACATAACGAAACATCATAATGGTACTGATTAATATTGCCGTGTAGTCTTCAGTCAGAGGTAAACAAAGTTAACTAGAGTCATAAGTGATGAGAGCAAATTATATAGAAAACTACTATTGAACCGTAAAAATAACACATTGTATAGTTTTCCCTCACATTGTTGCATTTGCTATACGTGTGTCTCTGTGTCTTCCGTGCTGTACTCGTGCGGCCATCAATTACGAACTTGCCGAAGCCCTTGTCAGCTTTATTAAACAAGGGATTCAAGTCAGTTGCATCTAATACTACATGTTAAGTGACTGACATGTTATTCGTTTTATCTAAATATTGTCACGTGGTAGTGACGGTGAAGAGAGAACACAGTAGCAGTACTGTGAAAGACGAAACTAGCTTTTATTGGGCGAACCTGTGCCCACAAAACAGGCTACACTTAAAGCACAACGATAGCGGCGAACACAGTCGGCGATCGTCGAAAATCTGATCGGCGGGTCAAGTGCGTCGGCTTTTATAGAGCAGTCGTCGAATGTTCCAGACTAATCGTTCGGACCCGTGTGCCTTCCACAAAGTTCTACACCATTCGCGTTACGCGATGAAATCAGATAACACAAGGTTCGGCGACAACAGACAGCCGGGTAGAAGCATCGATAACTTTCCAGAAACATCGGATACATTCAGGCGCGTCCCTCGCTGTGCGATTACAGTTGTCAAGCGGCGAAACGTGGTCGCCCGATAAAGATAAGTACACGTGTCATTACCCCCCTCTTAAAAAGCATCGACCCGATGCTGCAAACAAACGAAAGTAACAAAGAAAAGCACTCGTAGCAAAGAAAACAAACTAAGGAAGTTCATCAGCGTCCGTAAAATGGTTTAAGGCGCACCACGTGGACCACTTCAGATCGTGCGCGGCGCCGCTGTGAGTGCGAAATGCCGTCTGGCACGACCTCATAGTCTAGTGCGCCAATACGTCGGATGACCTTGTAGGGTCCGAAATAGCGTCGCAGCAGCTTCTCACTGAGTCCTCGCCGGCGTATCGATGTCCAAACCCAAACACGGTCGCCGGGCTGGTACTCAACAAAGCGTCGTCGGAGGTTGTAGTGTCGGCTGTCGGTCCTCTGTTGGTTCTTGATCCGTAGGCGGGCGAGCTGTCGGGCTTCTTCGGCGTGCTGGAGGTAGCTAGCGACGTCAACATTCTCTTCGTCAGTGACGTGGGGCAGCATGGCGTCGAGCGTCGTCGTCGGGTTCCTGCCGTAAACCAGCTTAAACGGCGTGATCTGTGTTGTTTCTTGCACCGCCGTGTTGTAAGCAAATGTCACGTACGGCAGGACGGCATCCCAGGTCTTGTGTTCAACGTCGACGTACATCGCTAGCATGTCGGCGAGGGTCTTATTCAGCCGCTCCGTAAGACCATTCGTCTGCGGGTGGTAGGCCGTGGTCCTCCTGTGCCTTGTCTGACTGTATTTCAGAATGGCTTGGGTGAGCTCCGCTGTAAAGGCCGTTCCTCTGTCCGTGATGAGGACTTCTGGGGCGCCATGTCGAAGCAGGATGTTTTCGACAAAAAATTTCGCCACTTCGGCTGCGCTACCTTTCGGCAGTGCTTTAGTTTCAGCGAAGCGGGTGAGGTAGTCTGTCGCCACGACGATCCACTTATTTCCGGTTGTTGACGTCGGAAAGGGTCCCAGCAAGTCCATCCCGATCTGCTGGAATGGTCGGCAAGGAGGCTCGATTGGCTGTAGTAATCCGGCTGGCCTTGTCGGCGGTGTCTAACGTCGCTGACAGTCTCGGCATGTTCTGACATAATGGGCGACGTCGGCGGTCAGGCGCGGCCAATAATACTTTTGTTGTATCCTCGAGAGTGTCCGGGAAAAACCGAGGTGTCCAGCGGTCGGATCGTCATGTAGGGCGTGCAATACTTCTGGACGAAGTCCTGACGGGACAACAAGAAGGTAGTTGGCGCGGACTGGTGAAAAGTTCTTCTTCACGAGGAGACTGTTTTGAAGCGTGAAGGAAGATAGTCCGCGCTTAAATGCCCTGGGGACAACGTCGGTGTGCCCTTCCAAATATTCCACCAGGCCTTTTAGCTCCGGGTCTGCCCGTTGCTGTTCAGCGAAGTCTTCCGCGCTTATCATGCCAAGGAAGGCATCGTCATCTTCGTCATCTTGCGGCGGCGGGTCAATGGGGGCGCGCGATAGGCAATCGGCATCGGAGTGTTTTCGTCCGGACTTGTAGGTTACAGTGATGTCGTATTCTTGTAGTCTGAGGCTCCACCGCGCCAGTCGTCCTGAAGGATCCTTTATACTCGCTAGCCAACACAAAGCGTGATGGTCACTGACGACTTTGAATGGCCTGCCATAAAGATAAGGGCGAAATTTAGCTGTAGCCCAAACGATGGCGAGGCATTCCTTTTCGGTCGTAGAATAGTTGCCTTCCGCTTTTGACAGCGACCGGCTAGCGTAAGATATCACCTCTTCGACTCCGTTTTTCCTCTGGACTAGAACGGCACCGAGGCCTAGGCTACTGGCGTCGGTATGGATTTCTGTATCGGCGTACTCGTCGAAGTGCGCAAGTACCGGCGGTGACTGCATGCGTCGTTTGAGTTCTTCAAATGCGTCGGCCTGCGGCGTTTCCCAGTTGAACTCAACATCACATTTAGTTAGACGTGTCAACGGCTCGGCGATGCGTGAAAAGTCCTTGACAAAGCGCCTGTAGTAGGCACACATGCCAAGGAATCTACGCACTGCCTTCTTGTCGGTGGGCTGCGGGAACTTTGCGATGGCAGCTGTTTTCTGCGGGTCGGGGCGTACTCCGGATTTACTGATGACGTGACCTAGGAACAGAAGCTCGTCGTAAGCGAACCGGCATTTTTCTGGCTTCAGAGTGAGCCCTGATGACTTGATGGCCTCTAGTACTGTGGCAAGCCGCCTAAGGTGATCGTCGAAATTTCCGGCGAAGACGACGACGTCATCCAAGTAAACGAGACAGGTCTGCCACTTCAGTCCTGCTAATACTGTGTCCATGACGCGCTGGAACGTTGCAGGCGCCGAACACTGTCCGAATGGCATAACCTTGAACTCGTAGAGGCCATCTGGCGTGATGAAGGCGGTCTTTTCGCGATCCCTTTCGTCGACTTCTATTTGCCAGTAGCCAGACTTGAGGTCCATCGATGAGAAGCATTTAGCATTGAAGAGCCGATCCAATGCGTCGTCTATCCGTGGGAGGGGGTATACGTCTTTCTTCGTGATTTTGTTCAATCGACGATAATCGACGCAGAAACGTAGGGTTCCGTCCTTTTTCTTCACTAAAACAACTGGAGACGCCCACGGGCTTTTCGACGGCTAGATGATGTCGTCGCGCAGCATTTCGTCGACTTGGTGTCTTATAGCTTCGCGTTCTCTCGTCGAAACTCGGTAAGGGCTCTGGCGGAGTGGTCGAGCGCACTCTTCGGTTATTATGCGATGCTTTGTGACTGGGGTTTGTCGAATCCTCGATGACGTCGAAAAGCAGTCTTTGTATCGTCGAAGCAGACTTCTGAGCTGCTGTTGCTTAATCACTGGGAGACTTGGATTAATGTCGTAGTCTGGTTCGGGAACCATGGTCGTCGGGGTAGATGCGGCGAAATCCGAGAGGACAAACGCATTACCGGTTTCCAGAATTTCCTCGATGTACGCGATCGTCGTGCCCTTGTTGATGTGCTTGAACTCCGGGCTGAAGTTTGTCAGCAACACTTCAGTTTTCCCTCCATGCAGTCGAGCGATCCCTCTTGCGATGCAAATTTCACGGTCTAGCAGGAGACGTTGGTCGCCTTCGATGACACCTTCTACGTCAGCGGGTATTTCGGTGCCGACCGAAATAACAATGCTGGAGCGGGGCGGAATGCTCACGTGGTCTTCGAGCACACTCAAGGCGTGGTGACTACGAGGGCTCTCTGGCGGTATCGCTTTATCTTCCGACAGCGTTATTGACTTCGACTTCAGGTCGATGACTGCGCCGTGTTGGTTCAGGAAGTCCATACCGAGAATGACGTCTCGAGAACACTGTTGGAGGATAACGAAGGTGGCAGGGTATGTCCGGTCATGAATGGTAATTCTTGCCGTGCAGACTCCAGACGGCGTTATGAGGTGTCCTCCAGCGGTTCGAATTTGAGGGCCTTCCCACGTAGTCTTAACTTTCTTCAACTGGGCGGCGATGTGTCCACTCATGACGGAGTAATCAGCCCCTGTGTCGACTAAGGCAGTGACTGCGTGGCCGTCGAGAAGCACGTCGAGGTCGGTGGTTCTTTGTCTGGCGTTGCAGTTAGGTCGTGGCGTCGGATCACGGCTGCGTCGTGTTGAACTGAAGTTGGAACGTCGCGTCGTCAAGTCGTCGTTCGTCGGTGTAGTCTTGCCTTCCTGACTTCGTCGGGACGGCGGCGTGTCTTTGTTATGTCGTCGAGATCGTTTCGTCGTCGTCTTCGTCGGCGGCGGAGGATCTTCGTCAGTTCGACGAACAGCAACCGCACCTCCATCGGTTGCTGCTTTTAGTTTTCCGGATATGGGCTCGCTGACCGGCCCCGGGCTGGGCCAGTGTATGGTCGGCGCTGCGGCGACAGGTAGCGGCCTGGTGATGGCGAACGGGACGGCCGTCGAGGGCTCCACTGAGTAGCGGCGAGGTAATCGGCGATGTCACGTGGGCGCTCGCCAAGCTGTGGACGCGGCGCGTTGACGGCGAAACCTCGCAGTCCCATCTCCCGGTACGGACATCGTCGGTAGACGTGACCCGCTTCTCCGCAGTGGTAGCAGAGCGGGCGGTGGTCAGGAGCACGCCAGATGTCCGTCTTCCTCGCGTAGGTGCGCTGGGCGACGGGTGGTCGTGCTGGCGGCGGCGGCGGCGGACGACGAAACTGTGGCGTGACAGGGCCCTGGCGCGGTCGCGGAGGGGGTCCTTGACGGCGTGCGACGGCGGCGTAGGTCATCGCTTGCGGCTGACGCTGCGGCGATTCAGGGGCTACTCCAAGTTGTTGTTGGAGTTCCTCACGCACGGCGTCGGCAATCGAAGCCACTTGAGGCTGTGATGATGGGAACAGCTTTTGTAGCTCCTCCCGCACGACAGCTCGGATAGTGTCGCGTAGGTCGTCGGCGGCCAGTGATTGAATTCCTCCGTAGTGGGTAGAGCTTGTACGGCGGTTGAATTGCCGGTTCCGCATTTCGAGTGTCTTCTCGATGCTGGCGGCCTTATGTCAGTACAGGTCCAGCGTGAAAGACTGCTCTGCCACACCTGAACCAGACAAATAATGTCTAAGATATTAGCTTCATCTAAGGTACTTTTTGCGCTCAGTTTCTATTTTCCTGTACGGGAGGAGGACATCGAGAACTGTTTGGCTTGGACACCGCCTGTACTGAACTTGGACATGAAGGAGGGTCACTTCCATTAAGTAGGCAAGAATGGGTGCCGAATGTGTGACTTCTTATTAATCCACAAAAGAGCACTTCCTCTTATCATGCCGTTTTATACGACATCCAATGCCATAATTTGGGTAAAAATGTCACCTGTGAATAATGAAGTGTTTCAGTAAAAGCGTAAACGCATACGCCAACAAAATTCCTACTCCATTTCCCAGTAATCACTCAACGAATATGCAGCATGTCTATACTGTCTTACGGTACTGATGCGAAAAACAACGCAGTCCCAAAACATTGAATCACGAATCCAACTCAATATTTGGTTTACTTGAGCTGCGTTAGAAATAACACTCAAAGCAAAACGATGGCTGTGATTACATATTACCCAGCCAAACGATTCTAAGATATTAACTTCATCTGAAGTACTTTTAGGGCTCAGTTTCCAATTCCCTAAATCAGACGAGGACATGTGTGACTCGTCCGCCGTCGGAATCTCAATTATGGATTGAGGCATCACTGCATCAGATTAAAATCCTCCTATTTGCAGTATTTTCATATATGCAGGTATTTTCAAACATTGGTGAAGAATACGTGACATACAAGCAAATAACGCATGCAACTTCATAACATTTGCAAGCATTTTCAAACATTGATAAGGAATTCTGGGTAACAGTATCAGAATTAAGATTATTCCAATCTGTTATTGTCCTAGGAAAAAAATTAATATTTCAAACAGTTAATCCGTCTTTTCTTAGCGGTTATTGATAAAGCACGCCTTCGTCTCGTGTTATAACCTGATGAGCAAGTAAAGAACTTGGAAGTGTTAACCTTATAATGGCCGTTTACAATTTCAAAGAGGAACTTTAATCGACAGATACGATTGCGCACAGTCACCGGGAGTAATCCACTGCCTTTTACGAGCTCGCCAACAAACGCATGGCCGTATGAATTAAAAACAAACCTAACTACCCTATACTGTACTCGTTCCAGTCTTTTAATATTCGTTAAAGTGAATTGGTCCCAAATAATTACGGCATATTCCAAGAGCGAACGAATGTAGGAATTGTACGCCAGTAAACGAACATTAGTCGTAGATTATTTCAGTGAGCGCCTCAAGAAAAACAGTTTACGCAAAGAATTTACAACAGTATCGATGTGCTTTGTCCAGGAAAGTTCATTGGTTATCCATAGGCGCAAATATTTGTACTCTCTTAGTTCTGATAGAGATCCGTTGTCAACGTTATATGCAAATTGAAGAGGTTTTTTCTTATCTGTTATTGTAATAAAAACAGTTTTTTTTTCGAAATTAATAGACATTTGCCATTGTTCGCACCAAGCAGTGACCATTGCCAGGTCATTATTTAGACGCACTTGATCATCAACAAAAGATATCTTCTCATACAAAATACAGTCATCTGCGTAAAGTTTCACGGAAACTGAAAGTTCTGCGACTATGACATTTAAAAATAATAGCAATAAAAGTGGTCCCAAAACGGATCCCTGGGGGACCTCAGAAGCGACCTGTGTATTTTTAGAAGAAGTATTGTATAAGGTGATGAATTGATGTCTGTTAGTAAGATGGTGGTCTGTTAGTAAAATGTTGTCTGTTAGTAACTTAGGCGCAGCTGATATTTAAGATGACTGTAGGTGTGTCAACATTGAGCGTCATTGCCCGTACCTATAGAAAAATAATGACCACCAGTTTACTACGACTGAAGTCGAACATGCTATGTCCTTAGGTAACTCTCGTGCAGCATCGGGGATCGATGGACTTACCGGAATGTCTCGCAAACATATGTTACAGTCATACCCTCACTTCTTTCTGTCGATATTTAATGGCGCTCTGAACTTGGGCCACCTCCCTACCTGTTGGAAAGTCGAAAGAATCATCTTTATTCCAAAGCGTGGCGGTCTTACTTACCCTCTGCTTGCAGACCCATTGTGATTAATTCTTTTTTTGGCAAGCTTCATGCGTGATTAATAAATTCCCGGCTGAATCATTTTTGCACTCCTGCTATCTTATTTATTATTATTTATTATTATTACCCATGCACATAGTGCCCTCCTGGCGCTCTATGCCCTGCGGCAGCGGTTGCACGAGCTCAAATCTACAGACTCTCCCTGTATTGATTTCGCTTGATGATACAGGGCGCTTTAATCACGTATGCCATGGCGCGGTTCTCTTTTTCTTCCGAAAACATCGGTGCGCTTTCAACCTTTTTTTTTTCCTGCTTCAAGCATTGCTGACGGGTCGAAAAGTCCGGTTTCGCTCACATGCAGGAGAGGTGTCAGTATGTCAATCGATTAGCAGTCCTCACCGCTCACCTGTCACTCCTCTCCTGTGGAATGCCATTATTCATTCCCTGCTCGATCTCGACTTACCAGAAGGCGTCCGCATACAAGCACATGCGGACGACACCATTCTTCTTATTGCTGGCACTTCGCGTTGGCAACCTCAGGCTTTAGCTGAATCGCTCCTTCTGTGGTTTACATGTGGACACAGCAGAACAAGCTCAAAACCAGTCATCAAAAATTGTTTGTTGACTTTTTCAAGAATGGCCACATTGGTGCGTCAAAATGGCGGCCGTCCATGCGATTGGGTGGCGCTTTTCTAAAGTGCGAAGGCCACATAAAATTACTTGGTGTGGTTTTTTTATCACAAGCTTAGCTTTTTCGCCAACGTCGACAGTATTAAAACTGAACCTGAGATATTGGTCGCTATACTATTAAATTTCATCCGTTTACATGAATCAGTGGCATAAAACCAGTGGCATCAATCCTGGCACAGGGAGGGGAAAAGCACCTGCCTTTACAAATAGGTGCATAGTGTCCATCCAGTACCCTGTTGTTTTCCCCCAAACCGATTACTGGTACATGTGCTCCCCGGGCATAGGCACTTCCCCTATTACCTGCACAGACTCAACCTTAGTGCCACGAATCTGTGTACGTCCGGTGCAGAGTGCAAGGGCGAGGACCATTATTTCTCCTCGCGCCCGCGTGCTGCGCAAATCGTGGCTCTGCTGTGTGCGGCCTCCCGCATTCACACTGTGACACCATCGGCATATCCCATTTTTCTTGAAAACAAAAGCCAGAGAGCCTTGCTGTTGCAGCTGGTTCACGCCTTAATAACAACTGTGCCGTTTAACCCTAACAATTCTGTATTTCCTGATGCACATTAATTCTATCTGGTCTCTCATGCCTTTTTTTTTGACTCGCCTTTTCTCGCTTCATTCATATTATTCATGTTATTTTTTCATGTCTGTTAGTCGCCATCTGCCCTGATTTAGCCTACCGTGGCAGAGTATGGGGGCATGTTCCGCCATTGGAAAAGCAGGCGCCACCGTTGGCGAGACGTGGCATGAGGGATCACGTAGACAAAGCGGCCGCGTCGTCTCCTTCGGAAGCGCCGAAGCGATCTGAAAAGAAAAGTTTAAAGTGCTACCGGCGCTACGCTTCTGATTAAGTGGTGAGGCTGGCCCGCCTTGGGTGCCTGCTTGACAACATTTGAAATCTCTATAATAGGTAGTGGCTGCCCTTGGAGGCGTGCAGCCTAATAGGCTACTGCTCGTTGCCGCAGTGCCGGACGTAGGCAACGGAGCCCGGTGTCAGCCTTGTTCACACGTAGCCGCAGGATAAGAAGCTCCGTGAAGCTTGGCTCTCGAAACTTAGAACCGGCAAACAGCCATCGTCTACAACTCGGGTATGCAGCAAGCACAGGCGCGAGGAATATTTCTGCTACGGCACCGGGACTGCGATGTTCGGTGAGTAGCAAAAAAACGTGCACTGAGACGTTTGGCCGCGCTCCCTGCCCGGCTTATGTCACCACTTATGAACTTCTTGATGCTAGACACTGCAAGTTCACTGGAAAAGAAAGGGAATGATAATAAGCACATTAAATAAAGCATGGCCAACGGTCATGTTTATGTTATGAATTAACGCACTGGATTACGAAAGAAAGGCAGTGCGAAATCGGCCGCTGACTGCATACAGTACGACGCAACTTTATAAATAATATAAACACATCATAAATTTAGAAGAAAAAAGAATATTGAATCGTCGCGACGGCACATCACCGTCGCCGTAGTCGTCGAAATCCCTTGTTAAAACGAAATTGTTTCAACAGCTTTGATAACGTCCACGCAACAATGGTTGCTTGTGGACTCTTAAATGCTTATATGCTGCCGCCTAAAGTTCACAGCGCGGTGCGACAACGCTCTCAGTGACAGCGGAAAATTGTGCGCGGACATGCATGCAGACGCGCAGTCAATCGGCGCAAACCCATGTGATCACTGCATGCATTATTGCTTCGTTCGGTTATGGGTCATTTGGCTATACAGACCGCCCACTGTAAGAACATATTTCACATAGTTTGCGCTCAGCGATTGTTCACCTTTCAGGCAAGAAGCCGGTTCGGGAGACCCCATCGCGGAGACATCGCGCAGTGGCTTTCACTGTGCGTATTCTGTAAAGAGATAGCGTCTGTAAACGATTCTGTGCTTTTAGTCTACCCAGGATTAATATTTCGATAGTACAAAGATCATTCGTTTTGAGAGTACTTACGGAAATGTACAGGAGGGCTGCCGCATGGTGTTTTTATTAGGCGTCGTAAGCCAAACTAATGAGGAGCACGCCGCCTAATCTTTCATACAACGCAGGGGAGGCGTTTCCGACAGATGGCGAGTTCTTAAGTCCTCGACCCCAACACCCCGCGCCTCATGGAGTTAACTGCATGCTTCATCTCCATATGTTACCCTCTCTTCACTGCTCTCTTTATCAGTTGCCCTCACCCAATCCGATTACTGCCATTTTCCGGTTTGCAACAGCCCGTAACCACACTGTCCATCCGCTATGAGTTTGCATTTGGCACTCGCGCTCTCGGCGCTTGCAGGCCTGCTGCCCGCAACTTCTCTTTCCGACCGGTTCACTTCACCCTGCTGCCTGGACACTGTTCACGGACCAATACGGAATGGAGCGTGGGCCCTCTCTTCTTCCTGTAATGGCGCCGGCAACTCCTCATCTTGCCTATAAGGAAATGAAAATACAGAATCAAGATGAATGGAACTCACTGCTGAAAGAATGCTTTATATTTAATCTAGAGAAGCGCGAATCTCGGTGACGTCGTGTCCCGTTTTACTTATTTTACTTTATGCTCGTAAGTTCTCCTTCTTACCGGTTCACATCACCCTGCTGCCTGGACACTGTTCACGGACCAATACGGAATGGAGCGTGGGCCCTTTCTTCTTCCTGTAATGGCGCCGGCAACTCCTCATCTTCCCTATAAGGAAATGAAAATGGAGAATCAAGATGAATGCTAATCACTGCTGAAAGATAGCTTTATATTTATTCTAGAAAAGTGGGAATCTCGGTGATTCTGCGCGGCCGTTATGTCCTCTTTTACTTATTCTCCCATCACTTCGTCATCAATCATTGGCTTTGGTTCCGGTCCATTTTATTTTACTTATATTGGCTTATGTTACTAAATTTCTTTGGTATTGTTGGTAACGACGACCTTTTTTCTGTTATCTGTAATTTGCCTTCTATTCCCGTTAAACCCATACGGTGGTGCGGGCTTATCCCGACAATTTGTTTTTTGCATTATTTTGTATCGGGGGAGAAAGCTAAGCTATGAACATCACCTAGAGCACTGCGTATGTCCGAGGATCCGAGCCCCGCATGTGGTTGAGCAGCTTAGCCTTGTGTGTTGCGTGTACCCGAAGCGGACGGTCCTTTGGTCTCTACTGGGAGCGACGCAGAGCGACGCAAGGAGAAGACCCAGAGTACAAGGAAAGTGTTTATTCGACGACTACCTTTGGGTTGACTGTAAGAGCTACACTAGTATCGGCGCGGGGCTCACTAGCCGAAACTCCTCGCAAATCATGCGTGGCACTCAGTGTCACAGAACTGTAAGACGTCGGGACACGCGAGAATGGCTCCTAACGACAGTGCTACCAGATGAACGTTGCTTCAGCTAGGTGTAGCCTCCGAGCGCCAGCCGAGGCTGAAAGACCATGCAGATACCGGGAGCCGCATCTCTTTAGCGCAGCCTCCCGAACAGCAGCAGCAAATAGGTGTGCACCAACCTCGGGTCGAAGACGTTCGCCAAGACCGGCCAACAAAAAAGTGACAGGGAAAATCCGTATTCAGTATGCACCGCTTCACTCTCAAAGAGCTCCTCCCACGTTCCCGCTGCCCGGTCGGCTGGAGCCGAAGGGAGAGAGGGAACTCGACTTCCCACCCGAACATGCCAATCGGGTGAGCCCATGGAAGCGATATTCTAAGTTCGAGCGCGAAGTTCGAAACCAACGTATCCGCAATTCGCTCCCTATGCCCAATGCCCAAAACGTGCTACGCTATGGCATCGCAGTGAAATCGATAATGCAATCGCCACTACCACCACAATTCTAACACACGAAGAGCACATGCCAATACGCTTGAACACAAGACACTAATCGTAGGAAGGTCTGTGCAATGCGACAACGCCGTCCAACAGCTTAGAACGCAGAAATGCTTAGATTATTTTCGCTCGGATATAGAACAAGCACTTGGGAAGCATGTTCTTAATATCAGTAATGTGAACGTGGGTGCCAACGCTTTCATGTTCCCTTTCTTATCGATTTACACAAGGGTATTTACCAGAAATGACTGTAATAAAAACAAAAAAATATGGCAACATGTCTAGCTTTTTGGGACTAGAACTTACAGCGCCGCAAGCCGCCTCCGCGAGATGTTTCCGAGTTTTCAATAGAACGAGTGAGTTTTTCGCCAACAAATACAACTGCAGGTCGTGTGCTCAAAAAAAGGGAGGTGGCACAGATCTTGTAGAAGACAATCTGCACGGCGAAAATGTAATGATTAAGCTGTTGAAAGTTTGAATTTTGTTCGCAAAGCGGTTCAGCAATGGAAGCTTATGGAAACGACGAAAATTTGTACTCGATTTTCGAGGCAAAACGGTGGCTCTGATAAAACAACGGCAGCTAGCGTAATGCACGCTACGCTGTATGTATTCAGGAAAGACAGGTTTCGACTGATTTCAATCTGGACTTTCTACACATGGCGTAAGAGTGTTTTCAAAAGCGTTTTTTTTTTAAACGCAGTTGTGCCAATTAACGCGGTATCTTCAAAAACCCATGCGTTTCACCACGAAAGCTTTGGAAGCCGCGGCCCAATGCTTTAACAGCTCGCATCTATTATTCAGTGGTTTTAATGCCATGCTCCTTCATTTTTTAACGCCCATAGCACTCAGTTCCATGGTTTCCCACCCCATAGCAGAAACCAAAAACTCAAGATTTAGTTTCGGTTTTGGCTTCATCAGTAGTGCTTTTCAAATATTACATTTTACGTTTTTACTTCCTTAAACGTAGTAGTGTGTTGCTCGTTTCCTAAGTCATCGCTTTTATCAACAGATATTGTTCCTTGGACTCCATATCTACAAGCATGCACATGTCTTTCTGTTACGTGAAAAACAAAACTGCCATGCCTTATAGCATCGATATTATTATAGCCTGTGCTTAAACGGTAATTGCAAAGTGACTGTCTATCAATTTCATTGCATGGTTAAGTTTTTAGAGGCAGCAGAGAGGGCGAGGGTGTGTATATGCATGTGCGCATTATGAGCATGCGTGCGTGCGTACTTACATTTGTATGGCCGCGTGTATTTCCATCCTACGCATTTGGATTTGCGTGCACACGAGTGCATGTATGCGTGTGCTAGCAAACGAGTGTTTCTGTGCATATGCGTGTGCACGTCATCAGCATGCGTCCGTACTTACATTTGCATGCACGCGCGTATTTGCATCTACGATTTTGAATTTGCGTGCCAACGAGTGCATGTATGCGTTTGCTTGCAAAAGCGTGTTTGTGCGCATTTCTGTGTGCGTGCGTGCGTAAATTTCAAGGAGAAAACCTCATATGCCCCATGAAGCGGAAACTCCGGCGAGCGTCCGACGTTAGCATCTGATGACCAGGAAACCACGTGACCAAGTGACGACGTCAGGTTCCCGGCGCTAGCCCTGCTGCATCTGCTACTGCAGAGTCCCACGGTGAACCGCAGACGCCGTGGCAGTCTGGTCGTACGGATGGCGTCCGTCGGACACCGTGGTTCAGTCCCAAAATTGACTTTGCCTGATTCGAAAATTGAGTTAACCATGCTCAAAATCGACTTGGCCCAAACCCAAAATCGACTCGGACCGCCGCAAAAATTTCAGTGACCCATCCCCAAAACTGATTTCGCCTAATTAAACTAGTGAGTTGACGCACGCTCAAAACCGACTTGGCACACTCTCAAAATTGACTTGGCCCACCCCCAAACTTTCGGAGGCCCACACTCAAAATTGGCTTTGCCCAGCGCGAGCAGATGAACACGCGATCACATAGTCCCATCACCAACAATGAGGCTTAAGTTGCAAGACCACATGAGCAAGTGATGAAGTGATGTGGCAATGTCACGTGAGATGGTTGTCGGAATATTACACTCTTAAAAATGTTTACACCATATAGTCTTATCGTCACCGAAAACGATCATTTTAATCTATTTTACTGGCGCTTCCTTTCTTACAACCCCTGTGCTCGCTACTTTCCTGTCGAGGATACTTTGTCACGCTGATAACGCTTACGCCGTACGTGAACTGGAGGTACTGGGCTTGGAGCCTTGAAGAGAGGAAATGCAGGCAGAGTGTATGGACGTTGATATAGTCGACACGCCCAGAATACTTTCGTATTTAGTGCGTGTTAGGAGACTTAAGTGCCGCTGTAAATTTTGTGCACGTGTGTAGGCGTGGGCGCATGTAAATTTGTATGTGGGCGAACACGTGCGTGTGCGCGTGCGCGCGCGCGCGTGTGTGTGTGTGAAAGAGAGAGAGAGAGACAGAGAGAACGAACGAGCGCGCATTTGCTTGCTTACGCCTACCCTCGGGGACGAATGATATATCGAGTTTATTGAAACCCATATTTAAGTACGCGAGACATGGACCAATGACTACATTTATAGCATTAATTATTTGAACGCGAACCCCACGAAAAAAAGCACTGGGCTCGTCAAGATTACCGGCCCATATTTCGTCGCGATGGCACCATCACAATTTACACGCTCCGCAAGGAGGTACCTAGCTGTTCACCATCGTTACCTGACGGCAACTAAATAGGGAATTGCAGCTCAGCGAATACAACTGGCCAAGCCGGCCAGCGTAGAGGCCACTGCGCTGTTGCGGTACGCTGGGGCGGCCAGCATTTTTACGGATCGCGTCGCTCGCTCGCTATCTCGTCTCATCAGCGTAGCGCGTGCAGCGAACCAGCGTTTTTTTGCGAAGCGAATGGCGAGCATGCGCACGAACAGCCGTGGGATCTCGTCGCCGTCGGCTTCAGACCCGGCGCTGGCTCACCTGCAGGGGAAGAAGCCTCGGAGGTGTTCCACCGTTTAAGAGGACCTATGCATCTTGCGAGAGGTTGCTGCAACGGGGGCATTTGGTGGCGATTTGAAGCGGAAGACCGCGGTTGAGAACCTGAAGTCAGCGTACTGATCTTTTCTCAGAAAATATAATCTTGTTCGACAGGTGGAGCAGCCAAGCGCTCCGCTCTAGTCTCCCAGTATGTGCTCCCGCAGAGAGTAGAGTTGCGCATAGGTCCGCTAGTATATACTAGCTACGCTTTGAATCCACTCCTCGCGCGCCCAGGAGGCTAATGCCGTGCGGTGTTCCATTCGCTTTTCTTTTCCTCTGCAGGGGCATGATCAGAGATATTTTGTTCGATACGCGTTCTGTTCGGTTGCTGCAACGTCACAAAGTGGCAGTATGCAAAATGTCTAACAGCGAGGTGGAGAGAGCACCCAATCAGGAAGCGGTGACCTCCCGGGAAGTTTACTTCCGTCCTTTGTCGTCTGCTTGCAGACAGTATACTACAAAACTGAATGTTTCTCGTCATCCAAATGAATGAAATCTTTATGTAAAAAAATTTATTTTTTCTTCTCAAGCCCAAACACGTTTTCAAGTAGTAGTACGTGTGACTACTGCAATTTATAACTATTAGTTTCTTTGTGTCGTCCCTAGGTGGTGTCGCGCACAGCGAAAAGAAAAGCCAAAAAGAAACGACGGGAAGAGTGGCGCATTATTCAAGAGGCAGCGACAACATTCCAGTGGCTCGCTGGCACCGAGGATGCGATCGATTTCTCTGTACAACCAACGAATTATTTGTTTTGAGAAACAAAAAAAAACGGCTGTGGCTTAGGTAAGGTTAAGCCCAGGATGCGAAGCATACTAGCCTTTATTTTAGTTGTTGAACCACTGTTTAGCCTGGTGAACTGCTGTTGCTTGGCTATATTTGGTTCGGCTAGACGAAGAAACAACTCATGCATTACTGCTTCGCCTTCAACAGTGGAACGCGACAGCGTTCCCGTCGACCCGCCAAGGGGTGTAAGACAATGGGCTACAGGGCAGCGACCATGCGCCCCACACCGGACGCGGTGAGCGTCGAGCAAAGCAGCGTTCGGCGCGGCAACGAAATGTGCGCCTGGGCAAGAGACGCACGCCTTAGAAACAGCTCGTTTCTAAGGCAACACCGCATTCACTAGAGGCGCTTTTGTACCGCTTTGAAGCATCGTACTCGTGGCTCAGTGGTAGCGTCTCCGTCCCACACTCCGGAGACCCTGGTTCGATACCCACCCAGCCCGTCTTGCAAGAGTTGAACCAAAGCCACTTCTCCTCTGTCGTGACGTCACGGTGTCACGTGGTTTCAAGGCGACACCACCGCCCCTGAGGAGCTGGGTTGAGCTCTCGTAATATGCTTCGCATAAAACGACGCCGGAATTCACTTTCTCCCATTTCTTCAAACGCGTTTCGCACCGCCACCCGCTGTCCTCCTTCCTCTAGAAACGCCAGCGCAACAACCTAATGGCGTTTTTCACTGGTCAATTCGGAGCAGGATTTTTCGCTCCGCGGCAACGAATCCGAATTTCACTGGTCGATCTGGAGCGGGTTCGCGCGTTCCACTGGTCGTTTCGGATCAAATCGATCCGCGCCGGATCGCTCTCACTTGCTCCGCCGCCGAAACACGGATTCGGGCGGAAATAGAACGCGTCACATGGCGTCACTTCCGTCTTCAAGCGAAATCGGTACCCGGTCGGTACGCACAACCAACGTTACTAGTGCGCACAATATTGTGTTGGCCATAGTTTGCGGAACCGGATTGTGTCACGTGCACGCAGACTTCCTGTGTGATCTCCCGCGGATATACCGCGGAGCGTTCGTGCGCTCCACTGGCAGACTCGGATTGGTGAAAGCCGAGCGCTCGCTCGAGGATTCAGGCGGCTGCTCCAGATCGACCAGTGAAAAACGCCATAAGTTCCCAACGGAAGCGCCATTTTCTCGAATTAAACTACGGATTGCATCCAAACGTGCCATGCCGCAGCCGCTGGTGGGTTCCATTCGAATCCACGAGACGCGCCATGCGAAGACGTATCATCGCTCCAAACTTCCCAGCTCCCGTCGGGTTTTGGCGCCTAGCAGACGAAATGCTCGGTGGGAAGATGATTGACAGGAGCGTGTCGTCATTTTGACGTCACCAAAAACGTGGCCGCGCCCCGCGGCTGGCGACGTCGGCGCGGAGTAGGCCAGTCGCGCGCGCCGGTAACCGAACGAACTCGCCGAACAACCATCTCCGATCGCGCCCCAGGTCGTGAGCTACATGCGCCATCGTTCGCAAGCGCTGAGCAAGGTAGCACTTTTTAATGTAAGCTACATTCGAGCCATTGACGTAGCCGTAAAGGGGCAAGGTTCTAATTCCCCGAAATTTGGTTTGTATGTACATATATGCGCACATACACATGCACGCGCACGAACGTACATATAGGGGGTGGGACCGCCCCTCGATTACCGGAAATAAGGTCCTGGCTATGCCCGTGGCAAACGTGTTGTAGTTCGTGTGCAAACGTGTTGTACCTCGCAAGAAAAGCGATGACAATGTTGACAAAAAGCGCGACAAAGTTTTCCAGCATGCATATGACATTTTCTCACCGATGGCGGAAGACAGGTAATGACTTAAAGGGTGTCTGAAGACAACTTCACATATGTAAGGTGGATAATTATGTGAGCGCATTTCGGCTGCCGAAACCAGCCGATTACTGATCGTGGCCAAGAGAACTATTGTGCCTGCAGTCATGTCAGGGACCGTCAACAGAGCGTCATTTATCCCTAACCGTCGTTCACAGCAGCTACACATTTTTCATATATGCGGTGCCAACGCGTAGATTTCAATGCATTTTAAATGTTCACATGCGCACATTTCATGCAGAGCTTATTTTTACGATTCATTTATACCGCAGACTTGCTAGCTGTTTCGTAGCAGCGTATCTTTAAGTGGAAAAACATTAAACATGGAAGAGCATCTAAATCAATTTTTTTTTTCGTCGCAGGGAATGGATGACGAATGGCTGCTGGCAGAATGGCACGAATGCTGGTTCTTGAAGCCTTGAGGGGCATAATGCAAAGCAACTGGAAAGGCAACAAGCTATGTAGAGTAACAACACTATCCCCTAATCACGTGGAGATGGCAAACATGTAAAGTAATTATTCACTCATTGCAGACTGTATTGTGACATATTTTCTTTATCTTTTCATACTTCTCGGGTCAACTTGCTCTAACGGAGCGCATATTAAACATAACGGGATAATTTTATATTGCTCAATTCGAGTAAGGCTGATCGTACAAACAATATATTGCGGTGGTAAATGCTGAAGCTATGACAGCTGTCTCGCAAGCCGTAGCGCGCGATGTTTTCGCTTACTAGAAAACAATGAACACTTACACCACAATCAACCTTACATGGAAAATCAGAATGGCGACAAAACAATTTAAGAATAATAACGGGAGGGAAAAACCAGGGAGCAGCGGGCAAATTGTATCCGCTAGTATTTACTCTGTTTTGAAAACTCTCTTCTAGAGACTCATAGTCAGAAAGGTCGTACAAGCAACGCAGCGAATTTGTATGTTGACATTTCTGGCGTATATGTGCAGCGCGACACAGACGTGTCGTTCATTCTTTGTCCCGTGTCAGCTGTCGTTGCGTTCCATATACGCGCAAGAGATCGTACAACTGAGGAACCTTTCATGCCACTGGTAAGCATCTCAGCATTAACAGGGGTGTTACTCGAGATGAATGTTTCTTTAGTGTAAACAAGGCGAACGCATCTCACATAATCTAATGCCTTTCTGAGCCGGCTGGTCTCGGCTGATACGCAGTAGCCGCACTCGTCGCCGGCTCACGTTTGCCTGCCTTCGCAGCGCCAAGTAAGAAGCTTTGCCACTTTCCGTACAGTTCGTGCAGTTTACAGCGCCGCACCCCGTCGTTCCAGAATACCAATGTAAATATGATATGTTTCGTATATCACTTCACCCAGGTTCTCGACACAATATCGTTTGACTAAAACTCTTTCCTTTCGTACGGCACTCCGCTGCCGCCTACGCTCGCCCGCTGGCCGGAAAACGCGCTCAACTGTAACTCTGTTCGTCTCGATGCTGGCGACGCACTATATGTGCAAAATCTTTGGATCATGCACCGCTGCAGTGAACAAGCGAGCTTTCGGCGGAACACGTACGTGCATAGCTTCGCAGAATACTTATCGGAAAACGCTGGCGGTGATTGGTGTGCACGAAGGAGAGCATTTTTGTAGAAACGCGACCTCTAGCCATAGCAAAGTAATGCGTTGGACTCAATCCCTAAGAAAGTTCCACATTCTAAAAATATGCGAAGCGACACGGTGCCACGAAAAGGCGAGTCAACTGCACCGGCGCAGAAGGAACTGTGCGCTACAAAATAGAAGGCACATCACAATGCTTGCCCGATGCGGAGCTTTGTGAGTGGGTTTACTGGTGCCGATCTTCGGCCGTGCACGAAATGACTCAAAGGTGTTCAAAATCTTCTTGGTCATGGAAAAGTGGTGAAACTCCAATGTTCGTGAACTCTAGAATTATATATACGCTTGCCTGGTTTTCGCTCAGACCAGTGTATGTACAACCATTTAACGCCACCACACACCACCACACAGATGCCGAGCTGGAATGGTAAACTCTGCGCATGCAGCCCTAATGCCAGCCGTCGATGTCAGAATGCCTAAGCGCTCCGGCAGCGCCAATTGAACGGAAGGTCGTGAGAATCCATCTTGATGCACAGCGTGGAAGAAAACCAAGTGTCACATTGTGGCTGAGTACGATATTGCGTGATTCACTTCGACACTGTTGTAGCTAATCCCCTCCGCTTCTCAATACACTCCTTGCCACCCTACACGCACGAGTCGCTCTAGCGCGTGGATATTCTTACAGCATGGCCGTGGCTATACTAACGCTCCTCTAGTGTTTTTATTGCTATCAAAATAATGTAAACCTTGTAAAATATACTTTCAGCAAGAAAAGCCTTCAGATTACACTAGGTGCGAAAGCACCTGGAAGTTCTAACGCGAATATCGTACCTCCGGCGGAGAGAAAATCTAAGCGGGATTTTGGCTGCTGCAGCACGGAATGAAACAAAGGCAAACCTGCGGAGATAAAAAAAAACCGTATGAAAGAATTCAGGAGGGCCAATGTCTGTGATTTGCAAAAAGCAGTGATTTGCAATTGGAAGCATGGGCTGGCTGCCTGAGGTGAAATACACCCCGGAGAAAATATACGCCACAGCATTTATCAATATTACCTCAACACGTTTGTTGCAACAAAAGCCTGAGGATGGCTCAGTACATTGTAATAGTATGCTAAGATATTGTCACGTGGTAGTGACGGTTAAGGCATCAAAACTGTGATTAACGAAATAAGCGTTTTACTGGGCGAATTTGTGCCCTCAAAAACAAGCTACGCTTAAAGAACAACGGTAGCGGCAAACATGATGGCGGTAGCCGAAATCTGATGAGTGCGGCAGGCACGTCGGCTTTTATACATCAGTCGTCGAATGTTCCAGAGTCTTCGCTGGGACCCACGTGTCTTCCACAAAGTTCAACATTATTCGCGTCGCAGACACATGCAATCAGATTACACCAGGATCGGTCACAAACAGCGGATGGAACCATCGATAACCTTGAAGAACTTCCAATACATGCAGGCGGGTCCTGCGCGGTGCGACATTTGTTAAGCGGTGAACCCTGTCGCTCGATAAAGACAAGTACACGTGTCAATATTCTCATTTGAGGTTAGTAAGGAACGTATGCCATTACGAAGCATCATCATTTAAACAAGATGAAATATTCAAGTGGTCAGCTTGACCAGGAATGGGGATGAATATGAGCTATGAAACGAAGCAGGGACAAATCGTCAGCCAGCCTGGTCGAGTTACCCAGACATGCTATCAGTGCATTTCTCTCCAGCGTTCTTTTATATATATATTTTAGAAAATCTGCGTCCCATCCTTGTCCTTACCGTGGGTGTGATTACCCCTTGCTCCTAAAATCCAGATTGAATCGCCGTGGGGGTTATTGCCGACTGCTCTTTCTAGGAACCGATGCTTCTGCCCTATTGGGGCGTCACCACTTCCACTATGCAAAACAGCTTCTACTTTTGAATAAAGCCGGCGGACTCTTGGATCTCACTTTGTAAAAGCCTGCATTCCTTGCCTCCGCCAAACATAGCTCTGAACAACCTCGTTAACCCTCGCTATCTACCACGTACCCTTGCGTATGCCTGCAATAAGTCCAGTCGTTTCAGTCTCTTTCCTCCTTATTTTTTCACCAACACTCCAAACGACCTTTGTTTATCTTGACTGCAGACCACGTGATACTTCCGGCTACTTTAAATCTGAGCCCTTCGTCTCTCTGGTGGACTCGTTCGCATTACAACACGACTTACTGAGTGGTCTCCAGAATTTCGCTGCACCTTACACATGCCTGTTATAATTGCGAATATTTACTCTCCTCGGTTTCTGTCCTTAGACAGCCAGCTCAAACCTCAAATAGCAAGGCACTTCCCCTCGCATTATCCTTGAGATTGTTCATCCTAATTTCTTTTTTCTCATTCATATAACTCTCCATGGTATTTCCGTTTGCATTCTTGCAGCTAGTTTGCTGCCTCTGTTTCTCTCACTTTCCTTCTGAATACTCCTGGCTACCTGCAGTATCAATAACCCTGTACTTGGCTGCCAACATTCTTGTCCTCTTTCTAATTGAGGGTGCAAATTTCAGGTACAGATATTTGGGCAATTTAGCCACTGATTTATTTTCATCCATGTTTGTGATTCTTTCTTCAAAACTAATCTCGCTGTGCACTTCTCTGACATTGAACGAGGCCAAACACATTTCCCTTTGCTTTACCTCATTTGTGGTTTTGCCGTCAGTTCCCAAGGCCAACCAGCTCAGGCATACTCGGTTAACTTCGATATTTCGAACGCTGATAATATTGACACGTGCACTTGCCTATCTTTATCGGACGACCGCGTTTCGCCTCCTAACAAATGTTATCGCACAGCGCGCGACGCGGCTGCATGCAACGGAAGTTTCTGGAATGTCATCGATGCTTCTATCCGCTGTATGTTGCCGCCGAACCTTGTGTTATCTGATTTCATCCCGTGACGCGAATGGTGTAGAACTTTCTGGACGACACGCGGGTTCCAGCGGTTAGCCTGGAAAATTCGACGACTGCCGTATAAAAGCCGATGCGCTTGACCCTATGTTTTTCGGCGATGCCGAGTGTGTTCACCGCTATCGTTGTTCTTTTGAGTGTAGCCTGCGTTTGAGGGCACAAGTTCGCCCAATAAAACGCTAGTTTCTAGAATCACTGTTTTGCTTTCTTCTTTACCGGCACTACTATGTGACAATACATCCAATTTTAGGCACAGAATTTCATTTTCGAACGAGAACGCTGATTTTATGACTCCTTTCCTGATTACACGCACCACGGCATATTTAGTGTGGCCCCAAAGTCCCCTATTTTTCACTATGGCTGCATTAAAATCCTATTTATTTTCAGGTTATCTTGGTGGGTGCTTGAGTCTTTCCTTTCTTTTATACTCGCTGAGGGAGTTATATTGGTTGACTTGGTGTTGAATCACCACACGGCATTTCTTCATCCGTTTATTAAAGATCATATTACTCGATTTCTCATACTTAGGGACATCGCAAAACAGCCACTAGCGGTAGCTCCGGTATACGTGCGCGTTTTCTAAGAGACAGCCTTATTTATGGCCAAAAAGTAATCGTGGAAGCTAAGTTTTAACGCATACCCGCGGAAATATGTTCTATGCACCTAACCGGAAATCTATTGCAAGTAGTACCAATAGAGACGGCTGAAAAACAGATACAAATTGCGGGCGAAGCTTGAAATATGGGAGTCCATGGAAATATTGAATATTTTGGACGCCTTCTTGGCCAGTAAATAGCGATTTCCAATGGCACTTATGACTCGATTGTTATATTCGCGGGAACTTAGCAAACACAGGCTCAGCTTGCAGCTGTTGTAGGAGCGGCTCCTGAAATCACAAAAATGTCGTTCTAATGTCAGGGTTTTCATAACCACGTCGTGGAGATTGAGGCAGATAATACGGAAGCCTTGAGTTTGGTTCTAGCAGAGCGTCAAAGCGAATCACCGAGGAGTCTGAACAATAACAGAACATCGCTCACACCACGAGGGCGAGTTAGAACGTTCGAGGCGGGTTGCGCCTTGCTTATTTTGTCACTTTTATGCTGCTGACCTTTCATGCTGCTGACTTTTCATGCTGCTTCCTTTCGAAACGGCGATTGATGGAGACGCTGCTAAGAAATGTTTTCGCCTCTGCAGCTGTGTTTTCGGAAAGGCGCGTATGTGCGACTCTTCTAGTGCTTGAAACGTATAAATAATTCGGGCCAGTTTACTCAAATGAAACACACAGAACTAACAAAATTGCCAACCGTAGCAGACGTAGTATTCGCACAAAGGAATGCAGTGGAAGCATTTGACGGAGTACATGTGCATTATAACAAAGCAGGGGCCCTATGACGTAAAACTAATTCCATATGCTTTTATTCGAGTCTCCTGACGTCAAATTTGGCTAACCGCCGACGCAAGCATGGGGCGGTGACCCGAAGGGCTGTGTAAAGAGATCTATCAAGCGCTCTCTTCGTTTATAGCAAATCACTTTGCTTTAAAAACGAATGAGATTGCCTACATTAGGAGCCCCTCTTTTCTGATTGGCTGACAAGAAGGGAGGTGCTCGCTCAAGTGAAGAGAGTTTCGATGGGGCCGAGCCAGTGCACTGAAAACTGATAACTTAATGAAGGGGGTAGTGCCGCCGTCTGTGACTGGTCCGCTTGCATTTACATAGCTTGCGGTGGGTGGTCGAAAGTCGCGGTGGCATGCAACAAAAGGTTAAGAATGTCGCTATAACGGGCCCTCAGGAAAGATGAGTTGGCAGAGCGAGGTCGTAGACCTGCCAAAAGTCCTCGAGAGCGCTACGCGGCTACGCAAAACATTTTATTGTACGGAAATAAACCCATGCTCTCCGGCAGGTGCGAGTAGGCATTGCCTGAGCGATCGGTGGCAGCCATCTTATATTCCTTTCGAAACGGGGCAGCCTGTGGCTATTCAGAGGAAAATTCAGTTTTGTTCGGCATAATGATGCATCTTTAACGCGTACACGTCGCTTTGACGCGAGGAGTGTTCGTGATTTTTTACGTCGCGCGAGATTCAGGTGAATTGGGTGCAGTCCCAAAACATTTCACCAATAGCAAAGGGTGTATTGGAGAAAAGGCGTCGAATCATGAATAACCATTCTTCTTTCATTCGGTACAATCATGCATAGTAAGTGCCACACGTCACGTCTGATGGGGAGCGATCGTGCTTTTCGCGATGACACGTGACAGGCAGGCCAAGTGGGGGTGGCCTAAGAAAGTTTTTGAGGAATCGTGGAGGATACTCTAGTGTAGTGACACGTGAACACTCCCGTACACGCCACCAGCCATTTCATCTCTCCTGAATGTCGCATAATTATTTGGATGAACACTAATAGAACTCATGTCAATAAATATGGCACGAATGCAAATATATATACGCTGGTCTATTGACTATCACGAGTACCATATATACGACCACGAGAAGCTTTCTTCTTTGAAAAGAAAATGGTAATCCGCAAGGCTAACGTTCTTCTGGACCATCTTTTCACTTATAACATGCTATTTTATTGCTTTATTTGGCGTCTTTATATTAGTGCCACTTTTTGTCGATAATCTGGCATCCTTATTCCGAAATATATGCAGATTTCTACTCTCTCTAGCTTTGTTTCATCGCAGCGCACGTATAACTTAGGCTCCGTAGTTTATTCCCCGTAAAACTAGAATATCATCTGCTTGTTTTATCAAAGAAATTCGTAGCGAGCCACCTAGCGCAGGAAAAAGATCCAATGCAGTGAAATCGAGGGATGAGCCTTATAACTTGTAAAAATAGCACTAAAATGAAAAAGTCACTGAAACAATAAAATTTTCTGCGTTCTGTTTACTTTTACGCGTCTCTCTCACCAAGCTTGAGAAAATATGCAGCATCCGCGTCAGAATATACATCCAAAAACATTGAATATATGGGTGTATATTTCATTAGTAGGACTAAGTGTGCGAGAAACTATAACAGAATATTCAAGTCGCTTGAAAAAAAATTATCAAGGAAAATAAATGAAGCTAGTAGTGAGTTTCCGTAGGTCTTATCTAGAATAAAAGTTGTAAATTTGTGTTACATGTGTATTTGCTTTAACATTATTTAGGTTGTCTAACAACTGCTGGGATATTTATTTAATTTTTCATTTTTATTGAAATCATCACGCACAGGCAGTGCACCGCTGTCGACAACCTGCGTATTTTTGTGCACTAGCCAAATATTGGAGATGTCACTGCCTCTAGGCACGTTACCTGCTTTTGAAAAATGCAGCCAGATGCATCAAAAGTCATCTCACTGATTTCCTTTGAATTTGTAATCCGAACGACAGCCTGGTTGCCTGAAGAGCGTCTAGTGAATTCTGTAGCAGGGAGTCTCGCACCAATGACGTAGGTTCCAATATCTTAAACTCTACTGCAATGCAAGTATCTTTCTAACTGTTCGTCCTTTTGATTAAACTCTGTGATGTCCAGCAACTCTTCAAGTTTGGCTTTCGCCACTCCCCATCGCTTCAGTATGCTTCCCGGGCTTTTTGATAGACGGGCTGCTGTCGAAATCCCTGCGCAACCTTCATCGAGTGTCGGCTTTTCTGTCTCCCACCTGAACACTATAACCTCTAGAAATTCGAGGTCTTAATAACCTGCGAAGAATGTTCAACAGAGATTTTAGTGTCGGCAACCGGCATATATATTCCGGATGAACCCATCTTCAGATTACCATCGAAGTTACTGCGATTAGCGTTCCCGCATTGTAGTGACCACGTAGTGACATGCCACATTGACTAGGACACCTTTGTTTAGAATCTGTATTCCTGAGATTTTCAAGTGATTCGGCTAGATGCGACATACACTGTCTCCGTAGTCTGTCTGCTTTGTTATGACCATCGTTCGCCAGGGTTATCTGTAGTAAGAGTAAGGTTAACTATAGTAAGAGGGCCGCACGCCAATGGCGCATGCGGTGACGAACATGCAATTACGAAGACAGAATGATGTTGATAAAACAAGGAAGGCGTTATGAGCACGACGGCATGAAGATACGACGATTCTGAAGCGGTGGCAATAAATAAGCACGAAAAAATTACAATGCAATGATCATGGTGGCATAATAACGATTGATTGAGGATGGCACACTTGTAACGGAATATAGGAGAAGTCATGTTGGCGGGAGATCAAGCCAGTATGGCGACGATGAAATGTCAGCATACTGGATCATCATCATCATCATCATGGTTAGGCCCACTGCGGTGCAAAGGCCTCTCCCATACTTCTCCAACTACCCTGGTCGTGTACTAATTGTGGCCATGTTGTCCCTGCAAACTTCTTAATCTCATTCGCCCACCTCACTTACTGCCGTCCCCTGCTACACTTCCCTTCCCTTGGAATCCAGTTCGTTACCTTTAATGACCATTGCATATCTTTCCTCCTCATTAGATGGGCTGCCCATACCAATCTCTTTTTCTAGATTTCAACAAGGATGTCATTACCTCACGTTTGTTCCCTCACCCAATCTGGTCTTTTCTTATCCCTTAACGTCACATTTATCATGATTCATTCCATAGCTCGTTACGTCGTCCTCAATTTAAGTAGAACTCTTTTCCTAAGCCTCCAGGTATGTGCCCCGTACGTGAGTGCAGCATGCTGAATGGCACTTCTCTGATGATGGCGATCGTCTTAAAACAGCATGGTGACGGTGGCCAGACAACAGTGAAATGAGCACATGTGTATGACGATGATGGTGTGGCAATCACTGTATGACGAAAATGACGGGTCGTCTGCAGTATGACTAGAATCAAAGGAGGAATGTGGAATGACGATGACAGAACGACGACGACGATATCAAGCACGCAGTATGAGAACAAATGCATCACGATGACCGTACGTTCACGATGCACTAACAATGATTGCACGACAACGGCGTCTGCGTCAGCAGGCGTTTGGTGTTTTGCGACACCACGTACCCGAGCACACGAGGGTTGGAACCACCCACGTGTAGCTGTGCGTGGCTTAGGCGTGTTGGGGAAAGGGCATTCTAGGGGTTGAGCTGATGCCGGGTGTTCGGACCGGCTTTCTTAGCGTCTCGTCACTGTTGCAAAGTTATCGCTTAGCTCAAGACGCGCCTGCATCCATTTTCAAATATCCAGAAGTGTTTTGGATACAGTGCTTCCTTTCTAGCTCCGGTTTGTTTCTGTGCAAATCTAAGTTCATCTGCTGGTCCTCGCTTGCTCAGTCGTGATGGAAGTGAACCACCATGCACGTCTGCCGGCGACTGCGGTGTCACGGGTGGCCGCCTGCAGAAGGCGGATCGGTCAACAGAGCGACAGCGACAGCTACAGCGAGGACACTCATGTTTATTCTCTCCGCAATGAGGACCATTCAAATGATGACTTCTAGCATGCGCAGAACAGCAGAGCGAAAAGAAGGAACACCAGGACCTCTTCATTGTCGAGCATGCAAACACTGTGACACACGCAGAAGCAGGACACCAATACCATCATATTTCCTCCTCGACTACCCACCATCAACATCAAGCCACTTAACAGGCAATCTTTGTCGATGTCACATACAGCCCTGGTGTCAAATGAAATATCGGACATTCCAGTGAATATCATTGAAATTCTATTGGTGGTTGATGACGAGCATGCAGCTACTAAGACCACTCTACGCAGCGTAATGGACCTCATTGGCACTGAGGTGCGCTCTCACATCCCTCTAGGATCTGATGTAGTCACAAGCGTTATCTGCGACGTACACGTCGCCATCCTTAATGATATGTTAGCGATTCTTTTCAAGCAAGCAAATGATGAGGTCATGGTTGATGTTAAGCCGCTAAGCAGTTCACGATGCCTGAAGATTGAATTCAAAGGTAAATATGTACTCTTCCATGTTAAGGTGGCACACTTCAGACATGCAGTGCGGCCTTTCATTACGAAACCTCTTCAGTGCCGTAAATGCATGGAACTGGGACACGTGAGCAGCGTCTGTGAAAATCAGGCACCATGCCCCCACTGCGCCAAGCCCCATGCTGCAGGCAGACGTGGTGCGACAGTAATAAGCTGTTCGAACTGTGGAGGGTCTCAAGAAGCTTCATCGAAGAATTGTCCAGCTATTAAGAAGGAAACAGCCATTTTGAAATAGATGGCGAGAGATCATTCATCTCCTCGATAAGCTGACGATAGAATCAGAAAGCGACGTTCCCGTCACCTACGCTTCTCAAAGAAGGATGTTGCCTCTGCGACGTGCATGCCAATTCCTACAACAGCACCGCCTCCACTACCGCCAAGGTCACGCACTGTGAAAAGGACCACGAAGAGCAAGGCGACTGAGAAGACCACATCTGCCGAATCTTGGCCGGCATTCACCAGCACCATAACAGCAATCTTTTCTTAGACAGCCCATTACAAGTACTGTCAGTTATTTGTGCGATCAAGACAGGCAGTTGGCTGTAATGCTGCAATCGCTAATTAATACTATGCGCATTAAACTGAACAAGCTGCGAACACCAGCAGCTCGTAGTGCTCTGTGACTACTAGATGCACTAGATCCAGTGCTTGCTAGCATGGTTTAAGCATCATGGCTCGACCAATAGTTCCCTTCCGCACTGAAGTTAAAAGTGCATCGTTCTTTCAATGTAATTCCAGAAGTCTAAGGACCCATATTGCAGACTTCCGCCAATTCATCTTTAAAAATAGGTCCCATACTGGCCATTTGGGGACCAAATACATCAACTCTACTACTACTGTCCGGTTACGAATCTTTCGTCTCGTCCACGTGCGGTGCGAGCACGAAAGTAATCATCTACATCCGCATGGACTTCACATATATCTCTAATGCGGTAGAGCCTCATGCCGACAACCAATATGTCTGCCTGAATGTCAAAAAGAGGACTGTGCTATTTACACTAATTGGAGCCTACATATCCCCAGTGGGGCACATGGACGGAAAACGACTTAAGAACTGTTTGTAATGAACAATGGCCCCTTGGTTATCACTGGGGATCTTAACGCGTATCACTAGCTATGGGCGAGCACTAAAATTGACTCCAGAGGCGGGAGTCCTGCCTCCTTTGGTGCCGACCATCATTTGTGCAGCGTGAATGACAGCAACCCTACATCTCAGTAGGCATGACCTATATTAGCTGCTTGGATTTAACTTTGGTGTCACGGCGCTTTGCTTCGAGCGTCCAATGGTTTACAGGCATAGAAACACATGGAAGCGAGCATAGTTCAACATACATAAGGATTAGGTGAGTTAAGCAACGCTCCTATACTGTCTTACGCACAGTTGATTGGTCAAGATTTAACAAGGATAAGGATGACGCATGTCGGGAAGGCTTTTCATACACTATTGAAGAGGCAATGACAGAGGCATAGAAAACATCCATCTGGTCGCTTACAAGGCCAGCAAGGCGAATAGTTTTGGACATTGAGCTGGAGGGGCTGCCTGCGACATGCCTACAGGCGGAGAGAAGGTATGGGCGCACGAAGTCCGCCTTGTATCAGAGGGCTTCAAGACGCATACAGAAGAAAGCCCAGCGTCGTACGGATGAGTTGGAAAACTGCGATGGAAAACATTCTATCAGTCGCTTGATCCCCGAAAACCGCTCTCGCATATATGAGATCGCTTTAGGGTCTTCGCTCATTTCTGCATCAAAGGAAGCCCTTTGCTGCTCTGGCCCTCTACCAACTCCGCTCGCAACTTGAAGTGGCTGAAGAGTTCTGTGCACGGGTTGCTGGGTCCATGGTCATCATTACTGACGCAACAGTGAATGACATCCCTGAATGAACGTGCTAGCCCACTCGAAGAAATTGACGCCGCGTTGGCGACCTGCAGGCGTTCTTCGTCACCCCGACGTAAAAAGCTATGGAAAGAAGAAGTAAGTGCGTGTAACGTTAAGGAATAAGAAAAGAGCAGATTTGGTGGGGGAACAAACGCGAGTTAAAGACATCTTAGTATAAGTCAAGAAAAAGAAATGAACATGGGCAGGACATGTAATGAGGAGGGATGATAACCGATAGCAAGTAAGGGTTCCGGACTGGAGTCCAAGGGAAGGAAACCGTAGCAGGGTGCGGCAAAAAGTTGCGTAGGGCAATGAGATTAAGAAGTTTGCAGGGACAACATGGCCACAATTAGTACACGACCGGGGTAGGTGGAGAACCATGCGCGAGGGTTTTGCCCTGGAGTGGACGTACCCAGAGTGATGATACATAAATATATGTATATATATATATCATCACTCTGGAACGTACCCAGAGTGATGATATATATATATATATATATATATCATAAGAAGCCAACAAATACTTGCACCAAGGACAGCATAGGGAAAATTACTTGTGCTGAATATATGAAATAAAGAAACGATACATTATTGGATGTTATAGTGGATGAAAAAAGAACTTGCTGCAGGTGGGAACCGAACCGCGAAGGTTGTGCGATCGGTTCCCACCTGCGGCAAGTTGTTTTTTCATCCACATTTTTTTATTAGTGTATCGCTTCTTTATTTCATTTATTATGCACAAGTAATATCCCCTTGTGTTGTCCTTGTTGTCAGTGTTTGTTGGTTTCCTGTGATATGACTAATAAAAATCTGGCCTCTCGATTAACCGCCTGTCGTCTCGTTTATATATATATATATATATATATATATATATATGTAGCGTTCCTAACTAGAACGGCAACAGAAATGACATCATCTAAGTGAGACGGGTGTCGTCCGCCATTTTATTCCAACTTCTTCCTCCTCACTTCTCCCCTAGCACCTTCCTTCGTCTTCTTTCATGCGTCCAGCGCAGACCGCTTCACTCTTCCGGATTTCTTTTAATTACACCTCCTGGGGTAATACTTGAATACGTTTCCAATAGCGGCGCACTCCGTTTGGCCCGAGGCTCCGGCGTACCAGACATTCTTCAATATTCCATGCTGGCATGCAGTCTTAATAACTTGAAATGGTCCGCAATATTTTGAATTTGAGGGCACAGCTCCTTTCCTTACAAGGACATAGTCTCCAGGCTGTATGTCCGGTATCTCGCTACTGTGCCTTTTATCAAAGTTTCGCTTCATGCGGCGCTTGTAGATCTCCTGTTCTTTGAAAGTTTTCCTTACTTCCGCAAGTTCGAGGTTCTCTAGGAGACCTAGCTCACGATCTGCAGGAAGTATGGACGCTGTACCTGAAGTTACAAAATGAGGGCTGCAGCCTAAACTCGTGGTGTATGATCTGTTGTGATGCTTCACAGCGGCCTCGAGACAGCACTTCCAGCCACCGGCAAAGTCTGGATACATCTTCAGATACTGTTTGATGTCTCGTATGGCACGTTCCGCTAGGCCGTTTGCTGCCGGGTGGTATGGAGAAGAATACTTTATCATGATGCCGTGCTCCTGGGCCCACTTTGATAATTTGGCACTCCGAAAAGCCGGCCCGTTGTCGCAGACGAGCGTCTTTGTGTGTTTAAAACACTCAGCTTTGAGGAGGTCTATTACGCTGTTTGCGTCTTCTTTGCCAGCTTTAGCCGCAATCGTCCGTGTGCACTCATCTATGGAGAGCAAGAAAGCTTGCGTTCGCTTGACTCCTTCCCCCTTCTTTTTGAGCTCCGCGAAGTCCAAATGAATTACTTCGAACGGGATGCTTGAATATTCAGGGTTTGTCATAACGTCTGTCGATTGCTTGAATTTAACTTTGTTCACCTGGCAGAGGTGGCATGTGCGGATGTAATGGCTGATGTCGTTTTTCATGCCCGGCCATGTGAATCTCATGAGCAATTTCTTATAAGTGCGCCAGAAGCCATCATGTCCACCCGATTCAGGGGTGTCGTGGTATAGATGAAGAATCCTTGGAATCATAGTAGGTGGTACGTGATACCTTCCATTGATAAACTGGAGCTCTTCTGTACCTTCCCATAGCTTAATATGATTGATTGTATCTGGATTATTGCTTGATTCCTGTACAAGTAATCTTGATAGTGCGTCAGCGTCAGTGAGGAGTGGGCCAGGACGGTGCGAAATTACGAAATCAAATTGTTGCAGATAGTTCACCCATCTAGCAATGCGGCCTCTTGGCTGGGCCATGCTCAGAAGTTGAGTCAATGCTTGATGGTCCGTGAAAAGTATGAATTTGGCACCTTCCAGGTAAGTACGAAAGTACTGCACAGCTTTTAAGACGGCCAGAGCTTCCTTTTCTGTGGTACAGTAATTGATTTCGGCGGGTTGCAGGGTATAGCTGTAGTACCCCACGACGTAGTGTTTGGTTTGATCAGCTTGTTTGGATGGCTTCTGGTATAGAACTGCACCGGTAGCATAATGTGATGCGTCCGTGTTCAGCACGAAAGGCAAGGAAAAATCCGGTATTCGCAAGATGGGGTCCGACGATATTAGTTTTACAAGCTCACGATAGACAGCTTCGCACTTCTCGTCCCAATGAAAAGGCACGTCTTTCTGAGTTAAACGTGTGAGGCACCTTGTTCTCAGTGCGTAGTCTTTGATAAACGCCCGGAAGTGTCCTGCAAGGCCAAGAAAAACGCGCAGGGAGTGCACATCATAAGGCTTTACCAGCTTGGAGATTCTCTCTACCGATTCTTGCTTGGTGCTTTTAGTCTGTCCATCAAACACCCTGCCAAGAAATACTACGGTATCTTGAAAGAACGCACTTTTCTTGAAGTTGACTTTGAGTTGGGCAAGACTGAGGGCATGAAGAACTTTTGAAAGATGACTACGGTGTTCGTCCTTTGTCTTTGAGTAGATGATGATGTCGTCGATGTACACATTGCAAAATGTGCCCAGGTAAGGTTTCAGAATGTCCGTCATAATCTTCTGAAACCACGCAGGGGAGTTTTTCCAACCAAATGGTAGGCGGTTGTACTCAAACAAGTCAAATGGGGTTATGAACGCGGTGTACTTCTTCGTTTCTTCACTTAGTGGAATCTGCCAAATGCCCTTGCAGAGATCTATTCGTGAAAACCAATGGCAACCACCGGTTTCGTCAATGATGTCGTCGATTCTCGGCATTGGATAAGGTATCAATTCAGTTTGACGATTGAGAGCCCGGTAGTCTGTGCAGAGGCGGAATGTCCCGTCTTCTTTAGGTGCAATAGTGATAGGAGAAGCAAATGGGGATACAGAAGGCCGGATGATACCTGCGTCTAACATTTCTTGCAACTCCTTTTTCAGCCACACCTTTTTATCTCTGGACATATTATAGGGGGTTCTACGAACCACTGTTTTATCTGCGAGCTCGAAAGGAACGACATGGGATTTCATTGCTGGAGGGTAGCTTCCTATGCATATAAGCTCTGGGTACTTAGTCTTGATGTCTTCGTGGTGAAAAATTAGCCTTGATACACTAGGTTCTTCACCAGGGTCTTCTGTTCTTATCGTGTCTTCGGCCATTACCTTGTCATCCCAATAGAGGTTCATCTTAAGTTTTTTCATGTCTGGACGGGACAAAAGAAAATCGTAGGTGACATTGGGAATGGCCAATACGTCACTGGTAATAGCATTTCCTTGAAATTCAATAGCCAGGGTTACCCATTCGCTATGCATGGTCACTGACCCATCGTAGGCTTGGACACGCAATGTTCTACCAGCGTGCAGACGACTGGCATCCACTCGAGTCTTGTTGATAATAGATACCGAAGCTCCACTGTCAACGAGAACCTTCACTTCAATGCCATCTACCTTAATGGGGGCGTACAATAAGCTTGACGACACCAAATATACTGTCTCACTGAAGCTCTTTTTCTGGGGCTTGTGATGCACGGTAGACAGATTATGTGGAAGTAGGTTGCCGTGAACTGCGGTAATTGGTTCTTCACCATCCTCACAGTCATGATTTACGCTTCCCAAAGATTTGTTTATGAAGCTGTGTTCACATTCAGTTGACGGCAACGACTCTAGATTGGAATCAAGTTGCTCTGTTCTACCATCTGGCTGTCTTCTCGATGTAATTCTTGGCACTGAGGTCTGTAGAAAGTTCAGAAGGTCATCAAACGTTCTTGGACCTTTGAGCTGGACATGACTACGGATCTCGATACACAACCCTTGCGTTATCAAAGCTACAACAGCAGAAGACGACAGCTTCGGTTCTGCAGAATACAACAGGCGACGCTTCTCAAGACAGTATTCAAGCAGAGAGCCACCTGTATAACTGAACCGCAGTGCCGCATCCCATCTTTCTACTGCGTTGCCTTCGAAAGCCCCTAAAAAGTTGCTTTTCCACAGTTCCGAACATGTTGTTCCATAATCCATGAGTTGCACGTCATACCATTTTCTGGCTATACCGCCCAAATAGCGGCGCATATGCAAAATCTTTGTGTCGTCGGAGTGCCACAGATTCTTGTCACAGGCGTACTCGAAAAAACACAGCCAGTAGTGTGCATTTTGCGATTTTCCTTCAAAAACATCTGGTTCAACAATACTTCGTGCTGACTGCTCTCGACTAAGCGCTTGGACGAAAGTTCTCATTATTTCGATCTGTTGTATAATGTTCCTTTGCAGTTCCATAACACTCAAGTCTAGGCTCACCTTCCCGGCAGGCGTTTCCTCTTTGAGGGTGCCACGTCGTATGGGTTCCAGAACGAGTTCGCTCAGTGTCTGCAGTTGTAGATTCACTGTCACCGATCCTGTTTGCACGAGGGCTTGGCGGCTGATTGCAGCTTGTTGCAGTACCACGTTGATCAGCGCGGTAGAACTAACTTCAAGAGGAAGGTCCGTCGCTGGCTCACCGTGCACTTGGTATCGGGTGAACACAACAGACTCTGATGACGCCTGGTCGACGAAAAACGTCACCTGCATCGCTGGTCTTCGAAAACTGTCGGCTGCGCCAAAATGTAGCGTTCCTAACTAGAACGGCAACAGAAATGACATCATCTAGTGAGACGGGTGTCGTCCGCCATTTTATTCCAACTTCTTCCTCCTCACTTCTCCCCTAGCACCTTCCTTCGTCTTCTTTCATGCGTCCAGCGCAGACCGCTTCAATATATATATATATATATATATATATATATATATATATATATATATATATATATGTATATATATAGGTCTCTGTGTGTCCTTTCCTTAGCACCCCCTCTCTTTCTATTTCTCCACCTTCCCATCATGACCAGCTTGCGAAAAACAAAGAATTAGGCTGTAGCGAGGGTGAACACACTCGGCAGACGATTGACCGCTAACCGTCACAAGCATTCGTACACACAGTGAAGCCGCCTTGAAGAAGCACATTTGGTATTTTGTGGTCTTAGCATACCATAGAGCTTAGGAAAACATCTCACGATATATTACTCTTGAGGGGAATTCCGCCACAGAGGCTAATAGTTGCTCACGGAGCAGAGCTTTCAGTGTGGACGGGGGCATAGAAAGTGGTATAGTTTCAAGAGCCGCAGAAATTGCATGCCGCGATGTTGGCATTCCTAGGAAAGTATATATGCGACGCTCAACCATATGCACCAGAGCAACATTGTTTTCCGATCGAAGAGTCCAGTTGACGGACAGCGTGATTATGGAGAAGTAGAGACGCTATTTTGTGCGGCAATTTCGGTTTGATTGAATAAATGCCTTAAGAAAAAGGAGAACCAAGTGTCGGTGGAAGCTCGTCTACGCAGATCCGTGAAAGAGCGAGGGACAAAAAGAGTATCTATAGAGTCCGAATGGCACGTAAATTACCAGTTAAGGGTCAAGAGAATATAATGTGAAACTGGTTGAATTTCAGAGCAGATGTTCGTTGTAGCGAGCAAATGATTGCAGTCAGTGCCTGGCATCCGTCGTTTGCGGTGGCGTAAGCAGCCGCTGTCCTTGATAATAAAGCTTTACTGAACACGAATCTTTAAAAATTACTCATTCGTCTGTTATAACTCGCGGCGTACTCCTCAATGGCAGGCTCTGTGGATTACAATTGCGCTGTCGCCACAAGTTATGACAATACCGTGACTCTTGCGGTTACTGTTGACAGACTCGCGTCTTTTCTGAGTGCGGGAATGATAAAGATATACATTTACTTAACAAGTTAGAGAACAGACAGTTTAGAACAGCATTTCTCGCCATATATACACTCAACGCAAGCACCTCTGCAGTATGTTAGTGTGTGCATCCCTTCGCGACAGAGTTTAATGTCATCATCAATATCATCAGCCTGGTTACACCCACTCCAGGGCAAAGGCCTCTTTTTTACCAGGAATAGGTGGGCTACTTGGTGGTCGATAGTTGGTGGTCGATATTACATGATGCATTCCAACAAAGACTTCTCCCATACTTCTCCAACTACCCCGGTCATGAACTAATTGTGGCCACGTCGTCCCTGCAAACTTCTTAATCTCATTCGCCCAGCTAATTTTCTGCCACCCCCTGCTACGTATCCCTTCCATTCGAATCCAGTCCGTAACCCTCAATGACCATCGGTTATCTTCCCTCCTCTTTACATGTCCTGCCCATGCCCCTATCTTTTTCTTGATTTCAACTAAGATGTCATTACCTCGCGTTTGTTCCCTCACCCAATCTGCTCCTTTATTATCCTTTAAGGTTGCACCTATCATTCTTCATTCCATAGCTTGTTGCGTCACCCTCAATTTAAGTAGAATCCTTCTCATAAGCCTGCAGGTTTCTGCCGCGTAGGTGAGTACTGGTAAGACCAAGCTTTTATATAACGTTTAATGTACCCGAGCGCAACATAGTAACGCGTCGGAAGACGGGGTGCCGTCTTGAGCCTCGTCCCAAACATATCAAAGCCAAGCTAATCTATTGGAACCCATGTTCTCGTTTCTGTGCACGGAGGTTAGACACTAAAAATTCTGGAGTTTCTGTCCCCGCCTACTCCTATGGGAGCGCGTCAAGCCGCAGGCTGCCTTAATGGTAGAGGTTGAACGCGGCTCCAGCATATGCGCAGTCACGTTATAAGTGCCACACTTCTTGAGATTGCAGATCCGCGACCAAAAATAGAAATAAATCCCTTTAAGAAGTGTGTCACTACGCCGTTGTATGTCGCTATTATCGAACAAATGTGTCTTGTTGGCGGATCCCTTGTATTCTTTATATAAAGGTCACATTTCCTACTTTAATCATTCATTATCCTGCCGCGTGCATTGGCTGTGCGATGCCCTTTGGTCGATACGAGTTGCCGGGCCGTATTGGCGGCGACACGAGTTCGAAATACAGTGTATTTAAACCATTTCCTAAAAAATTAAACATTGCGTATATGAATGTCCGAGTCTGATTAAGAATCTGCTGCTGTTTTAAAATTAGCACTGAGCCTTTATAGCTTAAGCCTAGAAAACAGGAAATAACTACAACGGCATGTCTGTAAAACGACAGTGTAAAAGAATAGGTATGCATGCAAGGTCACATTTTAAGCGAAAAATATGTTCAGGGTCTTACACTCGCATGTCACCACTACGACTGGCGACTGTACGCAAACATATAAAGAAATTTTTTCAGACTGCGAAATAATATACTTTAGAATGGGGAGCACAATTCGAATAGTTTCTTTCAAAGAGTAAAAACGCGGCTGTCCTGTCCACGGTAAAGTTCACTTAACCCTTTCAGGCGCCACTTGCAATTATGCATAGAAAAAAATCTTTTTATATATAAACATTCTTTTTGGGACCTAAGAAACACAAAACCATCGAATTCTTGAAAGTTATTATGAAACTTTATTATTTGCAACATCGTACACAATTGTGTACACAGCGCCTCGGTGGTCACAAAATTCACTTGTGGAATGCGAGCTAGCAATTGCTCTCTTTCTTCAGGCACAGTTGCACGGCGCATTTCATGCAGAATATCCGGGTGCCTCATGTGCACTTCTCGAGCTTGCACCTAATTCGCACGTTCTGGTCGCGGGATTCGGACCAATGGTCAAAGGAGTCGTAGTGCGCGTCGGTGCAAGGACGCGATATTCTTGCTTTTTTGCCATATCTTTGGTTGTGGTGCTTGGATCTCTGCAATAGAAGGCCTTCCACGCTTTTTCTCGGGTAGTACCGATTTAATTAATGCTTCGGCAGCTTGCAAGCAAGCGAAAATTCATCAAATATAGGCGTTTAGCTCCAGGCAGCGTTTGATTGTCACGGTGGTAGTCCAGCCAAGAATTGCCGATACCCAGGTTCACAAAAGGAAAAAAACACTCTGTGTCCACTTCTTCAGCTTGCGTTTCCCCTGCAGCAGCGTCTTCCTCTTCTGTGAGGTTGGTGAACGCAGCTGCAACGCAGGCGTCGGTCGCTTCGCACGTGGCTTCTTCTTCGTCACTTTCACCAATGTCTGAAACATTTATGAGCAATGAGCTCCAAAAGCCTTTCAGCTGTCTTTTGGGTTTTCTTATACTTGTTTGCATTGTAGAAATAACGACGAATGGCCAAAAAACCTGGAAAGAAAATCAAAGCAACTCTCAGCGTTCTTCATTTCTGCAGCGACCACGGCGCTTTGTACACAATCGTGTACACATGCGCGTGCGAGCGTTAGCGTTCGGTCATCTCCTCAGAAAGGATAAAATTATCACTCCTCGGTACTTCATATGATGCACAAGCGCGTCTAATTTTTTTTCGCTTGCCACAATAAAAAAAGTGGCTCTAAAAAAATAAGAACTTGACTCACCGCTCTTTGCGGCTCCGGCGGCCGCCATTTCTTGTTTTGATATGAACATCTTCACCGAAATGCGACAGATGGTGCCCAAAATGCACATGGTTGTCAGTTTAAAGTTTGGGAATGTGCTAAAGCCAACCTAATAGAAAATTGCGCGCCCTAAACGCGAAAAAAACACCAGAAGTACAATGTACACAATTGTGTACAAGGCGCCTTAAAGGGTTAAGCGACTTCAATCCCATGGCCGTTGCATCGTTGCGGACTTTTGTGGGATCGTAGTTGACAAAATTGGCCACAATAGACACTGAATTCCGGCGGCTGATGAACGGCAAGAAGGCCGAAGCTTTCAGAAGGCCTCAGGGAAATAAAAAGAATTTTCGAGCTGAACGATTAGGTGGCATGCTATGGTTAAGACATCTATCAATATTATCCCAAAATTCTAACAGATGTCGACAAAATGTGCACCAACTCCCCTAGAGTGGTCTGAGTATGCGGATAAAGTAACGTAGTAAACGTAACGGGTGGACATTCCCTCAGGCCTCTGCTACTGTCTTTGGCTCTTACCGCACCAAGTGGCATCGGCGAAATGCACCTGCCTCAGAGATGGCCACGGCATGCTTGCGTGTGTGCGTGTGCGTGAGCAGTAACCTGTCCTGCATTTCATGGAGCCGCTTGCGCGACTGGTTACATATGCCGAAGACAGGCGCACAACGCTGTTGTTTCACTTTGTTAGCTTTATTTGAATTGATATTCGTTATGTTTCAAACTATAACATAGCGCGATAATCATGCCAACTGGATCTGAGGCAGTAAAACTTTATTTTTTGTGATACTGTACTCAAACATTCCCTCCAATATTTATAGCCTTGTAAATAAATGTGCCATGTTGCTTCAATATCATCCAGCCTTGCACGACAGCCAAGTAAACGAAAATAGCGGACAAGAATTCGTTTTGTGACTTTTATTAGCGCAAAGGCCAGCTATGGCCAAAGAACGCCATGACATATGATGAGGATCTGTGTAAGTAAAATATATAAGTTAAGTTGCCGATGTAGATCTGTTGCGGCTTTAAGGGAGGCCTAAAAGCGGGTCGCTGTAAACTGCGCAAAATAGGAAAGCATCAAAATAATGAAAATAACGCAAGATAGAAAGGGCCTAATGTTTCGCTCTGAAGAAGTTATATATTAAAGGACGCATAAGGCAGCGCTGCCTCCGCAGGGCTCTTTAAGTAATGCAAGAACTGAGACGCGCGCTGTGTAAACTTATGTCAGTACAGGTGAAGCCTCAAGGTCAAGGCTGCGCTACGCATTACCCAGACAAATTATTTTAAGATATTAACTTCATATAAAGTGCTTTTTACGCTCAGTTTCTATTTCCCGGTACTGGACGAAGACATGGAGAAGTGCATGGCTGTTGCCACCCCTTGGACGTGAGTGAGGGTCACTTCCAGTAAGTAGGTAAGAATGGGTGGCGAATGTATGACCTGTTATTAATCGAAAACGAGCACTTCCTTTTATCGTGTTGCTTTGTACGACATCCAATGCTATAATTTTGGACAAAAGGTCACCTGTGAATAATAAATTATTTCGGTAAAAGTGTAAAAGCATACGCTAGTGAAACTCCTACTAAATTTTACAGTGATCACTCAATGCAGATGTAGAAGCTTGACGTGGGCGAGTTGGTTTTGCATACATGAAGAATAGAGCGCTACAAAGACGCGGACTGCAAGAGGAACATGTAGCGCCTCGTCCATCGTACATGTTCCTCTTTTAGTACGAGTCTTCGTAGTGCCCTTTACTTCAACAACGCATATGCAGCCCGTGCATACTGTCTTAGTATAGTGATGCGAAAAACAAGGCCGTCCCATAAGAGTCAATCACGAATCCAACTCAATATTAGGTTTACATGAGCTGCGCAAGATATAACACTAACAGGACAACGATGGCAGTATATACACGTGACCCAGACAAAGGATTCTAAGATAATAAATTATTCTAAAGTACTTTTTACACTCAGTTTCTATTTCGCTGAGCTGAACGAGGACATGTGTGGCACGTCCGTTGACGGAATCTGATCTACGGAACGAGGCACGGGTGCATCTCATTTGAATGCTGCCACGTTGAAGCGCAATCGCTGGCGCTCGCGCGTGATTGAGAGTGTATGCCAGTGTTTGCGTCACGACGGCAATCCGATAACACAGCGCTCCTTCCCTGCGGAATCACTGGCAATGTTCTGAATATTCGAAGTACATTCAGGTGGGTCTTGAGCCTAGCGATAAATTCGGAACTGTGGTTAGGTCTGAAATAAACATAAACAAGGAAAGAAAGAAAAGGAATAATAATTAAATTATGGGGTTTTACGTGCCAAAACCATTTTCTGTTTATGAGGCATGCCGTAGTGAGGGACTCCGGAAATTTCGACCACCTGGGGTTCTTTAACGTGCACCTAAATCTAAGTACACGGGTGTTTTCGCATTTCGCCCCCATCGAAATGCGGCCGCCGTGGCCGGGATTCGATCCCGCGACCTCGTGCTCAGCAGCCTAACACCGTCGCCACTGAGCAACCACGGCGGGTAGAAAAGGAATATTCGTGCTCTTGCTTTAAGCATCAGCTCAAACATGGTGCTCCTGGCAGAAGGGGTCCCCAAAACGACACAACAACACCGACATATCGAAAGGGGAAAAGCTGAACACTCTTCTATAACTGGCATTTCATAAACCGACGTTTCAATGATTATTTTGCAATCCGTCCTCGAGATTATCTGGCGGAGCGAATTAACGTTTATTGAACATGCTCCTGTAAGAGCTATGCGAACAAATGTTTGCCAATTATATGCTCTCTGAAAACATAACTAACGGTAAAAAATTGTCGGTAAACCTACTGCGTCACGCTTTCTGTGATGCCATAAGTGTTAAACCAACACGAGCATGACCCTTAATTACAGTCCGCATTAGATTTTTATTGACGTTATTTTTGGAAAGGAAGTAGTTTGAAATTTTAATATCAACGTGGTAGCAAACGTGTGCCGCCGAAAGCAAGGTTTAGCAAAGCAAAAGATCGAGCGCTTCCATGGATTTAAGACATTGAGCTGGCGTCCAGGCAAGGAAGACGGCGAAGCGGAACTGCTTAACAGCGTCTCATAGGGTCGTGCCCACAGTGATGGCTTCATCGTAACCAAATAGGGGGCTGGTATTGACGTCAAAGGCGGTCATTTTTTTAGTCGGTTTCGGTTTCAGAAGCAGATAATGCTATAAATACCATTTCATTCCATTTTTTCTCGTGGATTTAAACATGAGTTTAAATGAAATTCATATCCCATTTTCTTCGCCAGTACGTTTAAGCAAGAAAATATTTTGCTCACAAACACACCAGACAAGTTTGCGCGCATACACATTGCCAAGCAGCCACGTATTCACACATGCACACGTTGTACGCACGTACGCACACGGAAACACATGCGTACACAAACACGCGCGCACGCGTAAATGGAAGTACAAGCTCACCCACTCTCAATATGTGCACACGAATGTGTGCTTATATATGCTTTATCCCACTCATTGCTGCCTCCCGCAGGAAAAGAAACTGGATTGCACTCACTCTGCAACTACCTTTCCAACGCGTGCTCTAATAAATCCCTTTATGCTTTAGGTTTCGCGCATCTTCGAGTCAATGCGCGCTCTGCCGCGACGGTGCAATGCTATTTGCTCCTGTCATGTGACTTCACCACCCATCCTTGAACAAAACATGGCTTTTACGGAGCACAAATTTTCCGACTAAGCGTCATAAATGCACATGCTTTTAAAATTGTTGAAACTTAGTTGAAACTTGTCGACAGTCAGTCGATATGTTGAAATATAGGTTTGTAAAGGTTCTGCTCATTGTGTTAAGCTCTAGCATTGCCGTGAAATTACACACAAAGGCCAAGAGGCAATGGCTATAATGTGTGCAGATGTTCATCGCTGCAGCCGACTTAGGCTCTCGCAAAGTTAATGTTCCATGACCTTTGTAGCGCAGTCAAAGCGTTTTGAAATGACTACGTGTGGACAGGCTCAGAAATCAGCAGAAGGAAGCGAGTAGAAAATGCATTCCTTTAATCGTGACGCATCCAACACGGCATGTGTAGTTCGCTGAAGTGACGTTTTTTGCTGAGTACGATGATGACGGTTAAGCTAAATATATTTTTTACACTTCATGCGTCAATAAGATGACTGAAGTAAAAATATGTGAAGTCTGCTTCGTGGAACGTGGAACGCTAATTCCGTTTACGATGTTATAGTCATGAACATAATATTTTTACAACTGGTATTAGATTTATTCAGGCATGCCCAGATATACACCATGGTTATTAAAGATTCTCCGAAATGTTATTTCTGCCATGAGTCTGCTACTGCTGCTTGAATATTTACAATAGCATTCTTACTGAAGGTTGGAAAGGCGTAACTAAACAACTATGACAATGATACCAGCAGCAAGTCTTTTTCTCATCACTTATTCACCAATCAAATGAAGTTCCTTAGTCGGCAAGCTGTAGTAAAGTATGCCCTATGGCAAAACTGACTCACAACGATACTGAAATATACGGAGTAGCAAAATATTTATTGGGACACCTCCATCCCAACGCTCAAAACTTTACGACGTGGCCGCTCATAGTTCAAAACACAGCAGATAATGTCTTTGATGGAGCAGCACCAAGGAGCAAGGCGTCGAAGAACAAGACCTCAAATGCGCTTAGGATGATTCTTTCAAGAATGCATTCTTGACACATTCCTTACACGGACAATGGGGAAAATATCTTTCAGTGGATTCAGAGTTACCGGTTGCAAGGAACATTTTTGTTATTTTCACTCAAAGTATCCCAGCTCCCAAGCGCTCCACATGTCTTCATATTTAATAAAGGATGCGTTATAAGTCCTGTTTCGTAATGTATTCCAACGTATAGGCCCAAAGAGAAAGGCATAGCTGAGTAATTCCCGTGAGAAAGGTATTAAAACAAAATATCTTGATTGATAAACGTGATGGAAGGGTAAACATTATCTGTAAAGGGGAAGGTGGTAAGGATAATACGAGCTCGTACGAGTCATTTACTGTCACAGTGTTGATATATGGAAGGACCATGCATGTAAAAAAAATTGGAGCTCTCCGAGTCGCTGATGAAACTGGCCTGCTGCGGGAACTGCAGAATGGGTACAGACAAGACAGTCATTAAGATTTTAATGGCATTTCTTTCAAATTCAGTGAACAGATATTTCAATAGCTCGGCACAGATATTGATAGTAAAGATTTCTAATTAGTGAGGGAGCTTGCCAATATGTACGCCGGGAATTACTATGCGATATTCGCAACAGCGAAGTAATTGACGAGGCTATCGTGGAACTGCTGAGGGAGGTAGGCTGAGACAACCAAATACAAATTGAATTTCTTGGCAGGAAATGCAACGAACTGGTGGAAATGTTTTCAATGACTGGGGTAGGACTGCCTTCATCGCCATTGCTGGTTGTTCGCGCATTAGGTTTGGGCATTGAAAGACGACTGAAAATAAGGGAATTAGGCTTCAACTTAGCTTACATTCATATACACCAAACGGCGCAGCCGCACATCCCTGGGCGGACGCATGCTGACGGCATAGTGATACTAGCGGACAGAGCAAGAAATTCACAAAGTCCGGCAAATACAACCTTTAATGCACTGACGAATATAGGCTGTGAGCTTACCCCAGGAAAGTCTGCTGAGAAAAATTTTATTCATTGTACGAGAAGCGACATGGTATCCGTTCAACTGGAATTCACACTTATAGTCAAGCAATATAAAATACTGGGTGCGCATAAAATCATAGGAAAAGCCAAATCGCGCATCCACCCATATAGACGGCTGCAGGTGTCGAAGTTATTGTCCCGGACCCAGCATAGGTCCACCGTTCCGCGACCATGTCCCCCCTGTACCTGCATTCTCAGGCGTGGTCCCGGCCTGCCAAGTAAAAATATGATTGTGTGCCTGGCCTACCCCAAAGAATTTCAAATAAAACAAGGCGAGAAAAGCCTTTTCCGAAGGTAGCAAAGGTGTGGCGAAAAATTTCCAGCAATATATGTTATTTAAACGTGCTGTATCCGCTTTTTGTCGTTAACGCCAAGCTATCCGCACACTTCTTTCATAAAGTGGCCGTTTCGACGACATTTCATGTAATTGGTGCCATAGCAAGGACATGCGTAGGACTCAATCCGTAAGAAAGTTGCACATTCGAACAATATGCGTAGGCGACATGGCGCCACCAACAGGCGAGTCAACTGCACTGGCGCAGAAGGAACTGCTCGCTACAAAATAGAAGGCACATCATAACGCTTGCCCGATGCGGAGTGTTGTGAATGGCTTTACCGGTGCCGCTCTTCGGTCGTGCACGAAATGACTCATAGGGGTTCGAAATCTTCTTGGTGATGGAAAAGTGGTAAAACTCCAGGTGTTCGTGAACTCTGGAATTATATATACGTTTGCGCTGTTTCCGCTCAGACCAGTGTATGCAGGAACGTTTACCACCACCACACACCACCAGACAGATGCCCAGCTGGAATGATAAACTCTACGCATGCAGCCCTAATGCCAGCCGTCGATGCCACAATGATTAAGCGCTCCGGCAGCGGCAATTGAACGGAGGGTCGAGGGAATCCATCTTGATGCACAGCGTGGAAGAAAACGAAGTGGAACACGCGCTAACTCGGCCTCCCATTGTGCCTGAGTACGACATTACGTGATTCGCTTCGAAACTGTTGTAGCTAATCCCCTCCGCCTCTCAATACACTCCTTGCCAACCTACACGCACGAGTCACTCAAACGCGTAGATATTGTTACAGCACGGCCATGTCTGTGCTAACGCTCCTCTAGTGTTTTTATTGCTATCGCAACAATGTAAACCTTGTAAAATGTACTTGCAGCAGCAAAAGCTGTTAAATTACACTAGCAGCCAAAGCACTTGGAAGTTTTAACGCGAATATCATACAACCAGTGGAGAGAAAATCTAAGTGGGATTTTGGCTGCTGCAGCACGGAATGAAACAAAGGCAAACCTACGGAGATTTAAGAGAACAGTAAGAAAGAATTCAGGAGTGCCAATGTCTGTGATTTCCAAAAAGCAGTGATTTGCAATTGGAAGCATGAGCTGGCTGCCTGAGGTGAAATACACCCCGGAGAAAATATACGCCACAGCGTCAGGCATGCGTTCGTTGAAACAAAAGCCTGAGGACGGCTCAGTACATTGTAATAGAATGCTAAGATGTCACGTGGCAGTGATGGTTAAGAAGGCAACAAAATTGTGATTAAGGAAATGAACGTTTTATTGGGCGCATTTGTGCCCTCAAACAGAAGATACACTCAACGAACAATGGTAGAGGCGAATATGATCGGCGGTCGTCGAAATCTGATGAGCGGGTCAAGCAGGTCGGCTTTCATATATCATTCGTCGAATGTTCCAGAGTCTTTGCTGGGACCCGCGTGTCTTCCACAAAGTTCTACATTATTCGCATTGCGCACACATGCAATCAGATTACACAAGGATCGGTCACAAACAGCGGATGGAACCATCGATAACCTTGCAGAACTTCCAATACATGCAGGCGGGTCCTGCGCGGTGCGACAACATTTGTTAAGCGGTGAACCCTGTCGCCCGATAAAGACAAGTACACGTGTCAATATTCTCATTTGAGACTAGCAACAAACGTGTGTCATTACGAAGCATTATCACTGAAACCAGATGAAATAGTTAATTGGTCAGCTTGACCATGAATGGAGATGAATGTCAGCTATGAAACGAAGCAGGGACAAATCGTCAGCCAGCCTGGTCGAGTTACCCAGACATGCTATCAATGCATTTCTCTCCAGCGTTCTTGTATATATATTGCAGGAACTCTCCGTCACATCCTTGTTCTTACCGTGGGTGTCATTACCCCTTGCTCCTAAAATCCAGATTCAATCGCCGGCGGGGGGGGGGGGGGGGGGCGGGGTTATTGCTGACTGCACTTTCTAGGCACCGATGCTTCTGCCCGACTGAGGCGTCACCGCTGCCACTCTGCAAACCTGATTCTACTTATGAATAAACCCGGCGGTCTCTTGGTTCTCAGTTTGCAAAAGCGTGTATTTCTTGCCTGCGCCAAACACAGCTCTCAACAACCTCGTCAACCATTGCGTATGCCTGTAATAAGTCCAGTCGTATCAGTCTCTTTCCTCCTTCTTTTTTCTGCAATACTCTAAACGACCTTTGTTTATCTCGACGGCTGAACGCTTGATACTTCCGGCTACTTTAAATCTGAGCCCTTGTGGAAGTTGTATGTCACATAATCGCCTCTCTGGTGAACTCGTTCGCATTGCAATTTCGAAATTCGCATTCGCAGTTCGCATTGCAAGTTCGTTCGCAGAATTTCGCTGCACCTTACACATGGCTGTTCTAATTGCGAATATTTACTCTCCTCTGTCTCTGTCATTAGACAGCCAGCTCGAGCCTCAAATAGGAAGGCACTTCCCCTCGTGTTATCGTAGAGATTTTTCATCCTAATTTCTTTTTTCTCATTCATATAACTCTCCATGGTATTTCCATTCGCATTCTTGCAGCTAGTTTGCTGCCTCTGTTTGTCTCACTCTCCTTCTGAATACTCGTGGCTACCTACAGTATCAATAACCCTGTACGTGGCTGCCAACATTCTTGTCCTCTTTCTTTTTCATGGTGCACAATTTTAGGTACAGATATTTGCGCAATTTAGCCTCTGATTTATTTTGATCCATGTTCCTGATTGCTTCTTCAAAACTAATCTTGCTGTGCACTTCTCCGACTTTAAACGAGGCCAAACGCATTTCCCTTTACTTTACCTCATTTGTGGTTTTGCCGTCAGTTGCCAAGGCCAACAAGCACAGCCCCCCCCCCCCCCCGTATTCGTTTAACTTCGATATTTCGAACACTGATAATATTGACACGTGCACTTGCCTGCCTTTTTCGGGCCACCGCATTTCGGCGCCTAACAACTGTTATCGAACAGCGCGGGATGCGCCTGCATGTATCGGAAGTTTCTGTAATGTTATCGATGCTGCTATCCGCTGTCTGTCGTCGCCGAACCTTGTGTTATCTGATTTCATCGCGTGACGCGAATGGTGTAGAACTTTGTGGAGGACACGCGGGTTCCAGCCATTAGCCTGGAACATTCGATGACTGCTGTATAAAAGCCCACGCGCTTGACTCTCTGATAAGATTTTCGGCCATTGCCGAGTGTGTTCGCCGCTATCGTTGATGATGTGTGGTTTTTATGGCGCAAGGGCCAGGTTTGGCCAAAGAGCGCCATGACAGGTGGTAATGTTGACGATGTATTGTGGATGACATGCACAATGAACTCATCATGGTAGATGTGATATGGCTGTAAAAGGGCCTAAAATCTGTAGCTGTAAGTGGCGTAGAATATATAGTTGCTAAAACAATGACGGTGACTAGGCAGGGATGTGGGCTATGGCAATGGGCTGTCGTTAAAACATCGTGCAATAAAACAACACTGACGCCAGAGTTTTAACAGAGCCCTTGAATGCAGGGCTGTTAGTCACGTGCTAAAAATTGCCTGGCCAAATGATTTTCAGGATGTCAGTTTCATCTAAAAATCTAAGAATGTTGGCAGTTTGAAAAACGGTTCGTCACTAAGAAAAAATGCAGGATGGAGAGGTATATTTTCGCGATATGCAGAAGGGAAATACTTTTTTCTCTCCGTTTCTATTGCAGGGCACTGGATAAGAACATAGATGACTGTCTGGCCATTGCCGCACCTACTACAAGTAGGAGGGTCCCCGCCAGTCAAGAGGTAGGAGTGAATACTGTAAGTGTGTCGTATTCTTAATCGGCAAAGAATTACTTCTTTGTACCATGCTGTTTTGTCACTTATCCAATTCCGCAATCTTGGTTTTGTAATATGTAACTTATTCAATGTTTGTGTATCCCACTCTGCTTGCCAATGTTTCCTCAATTTACGGCGCAGAAAGGGCTTTAGGTCTGTGGCAGGAATAGGGATATTTCCATCTGTGTTGCTAAAACTCACTGACGTAGCGTTTTCGCCAGCAGCTACGTTGCCTTTTATGCCTTTATGGCCAGGTACCCAGCATAGGATAATCACTTGGTTGCAGATATATGCGGAGCACAACGAACTATACAGTTCATTCAAAACGGGATTCTTTTGCTTTCGTATGCTAATCAGGGCTTTCACGACACTTAGTGAGTCTGTAAAGACAACAGCCTTAGCGACATTTCTGCGCCTTATGTGTTAATAGCCGAAAGTGTACCGTATGCTTCTGCCGTAAAGATACTGGTGTGTGGGTTTAGTGGCCCTCATATTGAAAATGAGGGTCCGAGAGCTGCGTAAGCAACACCAGCAGGAGACTTCGAAGCATCTGTGTAATATTCGTCACAGGAATACTTCTCTTTAAGTTCAATAAAATGTGATTGTATGTGAGCTTCAGGTGCTTGTTTCAATAATTCTAAGAAAGAGAGGTCACATTAGATAGTTTGCCACTCCCAAGGCGGTGGAAGTCGAGAGGGCGCCATTAAGACATTCTCTAAAAGAGAGACCCCTCTTTCTTCTGAGAATGCTTCCAACCGGAGGGACAGAGGAGGCCGGACACCTGGGTGGTTACGGAAGAGCCTGGCCGTGGAGGAGTCGTGAATAATTGAATGACATGGATAATCCACAGCTGATTTTACCTTCAAGGCATACGAAAGACTTAAATATGTCCTTTGGTAGTATAGGGACCATTCATTAGATTCGACGTAAAGGCTTTGCACAGGGCTAGTCCTAAAGGCACCTGTAGCAAGGCGGATGCCTAAGTGGTGGACAGGATTTAGTATTTTTAGAGTACTAGGTCCTGCAGGGTTATAGACTATGGCGCCATAGTCAAGGCGTCTTAATATTAGACTTTTGTACAACTTTATTAGGCATCTCCTGTCGCTTCCCCAAGCTGTGCGTGACAACAGCTTCAGAAGATTCAGAGTCTTGAGGCACTTTGCCTTAAGATACTTCAGGTGTGGCACAAAAGTTAGCTTACTGTCTAGAAGGATACCTAAGAATTTGTGTTCACAGCTCACAGATGATCGTTCTCCATTGAGATTGATTACGGGTTCCGCCAGCATACCTCTCTTATTAGAGAACAGGACGCACGTACTTTTTCTCGGATTTTGCTAAAGCCATTTTCGTCCGCCCACTTAGACAATGTATTTATGCAAAGCTGTACATGTCGCTCACAGATACTTAGATTACATGATTTAAAGCCTATCTGGATATCATCTACATATACAGAATAAAACATACTACGTGGTATGGCAGTCTGGATGGAGTTCATTTTGACAATAAAGACAGTGCAGCTCAGCACACCTCCTTGTCCAACAGCAGCCTCTTGCGTAAATGGACGAGACAGTACGTTACCAACTCTAACACGGAACGTGCGATCGGAGTGGTAACTCTGAATGACGCATATCAAGCTGCCTCGTTCTCCCATTTCAGACATATCACGGAGGATTCCAAAGCGCCAGGTTGTGTCGTATGCCTTCTCCATATCTAAAAATACGGACAGGAAAAACTGTTTGTGGACAAAGGCATCACGGATATTTGTCTCGATGCGGACAAGGTGATCTGTTGTGGATCTACCTTCTCTAAAACCGCACTGTAAGGGATCGAGTATCTTGTTGCTTTCAAGAAAATGGATGAGGTGACGGTTAATCATTTTCTCAAACAATTTGCATATACAATGTGTCAGCGCTATAGGCCTATAACTGTCGGGTGAGGAAGGGTCCTTGCCCTCTTTGAGAATGGGGATTACAATTGCTTCTTTCCAGACAAACGGAATGTAGCCTGCGGAGAACATAGAATTGAAGAGTGACATTAGTGTTTCTTGGGTTTCAGGGTGTAGGTGTTTGATCATGTCATACATTATTCTGTCACTTCCTGGGGCGGACTTGTTGCAACAGTTCAGTGAGGCCTGGAACTCAGCCATTCCAAATGGACGATTGTATGCTTCATTAGATGAGCTGTTGCGACCCAATTTCATCTGTTCTGCAAGTCGCTGGTATTTTAGGAATGTATCTGTGTAATGAGATGCACAAGAAATGTGCTCAATCTGACAATCTGCCTGATCCTCCAGGGTGTCTCCTTGTGTATTTAATAAGGGTAAGGGATGAGTTTCGCAGCCATTTATTTTGCTAACCCTGTTCCAGGCTTTTCGCTCGTCTGTATACGAATTGATGCTGCTTATGTAGTTTTTCCAACTTTCTCGTTTAGCGCGGCGGAGCGTTCTTCTACCTTGCGACTTGATCGCCTTGAAATTAATCAGATTCTCTGTGGTTGGGGAGTTACGGAGGAGGCTCCAAGCCTTGTTTTGCTTTTCCTGGCTTCCCTACACTCCTCATTCCACAATGTTATACGCCCTTTCGAGGGCGACCCATTTGTTTGGGGAATGCATACTGATGCAGCCTCAATTATGAACGCTAGTATGTATGCTACTGCGTCGTCTAAGCTAAGTTCAGAGATATCATTCCAGGGCAGCTGTGTTTGTTCGCGAAACTTTGTCCAGTCGGCTGAGTCAACTTTCCATCGAGGAAGATGTGCATGACACTCACTTTGTTTTTTAAGGTTTAGAACGATGGGGAAGTGATCACTTCCATAAGGGTTATTTATGACATCCCACTCCAGATATGGCACAATTGTACTAGACGCTATGCTTAGATGTATCGAAGAAAATGCTTTGTGTGTAGAGCTTTAAAATGTTGGCTTTTTCTTGCTCAGCAAGCAGGAACTTGAAGAGAACAGGATGTTTTCTAGAAGCCGTCCTCTCGCATCACAGCGAGAGTCGCCCCACAGTGGGTTATGCGCGTTTAGATCACCGATGACTATGTAAGGGTGATGCAGCTCATCAATAAAGCTTTGAAATGTTGTGCTAGAGAATTGATAACTTGGGGGGATGTATACGGACGTGATAGTAACTAGTCTATTGAATAGTACAGCTTGGATAGCAACTGCCTCAAGAGGAGTTCGGAGTTGCAGTTGCCGACAAGCAACGCCTCTGTCTACTATTATTGCTACCCCGCCGGACGGTGAAACAGCATCATCTCGGTCCTTCCGGAAAATAGCGTATTGCCTAAGAAAGTTTGTTTCCGTAGATTTAAAATGTGTCTCCAGAACACACAGCAGCTTTGGATTGTATTTGTGTAAGAGTTATTTGATATCATCGAGGTTGTGGATCAGACCTCTCACGTTCCAGTGTAATATTTGTGTATCCATATCGTTTGTGTTTATGTGCTGTGTGTCAAGAGATATAACTTAGGTTGGCTCAAGGGACCTTTCCAAGCCCCTTGATGCGGAGTATTTCTTTTTTCTTGGCGCGCTCCAGGGAGCAACGCCGTTCCTTGGGTGTCTCAGACGCCGGAGAAGTTTTTGTTACATCCATCGCTTTGTCAGAGGCGCTGGATGACGCCCGCTCAGCGGGCACGCGCGGGGGTTTTTCGGGCCTGTCTGCACGAGCAGTGGCCCTGGGACCGGCAGGCTCAGAGGTCTGCTGGTCCTTCGTGGTAGGGGGCGGTAGAGCCATGGCTGCTCCCGCCAGGGGGCTGGCGGCGTAACCGCTGTCAGACTCCGTGTGACTTGCGCGGCCGCCTGAAGATGTAGCGCTGCCCCCCGGCGCGCCACATCGGTGTAGGAAGGACTGGACTGATTTTGGAGTGAGAAACGCTTACGTGCCTCTGGAAATGATAGGTTGAGTTTTACTTTCAGTTCTATGATTTGTTTCTCTATTTCCATGTAGGGCACGAGCGCGAGTAGGCGGGGTGGTCTCCTTCACAGTTGGCACAGTGGTTCATTGATGTACAGATGTCAGAAGCGTGTTCAGAAGAACTACACTCGGCACAAGTGGCCCGCCCTCTGCAGTTCTGCGACCCATGCCCAAAGCGCTGGCACTTGAAGCATCGACGCGGATTTGGGATATAGGGTCTGACGCACAGCCTATAGTAACCGGTTTCTAATGTTTCAGGTAGGTTGCAGGTTCCGAAAGTAATGATTATGTGTTTGGTAGGTATTTGCTTGTCATCTCGCCTCAATGTTATTCTTTGAACTTTGACTACGTTCTGGTCTTGCCATCTTTCAAGCAGTTCACTTTCACTTAGTTCGAGGAGGTCACCTTCTGAGACGACCCCACGCACTGTGTTCATTGACCTGTGTGGGCCCACTGAGATGGGAATTTCCCCAAATGCTACAACTTTCGACAGTTTGTCATACTCCACTTTGTCGCAGAGTTCGAGACGAAGATCGCCACTTCCCATCTTCGTTACTTTATAGCCTGGGCCAATTGCTTCAGTGAGAGATTTCGCTACAACAAATGGTGAGATCACTCTGACTGATTTTTTAGCGTTCTGACTATGTACAACATGGTACTTTGGAAAAGATTGTTTTGGCTGCATTAAGAAAGTGAATGTTTCATCGGTGCGCCCCTTCTTCAGGGAGCGATCAGGTAGCGGAGGGAAGTTATTTGCCACATAGAGCAGGAAAATTCGGCGGCGATGGTGGCCACCCACCACCAAGCCCAACAAGGGGATGCTACAAGGTTGGAAGAATACCTACAGACGCCAGCCATGCATCGCCGCTACAACCTAATATATATATACCCAAGGTAGGATATAACATATTACACACGGTTAACCCTTGGCGCCAGGAAATACGAAAGTAATAACAAGTGAAGAAAAGACCGGAAAGATGTAAAACTAGGAGAGAAACACGAAGATTAATTTAATAATTATGGGGTTTTACGTGCCAAAACCACTTTCTGATTATGAAGCACGCCGTAGTGGAGGACTCCGGAAATTTCGACCACCTGGGGTTCTTTAACGTGCACCTAAATCTAAGTACAGGGGTGTTTTCGCATTTCGCCCCCATGGAAATGCGGCCGCCGTCGCCAGGATTCGATCCCGCGACCTCGTGCTCAGCAGCCTAACACCATAGCCACTGAGCAACCACGGCGGGTAAACACGAATATTGGAGAGAAGAACAGGAAAAGGCGACTGCCGATTTCCTCCAGGTGGGTCAGTGTGGAGGTGCCGTCTATGTGAAGCCGAGGCCGAAGAGGTGTGTTGCCTCCGCCGGGGGGCCTTAAAGGTCCAAACACCCAGCATCGGCTCAACCTCTAGGATCCCCTTTTCCAGACAAGGCTAAGCCACGCACGGCTACACGCGGGAGGGTCCACCCCTCGTGTGCTCGGGTCGCGTCGCTGTCGTTGTTCTTGTTTATTTCAGCCTGCGTTTGAGGGCACAAGTTCACCCAATAAAACGCTAGTTTCTAGAATCACAGTTTTCCTTTCTTCTTCACCGTCGCTACTATGTGACAATATATCCAATTTTAGGCACAGAATGGCATTTTCGAACAATAGCGTTGACATTATGACTCCTTTCCAGATTCCACGCACCACCGCATATTTAGCGTGGCACCAAAGTCCCCTATGTTTCATTATGGCTGCATTTAATTCCCTTTTATTTTCAGGTTATCTTGGTGGGTGCTTGAGTATTTGCTTTGTTTATATACACGCCGAGGGAGTTATATTGGTTGACCTGGTGTTGAATTAACACACGCTATTTCTTCATCCGTTTATTAAAGATCATATTACCCAATTTCTCATACTTAGTGACATCGCAAAACAGCCTCTAGCGGCAGCTCAGGTATACGTGCGCGTTTTCTACGAGACAGCCTTATTTTTGGCCAAGAAGTAATCATGGAAGCTAAGTTTTAAAGCATACCCGCGGAAATAAGTTCTACGCACGTAGCCGGACATCTCATGCAAGTAGTACCAATGGTTACGGATGAAAACAAGCTACAACTTGCGGGCCAAGCTTGAAATATGGCAGTCCATGGAAATATTGAATATTTTGGACGCTTTTTTGGCCAGTAAAGAGTGATTTCCGATGGCACTATTGACTCGATTATTATTTTCCCGGAAACTTAGCAAATACAGACTCAGCTTGCAGCTGTTGTAGGAGCAGCTCCTGACATCACAAAAATTTCGTTCTAATATCAGCGTTTTCATAACAACATCATGGAAATTGATGCAAATAATATGGAAGCCTTGATTTTGGCTCCAGCAGAGTGTCAAAGCGATCACCGAGGAGTCTGAACAATAACAGAAAATCGCTCACACCGCGAGGGCGAGTTAGAACGTTCGAGGCAGGTTGCGCCTTGTTCATTTTGTCACTTTTATGCTGCTTACTCTGGCAATGTTCCGCCAGATGGTATACTAAGAAATCCAAGGCTTTGAGATAACGCGTTTTGGAAGGTCCTTTCCTTTCAAAACGAAGATTTATGGAAACACTGCTAAGAAATGTTTTCGCCTCTGCAGTTGTGTTCTCGGAAAGGCGCGTATGTGCCACTCTTCTGGTGCTTGAAACGTATAAAAGATTCGGGCCAGCTTACGCAAATGAAACACACAAAACTAAAACAATTGCCAACCATAGCGGACGCAGTATTCGCAGAAAGGAATGCAGTCGAAGCATTTGACGGAGTACATGTGCATTATATCAAAGCAGGGGCCCTATGACGTAAAACTAATTCCACATGCTTTTATTCGAGTCTCCTGACGTCAAAGAATGTCGCTGAAGCGGGCCCTCAGGAAAGATGAGTTCGCAGAGTGAGGTCGTAGACCTGCCGAATGTGCTTGAGAGTGCTACGCGGCAACGCAAAACATTTTATTGTACGGAAATAAACCCATGCTCTCCGGCAGGTGCGAGGCATTGCCTGAGCGATTGGTGGCAGCCATCTTATATTCCTTTCAAAACGGGGCAGCCTGTGGCTATTCAGAGGAAAATTCAGTTTTGTTCGGCATAATGATGCATCTTTAACGCGTACACGTCGCTTTGACGCGAGGAGTGTTCGTGATTTTTTACGTCGCGCGAGATTCAGGTGAATTGGGTGCAGTCCCAAAACATTTCACCAATAGCAAAGGGTGTATTGGAGAAAAGGCGTCGAATCATGAATAACCATTCTTCTTTCATTCGGTACAATCATGCATAGTAAGTGACACACGTCACGTCTGATGGGGAGCGATCGTGGTTTTCGCGATGACACGTGACAGGCAGGCCAAGTGGGGGTGGCCTAAGAAAGTTTTTGAGGAATCGTGGAGGATACTCTAGTGTAGTGACACGTGAACACTCCCGTACACGCCACCAGCCATTTCATCTCTCCTGAATGTCGCATAATTATTTGGATGAACAGTAATAGAACTCATGTCAATAAATATGGCACGAATGCAAATATATATACGCTGGTCTATTGACTATCACGAGTACCATATATACGACCACGAGAAGCTTTCTTCTTTGAAAAGAAAATGGTAATCCCCAAGGCTAACGTTTTTGTGCACCATCGTTTCACTTATACCATGCTATTTTATTGCTTTATTCAGCGTGTTTATATTAGTGCCAGTTTTTGTCGATGATTTGGCATCCTTATTCCGAAATATATGAAGATTTCTACTCTGTCTAGCTTTTTTTCAGCGCAGCGCCAGTATAACGTAGGCACTGTTGTTTATCCCCCGTAAAATTAGAATATCATCTGCTTGTTTGATCACGGAAACTCGCAGCGAGCAACCTAGAGCAGGAAAGAGATCCAATGCAGCGAACACGAGGGATGAGCCATAGAACTTGTAAAAATGGCACTAAAATGAAAAAGTCACTGAGACAATAAAATTTTCTGCGTTCTGTTTTCTTTTTCGCGTCTCTCTCACCGAGCTTGAAAAACATTGAATATATGAATTTAAATTTCATTAGTAGGACTACGTGTGCGAGAAACTATAACAGAATATTCAAGTCGCTTGAAAAAAAATTATAAAGGAAAATGAATGAAGCTAGTAGTGATTTTCCGGAAGTCTTATCTAGAATAAAAGTTGAAAATAATTTTACATGTGTATTTGCTTCAAAATTATTTAGGTTGTCTAACAACTGCTCGAACATTTATTTAATTTTTGATTTTTATTAAAATCATCACGCACAGGCTGTGCACCGCTGTCGAAAATGGACGTATTTTTGTGTACTAGCCAAATATTGGAGATATAACTGCCTCTAGGCACGTTACCTGCTTTTGAAAAATGCAGCCAGATGCATCAAAATTCATCTGACTGATTCCCTTTGAAATATTAATCAGAACGATAGGTAGGTTGCCTGAATACAGTCTAGCGAATCCTGTAGCAGCGAGTCTCGCACCAGTGAAGTAGGTTCCAATCTCTTAAACTCCACTACAATGCAAGTATGTTTCTAACCGTTCGTCATTTTGATTAAACTCTGTGATGTCCAGCAACTCTTGAAGTTTGCCTTTCACCATTCCTTATCACCCCAGTATGCTTCCCGGGCTTGTTGATAGACGGGCTGCTGCCAAAATCACTGCGCAACCTACATCGAACGTCGGCTTCTCTGTCTCCCACCTGAGCGCGGTGACCTCTGGGAATTCGAAGTCTTAATAACCTGGGAAGAATGTTCACCAGAGTTTTTTAGTGTTTGAGCCAGCATATAAATTCCGGATGAACCCATCTTCAGATGACTATCGAAGTTATTGCAATTAGCGTTCCCGCATTGTAGCGACCTCGTAGTGGCATGCCGTATTGACTAGGACCCCTTTATTTAGAATCGGTAGTGGCCTTCCTGAGATTTTCCAGTGATTCGGCTAGATGCCACATACACTGTCTCCGTAGTCGGTCTGCTTTGTTATGAGCATCGCTCGCCACGGTTCTCTGTCGACTACAGTAAGAGGGCCGCACGCCGATGGCGTATGCAGTGGCAATGCAATTACGAAGAACGAACGATGTTGATAGAGCAAGGAAGGCGTTATGAGCTCAACGGCATGAAGATACGACGATTGTGAAGCAATGGCAATAAATAAGCACGAAAAAATTACAGTGCCATGATGATGGTGGCATAACAACGATTAGTTGAGTATGGCACACTTGTAACGGAATATAGGAGAAGTCATGTTGACGGGAGATCAAGCCAGTACGACGAAGATGACATATCAGCATACTGGATAATCATCATCATCATCACCATGGTTAGGCCCACTGCAGGGCAAAGGCATCTCCCATACTTCTCCAACTACCCTGGTCGCGTACTAATTGTGGTCATGTTCTCCCTGCAAACGTCTTGATATCATCCGTCCACCTCACTTACTGCCATCCCCTGCTACGCTTCCCTTCCCTTGAAATCCAGCTCGTAACCCTTCATGACTATTGGTTATCCTCCCTCCTCATTAGATGTCCTGCCCATACCCATCTCTTTTTCTATATTTCAATTAGGATGTCATTAAATCGCGTTTGTTCCTTCACCAAATCTGCTCTTTTCTTATTCCATAACGTTACACCTATTGTTCTTCATTCCATAGCTCGTTGCGTCGTCCTCAATTTAAGCAGAACCCTTTTCGTAAGCCTCCAGGTTGCTGCGCCATACGTAAGTACAGCATACTGGATGGCACTTCTCTAATTATAGCGATCATCTTAAAACAGCGTGGCCACGGTGGCCAGGCAACAGTGAAATTAGCACATGTGTACGACGATGATGGTGCGACAAGCACTGTATGACGAAAATGACGGGTCGCCTGCAGTATGACGAGAATCAAAGGACAAATGTGCAATGACGATGATGGAACGACGACGACGGTATCGAGCACGCGGTATGAGAACAAATGCATCAAGATAACCGTATGTTCACGATGCAATAACAATGATTGCTTGACAAGTGCGACATAATCACGATTTTATGATGAAAGTGTGATTACGACGGAACAACTTCGACGAAACTGCAAAGGCGGTATCATGACGTGCATACGATGATAATTAGATGACGTTTCTGAAATGATGAAGCTGGCACGACAGCATAAGGAGAACGAGACGGCAGCACTCGTTGAACATGACTGTACGATACGGAACTGTAGGAACTACCATGACCAAGTGGACACACGTAGTGGCTCAAGTGAGTAGAAAATTATTCGGTCACATTGCGTAAGACACAGATAGATAGATAGATAGATAGATAGATAGATAGATAGATAGATAGATAGATAGATAGATAGATAGATAGATAGATAGATAGATAGACGGAAAGATAGATAGATAGATAGATACATAGGCAGATAGATAGATAGATAGATAGATAGATAGATAGATAGATAGATAGATAGATAGATAGATAGATAGATAGATAGATAGATAGATAGATAGATAGATAGATAGATAGATAGATAGATAGATAGATAGATAGATAGATAGATAGACAAAAGTACCTGAAATGCAAAGAATGCTGATCGCATTAAAACGGCAGGCGTACAGCACTCATGCTTTGTAAGAAGCACCGTTTTTCCACGGCCGATAAGCGCCGCTAATATTCTCTAATCTGTGCAGCGTAAAGCTGCTGTGCTTTGAACCACCTGTCTCGACTTTTCCGTAAACCGACAGGTCCCAGGGACATAAAACTTGAGTAGGGCAGCTGTTTTTATAGTGTTAAGTTTTCTGAAGTTACAAATTGCATGTCCGGGACCGACTGATGTCCGGGCCCAACTGGCGCTCAGAGCGCCCAAGTCCGATCCCGGCCTTCGGGCAGCACCGGGCCCCCGCAGTGGTCTAAATTCCGAAACCACGCATTTGTTTTCTGGCGTAAAGAACACTAACCTAAACTTAGGAGGTTCCTATGCGGTACTGATCTTTCAATGCGATTAGCATTCTTTGCCTACTTCTGGCATCTTCAGTCTATCTATTGTATCTCTCCACAATCTTTGGCAAATGCAATGGCCGCAGTTGTCTAGCTGCTTGGGCAATTAGGTGTACGATCATGGTCGTGATGCCGTCATGGTCGTTCAATCACCGGAATTCGAGCTTCGTTATCTGAAACTCGTCATGACGCCATCGTCACGCCTATGACGCCGACCCAGTGGGCGAAGTTGTCTAATAGTCTCACTAGGTATGTGTCCTTGGAGGTGTTGCCATCGTCGTCATTTCAACATCGTCACCCCATTTTTCTCATACAGATTTCGTAATACAGTCACCGATACGCCATTCTCGTCAAACCCCGCAGGGGTGTCTGCGTCAGCAGGCGTTGGGTGTGTTGCGACACCACGTACCCAAGCACACGAGGGTTGGAACCTCCCACGTGTAGTCGTGCGTGGCTTAGCCCTGTTGGGGAAAGGGTATTCTGTGGGTTGAACCGATTACGGGTGTTCGTACCGGCTTTCTTAGCGTCTCGCCACTGTTGCAAAGTTATCGCTTAGCTCAAGACGCGCATGCATCTATTTCAAATATCGAGAAGTGTTTTTGATACAGTGCTGTCATTTCAAGCTCTGCTTTGTTTCTGTGCAAATCTAATTTCATCTGCTCGTCCTCGCTCCCTGCTCAGTCATGATGGAATTGAACCGCCATGCACGTCTGCCGGTGACTGCGGTGTCAGGGGCGGCCGCCTACAGGAAGCGGATCGGTCAACACAGCGACAGCTACAGCGAGGACACTCATGTTTATTCTCTCCGCAGTGAGGACCATTCCAATGATGACTTCTAGCATGCGCAGAACCGCAGAGCGAAGAGAAGGAACACCAGGACCTCTTCATCGTCGAGCATGCAAACACTGTGACACACGCAGAAGCAGGACACCAATACCATCATATTTCATTCCCGACTTCTCACCATCAACGTGAAGCTACTTAACAGGCAATCTTTGTCGATGTCACAGGAAGCCCTGGTGCCAAATGAAATATCGGACATTCGAGTCAATATCCTAGAAACTCTATTGGTGGTTGATGACCAGCATGCAGCTACTATAGCCACTCTACGCAGCGTAACGGACCTCGATAGCATTGAGGTGTGCTCTCACATCACTCTAGGATCTGACGTAGTCACCGGCGTTATCTGCGACGTACACGTCGCCATCCTTAATAATATGGTCACGTAGTAGACACGTTAAAGAACACAGTAGCAGTACTGTGAAAGACAAAACTAGCTTTTATTGGGCGAACCTATGCCCACAAAACAGGCTACACTTAAAGCGCAACGATAGCGGCGAACACAGTCGGCGATCGTCGAAAATCTGATCAGCGGGTCAAGTGCGTCGGCTTTTATACAGCAGTCGTCGAATGTTCCAGTCTAATCGTTCGGACCCGCGTGCCTTCCACAAAGTTCTACACCATTCCCGTCACGCGATAAAATCAGATACTACAAGGTTCGGCGACAACAGAGAGCGATAGAAGCACCGATAACTTTCCAGAAACTTCGGATACATGCAGGCGCGTCCCGCGCTGTGCGATAACATTTGTTCGGCGGCGAAATGTGGTCGCCCGATAAAGACAAGTACACGTGTCAATATCTTAGCGATTCTTTTCAAACGAGCAAATGATGAGGTCATTGTTTATGTTAAGCCGCTAGACAGTTCACGATGCGTGAGATTGAATTGAAAGTTAAATATGTACTCTCGCATGTTAAGGTGGGACACTTCAGACATGCAGTGCGGCCTTTCATTATGAAACCTCTTCAGCGCCGTAAATGCATGAAACTGAGACACATGAGCAGCGTCTGTGAAAGTCAGGCACCATGCCCCCACTGCGCCGAGCCCCACGCTGCAATAAATGTGGCGCGACAGTAATCAAGTGTTCGAATGCGGAGGGTCTGATGAAGCTTCATCGAAGAATGGTCCACCTATTAAGGAGGAAGTAGCCATCTTGAAAGAGATGGCGAGAGATCATTAATCTAATCGCGAAGCTGCCGATACAATCAGGAAGCGACGTTCCCGTCGCCGACGCTTCTCAAAGAAGGCTGTGGCCTCTGCGACGCGCATGCCACTTCCCACAACACCACCACCTCCTCTACGGCCAAGGCCACGCACTGTGAAAAGGACCACGAAGAACTAGGCCACTGAGAAGGCCACATCTGCTGAATCGTGGCCGGCGTTCACCAGCACTATAACGGCAAACTTTTGCTGGACAACCCCCTACATGTACTGTCAGTTATTTGTGCGATCAAGACAGGCAGTTGGCTGTAATGCTGCAATCGCTAATTAATACTATGCGCATTATACTGAACAAGCTGCGAACACCAGCAGCTCGTAGTGCTTTGTGAATACTAGATGCACTAGATCCAGTGCTTGCTAGCATGGTTTAAGCATCATGGCTCGACCAATAGTCCCCTTCGGCACTGAAGTTAAATGTGCATCGATATTTCAATGTAATGCCAGAAGTCTAACCACCCTTATAGCAGACTGTCGCCAATTCATCTTTAAAAATAGCTTTCCCATACTGGCCATTTGCGGACCATATACATCAACTCTACTCACACTGTCCGGTTACGAATATTTGGTCTCGTCCATGTGCGGTGTGAGCACGAAAGTAATCATCTACATCTACACGGACCTCACATATGTCGGTAACGCGGTAGAGCCTCACACCGACAACCAATATGTCTGCCTGAAAGTCAAAAAGAGGACTGTGCTATTTACACTAATTGCAGCCTACAGATCCCCAGCGGGTCACTTTGACGGCAAACGACTTAAGAACTATTAGTAATGAGCAATGGCCAATAGGTTATCACTGGGGATCTTAACGCGTATCACTAGCTATCGGTAAGCACTAAAATTGACTCCAGAGGCGGGAGTCCTGCCTCCTTTGGTGCCGACCATCATTTGTGCAGCGTGAATGACAGCAACCCTACATCTCAGTAGGCATGACCTATATTAGCTGCTTGGATTTAGCTTTGGTGTCACGGCGCTTTGCTTCGAGCGTCCAATGGTTTACAGGCATAGAAACACATGGAAGCGAGCAAATTTCAACTGAGAAAAGGTTTATTGGCGGCTCCTAATGTAACGGCACAGCAACCGGGAACGGCGAAGCAGCCCGAAGCACTGTCCAAACGGACGCCAGCAATCAACAGCGCGAGCCGAGACGAGCCGCGCGTTGGCAATGCGGCTGTGCCGCGAGGCGCGTCTTCTTCTTCACAATCTCCCCGTGGCGTCGGTGCCGTTTGGGAGGAGCTGTCGGTCATGGCGGGTGGTATCGTTCGTGATCTCAGCTCCAGGGTTTCAAGCGACGGGGTTTGAGTCCCCGCACCTCCACCAATTGAGAAAAGGTTTATTGGCGGCTCCTAATGTAACGGCACAGCAACCGGGAACGGCGAAGCAGCCCGAAGCACTGTCCAAACGGACGCCAGCAATCAACAGCGCGAGCTGAGACGAGCCGCGCGTTGGCAATGCGGCTGTGCCGCGAGGCGCGTCTTCTTCTTCACACAACATACATAAAGATTAGGTCAGTTAGGCACCGCTCCTATACTGTCTCACGCACAGTTTATTGGTCAAGGTTTAACAAGGATAAGGATAACGCATGTCGGGATGGCTTTTCACAATCTACCGAAGAGCCAATCACAGAGGCATAGAAACCATCCATTTGCTGACTTACAAGGTCAGCAAGGCGAATAGTTTTGGAAGTTGAGATGGAGGGGCTGCGTGCGGTATGCCTACAGGCGGAGAGAATGTATCGGCGCACGAAGTCCGCCTTGTATCTGAGGGCTTCACGACGCATATAGAAGAAAGCCCAGCGTCATATGGATCAATTGGACAACTACGATGGAAAACATTCTATCAGTCGCTTGATCCCCGAAAACCGCTCCCGCACATATGAGAACGCTTTAGGGTCTAAGCTCATTTCCCCATCAAACGAAGCCCTTTGCTGCTCTGGCCCTCTAACAAATCCGCTCGTAACATGAAATGGCTGAAGAGTTCTGTGCACGGGTTGCTGGGTCCGTGGTCATCATTATTGACGCAGCACTGAATGACATCCCTGAGTGAACATGCTAGCTCACTGGAAGAGATTGATGCGGCGTTGCCGACCTGCTGGCGTTCTTCATCACCAGGACCTGGTGGCATCACGTATGCTGCCCTGTGCCACCTTGGACATGATGCACGTGATGAGCCGCTCAACTACTACAATGTGTCTTGGTAGAACGGCGCCACTCATAAACAACGGAAATCAAGCCGCTTGATGCCCATCTTGAAGCCTGGAAAGTCTCCATTTGATCTACCATCATATCGTCCGATTGCGCTTTCGAGCTGCATCGGCAAAATGATGGGCAGAATGATTCTTGCTCGTTTGGAATGGTACCTAGACCGATTCAACATGTATCTAGGCGCCATGACGAGCTTTGGTCGATGTCGCTCGTCCACTGACAACGTCATTGACATCGTAACGTGGGTCCATAATCAAGAAAGGCTCAAGTGCCTATCAGAGGCGCCTTTTCAAGATATAAAAGGAGGAGCACACGACAACGGTGCCCATGAGGCCATACTGAACTTATTTGAGGCTGTGGGATTTGGGGGCCGTGTGTATCAATGGATTCGGGACTGTTTGAGAGGTGTTCTTACAGACCAAAAATGGCCCAAGTTCGGAACACATCTGCCGTGGTGGGCCGCAGGTTGGAGTGTTGAGCCCTATTTTGTTCAACCTCATCCTCGTAGGACTCAATATACGCCGACATTTTGCATCTGGGCCTCTGTGGTAACGCGCCATCAGGTAGGATCCAGGCTTCAGCGGGCGGCAACCATAAGGGCGTCCTATCTCCGAGAACAAGGCCTCAGTGCTTCTTCTGAAAAGTGCGCGTTAGTTTGATTTACGCACAAACGAATGTCATTGTATCCTGTTTCAATCAATGGTCAAGCTTTATCCTATGTTAACACACATCGCTTACTGGGTGTCGTCATTTACCGCAACATCTCGTGCAACACTCACTGGGTCTACCTAAAGAATTTAGCTGACATTGCTCAGGTCTTCAAATTTCTCTGCAGCAAACACTGGGGTACACCAGTCCATTCTATATGTAACTGTACAGGGAGCTGTTTCTCAGACACCTACGTTACAGTCTGCCTGTGTTGCCAAATACATGGGAGACGAACTTTCGCACTTTGGAGAGCAGACAAGGTTATTCTTGTACTAGGCACATGTTTAGGGTTGCCTTTGTGCACCTCAACAGCAGCAACAATTGCCATCGCGGGAGACCACATGGTCCAGACACATGTTGCTGTCGCCTCTCTCAGAGCGCACATTGACCATCTGTCAAGGATCCCCGACCATCATTTAGCCTCCCTTCAAGCCGAGAGACCCCAAGTGACCTTTTCAAAAGTGATTAGCGCTCATCAAGAGCGCATCCCGTCACCTTTATTTTTGCGCCGTCGGCAAAGCCTTATCTCCCCTGTGGTGCCGGCGACAGCCTCAATGAATTTTGCTATTCCTGGAATGACAAAGAAGGCCAATCATCCATCGCCGGCCTTGAAGCAACTGACGCACCTGTTACTGCACCAGACGTATCATGACCAGACACACACAGACAGACACACACACACACACACACACACACACACACACACCTAATATATATATATATATATATATATATATATATATATATATATATATATATATATATATATGTATATATATCCCAGCTAAGCAGGTTACAGATAGATTCAAATTGTCAAACTTGACTACAGCTCTGTTGTCAGAACACACAGCTTACCACGCCGCTATGACGTACGGCACCGACGAGACAGCAGAGAAATGGATCGTATTTTGTGATTCTAAGGCAGCTCTTCACAGTATCAAATCTGCATTACGTCACAGAACTTATGAGCGGATGATATGTGACATAAGGAAAGTGCACCACCATGCTCTGGAAAGAGGGCACAACATTATCTTTCAATGGATTCCTGCTCACTGTGGCATTGTCGGCAACAACATTGCTCACAAGGGTGCCCGGTCTGCCAACAAAGACGCCCAGACGCGTCCAACCCTATTGGCGAGGTCGGACGTTGCCAGGAAACTTCGCCTACTTGCACGGAAAAAGTCACAAAATCTCTGGAGTTGCAGTGCTTTCATTTGCCGATTACACAAACTGAACCTAACGATGCGGCTACAACTGCCGTCTAGCCTTTCCCACGGCGAAACGTGCAGCTTGCGGCTCGTAGTGGCGTTCACGAATGCCTACTCCTATCGTTTGGGAATGGCCGACAGCCCGATGAGTGACTCCTGTGGGTGCGAGGAAACCATCGAACACATATTGTGTACCTGCCCTCACTACTGTGTGTAACGCCTCCCTCTGCGGGCAACATTACGCCGACTATACACAAGACCGTTCACCGAATCAGATACTCGAATTGTGACCACACTCGTCAATGGCCCGAAAAGTGATTCGTGCACTAGTACTATACTTGAAGTGCACCGCCTTAAGAGACCCTTTACATTGTCCCTCCCACAAGCACTCAGTGCTTACTCTCTGCCTTCTTTCCTCTTCCTACTCCCCTATTCGCCACCTCCGGTATGGGGTAGCAAACCGGGTGCTCGTCTGGTTGACCTTCATTCCTTTCCTGTCCTTGCTCTCTCTCTATCACGAATATTGTCACGGGCTGAATAGCAAAACAGAGCTACCAAATCATATTGCGCGCGTGAAGAATTTACTGGCGAATGGATTATCGGTAACATTTTAACTCCCGGAACTGCGCACCAATTTAGAACCACTAAAATCTGATGAACCGATCTATTAATCCTTCGATCAGATTCCGACCAAGGACGACCTTCACGCAGCAATGGTTGTGCTTTTAGCGCTATTATTTTCCAAAGAAAGTTTTCCTTACATTGAGTAAGAATGGCGGCTTACTTTTTCGGAGCTACATTTTCATTGAGTGAATGCCGGAAAATACCGACTTGAAAGTGGCTCGTATCGGGGGCACTTGACGTATGTCCAACCGTCGAACAAAGAGCTATTCCGAATGCTTCTATTTGGTGAACGCGTGTCACCCTCCTGGCTCTCCCTCTGGCTCACAACCACGCACAGGGCGTAATTTCTGTGTGAAGAGCATCGTTAGTCCAAACCCACTTAGCTACCGTAGCTCACCTGTCCTGTATCGCTCACATAATTCTTGGATACGAAGTGTCGATTCTAAATCTACGTCTCATGAATGCGAAAAGTGCTGCCCTTCACTAGTGCAGCTAGCTTTCTTTCATTAGGTTCTTCTTGTGAGACATGAGGCAGGCCACCTAGAAGAGAAAGCGCAGCATCATAAAGAAATGGACCGATAATACGAGCGAGAGAGGAAAGGAGGTTAACTATGGACGCGTCCCATTGACTATCGCACGCGGGCATGCAGTGAAATAATTTACTCGTAATTTTGTGGTAAATGTGAGACAAATACAGTAGGCATTGCGTCGCACTTCAGTGAGGTCTCGTACCAAGTTACAAAGCGTTATTCAAGAGCTCCTCCTGAAACCTCCTGTCTCTTCGAAGATCTGAGTTCAGCCGACGTTGCGGACAGACAAACACACACACGCACCCAAGAACACGCACACGCACACTCGCACGCACGCACGCACGAGCACACACATACTACACCATGAGGTACTGGAAGTTAAAAGGCAATACATCTACTTCCGGCAGGTAGTCACAGCGGATCCGGATCATGAGACTGAAATAATCAAAGGAATAAGAATTGCCTCTGGTACGTTGACAGGCATTCTCAGATCATGAACAGCAGGTTGCCATTATCCCTCAAGAGAAAAGCGTATAACAGCTTTCTCTTACCAGTACTCACCTACTGGGCAGAAACCTGGAGGCTTTCAAAAAAGTTTCTACTTAAATTGAGGACGACGCAAAGAGCTATGGAAAGCAGAATGATGGCTGTAACGTTTAGGGATAAGAAAAGATTAGATTGGGTAGGGGAACAAACGCGAGTTATAAACATCTTAGTTGAAATCAAGAAAAAGAAATGAACATGAGCAGGACATGCAATGAGGAGGGATGATAACCGATAGAAATTCAGGGTTACGGACTGGAATCCAAGGGAAGGGAAGCGTAGCAGGGTGCGGCAGAAAGTTACGTGGGGGAATGAGATTAAGAAGTTTGCAGGGACAACATGGCCACAATCAGTACACGACCGGGAGTTGGAGTAGCTCCCCCCTCCCCCTTTTTCTCCACCTTTCCATCATGACCAGCTTGCGAAAGACAAAGAATTAGGTGGTAGCGATGGTGAACACACTCGGTAGAGAAATGACCGCTAACCGTCACAAGTATTCGTACACACAGTGAAGCCGCCTTCAAGAAGCACAGTTGGTATTTTGTGGTCTTAGCATACCATAGTGCTTAGGAAAACTTCTCACGATATTTTACTCCGAGAGGGGAATTCCGCCACAGAGCCAAATAGTTGCTCACAGAGCAGAGCTTTGAGTGTGGAAGGGGGCACAGGAGATCGTATAGTTTCATCACCCGCAGAAATTGCATGCCGTGATGTTGGCATTCCTAGAAAATTATATATGCGACGCTCAACCATATGTACCAGAGCAACATTCTGTCCGCTCGAAGAGTCCAGGTGACGGACATCGTGATTGTGGAGATGCAGAGACGCTATTTTGTGCGGCAATTGCGGTTTGATTGAATAAATGCCTTAAGAAAAAGGAGTACCAAGTGTCGGTGGAAGCTCGTCTTCGCAGATCCGTAAAAAAGTGAGGGACAAAAAGAGCATCTATAGAGTCCGAATGACAGGTAAATTAGCAGTTAAGGGTCAAGAGAATGTAATGTGAAACTTATTGAATTTCTGTGGAGATGCTCGATGTAGCGAGCAAATGATTGGAGTCACCACCTGGCATCCGTCCTTTGCGATGGCGTAAGCAGCCGCCGTCCTTGATAGTAAACCGTTCCTGAATACGAATCTTTAAAAATTATCCATTCGTCTGTTATAACTCGCGGCGTACTCCTTAATGGCAGGCTCTGTGGATTACAATGCGCTGTCGCCACAAGTTATGACCATACCGCGACTCTTGCGGTTACTGTTGCCATACTCGTGTCTTTTGTGAGTGCGGGAGTACAAAAGATATACATTTACTTAACAAGTTAGAGAACAGACAGTTTAGAACAGCGTTTCTCGCCATACATACACTCAACGCAAGCACCTCTGCAGTATGTTAGGGTGCGCATCCCTTCGCGACGGAGTTTAATGTCATCATCAAAATCATCAGCCTTTTTACGCCCACTGCAAGGCAAAGGCCTCTTTTTTACCTGGGATAGGCGGGCTATATGGTAGTCGATATTGGAATACATCATGTAACTGCGCAAATAACAAGGGACAAAGATGGAAACACACAAGACAGGCGCGGAAAGGACCGGAAAGGACCGGAAGGGACCTTCGAAATGAAAGGGCCGATGAAAGGAAAGGACCGCAAGGGAACTTTGCCCTTCACTCTTTTACCGCGCCTGTCTTGTGTGTTTCCTTCTTTGTCCCTTGTTGTTTGCCCGGTTACATGATGCATTCCAACAAAGGCCTATCCCATACTTCTCCAACTACCCCGGTCATGAACTCATTGTGGGCACGTCATCCCTGCAAACTTCTTAATCTCATCGGCCCACTTAACTTTCTGCCGCCCCCTGCTACGCTTCCCTTCCCTTCGTATCCATTCCGTAACCCTTAATGAACATCGGTTATCTTCCCTCCTCATTACATGTCCTGCCATGCCCATTTCTTTTTCTTGATTTCAACTAAGATGTCATTACCTCGCGTTTGTTCCCTCACCCAATCTGCACTTTTCTTATTCCTTAACGTTGCACCTATCATTCTTCATTCCATAGCTCGTTGCGTCGTCCTCAAATTAAGTAGAACCCTTTTCGTAAGCCTCCATGTTTCTGCCGCGTAGGTGAGTACTCGTAAGACCAAGCTATTATATTACGTTTAATGTACCAGAGCGCCACATAGTAACGCGTCCGAAGACGGGGTGTTGTCTTGAGCCTCGTGCCAAACATATAAAAGCCAACATTATCTATTGGAAACCATGTTCTCATTTCTATGCACGGAGGTTAGACACTAAAAATTCTGGAGTTTCTGTATCCGCCTACTCCTACGGGAGCGCGTCAAGCCGCAGGCGGCCATATTGGTAGAGGTTGAGCGCGGCTACAGCATATACGCAGTCACGTTATAAGTGCCACACTTCTTGAGATTGCGGATCCGCGATCAAAAATTGAAATAAATCCCTTTAAGAAGTTTATCAGTGCGCCGTTGAATGTCGCTGTTATCGAAAAGATGTGTCTTGTTGGCGGATTCTTTGTTTTCTTTATATAAAGCAACTGAAAAAGAGTCACATTTCCTACTTTAATTATTCAGTATCCTGCCGCGTGCATTGGAGGTGCGATGCCCTTTGGTCGATACGAGTTGCCGGGCCGTATTGGCGGCGACACGAGCTCAAAATAGTGTATTTAAACAATTTCCTAAAAAATTAAATATTGCGTATATGAATGTTCAAGTCTGATGAAGAAACTGTTGCTGTGTTAAAATTAGCAATGAGCCTTTATAGCTTAAGCCAGAAAACAAGAAATAACTACAACGGCATGTCTGTAAAACGGCAGTGTAAAAGAATAGGTAGGCATGGCAGGTCACATTTCAAGCGGAAAATATATTCAGGGTAGTACACTCGCATGTCATCACTACGACTGGCGACTGTACGCCAACATATAAAGAAATTTTTTCAGACTGCGAATTTATGTACCTTAGGATGGGGAGCATAATTGGAATAATTTCTTTCGAAGAGTGAAAACGTGGCTGTCGTGTCCACGGTAAAGTTCCCATAAGCGACTTCAATCCCGTGGCCGTTGCATCGTTGCGGACTTTTGTGGGATCGTAGTTGACAAAATTGGCCACAATAGACACTGAATTCCGGCGGCTGATGAACGGATGGAGTCCGATGCTTTCGGAAGGCCTCAGGGAAATAAAATGAATTTTTGAGCTGAACGTTTAGGTGGCATGCTATGTTTAAGACATCAATCAATAATCTCCCAAAATACTAACAGAGGTCTGCAAAAATGTGCACTAACTCCCCTAGAGTGGTCTGAGTATGCGTATAAAGTAACGTAGTAAACGCAGCGGGTGGACATTCCCTCAGGCCTCTGCTACTGTCTTTGGCTCTTACCGCACCAAGCGGCATCGTCGAAACGCACCAGCCTCAAAGATGGCCACGGCATGCTTGCGTGTGTGCGTGTGAGCAGTAGCGTGTCATGCATTTCATGCAGCCGCTTGCGCCTCTATTTACATCTGCCGAGCCGAAGACAGGCGCACAACGCTGTTGTTTCACTTTGTCAGCTTTATTTAAATTGATATTTGTTATGTTTCAAAATATAACATAGCGCGACAATCATGCCAACTGGATCTGAGGCAGTAAAACTTTATTTTTTGTGATACTGTACTCAAACATTCTCCCCCCCCCCCCAGATAGCCTTGTAAATAAATGTGCCACGTTGCTTCAATTTCAATCAGCCTTGCACGACAGCCAAGTAAACGAAAATAGCGGACAAGAATTCGTTTTGTGCCTTTTAATGGCGCAAAGGCCAGCTATGGCCAAGGAACGCCATTACATATGATGAGGATCTGTGTAAGTAAAATATATGAAGTAATCAACTCAAGTTGCCAATGTAGATCTGTTGGGCCTTTAAAGGGAAGCTGAAGAGCCTGTCGAATTCAATAAGACGCTCATGTACGCATGCGATAACCTTATAAACCATGTAGGTAAAATTTGGGGGGGGGGGGTTCAATAACGAGTGACGTAATCGTCGGTTGAAATTGCGCTGTAGCTCCGCCCCCCCGTCGAAGGCCGCGCGCTGCTGCTGACGCTGACGATGTGAGCGGAGACCGGAAACCGCGGTGTTGTGACGTCAACTCTAGTGTTTCGTTCCTTCGCAGCGTCCGCAACCGTGCCTGACCGCGCTTGCTTCTGCGCGCGTGCCATCGTAATCTGCTTCGATCGACCCTGCATTCCTTTGTTGGTGCGTCGGCGTGTATGTAGAGTGGTAGTCAACGTGTGTGGTAGTCAACGTGGTAGTCAACAGATGAAAGTCACTACACGTACTGCATAAACCGGGAAGCTTTTCACGTGTTTAAACCCTCTTTGTAGGTTGGCGACAGCATTAGACAGCGCAGAAATGCTGACTATCGCACCCACGCTTACGTTCCACGAGGAGGCATGCAGGAACACAACACTGCAGTTGTTTGACCGGAAACGAGCTCACTAAATCGGCGAAAGATCGGCGAGATCACTAGATCGCTTTGCAAAAAACATACTCACCAAAGAGCATTTCTAACACGAGGAGATCCCAAGACTTTGCTTTCGTTCGCGTCGGAAGCACTGCTCGCACCAGCATCGTTTGCTTCTTCGAGCGGCCGGCTCTTCGCAGTCGGCACGTGCATGTAGGGAGTAATGCCGAACTCCTCAGAAAAACGCAGTCTCTGTAAATTTTCCATTACCGTCTCAGAAAAACAGCACCAAACTACCTGGCACCATGCTTCATGTGTAGCGGCAGCGGTCGGTTACTAGAGTTGACGTCACGAGGCGGCCGACCAATCACAGGCGGGAACGAGACGTGCGAGCTGGGCATGTCCGCTGCTGCACTTTTCGGCGAAATAAGATATGTTTGCGCTTTCGTTCGCTCAATTTCGATACGATATTCGAATTCGGAGGGTTGAAAACCATTATGTACAAATGTTCATTCATTTTTCCTGGAAAACCTTGCAGCTTCCCTTTAAGGAGGCCTAAAAGCGGGTCGCTGTAAACTGCGCAAAATATAAAAGCATAGAAATATTGAAAATAACACAAGATAAGAAAGGGCCTAATGTTTCGCTGTGAAGAAGTTATACATTAAAGGACGCGCAAGACAGCGCTCCCTCCGTAGGGCTCTTGAAGTAATAGAAGAACTGAGACGCGCGCTGTGTAAACTTGTGTCAGTACAGGTGAAGCCTCAAAGGCGAGGCTGCGCTACGCATGACCCAGACAAATGATTCTAAGATATTAACTTCATCTAAAGCATTTTTACGCTCAGTTTTTATTTCCCTGTACAGGACGAAGACATGGACAAGTGCATAGCTGTTGCCACCCCTTGGACGTGAGGGAGGGTCACTTCCAGTAAGTAGGTAAGAAGGGGTCCCGAATGTATGACCTGTTATTAAACGAAAACGAGCACTTTCTTTTATCGTGTTGTTTTCTACGACATCCAATGCTATAATTTGGGGTAAAAGGTCACCTGTGAATAATAAATTATTGCGGTAAAAGCGTAAACGCATACGCTAGCGAAATTCCTACTCAATTTCACAGTAATAACTCAATGCATATGTAGACGCTTGATGTCGCAGAGTTGGTTTTGCATACTTGAAGAAATGTGCGCTACGAAAACGCGGACTACAAAAGGAACATTTAGCGCCTCGTCCGTCGAACATGTTCCTCTTTTAGTACGAGTCTTCGTAGCGCACTTTACTTCAACAATGCATATGTAGCACGTGTATACTGTGTTAATATAGTGATGCGAAAAACAATCCAGTCCCAAAAGAGTCAATCACGAATCCAACTCAGTATTAGGTTTACTTGAGCTGCGCAAGAAATAACACTAAAAGGGCAACGATGGTTGTATATACACATGACGCAGAGAAATGATTCTAAGATAGTAAATTATTCTAAAGTACTTTTTACACTCAGTTTCCAGTTCGCTGAGCTGGACGAGGACATGTATGGCACGTCCGTAGACGGAATCTGATCTACGGAACGAGGCACGGGTGCACCTCATTTCAATGCTGCCACGTCGAAGCGCAATCGCTGGCGCTCGCACGTGATTGAGAGTGTACGCCAGCGTTCGCGTCACGAGGGCAATCCGATAACACAACGCTCTTTTCCTGCGGAATCAGTGGCAATTTTCTGGATATTTGAAGTACATTCAGGCGGGTCCTGAGCCTCGCGATAAATTCGGAACAGTGGTTGGGTGTTAAATAAACATAAACAAGGAAAGAAAGAAAAGGAATATTCGTGCTGTTGCGTTAAGCATCAGCTGAAACATGGGGCGCCTGGCAGAAGGGGTCCCCAAAACAACACAACAGCACCGACATATCGAAAGCTGAAAAAGCTGAACACTTTTCGATTACTGGCATTTCATAAACCAACGTTTGAATGATTATTTTGCAATCCGTCATGGGGGCACGCTACCGCAACGAGCAGGGTCTCAAAGATGCCTATTCTGCTGCAGGTTTTCCTGCTTTGGATGTTCCCCTTGGAATTCAGCAATCTTCGGCCGGCCGAGCCCACCCAGGCACTACCTTTCTGCGACACGGACTGCCGGTTTCCTGAACACCGCCCGACGAACAGCAACGGCACTCCGCACGCACCTGGTCTTGGCATCGACAACTTCTTCGCCTGGCAACCGAGCGCTCTTGGCATCGACAACTACTTCGCCTGGCAACCGAGCGCTACTATCAGCGCGCGTGATCCGCCTGGTCTACATAAACGGCCGCAGTCCGGAGGCCAGTTGGGGCACGCTACCGCAACGGGCAGGATCTCAAAGATGTCTATTCTGCTGCAGGTTTTCCTGCTTTGGAGGTTTTCCTCCCTTGGAATTCAGCAATCTTCGACCGGCCGAGCCCACCCAGGCACTACCTTTCTGCGACACGGACTGCCGGTTTCCTGAACACCGCCCGGCGAACAGCAACGGCACTCTGCACGCACCTGGTCTTGTCATCGACAACTTCTTCGCCTGGCAACCGAGCGCTCTTGGCATCGACAACTACTTCGCCTGGCAACCGAGCGCTACTATCAGGGCGCGTGATCCAAGGTCGATTGAAATAGGTTGCGAAGCTTCGGGCGAAAAGCGGTTCAGGGGTTCTATTCTGACAATGCATGGCGGCTGCACGGCCGCCATTATCCGCCATGTTTACTCTCTGATTGGCTGTCGAGAGGTCACGTGTTTTGAAATTTGTGCCGGGAAGCGGAAGTATTGCAAAATGCAATTTTGCGTTTTCATCAAGATGACGAAACGTGACGTGGAGCTGCAAATTTTATGGACTAATACATTTTTGTGGTCCTTGGCAGATATATTGTGATGTTAGCGCTTCAAAAAGAATGCGAGCGGTAGCGTGCAGAAGCCAGTGCAATGCATCTGAAATTGCGCGAATATGTGGTGGCGATCCAAGATATGTGCCATGCCAGCTTGCTGATTGGCTGAAGGAATATCTCGTGAGGAGCGTCACAGGAAGGGCTGTTTCGTAATCGTCATTTTGACGATGCGTGACGTTGCGCTGGGCCGCCATTGCTGAAATTTTCCGCCATAATTTTTACTGCGACGAGCCGCGCGAATTATGCTAATGGGCAGCCATATGCAATGGCAGCCGAGACGAATGCGTATCGCCACATTTTCCCCGTCGTTTGGCGCCACGAAAATCTTTTGTTCATAACGCGTGCTCATAGTATTCGCATCGCTCTCGGGTGGTGTTCGCATTTGTGTTTGGGGCCATCGTTTTTTAAAAGAACGCGTTTATACGAAATAATATTGGTTGAATATAGCAAACTTTCAGCAATGTTGTCCACTTTTCACTGCTGCATCTGTATTGAAATCGAGATTAATGCCTTTTCGCACAATCAGACGTTATGACAACGGCCTCTTTCTAATTTTTAAAAAGAAATGTACGCAAGGTGGCGCCTTGAAGTTTCCTCCCGCGGTGCGAGAAACCAGTGAAATCAACAAGAGATGGCAGCGCCGGCGCTTGCGTCGCTCTAGTGGATATCTCTGGCGCGCGCAACGCTATCGGTGATATTCGGCCGTTTCTCAGCCAGCTGAGTCGGGCTGAGTCACTTGCGTTTCACGAAATAGCGATAACGTGGCCTAGAACGTGCGCGCATCACCACTGGTAGGTCGCGTATGTTGTCTCAAGAAAGAAAACAAGCGCGTTGGCGCCAACATGCGATGACTCATTCCATTTTCCAGGGACACGCATCCTAGCTATTGAAGCAGACGACGGCTTGTACGCAGCAGACGACGGAAGCGAGAAGCGTTTTCGACGTAATAATCATACGCTTTGAGATAGCTGCTTTATTTTTACTGCGGAGGAAAACTGTTTTGCTTTACCGATAACGCTACATTCAGTGTCTTCATTTCAGTTTCTTAGGCGAAACGTCAAGTTGGCGTCACGTTACGTAAGCAAAACTGGGCCACCAGCGCCATTTTGTTTGCGTCGCACCTACGTCACGCACCGAAGAAAATGGCGGAATGTCCAGAATAACGCCCCAGTACAGATTGTCACCGACATCAGGGGCCGAATCTTATAACGGTTCGGAATACGAACCGTTCGCTTCGCCGCTTACGTCACTATATGTGCCACTCCCAAGCCGGCGGTGCAAGAAGGGGAGGACGCGACCAATAGATGAGAGGGTGCCACCTCTAAAGCGTACGTCATTATATGACGAGCTAATCGAGGAATTGCAGAATGTTTCCGCTTGCTAAATAAATGTAAAATATAAATTTAATATTTTACGCCAAGTTCTGAAGTATAAACGTGTGGTGCCGGGCATTTACGCAATGCAGAAGTAATTTATTAATGTCATTCTTTTTTATTCTCAGCCGACAGGCGGTATCGCAAGCGTAAATGAGTTGGCAGAGCGCAGCGCTATGTCGTCTGCTACCAGGAGCTCGCAGGATGCACGCAACAGGAACGCACTGCCGGCACTTCTCAAGTAGCGAGCGCGACAAAACCATGAACTGTTTCTTAGGGACACCTTTACTAGCCGACTATATCAATTTTCCATCTTTTTTCGCCCTTCGTCATCGGCTCGGACATGACTCGCTCGCAGCCGCGCTGCCGCTGTCCCTGCGATAAGCCCCACGGCGCGTCGCGTGATAAAAGCAATAGAACTTGAAATCGAACATTACGATACACGGGCCCTGCATTGCCTGCGCGAAGTCAAATCGAACAAGTGTGGTGCTGACGGTGCGCGCTGTGCCTTAAAATTGAGTAACAAAGTGCGGCACTCCCGAACCAGAGAAAAAAAAGGCAGCCAAATAAGAGATCTCCACAATATCTTCCCGTCCTGACTGTATAGTTTTATCAGCCGAACGATGGAAGTGCTGAAACAGCCTAGGTTGAACCCTTCTGACTGCTGAACGGCGATCTGCAAGCTATTTACGCTGGCGATAGCACTGAGAATTCGATCTCACCATGCAAATATCTCCTTGGCATTGGCTTTGAAGCTGAGGTCACGGGAAAGCTGACCCAGCCCTTCAACCGGCCAACACAGTAATTGCGGGAGCAACTTTATGGACGGTGTCGGCAGCAGAGATCTAGGTCATTCCAATGAATGCTTCACGTCCGACCGACCTCTGGGAGCTGCAGGCCAGTGGCGATGAACAGCAGCGCGCAATATTCCTTCCTCTGCGTGGAATGGCCACTCGTACGCTTGCACCTGAGTCCCCTACATTTGATAGCGTAGCCTGCAAAAGGTTTACTTAGAAAGCCAGCAAGGGCGGTGAAACTCATTATCCGTCACTTCTTCGAACGCGTATCGCGCTTCCAGCCGTGGTCGACACCGAAAGAGGAACGCCACGCAGACTACGAAGGCAAGTAATAGCCTCCGAAGCAACCAACGCACGCGCGCGCGACGTCCGCGTGTCTCCGGAGTCGCGCGACCGGCGCGCGCGGCCAGGGTCACAAGCCAAAGCCAAGCCACAGCAACGGAACCCAAAGCGGACTACCCCTTCGCCGGTTCCTACGACCGGTTCGCTTTGAAGATGATTGACAGATGCTTGAGGTTGTCATAAATTGCGGTACCGCCCCGTTGCCTCTGACGACCTGTGACGTAATGAAAATTTTGGCCAATCAGGTGAGGCCAAAGAAACGGTTCCCCAAGCGAACCGTTATAATATTTGGCCCCAGCATGGGGTGTTATGGGAGCAGCGATTGAAGCGTGACTATGTTTGGAGGGAACAAACATTGGGGAAAAAAAACGTGCTTTTTAATTCAAACAAGACACAGTTAGATTATTTCAACGAAAATAAAATTCCTACTCATTTTTATATATTCGTGACGAGTTAATAAAATACAAGTTTAATTTTATTATTATTAATAAATGCATTTCTTTTTATCGCCCATCGCTACAGGGGGCGTTGACGCCACTATCACTCGCAATGCAATGCACGTCTTGAAATTGGCAGAAAGGCGCACTCGTAAAGTTCACCTGTTGAAATACGCCCCCCTCACAGTTTATGCTATCTTGCTTGTCAAAGTTTGTCTGAATTTGGTGACGCGGGTAGTTTCATCGCTTTTTAAAAGGAGTGGGTTACGACCACCTGATAATTGTGTAGTTGTTTTCGTGAGACTGCGCTGGCCGACGGGCTTGGCATCCGACAATAGGATTAGCACTGTACACCTAAAGCTTTCGTCGGCCTCAAAAGAAAGTATGTTCTGTGCAAGGATGCGATTTTGACAACCGTACGGCTGGCCTCTTCCTGCATCGCTTTCCACGCTGAAAGCTCGAAACGCCCATCAAGTCGAATGGCGGGGCATTTGAATATATAGCTCCAAAAGAAGGACAACAAAACAAATTTCGCGCCTTCGAAAACAAAATGACGTCGCTTCTGCTTTTAACGGACATGGCATCACAGTATTTTTTCTTGCGCCGGAGGTGTTACCACCACATACAGATGGCGCTAAGCCCCATGAACCGCCCATGGACCACCATGTTTTGAACGTATGGGCTCCTATGGAAGCTTCCCTACCAGGTATATTTACCTTGCGTGATCCGCCTGGTCTACATAAACGGCCGCAGTCCGGAGGCCAGTTGCGGCACGCTACCGCAACGAGCAGGGTCTCAAAGATGCCTATTCTGCTGTAGGTTTTCCTGCTTTGGATGTTCCCCTTGGAATTCAGCAATCTTCGGCCGGCCGAGCCCACCCAGGCACTACCTTTCTGCGACACGGACTGCCGGTTTCCTGCACACCGCCCGACGAACAGCAACGGCATTGCACACGCACCTGGTCTTGGCATCGACAACTACTTCGCCTGGCAACCGAGCGCTACTATCAGCGCGCGTGATCCGCCTGGTCTACATAAACGGCCGTAGTCTGGAGGCCAGTTGTGGCACGCTGCCACAGCGAGCAGGGTCTCAAATATGCCTATTCTGCTGCAGGTCAGTTATCTCCCGAATGCGAAATGGATTCGATGGTCCATTAATGTAATGATCCTCTCTTATTTGCGGTGTCGTGCCCCCTGGACGCCCTTGACGATTGGCGGTGGCTGTTAGGCCTGATGCTTTGTTCTTTTTCTATCAATGGCCATCAAGTTTTTCTTTTACTTGTTTTGTCTGACGACATTGAATTGAACCCTGGACCCCCAACCCTTCAGTCTATATCAGAGGCCATTGCCCGAATGGAGCTCTCGCAAAACACCATACTGTCCGAACTTGCTTTGATCCGTTCTGCTCAGGCAAATATAGAAAACATCGTCAGTGGTCTCAGCAGCCGTGTTGATGCACTAGAGAAGTCTTCCAATCCACTGACCAACCCGTCGCTAATACTGTCCTCGAAAAGCTGTCCTCAGAAATCAAGGAGCTTGCCGGGAAATGGGACGATTCAGAGAACCGCCTTCGCCGAAACAACCTGTTGTTTTTCGGAGTTACAGACGCCAGTGGCGAAACGTGGGCAAAGTCTGAGTCGCATATCATATCATTCTGTGCGGAGCACCTTGAAGTAACAATCTCTAGTTCTGATATCGTGCGAGCTCACAGGCTTGGTCGTTTTTGCGATAATAAACAACGTCCCATTATAGTCAAACTAAGCAGCTTTAAAACGAAATCGAATATTTTGTCAGCTGGATCTAAACTGAAGGACACGTCATTTTCAATTCGAGAAGGTTATTCTACACGTGCACGCAAAGCTCGAGCAAAGTTATACGCGTATGGCCTGAATAGTAAGCTGCCTTTTAAGATCCGTTTTGATAAACTAGTCATTGGTAACAAGCAATACACTTACGATGCCGAATCGGATTCTGTACTCGAATAGAATATATAGCGTTTACCGCGTATTCCAAGGCTTCCACAGTTAACATTGTATCGGCCAGTACATCGCCCTGTCAGTGCACCAGCAGACCAAACAGTATCGGCTCTACTTACTAATATCCGTAGCTACTTTCCTAAAAGGGAACGTGTCGAAGCCATTCTTCAAGATAACCTTACTGACATCGCTGTTTTCACAGAAACATGGCTAACCCCTGATATCTCATCCGACGAGCTACTGAGAAATATGCCATTTTCTGTGCACAGACGTGACAAGGTCGGACGGAAAGGCGGTGGTGTTCTAGTTCTCGTGAATCCCAACCTACCTTCCTCTGCACTCGATATTAAATGCCATCACGAAATTCTCTGCGTAAACATATCTCTCCCTGGAAGCACTAACAAACTCATCGCTTGCTATCGTGCGCCTGACTGTAACATTTCCTTTGTAAAAGAACTACACACTGTCCTTCTCGGTTTGGACAACCGCTTTCCTAGAGCCAACGTTATTCTCTGCGGTGATTTCAATTACCCTCATATAATCTGGGATACTTTATGCGCTATGAATTCCTCGGTCTTGTACTTATGTATAACCTTACTCAGAGAGTAAATATGCCAACTAGGATCAACAACACCCTTGATCTAGTTTGGTTTCGCACCCAGAAATGGTCTACTCAATGTCTCGCGCTCCCGGTCTCAGCGATCACAATATAATTTTATTTAACCTAGCAGTATCGAAGCCTCCCCGTAACCCTTCCAGTAAAGTTATCCGTGATTATAACAAAGCAGATTTCACTACTATGAACGCTGAACTCACGATTCTTTATCACACCTTTAAACAGCTCGCTCCTTCCAGGACTGTCAACCAAGACTGGTTTATATTCAAGCGCAAACTCTTGGCCCTAATTGAAGCCTGTGTTCCAGTCATATGCATTCGTGGCGACGCTGGCAAACCCTGGTTCAGTAGTGCCCTGACTAAGCTATCCCGGAAGAAAAAACGTCTTTTTCGCATAGCTAGGCGTTCTAGTTCAGCCCTCACTTGGGAAAAATACTTCACATGTCTGAAAGAGTATACAAGCCTCTTGAAGACCTCCAAAAAGAAATTCTTTCATCAGGATCTACTGAACATAATGAGCAAAAAATCCACAAAAATTCTGGAATCTGATTTCCTCTTGTAGCTATCAATCGCACAACATATCTCTTTCTAACCCGGATGGTTCGCATGTGTCGCCTGACGAACGTCCTGATGCTATGAACTCTTACTTTTCTTCGATATTCACTCATGAACCGCATCATAACATTCCGAACTTTTCTGATCCCAAATTTTCTCAGATGCTGCCCATTACAGTTACGGCGGAAGGCATTGCAAAGCTGATCGAAAAGTTGAAATTATCAAGCAGTCCCGGCCCCGATAACATACCTGCTAAAGTGCTCAAAGCAACCGTAATCCCATCAAGTCGTTTACCACAAATAATCTTTACCCAATCCCTCAATGAAGGCGTGCTTCCAAATGAATGGAAGGTCAGCAAAGTAGTTCCAGTATTCAAAAGTGGTAACCGGTCTGATCCTTCAAATTATCGTCCAATCTCTTTAACATGCATTGCGTGCAAACTAATGGAACATATAATTTATTCCCAAGTAGCCCTACACCTTGATAACAACGGGTTCTTTTTCGCCAATCAACACGGTTTCAGGTCTCGTATTTCTTGCGAAAGGCAACTTTTTGAATTTACCACCAACCTTCATTTAAACCTAGATTCATTATTTCAAACTGATGTAATATTCTTAGACTTCTCAAAGGCATTCGATCGTGTTCCCCATCTACGACTAATCTGCAAACTCTCTTCCCTCAGCCTACACCTGCAAATTCTAGCCTAGATGAAATGCTTCCTCACCGACCGCTTCCAGTACACCGTTATAGGTGGATGTTCTTCAGCCTCAAGCAAGGTATTTTCTGGAGTTCCACAAGGATCAGTTCTTGGTCCCCTTCCCTTTCTCATCTACATTAATGACCTCCCTTGTGGCATTTCATCATCCATACGCCTCTTCGGGGACGACTGTGTCCTTTATCGTCGAATTTCTACTGAGTCTGACCAGGCCCTTCTTCAGAATGACCTGCATTTAATAGATAACTGGTGTACCAAATGGTTGATGAAGCTTAACATTTCTAAATGCAAATTTATTCGAATTTCCCGCAAGCACACTAACATCACCCATGAGTACTCATTTACGCACAGTCAACATCTCGCAAGTACAAACGTATCGCTACCTCGGTATCCTAATCGCTTGCAATCTTAACTGGTCGGAACCTATCACGAAACTGATCACCGACAGCTCTAAAACACTAGGCTTCATCAGAAGAACATTATCGTTGTCACCCCCTTCCGTCCGTAAACTGGCATACGAAACTTTTCTTCGAACAAAACTTGAATACGCTTCCGCAATTTGGTGTCCACATCAAACATACCAAATCAATGCAATAGAACTGGTCCAGAACCGTGCTGCTCGATTCATATCTTCAAAATATGACTAAAAAACTAGTATCAGTAGTATTAAGTCATCGCTCAATTTACCCACATTAGTCTATCGACGCAAGATGATGTCTATGCTTATTCCACAAGTTGTACTACCATTTTCAACATCTGCGCGAATCACTTCTTCTACCACCAGCACGTTCGTCACGACGCCTGTTCAATTCACTCAGTTTACAGCGCCTGTATGCATCAACTGCTGCCTTCAATAAATCATTTTTACCCACAGCAATCCAGGAATGGAATGCACTCCCAGATGCAATTGTCAGGGAGCATGATCCTGAAGAATTTAAAGAGCGGTTGCTATCATGTTTCGGAAACTACTATTGAACAATCTCTCTTTTCATTCCAAGTATTGTTGCATTTGATGTTGCCTGTACTCCTATTTTGTATTGCTGCATTCTTTAACCTGCGCTATTTCAATTCATTCTTGATGTAACATCTCTGACTTATGTATATCTATGACTGCCCCCCCCTTATGTAATACCCTGTAAAGAGTCCTTAAGGGTTCAATAAATTATGATGATGATGATTATCTGGCGGAGCGAATAAACGCTTATTAAGCATGCTCCTGTAGGAGCTATGCGAACAAATGTTTGCCGATTATATGCTCTCTGAAAACATAACTAACGGTAAAAAATAGTCGGGAAATCTACTGTGTCGCGCTTTTTGTGATGTCATCAATGTTAAACCTACATGAGCATGATCCTTAATTACAGTCCGCATTAGATTTTATTGACGTTCTTTTTGGAAAGCAAGTAGTTTAAAATTTTAATATCAACGTGGTAGCAAACGTGTGCCGCCGAAAGCAAGGTTTAGCAAAGCAAAAGATCGAGCGCTTCCATGGATTTAAGACATTGAGCTGGCGTCGAGGCAAGGAAGACGGCGAAGCGGAACTGCTTAACAGCGTCTCATAGGGCCGTGCCCACAGTGATGGCGTCATCGTGACCAAATTTATTTCTGGTATTGACGTCAAAGGCGGTCCTTCTTTTAGTCGGTTTCGGTTTCAGAAGCAGATAATGCTATAAATGCCATAACATTCCATTTTTTCTCGTGGATATAAACACGAGTTTAAATGAAATTCATATCCCATTTTCTTCGCCAGTATGTTTAAGCAAGAAAATATTTTGCTCACAAACACACCAGACAAGTTTGCGCGCATACGCATTGCCAAGCAGCCACGTATTCACACGTGCACACGTTGTACGCACGCACGCACACGGAAACACACGCGTGCACAAACACGCGCGCACGCGTAAACGGGAGTACAAAGGCACCCACTCTCAAGATGTGCACACGAATTTGTGCTTTATCTCTCTCTTTGCTGCCTCTCTAAATACTGTGCAGGAAAACAGACTGAATTACACTCGCTCTGCCACTACCTTTCCAACGCGCGCTCTAATAAATCACTTTATGTTTTAAGCTTCGCGCATCTTCGAGTCAATGCGCGCTCTGCCGCGACGGTGCAAGGCTATTTGCTCCTGTCATGTGACTTCACCACCCATCTTCGAAGAAAAAACGGCTTTTACGCAGCACAAATTTTCCAACTAAGTGTCGTAAATGAACATGCTTCTAAAATGGACTATCATATTCGCGCCACTTAGTTCAAACTTGTCGACATTCATTCGATATGTTGAAATATAAGTTTGTAAAGATTCTGCCCATTCAGTTAAATTCTAGCATTGCCGTGAAATTACAAACAAAGGCCAAGAAGCAATGGCTATGATGTGTGCAGATTTTTATCGCTGCAGCCGACTTAGGCTCTCGCAAAGTTAATGTTCCCTGACCTTTGTAGCGCAGTAAAAGCGTTTTGAAATGACTACATGTCGACAGGTTGAGAAATCAGCAGAAGGAAGCGAGCAGAAAATTTATTCCTTTAATCGCGACGCATCCAACACGCCATCTCTAGTACGCTGCAGTGACGTTTGTTGCTGAGTGCGATGATGAAGGATAAGCTAAAGATATTTTCTGCACTTCATACGTCAATAAGATGGATGAAGTGAAAATATGTGAAGTCTGCTTCGTGGAACGTGGAAGGCTAATTCCGTTTACCATGTTATAGTCATGAATGGAATGTTTTTACAACTGGTATTAGATTGATTCAGGCATGCCCAGATGTACACCATGGTTATTAAAGATTCTCCGAAATGTTATTTCTGCCATGAGTCTGCTAATGCTGCTTGAATATTTCCCATAGCATTTTTCCTGAAGGTTGAAAAGGCGTAAGTAAACAACTATGACAATAATACCAGCAGCAAGCCTTTTTCTCATCACTCATTCACCAATCAGATGAAGTTCCTCAGTCGGGAAGCTGTAGTAAGGTATGTCCTATGGCAAAACTGACTCACAACGATACTGAAATATACGGAGTAGCAAAATATTTATTGGGACGCCTCCATCCCAACGCTCAAAACTTTACAACGTGGCCGCTCATAGTTCAAAACACAGCAGATAATGTCTTTGATGGAGCAGAACCAAGGAGCAAGGCGTCGAAGAACAAGACCTCAAGTGCGCTTAGGATGATTCTTTCATGAATGCATTCTTGACACATTCCTTACACGGACAATGGGGAAAATATCTTTCAGTGTATTCAGAGTTACCGGTTGCAAGGAACATTTTTGTTATTTTCACTCAAAGTATCCCAGCTCCCAAGCGCTCCACATGTCTTCACATTTAATAAAGGATGCGTTATAAGTCCTGTTTCGTAATGTATTCCAAAGTATAGGCTCAAAGAGAAAGGCATGGCTGAGTAATTCCTGTGAGAAAGGTATTAAAACAAAATATCTTGATTGATAAACGTGATGGAAGGGTAAACATTATCTGTAAAGGGGAAGGTGGTAAGGATAATACGAGCTCGTACGAGTCATTTACTGTCACAGTGTTGATATATGGAAGGACCATGCATGTAAAAAAAATTGGAGCTCTCCGAGTCGCTGATGAAACTGGCCTGCTGCGGGAACTGCAGAATGAGTACAGACAAGACAGTCATTTAGATTTTAATGGCATTTTTTTCAAACGCAGTGAACAGATATTTCAATAGCTCAGCACAGACATTGATGGTGAAGATTTCTAGTTAGTGAGGGAGCTTGTCAATATGTACGCCGGGAATTACTATGCGATATTCGCAACAGCGAAGTAATTGACGAGACTATTGTGGAACTGCTGAGGGAGGTAGGCTGACACAATCGAATACGAATTGAATTTCTTGGCAGGAAATGCAATGAACTGGTGGAAATGTTTTCAATGGCTGGGGTAGGACTGCCTTCATCGCCATTGCTGGTTGTTCGCGCATTGTGTTTGGGCATTGAAAGACGACCGAAAATCAGCGAATTAGGCTTCAACTTAGCTTACATTCATATAAACCAAACGGCACTGCAATACATCCGTGGGCAGACGCAAGCTGACGACGTAGTGAAACTAGCGGACATAGCAAGAAATTCACAAAGTCCGGCAAATATAAGATTTAATGCACTGACGAATATAGGCTGTAAGCTTACCGCAGAAAAGTCTGCTAAGCAAATTTTTATTAATTATACCAGAAGCGACATGGTATCCGTTCAACAGGAATTCACACTTATAGTCAAGCGATATAAATTACTGGGTGCACATATCATCATAGGAAAAGCCAACTCGAGCATCCACCCATATAGACGGCTGCAGGGGCCGAAGTTCTTGTCCCAGACCCAGCACAGGTCCACCGTTCCGCGACCGTGTCCCGCCTGTACCTGCATTCTCAGGCGAGGTCCAGCAATATATTTTATTTAAATGTGCTGTATCCACTTTTTGTCGTAAACGCCAAGCTATCCGCACACTTCTTTCACAAAGTGGCAGCTTCGACGACATTTCATGTAATTAGTGCCATAGCAAGGTCGTGCGTAGGACTCAATCCCAAAGGAAGTTGCACATTCTAACAATATGCGTAGGCGACATCGTGCCACCAACAGGCGAGTCAACTGCACTGGCGCAGAAGGAACTGCTCGCTAGGAAATAGAAGGCACATCATAACGCTTGTTCGATGCGGAGCGTTGTGAATGGCTTCACCGGTGCCGCTCTTCGGTCGTGCACGAAATGGCTCAAAGGGGTCGAAAATCTTCTTGGTGATGGAAAAGTGGTAAAACTCCAGGTGTTCGTGAACTCTGGAATCATATATACGTTTCCGTGGTTTCCGCTCAGACCAGTGTATGCAGGAACGTTTACCACCACCACACACCACCACACAGATGCCCAGCTGGAATGATAAACTTTACGCATGCAGCGTAGAGTTTATGCCAGAAGTCGATGCCACAATGACTAAGCGCTCCGGCAGTGGCAATTGAACGGAGGGTCGAGGGAATCCATCTTGATGCACAGCGTGGAAGAAAACGAAGTGGAACACGCGCTATCTCGGCCTCACATTCTGCCTGAATACGACATTACGTGATTCGCTTCTACGCTGTTGTAGTTAATACCCCCCGCCTCTCAATACACTCCTTGCCACCCTACACGCACGACTCACTGAAACGCATGGATATTGTTACAGCACGGCCATGCCTGTACTAACGTTCCTCTAGTGTTTTTATTGCTATCGCAACAATGTAAACCTTGTAAAATGTACTTGCAGCAACAAAAGCTTTTAAAATACACTAGGCGCCATAGCACTTGAAAGTTTAACGCGAATATCATACAACCAGTGGAGAGAAAATCTAAGTGGGATTTTGGCTGCTGCTCCACGGAATGAAACGAAAGCAAACCTGCGGAGATTTAAGAGAACAGTAAGGTAGAATTCAGGAGGGTCAATGTCTGATTTCCAAAAAGCAGTGATTTGCAATTGGACGCATGAGCTGACTGCCTGAGGTGAAATACACCACGGAGAAAATATACGCCACAGCGTCAGGCATGCGTTTGTAGCAACAAAAGCGTGAGGACGGCTCAGTACATTGTAATAGGATGCTAAGATATTGTCACGTGGCAGTGACGGTTAAGAAGGCAACAAAACTGTGATTAACGAAATAAGCGCTTTATTGGGCGAACTTGTGCCCTCAAAAAGAAGACACACTCAAAGAACAACGGTAGCGGCGAACATGATCGGTGGTCGTGGAAATCTGATGAGCGGGTCAAGCACGTCGGCTTTCATGCATCAGTCGTCGAAAGTTCCAGAGTCTTTTCTGGGACCCACGTGTCTTCCACAAAGTTCTACATTATTCGCGTCGCGCACATATGCAATCAGATTACACAAGGATCGGTCACAAACAGCGGATGGAACGATCGATTACCTTCCAGAAACTTCTGATGCATGCAGGCGGGTCCTGCGCTGTGCGATATTTGTTAGGTGGTTAATGTGTGGCCCGATAAAGACAAGTACACGTGTCAATATTCTCATTTGAGGCTAGATAGAAAAGTGTGACATTACGAAGCATTATCATTGAAACAAGATGAAATAGTTAAGTGGTCAGCCTGACCAGGAATGGGGATGAATATGAGCTATGAAACGAAGGAGGGACAAATCGTCAGCAAGCCTGGTCGAGTTACCCAGACATGCTATCAATACATGTCTCTCCAGCGTTCTAGTATATATATTGTAGGAACTCATTTCACATCCTTGTCCTTACCGTGGGTGTCATTACCCCTTGCTCCAAGAATCCGGATTGAATCGCCGGGGGGGGGGGGGGGGGTTATTGCCGACTGCACTTTTTAGGAACCGATGTTTCTGCCCGACTGAGGCGTCACCACTGCCACCCTGCAAACCTGCTTCTACTTTTGAATAAAGCCGGCGGACTTTTGGTTCTCAGTTTGTATAGGCGTGTATTCGTTCATCATCATCATCATCAGCCTGCTTACGCCCACTGCAGGGCAAAGGCCTCTCCCATATTTCTCCAACAACCCCGGTCATGTACTAATTGTGGCCATGCCATCCCTGCAAACTTCTTAATCTCATCCGCCCACCTAACTTTCTGCCACCCCCTGCTACGCTTCCCTTCCCTTGGGATCTAGTCCGTAACCCTTAATGACCATCGGTTATCTTCCCTCCTCATTACATCTCCTGCCCATGCCCATTTCTTTTTCTTGATTTCAACGAAGATGTCATTAACTCGCGTTTGTTCCCTGGCACAATCTGCTCTTTTCTTATCCCTTAACGTTACATCTATCGTTCTTCTTTCCATAGCTCGTTGCGTCGTCCTCAATTTTAGTAGAACTCTTTTCGTAAGCCTCCAGGTTTCTGCCCCGTAGGTGAGTACTGGTAAGACACAGCTATTATATACTTTTCTCTTGAGGGGTAATGGCATCCTGCTGTTCATGATCTGAGAATGCCTGCCAAACGCACCCCACCCCATTCTTATTCTCCTGATTATTTCCGTCTCATGATCCGGATCCGCCGTCTCTACCTGCTCCAAGTAGGTGAATTCCCTTACGACTTCCAGTGCCTCACTGCCAATTGTAAATTGCTGTTCTCTTCCGAGACTGTTAAACATTAGTTTAGTTTTCTGCAGAATATTTTTAGACCCACTCTTCTGCTTTGCCTCTCCAGGTCAGTGAGCATGCATTGCAATTGGTCCCCTGAGTTACTAAGCAAGGCAATATCATCAGCGAATCGCAAGTTACTAAGGTATTCTCAATTAACTTTTATCCCCAATTCTTTCCAATCAAGGTCTCTGAATACCTCCTGTAAACATGCTGTGAACATACATCGCCTCCGCCAAACACAGCTCCCAACAACCTCGTTAACCATTGCGTATGCCTGTAATAGGTCCAGTCGTATCAGTCTCTTTCCTCGTTCTTTTTTCTGCAATACTCTAAACGACCTTTGTTTATCTCGACTGCTGAACGCTTGATACTTCCGGCTACTTTACATCTGAGCCCTTGTGGAAGTTGTATGTCACATAATCGCCTCTCTGGTGAACTCGTTCGCATTGCAATTTCGCAATTCGCATTCGCAGTTCGCATTGCAAGTTCGTTCGCAGAATTTCGCTGCAAATTACACATGCCTGTTCTACTTGCGAATATTTACTCTCCTCTGTTTCTGTCATTAGACAGCCAGCTCGAGCCTCAAATAGCAAGGCACTTCCCCTCGTGTTATCCTACAGATTTTTCATCGTAATTTCTTTTTTCTCATTCATATAACTCTCCATGGTATTTCCATTCGCATTCTTGCAGCTAGTTTGCTGCCTCTGTTTGTCTCACTCTCCTTCTGAATACTCGTGGCTACCTACAGTATCAATAACCCTGTACGTGGCTGCCAACATTCTTGTCCTCTTTCTTTTTCATGGTGCACAATTTTAGGTACAGATATTTGCGCAATTTAGCCTCTGATTTATTTTGATCCATGTTCCTGATTGTTTCTTCAAAACTAATCTTGCTGTGCACTTCTCTGACTTTAAACGAGGCCAAACGCATTTCCCTTTACTTTACCTCATTTGTGGTTTTGCCGTCAGTTGCCAAGGCCAACAAGCACAGCCCCCCCCCCCCCCCCCCGTATTCGTTTAACTTCGATATTTCGAACACTGATAATATTGACACGTGCACTTGCCTGCCTTTATCGGGTGACCGAATTTCGGCGCCTAACAAATGTTATCGCACAGCGCGGGACGCGCCTGCATGTATCGGAAGTTTCTGGAATGTTATCGATGCTGCTATCCGCTGTCTGTCGTCGCTGAACCTTGTGTTATCTGATTGCATCGCGTGACGCGAATGGTGTAGAACTTTGTGGAGGGCACGCGGGTTCCAGCCAATAGCCTGGAACATTCGACGACTGCTGTATAACTGCCCACGTGCTTGACCCTCTGATAAGATTTTCGGCCATTGCCGAGTGTGTTCGCTGCTATCGTTGTTCTTTTTATTTCAGCCTGCGTTTGAGGGCACAAGTTCGCCCAATAAAACGCTAGTTTCTAGAATCACAGTTTTGCTTTCTTTTACACCGTCACAACTGTGCGACAATATATCCAATTTTAGGCACAGAATGGCATTTTCGAACAAGAGCGTTGGCTTTATGACTCCTTTCCAGATTCCACGCACCACCGCATATTTAGCGTGGCCCCAAAGTCCCCTATGTTTTATTATGGCTGCAATAAATTCCCTTTTATTTTCAGGTTATCTTGGTGGGTGCTTGAGTCTATCCTTTATTTATATACATGCCGGGGGAGTTATATTGGTTGACTTGGTGTTGAATTAACACACGCTATTTCTTCGTCCATTTATTAAAGGTCATATTACCCGATTTCTCATACTTAGGGACATCGCAAAACAGCCACTAGCAGCAGCTCCGGTATACGTGGGCGTTCCCTGAGGGACAGCCTTGTTTTTGGCCAAAATGTAATCATGGAAGCTAAGTTTTAAAGCATACCCGCGGAAATAAGTTCTACGCACACAGCCGAACATCTCATGCAAGTAGTACCAATTGTTACGGATGAAAAACAGCTACCACGTGCGGGCCAAGCTTGAAATATGGCACTCCATGGAAATATTGTATATTTCGGACACTTTTTTTGCCAGTAAAGAGCAATTTCTGATGGCACTGTAGCCTACATTGTTATATTCCCGGGAACTTAGCAAATACAGACTCAGCTTGCAGCTGTTGCAGGAGCAGCTCCTGACATCACAAAAATGTCGTTCTAATACCAGGGTTTTTATAACAACGTCCTTAGAAATTGATACAAATAATACGGAAGCCTTGAGTTTGGCTCCAGCAGAGCGTCAAAGTGAATCACCGAGGAGTCTGAACAATAACAGAACATTGCTCACACCGCGCGGGCGAGTTAGAACGTTCGAGTCGGGTTGCGCCTTGCTTATTTTGTCACTTTCATGCTGCTTCCCTTCGAAACGAAGATTTATGGAGGCACTGCAAAGAAATGTTTTCGCCTCTGCAGCTGTGTTCTCGGGAAGGCGCGTATGTGCGACTCTTCTGGTGCTTGAAACGTATAAAACATTCGGGCCAGTTTACGCAAATGAAACACACAGAAGTAACAAAATTGCCAACCGTAGCGGACATAGTATTCGCAGAAAGGAATGCAGTCGAAGCATTTGACGGAGTACATGTGCATTATATCAAAGCAGGGGCCCTATGACGCAAAACTAATTCCACATACTTTTATTCGAGTCTCCTGACGTCAAAGAATGTCGCTGAAGCGGGCCCTCAGGAAATATGAGTTCGAAGAGTGAGGTCGTAGCCCTGCCGAAGGTGCTAGAGAGCACTACACGGCAACGCAAAATATTTTATTGTACGGCAATATACCCATGCTCTCCGGCAGGTGCGACTATGACGTAAAACTATTGCCACATGCTTTTATTCGAGTCTCCTGACGTCAAAGAATGTCGCTAAAGGGGGCCCTCAGGAAAAGTGAGTTGGCACAGTGAGGTTGTAGACCTGCCGAAGGTGCTCGAAAGCGCTACGCGGCAACGCAAAACATTTTATTGTACGGCAATATACCCATGCTCTCCGGCAGGCGCGACTATGACCTAAAACAATTTCCACATGCTTTTATTCGAGTATCCTGACGTCAAAAAATGTCGGTAAAGGGGGCCCTCAGGAAAGGTGAGTTGGCACAGTGAGGTCGTAGACCTGCCGAAGGTGCTTGAGAGCGCTACGCGGCAACGCAAAACATTTTATTGTACAGCAATATACCCATGCTCTCCGGCAGGTGCGACTATGACGTAAAACCATTTCCACATACCTTTATTCGAGTCTCCTGACGTCAAAGAATGTCGCTAAAGGGGGCCCTCAGGAAAGGTGAGTTGGCACAGTGTAGTTGTAGACCTGCCGAAGGTGCTCGAAAGCGCTACGCGGCAACGCAAAACATTTTATTGTACGGCAACATACCCATGCTCTCCGGCAGGTGCGACTATGACGTAAAACAATTTCCACATGCTTTTATTCGAGTATCCTGACGTCAAAAAATGTCGGTAAAGGGGGCCCTCAGGAAAGGTGAGTTGGCACAGTGAGGTCGTAGACCTGCCGAAGGTGCTTGAGAGCGCTACGCGGCAACGCAAAACATTTTATTGTACGGAAATAAACCCATGCTCTCCGGCAGGTGCGAGTAGGCATTGCCTGAGCGATTGGTGGCAGCCATCTTATATTCCTTTCGAAACGGGGCAGCCTGTGGCTATTCGGAGGAAAATTCAGTTTTGTTCGGCATAATGATGCATCTTTAACGCGTACACGTCGCTTTGACGCGAGGAGTTTTCGTGATTTTTTACGTCGCTTGAGATTCAGGTGAATTGGGTGCAGTCCTCAAACATTTCACCAATAGCAAAGGGTGTATTGGAGAAAAGGCGTCGAATCATGAATAACCATTCTTCTTTCGTTCGGTACAATCATGCATAGTAAGTGACACACGTCACGTCTGATGGGGAGCGATCGTGGTTTTCGCGATGACACGTGACAGGCAGGACAAGTGGGGGTGTCCCAAAAAAGTTTTCCAACAATCGCGGAGGATACTCTAGCAAAGTGATACGTGAACACTCCCGTACACGCCGCCAGCCATTTCATCTCTTTTGAATGTCGCATAAACATTTGGATGAACAGTGATAGAACTCATGTCAATAAATATGGCGCGAATGCAAATATATATACGCCGGTCTATTCACTATCACGAGTACCATATATACGACCACAAGAAGCTTTCTTCTTTGAAAAGAAAATGGTAATCCGCAAGGCTAACGTTTTTGTGCACCATCGTTTCCCTTATACCATGCTATTTTATTGCTTTATTCAGCGTCTTTATATTAGTGCCAGTTTCTGTCGATTATTTGGCATCCTTATTCCGAAATATATGCAGATTTCTACTCTGTCTAGCTTTGTTTCAGCGCTGCACAAGTATAACGCAGGCACCGTTGTTTATTCCCCGTAAAATTAGAATATCATATGCTTGTTTGATGACGGAAATTCGCAGTGAACCACCTCGTGCAGGAAAGAGATCCAACGGAGCGAACACGAGGGATGAGCCATATAACTTGTAAAAACAGCACTAAATTGAAAAAGTCACTGAAACAATAAAATTTTCTGCGTTCTGTTTACTTTTTCGCGTCTCTCTCACCAAGCTTGAGAAAATATGCAGCATCCGCGTCAGAATATACATCCAAAAACATTGAATATATGGGTGTATATTTCGTTAGTAGGATTAAGTGTGCGAGAAACTATAACAGAATATTCAGGTCGCTTGAAAAAAAATTATCAAGGAAAATAAATGAAGCTAGTAGTGAGTTTCCGTAGGTCTTATCTAGAATAAAAGTTGCAAATTTGTGTTATATGTGTAGTTGCTTCAACATTAAATAGGTTGTCTAACAACTGCTAGAACAGTTGTTTAATTTTTGATTTTTATTAAAATCATCACGCACAGGCCACCACTGTCGGAAACCTACGTATTTTTGTGTACTAGCCAAATATTGGAGATGTCACTGCCTCTAGGCACGTTACCTGCTTTTGAAAAATGCAGCCAGATGCATCAAAAGTCATCTCACTGATTCCCTTTGAAATTGTGATACGAACGATAGCTAGGTTGCCTGAATACAGTCAAGTGAATTCTGTAGCAGGGAGTCTCGCACCAGTGAAGTAGGTTCCAATCTCTTAAACTCGACTGCAATGCAAGTATCTTTCTAACCGTTCGTCATTTGGTTAAACTCTGTGATGTCCAGCAACTCTTGAAGTTTGGCTTTCGCCACTCCCTATCACCCCAGTATGCTTCCCGGGCTTGTTGATAGACGGGCTGCTGCCAAAATCACTGCGCAACCTACATCGAACGTCGCTTTCTCTGTCTCCAACCTGAGCGCGGTGACCTCTGGGAATTGGTGGTCTTAATAACCTGGGAAGAATGTTCACCAGAGTTTTTTAGTGTCTGAACCGGCATATAAATTCCGGATGAACCCATATTCAGATGACTATCGAAGTTATCGCAATTAGCGTTCCCACATTGTAGCGACCACGCAGTGGCATGCCGTCTTGACTAGGACACCTTTATTTCGAATCTGTAGTGGTCTTCCAGAGAATTTGAAGTTATTCGGCTAGATGCCACATACACTGTCTCCGTAGTTAGTCTGCTTTGTTATGAGCATCGCTCGCCACGGTTCTCTGTCGACAACAGTAAGAGGGCCGCATGCCAATGGTGCATGCAGTGACGACAAAGCAATTACGAAGAAAGAATGGTGTTGATAGAACAAGGAAGGCGTTATGAGCTCGACGGCATGAAGGCACGACGATTCTGAAGCGATGGCAATAAATAAGCACGAAAGAATTACAGTGCCATTATGATGGTGGCATAATAACGATTGATTGAGGATGGCACACTTGTAACGGAAAATAGGAGAACTCACGTGGGTGGGAGATCATGCCCGTATGACCACGATGACATATCAGTATACTGGATCATCATCATCATCATCATCATCATCATGGTTAGGCCCACTGCAGGGCAAAGGCCTCTCCCATACTTCTCCAACTACCCCGGTCGTGTACTAATTGTGGCCGTGTTGTCCCCGCAAACTTCTTAATCTCATCCGCCCTCCTCACTTCCTGCCGTCCCCTGCTGTGCTTCCCTTCCCTTGGAATCCAGTTCGTAACCCTTAATGACCATTGGTTATCTTCCCTCATCATTAGATCTCCTGCCCATACCCATCTCTTTTTCTAGATTTCGACAAGGATGTCATTATCTCGCGTTTGTTCCCTCACCCAATCTGCTCTTTTCTTATCCCTTAACGTTACACCTATCATTTTTCTTTCCATAGCTCCTTGCGTCGTCCTCAATTTAAGTAGATCCCTTTTCGTAAGCCTCCAGGTTTCTGGCCCGTACGTGAGTACAGCATACTGGATGGCACTTCTCTAATGATGGCGATCGTCTTAAAAGAGCGTGGCGATGGTAGCCAAGCAACAGTGAAATGAGCGCATGTGTACGACGATGATGGTGTGACAAGCACTGTATGACGAAAATGACGGGTTGCCTGTACTATGACGAGAATCAAAGGACGAATGTGCAATCACGATGATGGTACGACGACGGCGGTATCAAGCACGCGGTATGGGAAAAAGTGCATCAAGATGACTGTATGTTCACGATGCAATAACAATGATTGCATGACAAGTGCGACGTAATCACGATTTTATGACGACAGTATGATTACGACGGAACGACTTCAACGAAGTTGCAAAGGCGGTATGATGACGAGCATACGATGACAATTAGATGACGTTTCTGAAGTGATGATGCTGCTACGACAGCATTAGGAGAACGCCATGACTAGCACTCGATGACCACGACTGTATGATACTGTACTGTAGTAACTACCGTGACCCCTTGGACACACGTAGTGGCTAAAATGAGTAGACAATTATTCGGTCACATTGCGTAAGGCACGGACGGACGGACGGACGGACGGACGGACGGACGGACGGACGGACGGACGGACGGACGGACAGACAGACAGACAGACAGCTGTTTTCTCCACGGCCGATAAATCTGCTGCGCTGGGAACCGCCTGTCTCAACTTTTTCGTTTTACCAGGCACCTAAAATTTCAGTAGGGCTCCTGTTTTTATAGTGCTCAGTTTTCTGAAGTTACAAATTACATGTCCGGAACCAACTGATGCCCGGGCGCAACTGGCGCTCAGAGCGCCCAAGTCCGAGCGCCGCCTTTCGGCAGTACCGGGCCCCCGCAGTGGTCTAAATTCCGAAACCCCGCATTTGTTTTCTGGAGTAAAGAACATGCACCTAAACTTCGGAGGTACCTATGCAGTACTGATCTTTTAATGCGATTAGCATTCTTTGCCTACTTCTGGCATCTTCAGTCTATCTATTGTATCTCTCCACAATCTTTGGCAAATGCAATGGCCGCAGTTGTCTACCTGGTTCGGCAATTAGGTGTACGATCATGGTCGTGATGCCGTCACGGTCGTTCAATCACCGGAATTCGAGCTTCGTTATCTGAAACTCGTCATGACGCCATTGTCACGCCTATGACGCCAACCCATTGGGCGAAGTTGTCTAAAAGTCTCACTAGGTATGTGTCCGTGGAGCTGATGCCATCGTGGTCATTTCAACATCGCATCCCATTGCTCTCACGCAGCTTTCGTAACACGGTCACCGTTCCGTGTTAGAGCGGGCAATGCCTTGTCCAAGCTGTTCACTCAAGAGACTGGTGTGTCACAAGAGGGCGTGCTTAGTTGCACCCTTTTCATTGTGAAAATGAATTCCCTTCACAAAGTCATTCCATCCTCAGTGTTTTATTCAATATATATGGATATATAGCGACCACGCTATCATTTTAACCAGCGTTTCTGATACACACCAAAATAGAGCTCGGCTTTCTCCGAAACTTGTATACTTTTACGATAAAACTATCGAAAACGATAAAACTACAGGGAAACTACCAGGCAATGAACAGTGAAATAACTGATTTTCTTCCTGCTTTCTCGCAGGGTTGCTGAGAAAAAGATGTTAACATTGCTTGGAGCGTACTGAAAGATAAAGTAGTTACACTAATTTCGGAGCAAATACAATCAAAATTTCTAATTGCGAAACGTCGGAAAGATAAACCATGCATCACCCCCGAAATCCGTCAAATCCTTAGAAGAACACGCCATCTTCTTCAGAACCTCCGAAAAAGCAAAATGCCAGTTACTTTAGAAAACTTATTTTTTCTCGAGCAAATTTGTAAATTGAACATTAGTGAATCGAAGCGTCTTTTTTTTGAGTACTTTAGAAGCAAAGATTCGAAACAATGACAAAATTATATGGAAGCTTGAATTATACGACCGAAATTTCCCTTGCATAATATACAGAATATTCTATTTAGTTTTTCAGAAGGCGCATAGTGCATAACTTAACTTTCTTGGCCTCACTAGAGTTCACTAGAGTCAGCATGTGACATGAATGAGAAATCTAATATGTCTTCCTTATACAATAGTATTAACCTGCACAATAACCTTAAGTGAAATATAAAATTTTTTCTGCTTTTACCGGAAGTGAAGAAACCCCGGTACCATGTCAGACAATAGGCATTGCATTTATGAACCCTTAGTTATCTCTACTTGAAACTGTAGCGACCATTGGTCACTTCCTTGCCCCAGCCGTATAAGGCCGTTGGCCCTTGCTGTGAAAATCCAGTTAACCTAGCCATGCAGATCATTGCCACCCGCTCTTTCTTGGAACCGTAGCGGCTACCCGATATGGGAACCGCCACTGCCACTCGGCGAACCTGCTTTTAATTTTGAATAAAGCCAGTCGACTCACCGTTCTGAATATGTCAAAACTTCTATTCCTTGCCTCCGCTAGACCGAGCTCGCCACAAATATCTCCGGGCCGGATTCAACGCTATTGGTCCGAAAGAAACTGAAGCGCAAGTCGCGTCATGGTCCATAATACGAAGATAAGAAGCTTGCCTTCGTAATCACTTTAGAAAAATTAAATCAGAAATAATTTCCAGAAGTGAAAAAAATATATGACCACGATATCATTTCTCTACGATGTGTGCACAATGCGGAGTGTCAGAAGGAGGAGGAGGAGTAAAGGGTTATTTTCGAAACAGCATCTCGGGGTAAGCCCCAGTTTTCTTCTAGGTGGGAGATTTCCTCTTTCCAGAAACCCTTTAGCTTTCATTGCCTCTTCAGCTCTGGCGAGGAGGCCTCGTTGTTCCAAGTCCTCGGAGACGAGCTTGGCCTCCGACGTTGTGATATCTTCTCTGTCTTTCTTGTCTGGCGTTATTCTTTCGGGAAAGGCGATGCGTCTGTGCCTAGGTGCAACGGACACTCGAGGATCAGATGCGGCAATGTGTTCGGTACACCGCACATCGGCCAGTGGTATCCTTGAAGCGTTGGGCAGAGTCTATGCACAATATTCCGCCGGTGTAGGTGTTACTCTGTAGTAATCTGGGTGGGGTACTTTCTCTTTCGTTGAGCTTTGGATTAGGTGGTGGGTACACCTTGCGCTCCAGCCTGTAATGTTGAAGGATCGCTTAGTAGGTGATGGGTACGGTCTCGCTGACGTGGACCGATCATTTCGAGAGTAGGAAGGGTTCGCCCGGCAGCTGTGACCTCGATCCGAGGCGTGTGCCGCTTAGTTCTTCTCCAGCCCCTCGTGCCCAGGAACGCAAGTCACTTTGGTGTAGGGGATAGAAGTGCTTCGGTGCTTTATTATGTTTAGTGCCTTCGTCGACACGCGACCCTTAGCGTAGTTCCTGACAGCTGCTTCAGAACCGGAGAGAACGAGAGCTGCGTGCATGCACATGGTTGGGGCTAGGACGATCGCCACCTCTTTTGCAGTCTCAGGGTTTGTGCGTCGACCGCCGCAGATGGTAGCTCTCTGGCTTGACAGTCTACAACGCTCAAGACGTAAGAGTTTCTATGCGGGTATATGGCTGCATCAGTGTATATGGCGTCCAGATCTTGCCCGTGTCTTCGCTGTAGGGCATCCACTCGCAGTTCCCTTGTTTCCTTGTTGTACATGGGGTGCATGTTGTGTGGAATAGGTCCTAAGCACTGGGATTCGTGGAAGTTTAGAAGCATTCTTTATTTTCGTTCCATGGTGGCTATAATTCTTTTACCGTAGCTCAGCTGTGGCAACACTGGTATTGCGGTGGGCGTGCTGTTCATTCTTTATTATTAACTGGCTGTATGAGCTTCACCTAGTTCTTGCAAGGTTTTGTGCGAGCAAGCGTTTCTTGAGAAGTGTCGATGTCGAAGCCGCGGTTGATAAGCCCAGGGCGACTTTGATGGTTCTGCATATTTGAATATAAATTTTATGTAATTCTGCATTCTACAGCGTGAGGTAGGGCGCGCCGTATATTGTTCGACTGGTAAGAAGTGCTTCCATGATGCGTAGCATTTCTTGTTCATTAAGTCCGCTTTTATGACTTGCAACTCCCCTGACGAGATGCGTGAGCTGTGATAGAGCTCGTTGTGGTGGCGGGAGAGTGGCCACCCCGGACCAGTCTAGGTGGATGCGAAGCCCTAACCTCGTACGGTTCCCACTTTTGGGATAGGCGTGCCGTTGAGTGTGACATTGGGATCGGGTTCATCGCAACCGGGTTGTCTGCCTCTCGTTCTTTACTTGAGGACGATTCCTTTCCACTTCTCGGGAGTACAGCGGAGGCGGTATTTTTCCAAGTAGCTTTTGATAGTGTCTACTGCTTCCTGTAGGCGGGTTTATTGCATATCAGTGTTTGAGTTCCCTTGTACACAACGTGATATCGCCTGCATAAGAAGCATGTCGTAGGTCTGGTATGGCATCGAGGAGGCTGGTAATTATTTCGTGGTGACATGGCTAGGTGAAACTGCACGAGAGGTACTTCGGCCGTTTGGCTCGCATCGAGTATCTGCAGGGCTGAATGCCATTCAGTGACGTGTCGAGGAGCTGTTGTGCTACTTAGGTCTTCTTCAGGTCGGCTGTGAATTTTTTTTTTTTTTTGCTGCGCTGCAAGTCGACAAACATTGCTATCTAGCGTGGTACTATTATTGGCTATACTTGCGGCGAAATTTGCTATTGCTGCCTGGATAATTTTCTCAATTGTGCCAAGGGTGCTTTTCGTGAGCGTTTGTTGGAACATTTGGAATCTTGCATCCACTATGGATTCCACATCAGCATTGTGAAGGAAGTGTCACATTGAAAATCGAGACTCTGGAAGCGGACGTTAAAAGGAACGTGCGGCCCTTGGAAAAAGATCACGGCCATGGACGATTTTCCATGCATACGGCCGTGCAGGACCGTGTACCTTGCTGGTGCGCGAAAACTTGCCTTGAGGCCTTCTTTGCTTGTGTCGGGCAAGAGACCGCTTATTACACCTCGGGATACATCGTACGGGGTTCTCCGGATGCCTTTTACAGCGGAGGTGCCAAGTTGTATTCTGCTGATATTTTCGAGTTTATTGGTGTCTTCCCAGTCAACGTACTTGCAATAATCAGGTTCTCGATTCTCTACCCTTGAACGCACAATTTTCCCCCGAAGTCCTGATACAAGAAACCACTGGCTCTTACAATGGCATGTTTCATGGCGACATTGGTCCACTTTGCAAGCTCGAGGCCTGCTTGTGGGAGGAATACGACCTTGTAGTCGTCGACTAGTACAAGCGCCATTCGGAGCTTTCACTGTTGCGGTGGTGGTGACTTTCTGGTTGTTTGGTGCCTGCTTGGATTGCTTTCTTCTGTCTTTGATTTTATGCGTCATTCTTGCCTGTTCTATACCTCGTAATCCAGATACTCTCCCGCTAAATTGTTCTTCCGCTGCTTGCGTCATAATTCTAAGTAGTTTCTGCATTGTTTCCTTGAGCAGGGTCCATCTACATCGTGTTTGTATCCTCCAGCTGTGTACTTTGCATTTCGATTACTTATACTTCTGCTTGGCCATCTCGAGAGCTTTTAGTCGCCGCGTGAGTAGGCGACCATGCTATGCTCACAGATGGGATCGAGCGGCACGAGCACGCACCACGCGCCAGCGGGTTACAGCAGCTTGTTCGGCATTAGCTAGGCGGGTGGTGGTGGTTGCATAAATTAGTAAATAAGGCACTTACTTGGTGGTCGTTAGTGTCCGCAGATTTCTCTCGTCTGGCAGGTTACGCAGTTGGCAAAATTTGTTTGATAGCTGGTCGTGATCCTGGTTGGAAGGCACGAGAAGCGGGAGCCCATGTGAAGTACGTCTGTTCTCTACTGCCTCCAAGTGGCCTTTTTTCAATATGAAGGGCGTTCGGTCGTGTTCAGGGCGCTCAGAAATAGTTCTGGTTCAGTTCTGCTCTGCAAAATAGGAATTCATGCCGATTCGGCGCAGTAAAAATTATTCTGGCCTATGGCGATTTGCTGCAGAGTGCTATCGATGTTTACGCAAGGCACACGCGCAGGTTTTCTCAGAAAGTGAAAGAAATGGGCTCCCTGGCACATGCGAAACAAAAATCAATAAGTTAAGTCACGTGAATAGGAATGAACGTTAGTGTTGCACAGCTACAGCAGCGATACACATAATACGGTAATCTGAGGCAGTGCCGTTGATAGTTTGTGCGGTACGAGCTGCATTGCCTCGACGCGTCGTCGCTCTTCACATTGTTTTGCATAATTGTCTCTGTTGAGTAGAGGGAAATACAGCAGATTATAGGGTTGTTTAAGTAGCAAAATTAATGAATTCACTAGAATAGGACAATCAGCCAAGATCAGGGCGTTAAGATACCGACAACGCTTGCAGGGACCACGTGGCCTCATGCTTGGTCTTTTTTTTCATTTGTATTCCCGTTAGAAGCACAAAGTTCACCGCTTAAATAAACTTATTGCGTATCTTTCGCAACTTAAGAAAAAAACTATCGAAGAGCAGCCGAGTCACCTTGATAAGAATGAGTAACGACATGTTTTTCTACACCCTGCAATTTACGAATGGAGAGCACAAATACGGCCAAAGCTTTATGTACGTACAAGAGTGGCCACTTCTAGGGGGGAAGAAGGCATCTGATGTCAGCCCTCAGTGGAGAGCCACCAACTACGCCTCATGATGTCTTGGCAGACGACTCGCCGTAGTAGACAACTTTCCGGGCTTTTAACAAGTCGCTTTGATTGCGCATGTGCCGTAAGATTTTATGAGACGCCATTAGTGGGGCTCTCCGCATAGCGATGCCACGTATCCCGTGTTCCTGCTTGCAGTGGTCGCGACTATACATTTAAAATAAAAACCTAATTACTTAAAGTACGTGTATCTGCGCAGGCTGGGCTTAGCTTTCACGCCTTGACAATAGCACAATCAGGTCATTCTGGCTTTTGCTTCTAGTAATTACTACTGGACTGGTGATGAGTAAAGTGCGGCTTATAACACATCGCGGATTCACACCATGAAACACAGTACAACCTGAAACTTCTAGTCTATACCAAAAAAGAAGAAGCCAGCAAGTGAATTCGTTTTCAGTTCTGAGTTATTTCTTTAAGCAAAATCACATTGAAGAACAATACTTCCTACTATACACCACGGCGATCTTTTTCCCGCAGTTTCACGTGACGCTGAGCCTTGGCTAACGAAACGGGTACAAAATTGCCCAAATCATAGCACATCGTGCACCGAGAGTGATATTTAGAAACGTAACTGTGTTTTGTGCTCTCCTTCGGGGCGCCAAAATGCAATGAAGGAATGGCCGCCACATGAGCCCATTTTCTGTGATGTTAAGAGCCTTCCCATCCACGCACTGGGACGATGACGCGATCCATTAGTGACTGGACTGTTCTCGTAAGTAAACACCGACCTGACAAGCCTCTTCGTTTTTCTATAATTTATTCGCGAGGTCACTATCTTTTTCGTACTCCGCATTTCCTAGATTGGATTTTGGATTGTAAAACTTCGTTTGTCGAACAGATCTAGAGAAGGCTTTAACCCTTCCCACCTAGACGACGGCCTGGAATCCTTGGACCCAGCGGCGGTTTCGGCCAGTCGGATGGTCTTCACTTGAATATCCGGATCGGAGCTGAGTATTAAGGTATCCCATTGTTCTAAAGGCTTTATTCTTCCCTCATAGGGAGCCTGTGGGCATTCCCACAGAATGTGATTAAGATTAGCCCTGGCTTTACATAGCTTACACTGGCTGGAATACTGAACCGGGTAGTAGAGACTGCACGACACCGCGCTTGGAAACGAGTTGGTTTTCAGGCGACGCCAAGTGGAGGCCTGGCTCTTGCTTAAGGATATATCAGTCGGAGGATATTTAACCCGCCCTAGTCTGTAGTGTTGTGTGATATCTTTGTAACACACTAAGCAGTCCCGCCCCATGAAGCATTCGGCTAGCCCACCAGCTCGGAATGTAAGTCCTCGAGCCGCCTCGTTCCCAGTGAGGGAGGCGTGCGCAGGTGCCCAGATCATTTCAATTTTCCTGCTATCTCTGCAGGTCTACAGGATTCTGTTCGCCTCGGGAGAAATTCTGCTTCTGGCAAAGTTCATCACCGCAACCTTAGAGTCCCTGACTATAATTTTGGCTGAAGTACTTGCAATTGCAATTGCTATGGCAGATTCTTCTCCAATCTGAAAGCAATCTGTTGGAACTGTGCCACTGGCTATCAATCTAGTCTCAGCGCTCGTTACAGCTAGGGCCATGCGGCCGTTGCCATAGTCTGCAGCATCAACGTAGAGCACGTCCGAGTTTTTGAAATGGCTCTCAAGAGCCTCGGCCGGTTTCTCTCTGCCTTCCTTGTGATGGATTGGGTGCATGTTTTGAGGTAGTGGTGGGATTATTAGTCGGTTCGGCACGCTTCGCGCCAGGTCGACTTTGATGCTTTCCTGCCCCTCATAGTTTATGCCTAGCCTAGCTAGGATTTTCCTGCCCGTAGGGCTTCCCGCAAGTATCTCATACTGCGAGATCCTCACTGCTTCAATAATCTCCTCAATAGTGTTGTGGAGCCCAAGAACTAAAAGCTTTTCATTTGCAGTGCGGATGGGAAGCCCCCGCGCCTGTTTTATACTTTTACGTATGATGCCCTCAATCTTCTTCTTGTCGAATGACATAAAACTGAGAAGGGAGCAACATAAGATATTCTACCTATAACAAAGGCCTGGACTAGCCTAACTAGATTCGCTTCTCTCATCCCGGACCACCTGTTGGCAATCCTGCGGATCAGCCTCATGGTCTGCAGTGCGCAGCCGTCTAGTTTCCTTATTGTTTCGCCATTAATGCTGTTGGCCTGAATCAAAAGTCCGAGAATTCTGATTTTGTCCACTTTTGGAATGGGAATCCCCCCAGCTTTGAGGGAGATTTGCGGTTCCTCCTTACTGGCCCTGCCTTTCGGCTGGTATAGAAGCAGTTCCGATTTTTGCGGTGAACATTTAAGTCCCCTAGGTCCAACGTAACCTTCAACTGCCTGGATAGCCCTATGGAGGGTCTCCTCTATTTGGGCATCGCTGACCCTAGCTATCCACAACGTGATGTCATCAGCGTACATGCTATGGTTTCGTCCTTCAATAGCCTCCAGTCTTTCAGGGAGTTTGATCATGGCCACATTGAAAAGAAAGGGCGAGAGCACAGAGCCCTGTGGGGTCCTTTTGCTGGCTAATTTAATGTCATCCGATTGGCATTCTGCAATCTGGACGTTTGCTTCTCCGTCTGGCAAGAAGTCCCTAATGTAATTGTAGGTTCGTTCGCCTACTCCCAAGTCCTGAAGGTTCTCAAGAATGGCTTTTATGTGTGACTTTATCAAAGGCCTTCGCTAGGTCAAGCCCTAGGATTGCCTTTGCGGCCCCGTTTCCGCATCGATGATTTGGTGTTTTAGTTGCAGCATCACGTCCTGGGTGGAGAGGCTGGGCCTAAAGCCCACCATCGAATGCGGATAGAGGTCATTATCCTCCATGTAGTTATTGAGCCACGTTTGAATAACGTGCTCCAAAAGCTTGCCTGAATAAGAGGTTAGAGAGATAGGTCTTAATTCTCTATCTGGAGTTTCTTGCCTGGTTTTGGGATCATCACCACCTTAGCGGTTTTTCACTGATTTAGTAGTCTACCCTCTTCCCAGCACTTTTGCATAAAGTTAGTTAATGTAGTTATAGAGTTATCGTCTAGATTGCGAAGCATTTTATTGCTGATGCCATCCGGGCCTGAAGCTGATTTGGTTTTCAGCTTGGCAATCTCCGCCCGGACCTCCGCCTCGCTGATGGGTTCGTCTAGGCGGGAGTTGCCTACGCCCCATTAGTTAGGTAGGGGTTCCTTGCCAGTGTCCCCTATGTATCTCTCCTGTATGTCCTTCATTAGATCTACTTCCGTACCTTCGTACAAGTAAAGAATTTTTTAAAGGTTCTGTCGCTGTGCTGTTTTTCAGCCCTGTGGATCCGCAGTTAGCGGAGTAGATTCGATGACCTAGCTAGGCCTATATTTCCGTCCATCTCCATCCTATCGCAGGTGGACTCCGAGGTTTGCCTGGTCAGTTTGAACGCGCAATCTTCTATATTTTTGTTGAGCCTAGCGATCCGCCTCCTGAGATTGCTGTTCCACCTTTGCCTCCTGAGCTGTTTTTCCATGCTAAGCTTCGCTTCCCACATATGGAGGAGGTGGCTGTCCGCTATCTCCAGTGAAGATTCCTCCGTTATCTCCTTGGTTGCGTTCTTAACGTCCTGGCCCAGTTTTTTAGCCCACTCATCAATATCCCTTATCTCACTCACTGCCGTCTCGCTTCTTATTTCGCGAAAGGCATCCCATTCAACAATTAGCTGGTTTCTGCCTTTTCTCCTGGCAGTGCCTGCGCTCACCACTGTTTCGAGAATAAAGTGATAGCGATCTAGGTTTTCCTGGGTATTTACCCAGGTCGCATCTCCCACGTTTTTGACGAATGTGAGGTTGGGTGAGGTGTCTACGGTGACACTGTTCCCCGTTCTAGTGGGGGTTTAGGGGTCGGTCATTAAGGTGAGACCCTCTTGCTGTGCATCCAGCCAGAGTACCCTTCCCTTAACTCCATCTTTTCTGTACCCCCAGGCAGCGTGTTGGGCGTTAAAGTCTCCCACCACTACCGAAACATGCCTCTTGGCAATATGCAGAGTTTTTGGAGAAGAGGTCCAAATCGGGCCTTCCTTTGTTTCGGGCTGCAATAGATATTGAGAACAAAGAGTCTGCCTTCTTTCTAATTTGCTGGAATGAGTTCAACAAGGACGTGGTCTACGTTGATAACCTCCGTGTCATGCTTAACAACTGCCAGTTTCTCCTCACCTGGGTGGTTACCCCAGATCTTCCATCATCTGTGCAAAATGACATGTAGCCCAATAGTTTTGTCATCCCAGCAGTTTCTTGTAAAACCATTACGTCCGGATTGTCTTTGCCACGAAGAAGCTGCTGTAGGACCACCCTTTTGCGACGGTACCCGTGGTAATTCCACTGCCAAATCGTGTGTTTATTGTGACTGGCCATGATTGAATTGTGGATTCAATCACCCCGTGGTATTAGTGTCACAGCCATCTGAGAACCACCATGTACCTTCTGCTCTGTTTCCCTCTGCCAGTTAATAATGCTCACCAACTCGGCCCTGTGTTTCCGGCTTTCTTCCGATAGTGCCTTGGTGGCTTGGATGACTGCTGCGAACTTAGCCTCCCAGCTCGCCTGGAAGTCGTTCATTTTCTTGCATAGATCTGCCACTGTGGGCTCTTGCGGCACGTTCGCGCCTGGTTTTCTTTTCAGAGGTGGCGAGCGGGTGTCATCTACCTGCATCGCCACAGTGCTTTCCACGGTTGGGTGTCTTCTAATCGTGTTAGCTGTTTTGACTGCGTTATCTGCTTTCTTCTCCCTCTTTAGCATAGCGTTTGTCTTTTCGAGGTCATCTACTCTTTTAATGAGTTTCTCTACTGTGATTCTCATCTTGGCGAGTTCCTCGGACTCCGTATTTTTTGGGGCGACCTTATCTACCCAGCTCATCTCCCTTTGCTTGTAGGCTTCATTGCTCGGCCTTGACGACGATCTTGCCCTCGAGCTGGAGTGGACCCCGGAGCCGGAGCGATCCCTGGAGCTGGAGCAGCCCCTGGAGCTGGAACGGCTCGGTGTAGCGGTTGAAGGACGGACTTCGGGATGAAAACAAACTTGGGAGGGTTTATTTTACATTATATACAGAGAGGTGAGAGTCAAGTAACAGTCGTACAGTCATTACGGGCCGGCAGCAACTCGGACTCTGCGGCCCGCCGCAAGAAGTTCGAGAGAGGTCAATCAGGGAATGCTCTAGAATACCTGGAATGCTTCTTTTAAACCCTTCGAGGACTGGAAGTCATGTCATGTTTTACCAATGGGAGAGTCCGCTCAGATGACGCCATTTTCGGCCAATGGTTGGCGCCCGTGCCGCGGTGCCACACCAGGCGGAGAGAGTCGCCGCTTGGTCCCCCTTGCTTGATCGTCGTCACAAAAGCCAGGTGGGGGCGACGCTGCCAGGCCTTCCCGGTACATCGCAGCCGTCTTGTTTCGAGACGCACTTTCCTTGCAACAATGCCGGGCTATCCCTTCGTTTTCTGGAAAACTCAAGCATTGAATAGCTCCACCGGCGGCGTACGAACTTGTTTGCACGTGAACTTGTGGCCTTCAACTTGTTTGCTCGGGCGCTCCTCAATTAGCTGTGCGATTCGATGTGGTCTGGGGAACTCGAAGTAGGCACAGGAAACAGCCCCGTATCTAACACCGGGAGATCGAGGGGAGGGAAGGAGTCGGAGCGGCTCCGGAAGCCCTCCCGGCTTCTTGAGCGGCTTTTCCGCCCAGACGGGGGTGTTTTCTTCGCATCCTCTTCTTGGAGCTTGCGCTCCCACTGGCGTTTCCTGACGGTGTACGGAGTTCGGTAGATCTCGCGACACTTCTTGTTTCCCAGTTAATGTCCCATTCCACAAAGAGCACATTTGGGATCGCACACGTGTTCGTCCGGTGGCTTCACCGTACCGAAGCCGCGGCACTTGACGTCGTCCGGGTCCGGATACACATCAGAGCGGTGTCCAAGATGTCCGCATGCGTTGCACACTTCAAACTTCTTTTTGTAGAGGAAGCACTTGAGGAGCCCGCCTCCATAATAAATCCAAAACGGCACATTCTCATTGAAGAAGAGTATCAGAACTGAGGTCGATGTCTTCACCATTCTTCTGACCCCTCTGATTTTGGGGTCCCTTGAACAATCCAGGTTGTCCAGAATCCGTGCTTCCGTGTGTTCCACCGGGATCCCATTAATATCTCCTTTGCCACTACCCTCGGGGGCTGGCAGGTAGGCGTTTACTTCGTATTTTGGCTGATCAACCTGAAGAATTTTTATCTTCAGGTACCGATGCATTCTTTCTTCACTCATGGTGCCCACCAAAATGGCGTTTTACTTGGTGTTAAGTTGAATAATGTCTTCCTTAGCCTCCTGCAAATTCACGCCCGCAGCGGCTCGAACAATCTCATATATCTTCACGTCTCCACCCAAAGATAGAGCTTTCAATCCGCCGCTTGGTCAGATTATCACCTTTTGCAGGCCGATAGGTAGGCGTGGTTGCTGTGACGTCACGGAGCGCAGCGCCAATTACCTCCCCGCCATCTGGATTGATTTGGTGCTCACGTGGCCGCCATCTTGTCTCCTTCCTCGATCCTAGCCGACACCTTGGCTTCCTCCTTCACGGCCGCCATCTTGGCTGCCGCGTTGCTGGTTTGTGTTGAAAGTGAACCAACCGACCTTTTCGGAAAATTCTTCAGGAGAAATATCTTCCCCTTGAACAACAACCTCCATTTTCGCCAAAATATCCAGCAGCGCTAAGCCGCAGGGGTCGGCAGCGAGGCGCACCGACGCTTGGCCGGCGGGCAGTGGTCGAAGTCGACGCTAGGTCGAAGGCAGCCGCCGGGGCGACGCGTCAAAGTCGAAAAATAGCCGAAAATTGGGTCCACTTGCCACAATTTCGTTATCCAGGTGATCCTGGTGGCTTCCGCTGATGATTCCAATCGAAGTAGGCTTCAGCACAAGCATAAATCCGCCAGGAACATCGACAAACCTGGGAGCGCGCGCAAGCCATGTCCGCACGCCTCCTCGTCTTCCTCGTCTTCCTCGTCTCCCCATTTCCTGGAACGGTTGCTTTACGAGTGATAGTAGTGAGCTGGTCCTACTCTCTCCACGTGGCAGCTTCAACAGAAATGGTGGTTCTTCTGTGCACGTACCAGGAATACATGTAGGTGTGAAGACACCACTGGCATGGCCGAGTTCACAGGTGCACGCATCTCTTCCGGGGTGGCCGCATAGTAACCAGCCCATACCCATCGTCTGTCTTTATTCTCGCTCATAACGCAACTCGGGAAAAGATATACAAAGGGAGGTTGTGAAAGACAGCAGGTTAACCAGAAATTATATCCCGTTGGCTACTTTCTAGCCAAAGAGAGGCAAATCGATATGGTAGGAGACAGAGAGGAAAATATAGAGAAAAACGAAAAGCCACATACAAACATACAATGAAGAGCTGTTTCTGTGGGCTCTCCAAGCCAGTCTGCGAAGGCGTTCCTAGTGTTACAAAATGTCAACGTCCCATCCTACGTCACTCAGTGTACAGTCACAGTTTGTGAGAAAGTCCCGCGTTCTTTAAATAACGCAGCAGTGCCTTCATAGTGGCTCGCCCTGATGATCACGTAGGTCAGTTTACAATGATGTTGCTTTCCGTTACTGGGAGCTTCTCCAGTTCGTCTAAGCTGGCGAGGAGCGCTGATCTGTGCGGTTTGAAATTATGACACTCAAAAAAGAAGGTGCGCGATTTTTTTGTTGCACTCGCAAAACTCACAAAGGGTGCTGTTAGCCATTTCAAAAAGTAGTCAATACGCATTTGAACATGCTACTCTAAGCCTCAGAGGGACTGGAACGGTGCAGTCACGTCGTGGAAGGTTGGGTGCAATAGGAGCTGCAAATTAGGGTGCAGGGTATGAGGGCATGCACTTGTAAAATCTGATGAATTCCATTCAGCAAGTTTTAGGTCATGGGTACGGTCGGGAAGCTTTTTCGTTGCGTCGGATTTTCGAAAAGGAATTAATGGCAACGTACTTGACGCCTTAATGGGCAGATCGGGTAGCTGCGTCCGCTTGTTCATTGCCATGTACGCCACAGTGATAAGGCAACCACTGATACATTATAGCGTATCCTCTATAGACATGGGTTCACATTGACTCAGCTGCAGAGATTAATCTTAACACAACACAGTGCTGGGCCCCCTAAAGGATTACGGCTGTGTTGTGGGCCTAGGCGATATCTTAGGTGTGGGCACAACAGAAGAGCATATTTGGAACCTAGACAAAGTTATTGAGATGTTCTACAACACTGTATTCCGGCTTCACGTGCTCGATTTGAAAACCCCGATGAGATCTGGACACCCCGACACTGGACAGACATCATGCCGCATTATTAAAAAGCTCGCAAGAGTGCCGGAAGAGCCCAAGAGGTACAAAAGCGTCATTACGACCAGTCATTGTCCCACGCCACAGTACCACACAGGAGATGATGTATGCGTCCAACAAGGTAGTATGCACACCGGGCAAGAAACAATGCGTAAAATTTGAGGGTCCCTTTGCGATCATAGAAAGTCTGGGGAGGAACAGTTGGCGTGTTCGCACTCTGGATCAACCAGGAAGCTTGGACAGGAGAGGGCAGAAGGATATTGCCATCCACGCGGCTCGTCTGAAGAAGAGGGTCCATCGATAAATCTAAAGAGGAAGAAGACGGGGAGGGAATTGAACTGGCAAGCCAGTGAAGACGTGTTGTCTCTGTCCTTTACAAATATATATATATATATATATATATATATAGCTAAGGAAATTACGCTGGCCCCAGTAGCACAATAATAAAAAGAGACGGCGAGGTATATTGCTTTTGCACAGTATATTTTACTCACGTCAGTAAAATATGGTGTGGAAATCCAGCGGACATCATACTCTCTTTTTAATATATACATATATATATATATATATATATATATATATATATATATATATATATATATATATATATATACGTGCGTGTGTGTGTGTGTGTGTGGAGGTTGTACACCATGCAGAGACCAACACCTAACGCTCCCCGTAATCAATGCTTTAACAACGGAGTTACACATTTTGCCATTTTGCAGCAACTTCAAATCAAATTATGACATCACCCTTATGCTATCTTTGAAAGTGATGATATTAAATTAACTAAAATTTAGTTTACGAATCCGAGCATTTACATAATGTATGGCGATGAGCTAGCTTGTACACGAAGTAGAAGACCGCGCCACACAAGAACAAGATAGCGCACTGTCGTGTGTCTTCTCGTTTACAGTCCAGACTTCTTGCAGCCGAGGTAATAGTGGAGATCAACGTTGTTTTCCAGCCAGACTTCCTAGTGCGTGGTACGACCACTTCTATGTACGGCAGAGGACAGGCACTATTTTGAAAGTTTGTTAGCACTCAATCGCTCTTTCGGCGTTGTGGGCAAGCTATATTATTCTCAATTTAAATTATAGAAACGAGGCTTTGCGCTACAAATCCAACAGAACATCGAACAAGGTCAATGATCGTCGGCCGTGTTCGCTGCTATTGCTGTGCTTTGAGTGTATCTTGCTTTTATTGGGCCAACTTCTGCTTGCAAAACTAATTTACATTCAAATCACAGCAATAGGGGCGAACACAGTAGGTGATCGTCAAAAGTTTGATCAGCGGGCCAAGCGCGTTGGCTTTTATACGTCAGTCATCGAAGGTTAAAGAGCAATCGCTGGTGCCTGCGTGTCTTGCAGAGAGTTCTACGCCATTCACGTCCCGCATACATGCACAGATTACACAAGGTTCGGTGACAACACACTGCGCAATCGAAGCATCGATAACATTCCAGAGATGTCCGATACGCGGAGACGCGCCCTGCATGGAGCGATAACATTTGTTACATGATGAACCGTGGTCGCCAGATGGACAAGTAGACGTGTCGATATCCTCATCTTACACAGCACCGTCCCTATGTTACAAACAAAGAAGCAGAGCGAAGAAAATGACAACCAAGCTACTCTGTGAAGATAGAATACCAGTGAAAGCTGACGTCAGTCAAAGCTCTCCACTGAAAACCAAATGCTTCCGCTGCCATACCATTTTTCAAGGGTGGAATGGTTGTCATTTTACTTCTGCTGGTTGTCGCCTCCTCCTCTTCTGATATAATGGCGCTCGATAGCTCCATGATCTTTTCGTAGTGCATGACGTATGTGTACTCTTTCTGCTTTTCCACAACGCTGGTTCGGTTCTCTTCACAGATGGTTTCAAACTTGTGGTCTAGCCGATCCACTTCCCCCCTGAATGCATGGAAGAGCAGCACCTGCCCTCTTTTGTAGGGAAGAGCATTTTCGGCGGAGTAGTGCCGATAACGTAGCACTACCTGTCTGACCCTCGGCACGTAGCGTTTGCTCACTTTTTTTGTACTTGTAAATGAACTAGGCCAAGCATACGGCTTCGAACTCGAGTGGGCAGTCTTTGTACATCTGTATGACGTTGAGTTTCTACACCTCTGTGCTATTTTTGCCGAGCCTCTCGGAAGCCATCTGTTTTTTCGGTCTTGCGCACGTGAATCCTGTCTCGAGCAGACACGTGGGAATATACAATACGTCGCGGCTCTTCACCGACAAGTCTTGCTTGAGGAGGAACCAAGCTGCTTGTTGCACCGACATCTCGATCGTCTTGAGCATGTTCGCTTCCCAGACCTTTAGAATCTGCTTGTATTCTATGTCCGGATTCTAGTCCATTATTTTGAGAACGAACTTGTACAGATTCTTACCCGTGTACCTACAACCTCTTTGGCTCCCACGTCTGGCAAGAATAGTTCGAGGATGCCTTACAGGTTCCTGAGCCCACAGAGGGATGCGCGTTCAGCTTGGAACCCTTCTGCACTATCACTAGGATCGGTCTAGATAATAGTTCTTATATTGACGACGCCGAAAAAATTAGGGAAGGTTAGTCATATACAGCTTTCAAGGCAAAACAGAAGTACACTTAATAAAGAAAAAGTAACGAATCAAAAAAAGAAACAAAGCGCAAAGAAAGTCCGCTGTTCAGCTATGCAAAGTCCCAAAGTTTGTTAGCGCTGGTAGAGCGGCTTAAGCCGCACAACATGGACTATTTCAGGTCGTGAGCCACGTAGCGAATTGCCGTGTGGCGCGAGCTCATATGCGATTGCGCGAATGCGTCGAATGATGCTGTACAGTCTGAAATAGCGGCGTAAAAGCTCCTCACTAAATCCCCGTCCGCGTATTGGGTTGGAAATCCAAATACGGTCGCCAGACCCGTATTCCACGTAGCGTCGCCGAAGATTGTAAGGCCGGCTCTCGGTCCTTTGCTTGTTCTTGATGCACATGAGGGTGAGCTGTCGGTCTTCGGTGCGCTGAATTTAGGCGGCGACGTCAAGATTCTCTACATTCGAGATGTGGGGCAGCTTGGCGTCGACGGTCGTCGTCGAGCTCGTTCCGTAAACCAGCTTTAACGGAGTCATTTGCGTTGTCTTTCGCACTGCCATCTTATAAGTGAAGGTTAAGTATGGCAGGACCGCATCCCACGTATTGTACTCGACAACGACGGGCATTAATGACATGGCGGTGAAGGTCTTGTTCAGGTGCTCCATAAGACCCTTCGTCTGTGGGAGGTAGGAAGTTGTCCTCCTTTGGCTTGTCTCGCTGTATGACTGAATGGGTCCGGTGAGCTGTGCTGTAAAGGCCATTCCTCTGTCCGTGATGAGGACTCCTGAGGCACCATGCCGCAGCAGGATGTTCTCGACAAAGAATTTCCTCACTCCGGCAGCACTACTTTCCGGCAGAACATTCGTTTCAGTGAAGCGGGTGAGGTAGTCCATCGCCATGACGATCCACTTATTTCCCGATGTTGACGTAAGAAAAGGTTGCAGCAAGTTCATCGCCATCTGCTGAAATGGTCCACAACGAGGCTCTTTCGGCTGTAGTAATCCCGCTCACCTTGTCGACTGTATCTTGCATCGCACACAGTCCCGGCATGCTTTGACACAACTGGTGACGTCGGCGGTTAGGTGCGGGATATAATAGGTTTCCTGTATCCTCGATAGCGTCCTGGAGAATCGGAGGTGCCCAGCTGTCGGATCGTTATGTAGGGCGCGCAGTACTTCTGAATGCACTGCTGATGGAGCAACAAGAAAGTAGTCTGACTAGCGAGTTCTTCTTCTTTTCGAGTAGGTCTTTTTGAAGCGAAAACGAAGACAATCCTCGCTGAAATGTCCAAGGAACAAGGTCGGTATTCCCTTCTAAATACTCTACGAGGCTTTCTAGCTCTTGGTCTGCTCACTGCTATTCGGCGAAGTCTTCCGCGCTTATTATTCCAAGGAAGGCATCGTTATCCTCCTCGTCTTGCGGCGGTAGGTCAATGGGCGCGCGAGATAGGCAGTCGTCATCAGAGTTTTTGTCCGGACTTGTAGATTACAGTGAGGTCATATTCTTACAATCTGAGGCTCAACCGCGCCAGGCGTCCTGAAGGGTCCTTTTAATTCGCTAGCCAAGACAACGCATGATGGCCGTTGACGACTTTAAACGGCCTGCCATATGCGCAAGGGCGGAATTTGTTATAGCCCAAATTATGGCGAGGCATTCCCTTTTCCGTCGTAGAATAATTTACTTGCACTTTCAAAAGTGACCGGCTAGCATAAGCTATCAGCCGTTCTTTCCTCTGGATTAGGACGGTACCGAGGCCTGGGCTAATGGCGTAAGTGTGCATTTCTGTATCGGCGCCCTCAACGATGTGCGCGAGAACTGGTCGTGATTGCATGCGCCGTTTGAGTTCTTAAAATGCGTCAACCTGCGGCGCTTCCAAGTTGAACTCGACATCATAGTTAGGTGTGCCAGCAACTCAGCGATGCGTGAAAAATCCTTGCCAAAGCGCCTGCAGAAGGCACACATGCCATAGAATCTACGCATTGCCTTCTCGTCGATGGGCTGCGTGAAGCCTGCGATGGCAGCTGTCTTCTGCCGGTAGGGGCTCACAGATTTTCTGCTGACGTGGTCCAGAACCAGAAGCTCATCTTGAGCGAAGCGAAACTTTTCTGGCTTCAAAGTGAGCCCTGATAACTTGATGGCCTCTAGTACAGCCGAAAGCTGCCGAAGGTGATCGTAGAAATTTCCGGTGAAGACGACAGCGTCATCTAAGTAAACAAGACAGGTTTTCCAATTAAATCGCAATAATGATAATGATGATAATAATCATAATAATCGCAATGTTTCAGATGGCGAGCTCAGTCCAAGCGACATGAGCTTGAACTCATAGAGGCAGTCTGGCGTGATGAAAGTGGCCTTTTCTATTTCTGTCTAGTCGACTTCTATTTTCCAATGGCCAGCCATGAAATGCATCGATGAGAAGTATGTAGCGTTACAGAGCCAATCCAATGTGTCGTCTATCCGTGGTACGGGGTATACCGCCTTCTTCATGATCTTGTTCATTCGACGATAATCGACGCAGAAACGCAGGCTTCCCTCCTGTTGCTCGAATGAGACTACAGGATATGCTCACGGGATTTTGAACAGCTGGATGTTGACGTTGCGCCGCATTTCCTCGACTTGATCCCGTAAGGCTTCATGTTCTCGCGTCAAAACTTGGTAAGGGCTCTGGCGGTGTGGTCGAGCGCTTTATTTTGTTATTTTGCGATGGTTTGCAACTGGTGTTGGTCGAATCCTCGATGACGACGAAAAGTACACATTGTATCCTCGGAGAAGGCTTCTGTGCTGTTTCTGCTCATTCACGGCGAGGCTTGGCCTTATCTCGACGTCTTGTTCGTAATATATGGCGATCGGCATAGATCCGGGAGAATCTGAGAGGACTAACACATTGATAGTGCCTATAATTTCCTCGATTCATGCAATCGTCGTGCCCTGGTTGACGGGCTTCAGCTCCTGGCTGAAGTTGGTCAGCATTGCTTTCACTTCTCCTCTATTCAGTCGAGCGGTCCCTCTTGCGATGCAATTTTCACTATCGAACAGTACATGTTGGTCAATTTCGTTTATGCCTTCTACGTTTGTGGGTGTTTTGGTGCCGACGCAAATTCCAATGCTTGAGTGAGGCTGGATGCTCACTCGATCTTCGAGCACACTCAATGCGTGGTGACTATGAGAGCTCTCCGGCAGTATCGATTGATCTTCCGAAAGTGTAATCGACTTCAACTTCAAGTTGATGATTGCGCCGTGTTGATTCACAAAGTCCATGCCGAGAACGTCATACCTATACTGTTTGGGGATGACGAAAACGGCAGGCTAAGTCCGGTCATGAACGGTAATTATTGCCATGCACATTCCTGTCGGCGTAATCAGGTGTCCTCCAGCGAACCGAATTTGAGCGCTTTCGCACCCAGTCTTAACTTTCTTTAACTGGGCGGCGATTGGTCCACTCATGACGGAGTAGTCGGCTCCTGTGTCCACTAAAGCGATGCCTGCGTGGCCGCCAAGAAGCTCGTCTAGGTCAATGGTTCCTTGTCTTGCGTTGCAGTTGGGTCTTGGCGTCGGATCATGGCTGCATCGTGTTGATTTGAAGCCGGAACGTCGCGTCGTCAGGTCGTCATTCGTTGGAGCATTCTTGACTTTCATGATTCGATGGAACGGCGTGGTCTGGTTGATATACCGTTGAAAAAGTTTTTTCGACGTCTTTGTCGGCAGCGGAGTATCTTCATCCGCTCGACAGGTAGCAATCGCACATCGATCGGTTGCTGCGGTTACATTTCCGGATAAGGGCTTGCAGAACGGCACTGGGCTGGGATAGTGTACGGTCGGCGTTGCGGGACAGGTAACGGACGGGTGACAGTGAACGGGATGGTCGCCCAGGGCTTCACTGAGTGATGGCGAGGTAGTAGGCAATGCCACGTGTGCGTACTCCTTGGTGCAGGCACGCAGCGTTGACGGCGAACACTCTCAGTCGGATGTCGCAGTATGGGCACCGGCGGTAGAGGTGGCCGTTTTCTCCGAAGTGACAGGAAATTGGACGGTGGTTCGGGACGCGCCAAAAATCAGTCTTCCTTAAAATTCATCGCGGGGCGACGGGGTGGTGTGCTGGTGGCGGTGGTGATGATCGACGGAACTGCTTGGTTCCCGGGACCTGCCACGGGCGCGGAGTGGCAATGTGACGGCTGGCTACGGCGGCGAGCAGCAAGCGATGAAGTTGGACTACGATGACTGAGGGCCTAGAAGTGATTGTAGGAGCTCCTCAATTACGACGTCGGTAAATGAAGCCACTTGATGTTGTGATGAAGACAACTTCTGAAGCTCCTTCCGCACCACAGATCTGATTGTCTCATCCAGGTTGTCAGTGGTCAGTGACTGAACTCCGACGTAGTTTGTTGAGTTCTTGCGGTGGTAGAATTCTCGGTTCCTCATTTCCAGTGCTTTCTCAATGTTGGTTGCCTCACTAAGAAACCCTTTGGCGGTCTTCGGTGGGCTTCATGTCATTCCTCCGAAAAGTTCTTCCTTCCCACCACACCTCTGTAGGCGGCTTTTTTCTCCTCGGACATTCCCGGGTCGGCTATCTGAAGCGGTAAAGAAATACAGTCAACTGGATAAAGAAGCGTTAGCCATCATTTTCGGTGTAAAGAAGTTCCACTTCTATCTTTATGGGCGCTCATTCTCCTTGGTCACAGACCATAAGCCTCTTCAAACAATATTGGGCACGAAAACCGGGATTCCCACCAACGCGGCTGCTCGTTTGGAACGCTGGGCCGTTACGTTGGCAGCCTACTCCTACAATTTTATCTTCAAGAAATCGAGCGAGAACGCGGAAGCCGATTTCTGCTCGCGTCTGCCGCTGCCAGATCTTGAAGGGGAAACCAAGGAAACAGAAGAAACATTTTATTAGTTGCGATTGGACTCGTTGCCTGTTTCTAGTCGAGATCTCGCGGCTGCCACATGTAAAGACCAAATTCTTTGTCAAGTGAAGGAATTCACAAATGTGGGATGGCCCGCGTCGATCAAGGATGAAAATTTGAAGCCTTTCTTTCGCAGATGCAACGAACTGACGGTACATCAGGGATGCGTCACGCTGGGCGCAAGAGTAGTCGTGCCGGCAAAGCTGCAAGGGTTCGTTCTGGACGAACCCCACGACAGCCGTCCCGGCATCGTGCGCAGCAAAGAACTAGCACGCAGCTACGTGTGGTGGCCAACCCTTGAGGCGGACCTCGAACTTCGTATCAGAAGCTGCGCTAGTTGTCAAGAGCAACGTAACGCTCCAATCAACGCAGCTCTTCACCCGTGGTCACGGCCGACTTCCCCGTGGCAGCGTGTTCACTTTGACTTTGTGGGAGCTTTTCAGAATACCATGCTTTTAGTGGTGGTCGACGCATATTCTAAATGGCCAGAGGTTTTCGAAATGAGATCGACAACTACAGAAAGCACGATTCGTTGTTTAACCGAGCTCTTCGCACGTTTTGGTTTCCTTGAAACAATTGTTTCTGTTAATGGACCTCAGTTTGTTTTGCAGGAGTTCAAGCACTTCGGGCAGGCAATGGGAGCGCGGCACGTCCTCACGGCTCCCTACCACCCCAGCTCCAATGGGTTGGCAGAGCGTTTCAGCCAGACCTTAAAAAATGCGCTGCGCAAAGACGGCACAGAAGGAACACTGGAGGTAAAGCTGCATAAATTTTTGCTGTGGTATCGCAACACGCCACATGCGACGACTCGCGAATCAGCAGCGGCATTGCTCCTAGGACGACGCTTATGCAGTCGGCTAGATGCCGTAAAGCCTTCCGTGGGGGAAAGAGTAGCACACAGACAGTGCACTCAGGCACTAGGTCGTCCGTGTCTCAAACGTCACTTCTTGGTAGGCGACAGCGTGTTAGCACGTAATTATTCTGGAAAACCAAAGTGGGCTCCCATTGTGATTGTTGCTCAAACAGGACCTGTCTCTTTCCAAGTACGTGCAACCACCCCGAGGGGCACCTTAACCTGGCGTCGTCACCAAGATCAGCTGCTACAGAGGCCTGCAAAGGACGTTACCCCTAGGCACAGAACAGCTGGCGAAGTTACGAACAGCGAGTTCCTGGTTTATCCTGAGACTGCCGGCGCACCAGTTCCTTCCAGTCCACAACCGCCCATGGTAATTCCGGTTGCGCGACAGGCAACACCAGCACCCGCCGAGGCAAGACGCTACCCCATGCGAATTGTCGCCCACCAGATAGATTCTAAGCTGGGCTCTGAATGACTGTGTGCTCCATTAAAAGGGGAGGTGGTGTTGAGTCGGCTGGCGCTCATCTTGATAAGAGCACTCTGCGAAGTGCGCATGCGCCAATAAGTGTTAAAAGCAGAGTGCCCCTTGCTAACGGCCCTGTTTCTTGCCGAGCCTCAACCCCCAAGCATGGGTTAATAAACGTCTATCACCCGGAACTTGTCCGATCCTTTCGGCACACCTGGCGCAAAACGTAACAGTTTTGGCACGTAAAGCCCCATAATTTAATTTTTAATGTTATACGTTCGGTTCAATTCGCGTCTTTCATTTTTATATTCATGGCTCAAGTTATGCGGGACACTTTATACGCCAGTTCGCATGTAATATATACGATTTGCTTGTTCACGTCACTTCATATAGAGGACGAGAATGCCTCATAGCCAGAAATGCAAGTGACATTCTGAATGTTCGCTTCGAAAATCACGAGGATAGGAATATAAGACAAGTTGTCTGAAATCTGAAATTCTAGATTTGAGGCCCGGGGAATTCTATTGCAATAGATAAGCAATCCTGATTTTCTTGTGGATGGGCAGCAGCGGCTGGGACATGGTGCTATGCGAAGCATTCATGTACTGGAGTCAACGTGTCCAGTACTTGCTCTGGACTACGTGCAGCCAGAATGTCCATGCTATTCACTAGTAGACACATGACAATCGCGAGTAAATAACATAGCAATCGCTGGCGAATCTTTCTCTCGCATGTGCTGAACTGCAGTGATATACAACTTCAAGTCGTGAGCCGTAACAATTATCAGGTGTGGTTCGCCGGCTGAAAATTATTTACCTCGAGGAATCGCTCATGTGTTTGGCACCCTATATACCCTCGTTTGCATCATATATACCTAAATGGTTTAACGGTGTGCCGGTGACGGGTATTATATTTTTCAGTTCAGATTCAGTACCGGTTAAGGCACGTTCAAAGAACTTCAGTTTGGGTTTGGGCTCAGTTCGGGATAGAATTGTGGTTCGGTTATGGTTTCGTGTTCAGGTTCGGTTTCGAGAACCTTACAAAGGCGCAAAAGCGTTGATGCGTTTCTGAATATGCACCGATTAAATACAACTGACTGGCTCGCGACTGACTGAAAAATGGAAGCGTCTTCGTCTGCGTAGATGCGTGATGTGAACATTCCCGCCATCCCTCTATAAACTTTTAGGTGGCTTATCATGTCGTAATGCAGGGAAGGCGACCACTCTGCTGAGCTCCTCTGTCTCAATGATTGGCTCCAACATCCTGTTTTCCAAATAACATTTTACACATTGCTCGCCGGTCGCTTATGAATGTATGCGGACGTAAGCATGTACGTCAAAGTTTATAAGAGTGTGACCTTAAACAGGCAAAAAATAACGTCACCCATTGTCTGTGTAGACCAACTGAATATACATGCGGAATTTTCAGTACGCCAAACTGCTGAGAACATTTGATGGATATATCGCCGTGAGGGTACAGCCTCGCGCATTGTTTATTTTCACATTAAAATGCGCAGAGCATGTGTATATAAATGGCAGTGCTGTTCGTTTTGCTATAAGTTCCCAACAGGTCAGGAAGGCAAATAAGTGGAATCTGCCTTACACATCGAGACTTCTTGTACTCCTTGAAACACACCACATTGGTTACAAGGTAAGAAACCTATGGCACTATGCTGCCAAACACAAACTTTGATCAAGCACAGCAGAAGCGTTCGTCCTTAAAGCAATGCTTACTCACTGGGAAGAGAGGTTCTCGTGGTTAGAAATTCTCGCAGCACCACTTGAGGCTATGTGCTATAATGACTGCTTTACAGAGGTGTAAAATTTGTAAAGAATGGGGTGTTTACTTCTTTCAAACTACAAACAACCTGGAATTGTGTGATGTATTAGGGGCATGCACTAGATGATTACAACTACCGCCAATTCAACGAAATAAGAGACCGCATTCAACACGATACGCACTAGTCTCTTTTCTGTGACCAAGCATGCGTTAATATTAATTAGGGATTACCAACATATTAATTCGTTAGAGTAGGCCCTTGTGATCTATTCTTTACTAATTTGAGTTCTCCGCGTAAAGAGTGTAAATTATTGTAAACATTTAAGCATGTGCATCGCTGCCAATCGCAGCGGCGCCGCTGCCGTTTTTATAGGCGCCCCGTCCCATCTGATGCCACTGATAATTTTGAGAATTTGATGGTGAACAAATGTTTTTCCGTAATAGTTGGAACGTTAGTTATTTTGTCTCTGTAGAAAGCGTACCAGGAAGAGGAAAATTTCAAGGACGCTTAGGCTTCACCTTTAAGAGTGGGACGTGATAGCAATCAGAGATCCCTGACTTCTTCTCACACTTCCCAGCTACTGTAGCTTATGTAACCATATTTCTGTTTTCCGGATGTGCTGGCGGAGAACGCTATGCTCGAAGGCGAGCTTTCCAATGTGGTATGGTATGAAGAAATTTATTTAGGTCCTGAGGGGTCAGTCTGGCACTCAGGCGGGCCGCTTCCACGTCTGTACAGAGAGAACCAGCCCCTCTGCCGTCACACGGGCCCTCTGGACAGCCCGAAGTTGGTCCGCCAGCACTTCACTGTGCAGCATCCGCTGCCATCACTGTTCACCTCGAGAACCATCACCGGCCAGCGCCAAGCAGCGCCAAAGCATTTGTTTCTATGTCGAGCGAAACCCCACACTTACTACAATACACTGAAATCCCACTGTCCGGATTAATTTTAATCTTGATGACAGGGTTAGGGTACGTTCGTGTCTGCAGAAGCCTCAATGTAACCGCCTGTGGCCTATTTAATTTACAATGTATCAGGGGGGATGCCCTGCGCCCTAAGTAATAGTGCTTGGTGATTTCGTTGTAGGTTAACAGTTGGTCCCTGTACTCAGGAGCGGGAGATCCAGCCCCTTCAGCAGTACACGGCACACTAATCATCATGCCTCCCTGTGCGCCACCTCGTTGAGGTTACGCGGGGCTCCCTCCACTGTCCCCATGTGCGCAGGGAACCAAGTAACTGTGTGCGAAGTGATATCTCTGCCCTGCAGCAGTCTATTAGCCGGTTCCGCAACAAGTCCTCTCGAGAAGGCTTTAATCGCACATGGCGAGTCACTAAACACCAAAACTCTTCTTGAATAAGTTAGTGATAGAGCAATTGCCACCTGTTCGGCAACCCCCAGAACTTTGGTATAAATGGAAGCACCATTTCCAACACTCCCTTTGCCATCTACCACCACCACCGAATAAGCATCTTTACCATGGTTCCATGCGGTGTAAACAAACGCAGACTGCTCCTCCTGATCATTTGCTTCTCGCAATAAAGCCCTAGATCTCGCGACCCGCCTCCTTAAATTGTTAACGGGGTGCACATTCCGCGAAAACGAACGAACCATGATATTTGCCCTAAGGTTCACGTTCAACTCGTGTAGGGGCGCCCTATCATGCGACACAGCCATGCAGGGCCCCAGAAAAAAGGAAAAGTGGGCAGAGATTGAGGAGCAGTTACATAGAGAACAAATAGGGTTGCATGCGGTTACAGAAACGCACCTTAGAGACTCAGAAGAGCCGCCAGTTATTGAGAATTATGTTTGGGAAGGGTGCAACAGAACTACGTCGGAAAGAAAGGGAGGGGGAGTCGGAATGCTCATCCATCAGGCAGCCAAATGAAGAAGAGTAAATTCACAATGTCATGAGCACCTTTGGTTATCAGGTACAATGACTGGGAAAGAAACTTGGCTGGGCGTTACGTATTTGTGGACCGGAAAAAATTGCACAGAGAAGAATAAAGAGTTAGTGGAGTGCATAAGCGCTGATATTAAGGGTTTTGGGAATGGTGCTCAAATTGTCCTATTAGGGGACATGAATGCCCACATACATGATTTAGATGGCTATACCGATAATAACGGGAAGTAAATGCTTGACCTTTGTGAGCAATATAACCTCGTTATCGTGAACACAGGGCCTAAGTGTGAAGGGGAGATCATGTGGGAAGTGGGAAACCGGCAATCAACCATTGATTACTCTCTGATGAGTGAACGAATTCACGATAAGCTGAGAGAAATTATTATTGCTGAGGAAGGGCATAGCAGCATAGGACGTGACCATAAACGCATTATTCTAAAAAGGGTGATATGTAGTTGGGAAACAGAGCAAGGAGAGCAAAATGGCCAGTCCAGATTTCAACGCTGAACAAATAGCAAATATAATCACTAGAGTTTAGGAAGAACTTAGCAAATGGCCAAGTAAAAAGTGGGAATATGGTGAGCTTTTAAGTGTAATAACGGCAGAAATACGGAAGGAGAAACAACATGTTTGTTGGAAAGGAAAAAAGAAACCGAAAAGCTGGTGGAACAAGGAGATACGAGAAGCGATCGCCAAACGACAGAAAGCATCTCGAGAGCGCAGGCAGGCAAAGAAGGCGCAGTTGCCGCAGGATGAAGCAACCAGTAAATGGGAAATATACCGACAGAAAAAGTTTATGTGTCAAATACTGGTGCGAGCAAAAATAAAAGGTGAAAGTGAACGTTGGTTGTCTGAAATACGTGAGAAAAAGAAGGCCGCACCTAGAATATTTTGGAACCACAGAAATTTATTAGGCAGGAAGTCCACAAGAATACAACAACATATCCTAGACGAAGATGAAAACAGACTGGAAGGAGAAGCGGCAAAAAATGCATCCGAAAAGGAACAGCCGAATCTTTCCGAGGTGATGACGAGGTTGTGTTTGAAAAAAAAAAGAGCATGAAAGAGGCCCAAGTGCAAAAGGAGCTGGTGATGACAAATTTAAACTGGAAGAAAGTGGAAGAGAAAATCCCTCAGCGCACAGCCACACGGCTAGACGAGGTTCCCGTTAGCCTGATAAATGAACTAGGACCAAAAAGTAAGGAAGCTCTGGTGAAAGCAGTGGAAAAAACTTTAAAATATACACGAATACCAGACAGTTGGCGACAAAGTACAATGAATTATATTTATGAATGTAAGGGGGAGAAAGGCAGAATTCACTCGTATAGACCGCTGACCATTACATAGGTAATATACAGGCTAGCAATGCAGGCAATCAAATTAAACCTTCAAGCATGGGCATAGAATAATGGTATTTTGGGAGAGCTTCAGTATGGCTTCAAAATAGGTAGGCTATTGGATGATAACTTATTTGTTCTTACTCTGTGTATTGAAATATCAAAAGCAGAAAGCAAACCGTTCTATGCGGCCTTTTTAGACATTACAGGAGCCCACGACAACGTAGACCGCAGAATTTTGTGGGATATTATGGAAGGGGAAGGATTAGGTGACGATTGTCTACAGCATTTTGAGAGAGATTTACCTAGAGAATACCGTTTGCGGTGAATGGGAAGGGATGAGGAGCGCGGAGAAAGTTCATAACAACAAGGGACTGAGGCAGGGGTGCCCTTTATCCCCGCTGCTGTTTATGATGTACATGGTGAGAATGGAAAGGGCGCTAGAAGGAAGTAATATCGGGTTTAATCTCTTATAGAAACAGGCGGGGACAGTAGTAGAGCAGCAAATCCCAGGTTTATTTTATGCGGACGACATTGTGTTACTACCTAATAAGCGAAGTGACTTGCAGCGTCTGGCTAATTTCCGTGGACAGGAAGGCAGCAATTTAGGTATGAAATTTAGTGTTAGAAAATCAAATGTTATGGTATTCACTGAGAACAGTGAACAGACTGTGGAGATACAGGGCCAAGAAATACCTCGGGTAACAGAATATAAATACCTTGGTATATCGATAAACGAAGGCAATATATGTATGGGAACACAGGAAAAAACCATAACAGTAAAGGAGAAGAGAAATGCAGCCATAATGAAGCACAGAGCGCTATGAGGATACAATAGGTACGAGGTCCTCCGAGGTATGTGGAACTGTGCAATGGTTCCAGGACTTCTTTTGGAAATGCAGTTGTTTGCTTTAAATCAGGGGTACAATCAGGACTCGACGGGAACCAAAGGTCAGTGGGCCGCCTCGCATTGGGCGCTCACAGGAAGACTACAAATGAAGCTGTGCCGAGTGGTATGGACTGAAGTAGTTTTGAAGTGAGGGAAGCTCACAGTAAAATTGAGTATGAAGAATGGCTGAGCAATATGGAAGAAAGCAAATGGGCTGGGAGGGTGTTCAGGTATCTGTACAGCGAAAACATTGATTCACAGTGGAGGAAAAGAACTAGGAAGCTTACCAGCAAGTATGCGGCCTGCATGGTGGGCAACACAGCAACAAGGAAGGTCAAGCGAAAAGTCAGAGAGGCTGAAATAATCTCGTGGTTGGTGGCAATGAAAGATAATGATAATAATAATAATACTTTATTGCGCCAAGTATTGAAAAAATGTACAAACATCCGGCCTGCCAAAGCCTCATTGGGCTTGAGTGGCAGAGCCCGACAGGCAGCGGAACCACGCAGATAAACACACAGGCATGAACGCACATGAAAAGTTACAGAACATCAAATTAGTATAGTGGCAAGAAAAATAATATTAAAAATAGACACGGAACCCAAGTTACATATAAAAAAACACAACAGAATAAAGAGCAAGGAAGGAAAATGAAATAGCATGAAAATACTCAGATAAGTGTAACAACTACTGCAGTAACTAGCGAATTCACAGGATTCATTTGATAAGTGGTGGAGCATGCGTGTACAACGTCGTACCCCCACTAAGTAGCGTATCGCAGCATCTTTTTTATTTTATATTTAGTTTTTGCACGGCGAACACTTGGAGGCAACCTATTGAAGTAAAAGCCCAGTTGAAAAACACAACAGGAAATTTTACCAGTCTGTTGTATTTTGGGACGTTGTTTCTGTAGTTCTGTTGTCTGTAGTTCTGTAGTTCTGTTGCCTGTAGTTCTGTTGCCTGTAGTTCTGTTGCCTGTAGTTCTGTTGTCTGTAGTGTGACGTCCTGTAGTAGAAAGTTCTGTAGTTCTTGATCAATATTTAATTTTAAAAATTGACAGAGACGTCCGTAAGATTATGTAAATTTGTTAGCACAAAAAAGAAAAACATAAAAGTAAAAAAAAAATTAAAAAAAAAACGTCTTTGCCTAGGATTCGAACATGCGACCTCTCGATTCCTAGCCCGGCATCTTACCACTGCACCACCCCTGACATGGTCTTCGAGTGTACGTTTTGGCCATGTGAATAGTACGACGTGCTGATGCGCTGATGTTTACATTTGCGTTTTGAGAGCCAAGATCCGCTATCACTCCACCGCGTCAAGTGCCGCATCTCTAGAAGAGCAAGAGTGTTCGTACCATCGACAAGTACATCGTGCAGTGCTAGAACATCGATTTTGATGTACGATATCCATATTAAATAAGAAATTCAGAAATAGACAACGTTGACTTTTAGGGTTATTACTGCTAGTTTCGACAGTTGTCTCTCGTTCTTTACACTTTTGAGCGCGCATATAATTCGTGTGTTCAATGCAAAATATCTACATAAACATTCGTGGATGAGAGTTCTTTCTGACAGCATACTGGCTTCTCACGGCAGCACTGTATCAGATTAATGAGACCCGAGCGAGACAGCTTTTCACGCAACTTTGTGGAACAACCGAAATCTTCTTTTCCGCTTCGCATAAGCTTGTGAAATATTCCTGGGAAATTAACTAATGTGTCAGTGTAACAGCACATGTAAGTCCACAGGCCTGTGTGCCACATCTTACCAAAAAAAAAAAATAACGGATACGCAGCCATTCCCGCAGATGGTATGATTTTGATCAGCGGCCGATTTAGAGGAGGCCGGTAGGGCGTTGCTGGTGCCGCGTCGTCACGGCACAATTATAACTATTCGCCACGTCGACTTTAATACCGGTGTCGGTGCCATCGGTGTCAGCATTGCCGGCTTCAGAGAAGTGCGATTGAATACCGCGCAGGAGAAAAGTACAGTGTACACTACCGATGCAAAAACATACAATTTTAAAGGACCGTGACGGGAAGCGCTTCTGTTGCGACTTCGGAACTCTTGGCCGTCGCGACCGAATGTTTCTGCTGCGACGTCAGAATTGGTGTCGTAACGTCGGAGTCGCTGTCAGGATATAAAGCTGTTGTTCCGACTTCAGAACTCTTGTTGTCGCGACAGAATGCTTCTGTTGCGAAATCAGAATTTCTGTCGTAACGTCAGAAATGTCTCCCAATTAAGAAATGTCAACAACTTCTGTCGTACAACAGAATTTCTGTAGTTGCGACAGGAATTCATTTTGTCTTTTTCAACCGGGCACTACAGAAGCTTGTCGCATCACACAATTTCAGTGCACTTCTGTTGTCATCATTGGGTATATGTTGCGGCGATAGGTTTCAGGTTGTGGAACAGTTCTCTGTAGTACAACAGAAGTTTGTCCATTACTTCAGGAACACTTCTGTTATGACAACTGGGGGCCTGTTGCAATGATAGGTTTCTGTCGTACAACAACATTTTTCTGTAGTACAACAGAAGTTGGTCGCATTACATCAGGAACACTTCTGTTGTGACAATTGGGGGCCTGTTGCCACAATAGGTTTCTGTAGTATTTCAACAGCTCTCTGTAGCACTACAGAAGTTTTTCGGGTTACTTCAGGAGTATTTCTGTTGGGACAACAGGGTGCCTGTAGTGATGACAATTTTTTCTGTAGTACTACAAAAATCTGTTGTAGAGCTTCAGCTTTCTGTTGTAACAACAGACATACGACAGACTGTACTTCTGTAGTAGCAACAACAAATGTCTGTTGTACATCAGAAAAGTCTGTCGCTCCATCAGGAATCTGTAGTTACTACAGAAAAATCCTGTTGTACAACAGAAATTTCTGTAGTACTACAAAAATCTGTTGTAGAGCTTCAGCTTTCTGTTGTAACAACAGACATACGACAGACTGTACTTCTGTAGTAGCAACAACAAATGTCTGTTGTACATCAGAAAAGTCTGTCGCTCCATCAGGAATCTGTAGTTACTACAGAAAAATCCTGTTGTACAACAGAAATTTCTGTAGTTGCGACAGGAATTCCTGTTGTCTTTTTCAACTGGGAGGGAACGTAAAAATCTCTTACTGGCTTTCCATATCTTGTAAACCGTCGGAGAATACAAAAAGCTTCCTTCGGTCGAAGAGACCGTGTGGGAACATACGGAATTTTATAGTCACTAAACCAAAAATGTTTCAGGACAATAGTTTCCACCAAAAGGCGATCAAAATCAGGTAGCGAAAATACCTTAAAAACATCAGAATTGGGGCGCAGGCCTAAATCATAGCCAATATTTTTTAACAGAGATCTTAGGAGAGAATTGATCCTGTTCTTCCAACGAACTGCACAGTGACCATAGATCGTTATGCCATAACGCAGTACGCTATAACCGAGAGCGTTTACAATAGCTTTGCGTATTGAAAGTGGCATATAGTATCTGATGTTATACAGCACACAGGAGACGGTTCGGAGCTTTTTACAAATGTGGGATAAGTAGTCATTCCAAGAAAGAGCACTGTCAAAGTATATTCCTAGGTATTTCACAGTAGTTTTATAGCTCAGGGGTAGACATTGACATTGAGAACAATTAGATCCGTGCAAGAGCAGCTGTTGGTTCAAATCTACTTTCTTCATCGGGCTGTGAAAACATATAAGTTGGGTCTTAGAGCTGTTTACTTTGATTAGGTTGCGTGAGAACCAGTCCATAGCAATAGTTGCTGCAGCTTGAAGAGAAGAAAGGGAGTCAGAGTAGTTCGGCGACTGGGATACGAGGACAGTATCGTCAGCGTACTCATACAGGCTTGCAGGCACGGCGTTTGAAAGGTCGTTCACGTAGACGTTAAATAACAGCGGACTAATTATGGAACCTTGAGGAACGCCAGCTTTTATTAGCAAAGAAGCACTCTTTGCCCGCCCAATCGAGACGTACTGCGTTCTTTGCTGCAAAAAATTTTTCAAAAGCGAAAGAAACACTCCACGAAAGCCTAACCTGGATAGTTTACACAATAACAGAGTGTGACAAACGCTGTCAAAAGCCTTGCTGACATCCAGAAACAGTGCACACACCACTTGGTTACATTCAAAAGAACGATTTAACATGTCAGAAAAGTCCTCCAAGAGCACTTCCGTCCCTTTACCTTGTACAAAGCCATACTGACGCGGTGACAGGGTTTTGTGCTTATCTAAGAAACTTGTCATTGTAAACAGCAGATGTTTTTCTAATATTTGAGTCAAACAGGGCAAGACTGAAATAGGACGATAATTTTCATATCTATTATGTGCACCACCTTTGTGAATTGGGGTAATAATTGCCGCTTTCATGTTCGGCGGGATCATGCCACTTTAGATAATGCTGTTGAACAGCGACAGCAACATTCCTTTAAGTATGTCGAACAAGGTTCGCAGATCATCAATTGAAATGCCATCTATTCCCATAGATCTATTTCGCTTAAGACCGAAAATAATTGAACGTAAATCATCCTCACTTAGCAAAGGTAGTTGTGCGGATTCGACAGCGCTGTGCTTACGAGTACAAAATACGGGATGCTGTTGCGCACTACCCGAGACTTGCGAGAAAAACTTGTTGAATTCATTAGCTATGTTTTCTTTTTCAGTGCCAAAATACGACACGAAATCTTTTCCATCATTGCCACGCCTTTTGACACCTCTTAGATTATTAACCAAAGACCATGTTTTTCTAGTATCTGAGCCTGCCTTTTTAAACTTGTTACGGAAATGTACTCGTTTTGCCTGACGAATCATTGCGTTCACCTTATTTCTCGCAACCTTAAATTTTGACCGTAGCAGGATAGAAGCAGGTGCCCTTTTCGACTGGGCCCAGAGCAAATCCTTTTCTTTTATAGCTGATTGTATTTTGGAGGTCATCCACAAGTTTTCTTTATTGCGCTGCCTGATTTCAACCACGCGAGTAGCCGCTTTCTTAAACTCTTGTACTATTTCAACAAGTTTATCATAAATGTCTATCGGGGACACATTTTCCAAGAACACTTCCCAATCGTATTCCGATGCCAGTCTGTAGAAGATTTTGAGATCACAGATGGATATTTCCCTTTTGCCGCGAACCGCTGTTGGAGGGTTCGATTTCCGGGCTAAAGAGCAACAAACAAAGTAATGGTCTGATAGTTTTGCTTCGACGATAGCAGACTGTATGGCGAAATTCGGAGCTCTTATATTTATATGGTCGATGCAAGAGACTACCAGTTGCCCTGCCAGAAATTCTTCTCGCGTTGCTTTCTGGATAGTTGGTTGCAGTCCCCATTTTGATAACAGATCAAGGTAATCTGCGACCAGAGCCATAGAAGGGCGAAAGGTATCTATGTTAATATTGCCTATTACACAGATATAGTTTTCATGCGCGTGAGCTGATAGGGCGGTGTCAAGTTCGGCCAAAAAGAGCCTGCCATTAAAACAGGGGGGTCGGTATACTGCAAAGACTATCAAAGAGACAGCTGGCGTGCTCATACGCAAAGCTACAACTTCTGCTTGCTGGAAGCCAAAATTTAGCTCTGTAATAGTCCAACTGTCTCTCACAAAAACTGCGACGCCGCCCCCTTTTTTTACAGGTCGTGTGCATGAAATTGCTTGGTAACCCGGTATCGCATACTGGTTAAAAATATCAGCTGAAATGTTCATTTCTGTCAGTACAAATACGTCAAATGTAGAACGAAAAGGTGAAGTTACGGCCATGAATTCATCCCAGTGCTTTCGGATACTACGGATATTAACGTGCGTTGCGCGAAATGCAAGTTGCGCGTCACTTGTGAAATATTTTGTAGCTTCAGAAAAAGTTGCACACGTAAGGAATTCGAGATTGCTCATGCTTAGCAGATCTTATCTAGGTCAGACAATTTCTCAATGCGGATGACAGACTTCACTTCTTCCGATTTCTTGGCCAGAACTCTGCCGTTACGTGTCCACACAAATTTGTACTGGTTTTCTTTTCCCTTGGACCTCGTCAATCGGAAAAGCTCCTTGTTTGTCCTTGTCAAATTTTCATTGAAATACAACCGAGGATGAGACTCATCAGTAGGCAAATTGCGAACTACTCAAGGGGAAAAAACGAAATCAGGAAAGAAACCATTTATGATAACTGGAAATGAAACTTCCTACAGTTCGATGCGAGATCAGGATGTCATAGGTGGCGCACTTATAAAAATACAAATAAGAATGAAGAAGAAACATGTACTTTTTAGGTTGTGGGCAGTAAATGTAGCAACCGGCAACATCTCCCGCTGCGACATCGTGTCGCCCTGCAAGGCAACGTGTGAGCGGTGTGGCTGCAGCACGTGGCACTGTCGGTTTACAATCGGCGACAGCATCTAAACCTAGAAGCGTACGGTGAGGGGCTAGTTGGTATGACATTATGAGAACAAAGAAAAACTGCGCAAAAAAAGGACAAGACAGAGAAAGAACTACACGACACAGGCGCAGACTAATAACTGGTTTAATGCTCCAACGCCTCTTTCCTACCAACAAGAGAACGCATGCGCACCGACCACAAAGACCAATGCCGCTATCATGTAGTCGAGCCTAGAAACGCCAACTCCTAGCGGTACAAATGTATGGAAGCCTCACTAACACATTTATCTGGCCCTAATCTCGCGATTTCTAAAGCTTCGATTACTTCCCGCTCTTTCTTATCCCTTGCGCGTCCGACAATCTTAGTCCTGCCGAAAAGTGAGGTACAAACTTTGCCGTCATGCCTGCAGGTCTTGCAATGCTTAGGAAGATGCTGCCCTCTAGAATCATCTAGGGAATTGGCATGTTCTAATAACCTAATATTAATGCAGCGGCCTGTTTGTCCAACGTACAACGTTGCCACAACTCAGCGGATATCTCATTGATGACATTCGCACTACAGGGCACAAACTTGTTCCTGTGGTTAGTGCTGCACTCGATTTTCTTTTTCCTATCAGGTCTAACTAAATTGCACAGACTGGACAGATTACAAGGTGCCGAAAAGAGAACCTGTATGCCGAATTTCCATTCTTATGCCGGGTTTCTAGGCTCGACTACATCATAGCGGCATTGGTCTTTGTGGTTGGTGCGCATGAGTTCTGTTGTTGGTAGGAAAGAGGCGTTGGAGCATTAAAACACTTGATAGTCTGCGCCTGTGTCGTGTGGTTCTTTCTCTGTCTTGTCCTTTTTTTGCGCAGTTTTTCTTTGTTCTCATAATAGCATCTACACGTTTGCGGCCGTCACTCCTCGCTTGAGGATTGCTACCAGAAAAAATTCAGGGCCCTTTCACTATGTGAAGATGGAAGATCAGCCAAAGTGTGTTGCTCAATAGCTATGTCAAGTTCAATATTGTGGTTGTGCTATATTGGTTGAATGAAGCCACAAACACACAAGTTCATTATTTATTTCGCCTTTTTCATACTTTCTTAATTTTCATCTTTTTATTTTGCTTTCTTTATCCCTCTTTACCTTTTCCGCTTTTTTTACTTTTCGTATTTTTTTTTTTGCTTTCTACATATAAACTGACCTTTGCACACGCATAGTCATAGACTAGCGCTTGGGTAACAGCGTTCATCGCCCCAGCACCTTGTTTTTGTGAACACCATAAGTTCGTAGTTAGTTTCGTCTTGTCTTTTAATTTTTTCACTTTTCTTTTCCTTTTTCATTTTCTGAGTTTTCCTTCCTTTACTTTCTGATTTCATTAGGTTTTATTTTTTCACTTTATACATATACACTGGTGCTTCTGCATTTATCGAGCCCACTGGGGTACGTGCCATTGAGATTGGACTCTATCTGCGCTATCACCCAGATCGACCTACATGGTCATTCGTTTTCGTCAACATCTTGGACACATTTTTTGCCAGATCCTAGCCTTTGACAGCTTTGCTGTAAAACAACTCTTCCTAAACTCTTTCCCTATTAGAAATGCGGGTAAGCCAAGCTTGCGCTGCGTGTGCGGGATGTTCGTCACGGTTAGGTAACCTGTAAGTAACGGTGCCGGATAGCTTCGAGCTCCCACTCCCTCAGCTCGGTATATTCCTTTCATTGCTGTCAGATTGTCTGTGCTGGGGCGGCTCTAACGGCTGGATCGGTGCGCTGACAGTGGGCCATTTCAAGGATGACTTTTTGCCGCCGCTCGTCGAAGGCTGCCTTTTCCTCGCCGGAACGCACAATGCATGGCCGTCCTATCCGTTTTCCGAGAGTGAACTGCACCGAAACGAAACAGGCACATCGCGCGCGAAACCCTTTCTTTCCCTTTCCCTGTCTGGCGGAGGCGACACGGCTCTGACTGGTTGCGAACCTGGCGTGAGAGTGCGCCTATACAGCTGCTATCCTTGCTAATGACTCACGCTCCGGCGCCTGCGCAGCTGCCAACTGATCAAAGAGCTCTTTCGCGCAGCTGTCATGCTCTGGAAGCACCGTGCGCTTTTTGCGTGACCATCACATTGCCAGCAACACTTGTGAGTCAAAACAAGCTTCGCTTCAGAAAATTCGTGGGGCCGAAGCATTCATATCGGGCCGGATCATCAGAGAAGCAGTTGAGGCTGCATACATGGGCTGCTTGCTTTATCAAATCATACACTTTTAATTCGGCTCCATACTACGCCGACACAAGCGCCGCCACAGTCACCGCACCCGCCGTGCATCTGCTGCAGACGCGCCGGCACCTCCGACGCGCGTGATGTTATGACCACAAGACCGCCGCAACCTGCACAGGCGTCGTCGCCACACTCTTGGCCCTCTTATTATTAGTCAAACAGGATTTAAAACAAATAAAGCGGGGAATTCCAACCTACTAGACTAAGTGCAGTTTCTTATATGTACATGGTGTTTCTCTTACAACGTAAAGTTTATGTGGTACTATTTGGACCCAAGATGGAAAGAATTTTTTGGAAGTTGGAGGAGTTCTTGAAGCCTACTTCACCTCCGCCAGGGGTCGCTGCGGCAATGCACTAAATTCGGGATCGGCAGACATATTGCTGTCGCCAATACAGACAGAAACAGGGTAGAGTACACTTCTGGCAACGCATACCCGGCATTGCACTCACTCCGCGATCAGCGCACATACTCCTGTCACCTATTGGCCTCGAGCTCCACCACTCGAAAAGCTGGCGCCACCGTCGGCGTGACGTGCTAGGAGGGATCACGTGGACATAGCGGCCGCGTCGGCTGCTTCGGGCGCGCCGAAGCAAGCTGAAAACGAGTTTAAATTCCCGCGTGCTCTGCGGTCCTCATGTAGAGGCGAAATTTTCCCGCTTCGAGTGTCTCCTTTACAACGCTTGAAAGCACTAAAATAAGTAGTGGCTGCCTTTAAAGGCGTGCAACATGGTAGGCTACTGCTCGGTGCCGCAGGGCCGGACGCACGTAACGGAGGCCGGTGTCAGCCTTATTCACACGTAGCCGCAGGACAAGAAGCTGTGTGAAGCTGGGCTCGCGAAACATAAAATCGCCAAACAGTCATAAGCTACAACAGACGCGAGGACGATTTCTGCTACGGCGCCCGGTCTGCGATGTTCGGAAAACGCGCACATAGACGCTCGCCCGAGTCCGCTGCCCGACTAATGTCATGACAGTTTGGTCTATGAACTTGTCGATGCTATAGATACTGGCAAGTTCAGAGGAGTGGAAAGGCAGCGGTAAGAAGCACATTTAAAAAAAGCATGGCATATGGTCATGTTTGTGTTATGAATTAATGCACTGGATTACAAAAAAGGAGCAGCGGGAAATGGCACGCTGAGAACAACGATAAACATACAGTGCGACGCAACTCGAGAAATAGTATTGAAAGGTCAAAGAATTTAGAAGAAAAAAAAGATTGAATCCTCGCGATGGCACGTCACAGTCCCCGTAGGCGTCGAAGTCTCTACAATGAAATTATTTTTGAACAGCTCTGATAGCGCCCACGCAACAATGATTGCTTGTATACTGTCAAATGCTCATATTCTGCGCCCTAAAGCTCATGGCACGGTGCGAAAACGCGCGCGCGGAGAAAGCGACACAGTGCGCGGACAAGCATGCAGACGCGCAGTCGGTCGCTGCGAATCGGCGCGATCGCTGCATTAAGGCTTCGTTCTATTACACTCCATTTAGTTATACAAACACTATAAGAACATATTTCACATAGTTTGCTCCCAGCGTTTACCTACCTTTCACGCAAGAAGCGGGTTCGGGAGACTCCATCGCGGCGACCGCGCGCAGTGGCGTTCACTGTACGTATTCAGTAAAGAGATAGCGTCTGTAAACGATTGTGTGCTTTCAGTTTGCCCAAGATTATTATTTAGACAGTAAGAAACTTCTCTCGTTTCGAAAGTACTTACAGAAATGTCTGGGAGAGCTCGCGCATGGTGTTTTCAGTGAGCGCTGACAGCAAAACCTATGAGGAGCGCGCCACGTGATCCCTCATACTACGCCAGCGAGGCGCTTCCGATTGATGGCGACTCCGTAACTCCTCGCCGCCAATATGGACTTGGGGGACGCATACAGGGGCTAGAGGTAAAGAGATTCGCCGTAATAGAGAGCTTTAGCGCGTCCTGTATCCAAGCAAACGCAAGTGTATTGGGCCTGGGCGTTTTACCGGAGGAACGGAGGCACAAACGGGAACGGCCTGGACGGTAAAGCCGCCTGGTGGCACATAGCTCAACCAGACAAACACAGAGCTAGTATAGCCGTAACTAAGTGTATTCTAATTTGCTGCTGGTGTATATTTTCGGCAGTGCTTGAATGTTTTGAAATGCTTGAAATGTTTTACACTTCGTTACAGCAATAGCAGTGCTTTTGGTTCGTTAAGCTCTGCGCCACCAGGTGGCTGCACCGAGCAGGCAGCACAGGTTTCCGCTAAGCCCATGCATTATAGTGGTAGTAGTATCGAGGAACTTGACGCATCCGCCCATCCGTCAAAAAGCCCAGCTCTCCTTCAGTCGCCGGAATAGCGGACACTCTCGGCGTTACGACAAAACCCTCCTAACACACGCTGCTATGGTAGCTCTTGCGGGGCATCGACCGCCAGGCGGCTAGCCAAGAGGTAGGTGAAGCTTCGCGCTCTGGTTCCAAGACAAGCGGAAATAGACGAAACTGCTTCACATCAGGAAGCAGAGACGCGTGAAGGTGGAGCTTAGTCCCGATAACTCGGCGAACGAGTTCAGGTTAAAAAAAAAACATATTAAAGAAGGTGACTCGTAATCGTCTGTAGCTTTAGAAGAGAATATTACAAGACACTTCAGCTAAACTGTCAGGGCAACGTTTTATTGCAGCTGCACCCTACGCACCTACAAAATTGTGAAAAGCGTTACAGCTACCCTTTAAGTTGAAAGGCATTTTAGGCTGACTAACCCTTACCTAATGTCATTTTTTCGTGTGGTCGCCGCGTCGCCGGGCACAGTGTGATCGTGTGATCGCCGCGTCGCCGGGCACACTAGTTATAGTAAAACTAAGGTGAAGGAAAACCACAAGCGTTTGGAAATTTTCAAGGAACATTTTTAGAGGCACCGACGATTAGGATACTCCCTAATGGGACAATTGAGCGCAGCAGCACATACGTTTTCATTTCACGAAATCTTGGCTGGCGCGGACAATCTACAGCCGAACGTTGCAAACGGAGTGAAGTGTGCCGCGACGGCCTCGCTTATCTGGATATCCGCGAGAGCTAGTGCATGGGTTATGAATGCGCGCGATGCACAACAGCCGCCACCGACAACTGTGCCTGGCGACGCGGTCTACTCTGGCGCAATATGATGCGCTATTCTGGACATTCCGCAATTTTCTTCGATGCGTGGGCAAAACGCAACGCAAATAAAATGGGGCTGATGGCCCCATTTTCCTTTCGTAACTTGACGCCAGCTTGACGTTTCGCCTAAGAAACTGAAATGAAGGCATCGATCGTAAGGTTTTTGGTAAAGCAAAGCAGTTTTCCTCCGCATTAAAAACAAAGCAGTTAGCTCATAGCGCATGATTACTCCGTCGAAAGGACTTCTCGCTTCTATCGTCTGCTGCGTATCAGCCGCCATCTACTTCATTAGCTAGGATGCGTGTACCCGGCAACGGAATGAGTCATCTTAGGTTGGCGCCAACGCGCTTGTTTTCTGCCTTGAGACAACATATGCTACCAACCAGTGGTGGTGAACGCACGCTCTAGGCCACGTTATCGCTATCTCGCGAAACACAAGAGACTCAACAGGACTCGGGTGGATGATAAAGGCCGAATATGCCCGATAGCGTTGCGCGCGCCAGAGATATCCGCTAGCGCGACGCAAGCGCTAGCGCTGCCATCTCTTGTTGACTTCGCTGATTACTCGCACCGCGGGAGGAAACTTCAAGGCGCCAACTTGCGTACATTCCTTTTTATAAATTAAAAAGACGCCGTTGTCATCAATTTTGATTGTGTGAAAAGGCATTAATCTTGATTACAATAGAAACGCAGCAGCGAAAAGTGAACAACGTTGCAGTAAGTTTGCTATATTCAACCAACATTATTTCATATAAACACGTTCTTTTAAAAAATGGTTGCCCAAAACACAAATGCCAACACCACCCGAGAGCGATGAAGATACTGTGAGCACGCGTTATGAACAAAAGATTTTCATTTCATTGGCTATCTTGGATCGCCACCACATATTCGCGAAATCGCAGGTGCATTGCACTGGCTTCTGGACGCTACCCCTCTCTTTCTCTTTGAAGCGCTAACGTCGCAACATAGCTGATAAGGACGAAAAAAACATATTTGTAGATAAAATTTGCAGCCCCACGTCACGTTACATCTTGAAGAAAACGCAAAATTGCATTTTCCAAAACTTCCGCTTGCTGGCAAAAATTTCAAGTCACGTGACCTCTCGACAGCCAACCACGGAGTAAACATGGCGGACAATGGCGGCCGTGAAGCCACCATGGGTGCCAAGAATCCTAGGGCCACGGCACCGATACCAGCATGCGTAACTCACGCACGCTACTTTTGCAGACCACTGTCGTATTCGGCATCTGCTCTTGGGCCCTGGTTTCCTGGCGGCGAGGCCCGGCGGAAGAAATGCAGCTTACCCACCCCGTTGCTCGTTTGGCCGAATCTGGATGCCTCTGGTAGCTCCATCTGGCAACAACGCTCGGCAATGGCTATCACCCGCTCAACCAGCGCCGCTTATAAACGCCCGCCGGAGTCTGTATCCCTTGGGCACGGCAGCGATACCAGCATGCACTACTCACGCACGCTACTTTTGCAGGTTAGTTACCTTAAAGGGAAGCTGAGGAGTCCATCGAATTCAATAAGACGCTCATATACGGATGCGGTAACCTTATAAACTATGCAGGTAAAATTTGGGGGTTTTTTCAATTAGGAGCGACGTAATCGCCGGTTGAAATTGCGCTGTAGCTCCGCCTCCCGTCGAACGCCGCGCGCTGCTGCTGACGCTGACGATGCAAGCCGAGACCGGAAACCGCGGTGTTTTGACGTCAACTCTAGTGTTTCGTTCCTTCGCAGCGTCCGCGAACGTACCTGACCGCGCTTGTTTCTGCGTGCGTGCAATCGTAATCTGCTTCGATCGACCCTGCATTCCTTTGTTGGTGCGTCTGCGTGTATGTAGAGTGGTAACGTGAGTGGTAATCAACGTGAGTGGTAGTCAACGTTGTAGTCAGCAGATGAAGGTCACTACACGTACTGCATAAACCGGGAAGCTTTTCACGCGTTTAAACCATTTTTGTAGATTGCCGACAGCTTTGGACAGCGCGCAAATGCCGACGATCGCATCCCCGCTTACGTTCCACGAGAAGGCATGCAGGAACACAACACCACAGTTTTTTCACCGGAAACGAGCTCACTAGATCGACGAAAGATCGGCGAGATCACTAGATCGCTTTGCAAAAAGCATACTCACCAAAGAGCATTTATAACACGAGGAGATCCCAATACTTTGCTTTCATTCGCGTCAAAGCACTGCTCGCACCAGCATCGTTTGCTTCTTCGAGAGGCCGGCTCTTCGCAATCGGCTCGTACACGTAGGGAGTAACGCCGAACTCCTCAGAAAAACGCAGTCTCTCTCAATTTTCCGATACGGTCTCAGAAAAACAGCACCAAACTACCTGGCACGCCCTTCATGTGTAGCGGCAGCGGTCAGTTACTAGAGTTGACATCTAGTAACAAATCACAGGTGGAAACAAGACGCGCGAGCTGGGCGGGTCCGCTGCTGCACTTTTCCTCGAAATAAAATATATTTGCGCTTTGTTTCGCTCAATTTCGATACGATATTCGAATTCCCAGGGTTGAAAACCATTATGTACAGACGTTCACTCATTTTTTCTGGAAAACCTTTCAGCTTCCCTTTAAGTATGCGTCTTGTCTTAGAAGTGTCGATAGATGCCTTGTAGCGGTGTCGTGCCCAATGGAGCCGCTCGAGGGTGCTAGGCGGGCCTTGTCTGTCATTTCACGATTGTGTTCTGCCTTGGCGAATATGCTTTTGTAACTCGCCAGTGGCGTTGACTCGAACCCGGGACCCGGCTTTGATACTTTGGGAAAAACTCTTGCATCTGTGTTGGAAAGCGTTCGAAAACTAGACAGTGGGCAGGAGACGATATTAAGAGAAATGCGAGGCGTAAAGGACAAACAGGATGTCACTGATAGACAAATTAAGCTTATTAAAGAGGAACAAAAATCAACTGCTGGGGAGGTCACAAGCCTCAAAGACGAACAAGCAGCAGTATCTGCTAAAGTCGCTGTCATGGCCAGCAAACTTGCAACCCTTGAAAGCACTCTTTCTTCACTCAATATGGCCGAGATAAGCAACGTTGACAGTCCACTGCACAGCATCAGCGAGCAACTGCAAACTATTGTCACAAGACGCGACGACACAGAAAATAGAATGCGTTGGTGTAACCTTCTATTTTTTGGACTTGATGACGAGTATAAGGAAGACTGGGCGGCTTCAGAATCGAAAATAATTAAGCTTTGTTCTGATAAAGTTGGCGTACAAACAACCAGTAGACAGTTTTAACGTGTAGACAGGTTGGGTAAGTTCGCCGAGGACAAACGCAGACCAATAATAACAAAGCTAAGCTTCTTTAAAGATAAACAGGTCATCCTAGCCTCTGCGCACAAACCTAAGGGATGTGCATTCCCGATTCGAGAAGACTTTTCGCCATCGACGCGGCTTGCTAGGAGGAAGTTGGTTGGATTTGCCAAAAAGCAAAAAAAAAGCATTCAAGCTGTCAATAGAACAAGCTACGTATTGACAATAATACTTACATGTATGATCACGCAACTGCCAAGGTCATTTCATCTCAAAGATAGCCGGAAAACGGTACTTGTAGAGACGTACCACAAATAATTCAATAAATTTCATCAGTACAGTCCATATCCTTATCTTTCACTAACATTCGAAGCCTACTCCCAAAGCGCTATCTGGTGTGTTCTTTTATCGAATACAGTCATTTATACATTATCGTTTTGACAGAGACTTGGCTACGACCCGAAATAACCAACAACGAAATTTTTCATGACTGCCCTGTGTACAACGTATATAGGCATAACCGCACCGAAAAAAGAGGAAGTGGCGCCTTAGTAGCTGTTAAACGAAATTTTCCATCGCATATTATAGACACGTACTCAGCCGTTGAAATTATCTGGGTTGCATGATCATCCTTATGTGTCAAATTATTCATTGGTTCTTGTTATCGTCCTCCTGATTATGACCAATTGTTTGTAGAAGAATTACGTTACAGTATTGACAATGCAACAAAACAATATTCTGCTGAGAATATCTACATATTCGGTGACTTTAACTTTCCGAACATTGATTGGCCGCCGCTATCATCCCCTTGTCACAAGTCGGTTGAATTCATTAACTTAACCTTAGATTTCAACTTATTTCAAGTTGTCAGAGAGCCTTGTCGAGGAACTAATGTTCTAGACCTAATTTTCACTAACGCTCCTGAAACAGTTGATACAATTTCTTGTCTAGATGGATTTAGTGACCATAAACTGGTTCAGTTACAAATTACCGTGCCTTTAAAATTTATGGGAGTCACGGTTAAACAGATTCGCGAATATAATAAGGCTAACTATGCTATAATGAATACTGACCTGGATGCGTTCTTTAATGAAACCTTCTTGCCGTCCTTCCAAAATCGTAACGTTGATGATAACTGGGTACTCTTTAAAAACACCATTTCCGCTTTAATTGTCAGGTACGTTCCTCTAGTCACAATAACGAATGATAAATCTAAGCCTTGATTTAATAAGTATATTCGTACTCTACGTAACAGAAAAACACACTTATACAAACGTGCTAAGAAATCGCGCGATTGTAATTTATGCGCTGAATATAAAAAGTCTTTAAAAAAGTACTGCGCTGAAGTAACCTCTGCTAAAGACAAGTGCTACTTCCGCGACCTACCTTCATTACTTACTTCTAATCCTAAATAGTTTTGGCGAATCATTGCTCCAGACAGCCCTATCAATCACATATCGCTACAAGAAGATGACCAAATCGAGCTGTCAGTTCAAGAGAGCGCATATGAATTCAATAGGTTCTTTTCATCTGTGTTTACTGTTGAACATCATTTCAATATGCCCATTATTCCTGATCATGAATTTGGATACACGGAGCCCATTGCCATCACAATTCAAGGAATCGCATGCCTCATTACTAACCTTAAGGTATCTTCCTGTGCTGGTCCCGATAGCATATGTTCTAAAATCTCGAAGAATACATTGTCTATCTCCAGCAAAATATTATATCACATTTTTTCACAATGTTTATCAACAGGCCATCTTCCACTTCATTGGAAAGTTGGAAAAGTAATTCCAGTGTTTAAAAGTGGTAACAGAAATATGGCGCAGAACTACCGCCCTATCTCGCTCACTTGCATATGTTGCAAAATGCTTGAACATATTATTGCGTCGAATATTTATAACCGCCTCGAGTTTAATAACTTCTTTTTTAATAAGCAGCATGGGTTCCGAAAATCTTTTTCGTGTGATACGCAGTCACAAGAGTTCCCCACTAACTTGCACTTTAACATGGATAATACCCTCCAAACTGATTGCATCTTTCTTGACTACTCAAAAGCATTTGATCGCGTTGCTCACTGCCGCCTCATCGCTAAGCTATCTGATCTTAGACTCGACTCCATAACGCTACCTTGGCTTCCTAGCTTTCTATCTTTTCGCAAGCAGTTCACAGTCGTCAATTATTTTGCTTCTTTTTCTGATGTCACATCCGGTGTTCCGCAGGGCAGCGTGCTAGGCCCTTTGCTTTCTTTAATTTATGTTAATGGCCTACCTTCTAACATTTCCTCTTGCTTGCGACTATTTGCTGATGACTGCATCGTATACCGCACTATTGAAAGTCATGATGACCATTAGATCCTCCAAAAGTACCTTAACCTCGTTTATACTTGGTATGATAACTGGCTTATGGCGTTGAACTCGAATAAGTGCAAACAATTTCCTTTACTCGTTAACAGTAACTTTCTAACTTCACGTATTCTATAGACAATGTTTCACTGCCCCGTGCGGTGTCATATAAGTACTTAGGTTTGCATGTTACATCCGACCTCTGATGGAAATTACATATCACCAACATATGTGCTAAAGCTTCAGAAACGCTGGGTTACTTACGTCAAAATTTGCGTCATTGCTCAGCTCATACACGCAAATGGGCATATTTAACCTTCGTCCGCCCACAGCTTGAGTTTGCTTTATTCATCTGGTCACCTCATCAAAAGTATTTAATCTCAATGCTGGAAGCCGTACAAAATAGAGCCGCTCGATCCATTTCATGTAACTATGACCGCCATTCCAGTATAACAAAAATTATTCTAGGCATTTCACACCAGACGTTAAGTATTCGTCGTTCGGTTGCTGTTTTATGCTTTATACACAAATATATCCACAGCGTAACGCCATCCCCACTGCCACTTGAAAGACCATTACGTACATCCAGGCGCCTTCGTAATCACCTCAGCATCAAACGCTTATTTGGTAAAACTAAAGCTTTCAATTCCTCGGCTTTGCCACAAGCCATCGCACTTTGGAACGATCTTCCAGATGCCATTGTTTCAATCACTAACCGTGAACATTTCCGTGAGCGCTTATATACTCATTTCACAAACTAAGACTGTATAAATGCATTTTTTTTGTTCTGCTTACTGTTACTTTTCTTTGTTCTTGTTCATGCTCATCACGTATTTTATTGTATAATCCCCCATCACTCAATGCTCCGACCGGAGCCTGTGATCTACCTTTAAATAATAATAACAATAGCGCTTCCGTTTGCCACCGTCACCGCACCCTCCTCTCCGCTTGTTCGCTCGGTTACGAGTTCGTTCGCTCGGTAACGTAGCCGTCGCAGACGCTCGCCGCAGGAACAAGCGCCTAAGGGCGCTTGTTCCAAGGAAACCAGACAAGTGCAGTGCTGACGCGAGCAGATGATTGTACGAAACGAGCAGTCCGGCTGAGACAAGATGCGAGCATGCATCGAGCAGTCAGGCGCGTTCCCATGACACCAGTTCGCACTCGGGTGCGTTCGCATGGCATCACCGAAGGGGCCGCTCTCATTAGTCGTCGTCGTTCGCGGCATTCATCTCCCGCGCCTCGTTAGCTCTTTCATCCTTGGCTGTGCCCGTTCGCTCGGTTACGCCGCCGACAATGTTCGCCGCAGAAACGGGTGCGTAAGGACTGCGCTCTAGAGATGCACTTAGGGTTAAGGGTGGCCGAACATGGCACTAAGAATGCTAGAAAAATGGCAGACATAGAGCGCATGTATGTGTCGCCATTTGTTCTCTCCTCGTTCCAGTGTTGCGCTCCACCTGATTTGAATTCAACGTGACTGATCAACAATCCCTACTTCCCACTTTCGCCGAAACATATTTATGTCAAATAATATCACCGACGCAACAGCAGCTTAGCGCGATCTCTGTGCATGCGGGGTACCTGAGACCATCGGAACATATTGTACCTTTGGAGAAACATAGAGCGCCGCGCTTTCCTGTTTTGGCGTTTTTAACAAAAATATTTTGTGCCGGACTCCACCAAGAATTCTCGAGTGCACGAACATCACATAAATGACTTCGCGAAAAGTGGAGTCTTGTTGTAGCAGCCAGTAGACCAGCAAGTTGGACTAGTTGGTGGAAGTTCATCTTCTAATAATGGGCTTACTGCGCTATAAACACATGAACAACAGAACTAGAAGTGAACAGGACGCACGCAGCAACTCCCAAATTAGAGCCAGTACGCATTCTCCGCGCTTTCTGCACGGAGGGTATGTTTTACTGGAATGGGCCAGCGTGCTCTCCGCAAAACAATGCCAGAACCGGGGTCGATTTGCGATCACGCCACCAGACAAACGCTGTAATGGACCGGTGTGCCTAGCACGCGATATTTAAATGTGTTGTGCGTGACATACTGCAGTTATAAATTAAACCGCTCTCATAACACAACTGAAATAATTGGAATTTGCGAAATAATAAACAATACAGACTGTAAGGATGCGCCATTAACGCTGTGTAAGTTCGCACGTTTCCACTCACCTATCTCAATGTCTTTGATCACTAAGCGTTTCGGTTGCGGAAGAAAACACGTGCTCTTCTGCTAAATCCATTCAGTAAACACGCACATGTTTTTCTTATGAAAGTATTTGGAAACACACGAAGATGAGAAGCCCGGAAGCAGCACCTGCACTGTGTCTAGTGGGTTGCACAGGATTCCTTTCATATTGCATAGGCCAGAAAAGCGGTTTTCTGGTTTTGCTGGAGAAAAAAAAATGTAATGCTTGGTGACGAATTCAGCCATTATCGCTTGGACATTTCACTCTGTATAAGGGCGCCGAAGGGCCGCAATGCAGCCAGCGTTTCCAATGGTCCCTCTCTGAAGGATACCAGAGTTCTAATCGATGTGCGGGAGTCTCAATGCACAAAAAAATTGCACAGGGTCTCTAATGCTATCCCTCAGATGACTTAAAGGCGACAGCCGAAGCGCCGTTGTATTGAAGACGGGTACATGTCTCGGAGATAACCCTTATATCGCTAAGGCTACTTTGCCTACTCATCCCCCTAATTTGCTTACTGATCCTATTAATTTGCTTACTGGTCCACTGAATTCACTTATTCATCCCCCATAATTCACTTAGTCTATTTCACTTAGTGATAACTCTTCATTCGCTGAGTCATCCTCATAATTCGCTTAATCAGCCTCTTAATTCGATTAGTCTAATAAGCTTCATCGTGCTCTTAATTCAATTAGTCACAAGTTTAAATCGCTTAGTAATCAATAATAATTCTGTTGCGTTTAGTTCGCCTGAGTAATCGACTTAATTCGTTTTATCATTCTTCTTACATTGCTTTATTAATTGCTCATCCTAATCACCTATCTTTTTTCTTACGGTGGCATGAGCCATTCATGATAGTTTTCGTACCTTTCGTGTCGTCAACGCGTTTTCGCTCAAGGACAACGATGAGAGATATGAGGCTCTTGTATTAATAAGACTTTTGCAAACGCACCGCTTGCCACGCGCCTAAAAAATCTGCGAGCGCGGCAGGAAAAACCGCAGAAAGCTATCAGCAAGCTTTGTCCATAGTTTTTTTTGTTTTTTTTTGTTCCCCTGTCCTCGTTTTTACTCGCGATCAGTGTGATGTGCAGTAAACACCAACCAGGCCAAACTGAAGTGCTTCTGGAGCTCCACACGGACATACATGACCACCGCGATAACCATATACCTACCTGCCTATCCCGGACACACTGTGTTGCACCATTATGGCTCCGCTTGCCACCAACGACTTCAGGCTATATTAAGACGGCAAGCTGGGCGAGTTGGTGATTGAACATGTTCCTATGGGTGGGCAGCGCAACCCCGACGAAGGACGAGAGGAAGTACACAACACGAGCGCAGACTAACAACTTCAGGCTGGAGCCACAAATGGCGGTGCAGCAAACCGGAGTACTCCGGCACCCCAGGCCGTCATCGCGAAAAGGGCCACCATTTCGCCCCTGGGCGACACACCGCTCTTTTCCAGTACACCAAAAGGACGGCCTGTGGTGGCTCAATGTTCCGCTACATGGATTCACTTCCGCGTAGGATTAGGCTATCCATGCGAGATGGCGCCATTTCGTCATTCTCTGAGCTCTGTGCCATAGATGTTTGTGCTTTGACGGTCTGCGGTAACGGCGCAGTTTCGTGACATTGATGCTCTTCCGCGTCGCGTTAACCTATGACGCCTGGCTGCTATTTATTATTTCATTTACAATCGCGCCAAATAGCATTGCTTATGCGTTAAGCGGAGCAGAGAGCCTGTGACGTAGAGGGGCGAATGCTATGAAACTGACTGCGTTGGACCAGCGAGAAACACGCGAGCGGCAAGCACAAGGCACTCGTGCGTACCGCGCACCACGAACTGTGCCTCTCGTATTCCTGAAGCTGAGCGCGTCACCAGTCAGCAAGCTGCGAAAGGCAATACCGAGGTGGGCCCAAATGCTCCTAAGTATGGCGAAGTCGCTCGAAAACAGAACTGCGTTCCCAAACGGAAGTCGTTAGAAAGCCACCGGACCCGCTAATAGCGTGCGTTTCGCGGTAGCGGTTGCGATTTCAAGGTCGGCGCATCCCCGTCAAAGGTTGACATGCCGGCCGAACGGTAATAGACACTCCGGAAACTTATGCTCTTGCATTTCTTAACTTCAAACAAAGCTGCGACTGCTTTTGTGCAGGCAGGCTTCATTATCGTGTTAGGGCCTGTTCGTATAAAAGTTGGATTATCCAATGTTGTTGATGAGACGGTGAACTGCATAGATGCCGTCAGTGCGAACGCGAAGACAACGCGAGCATTTTTCTTATTTTTCACAGTGTTGACTTCGCTTTCGTGGTTTTCGGTTTCAAGCTTGTAGTGTGAACACTACGCCAAGTGTGAACACTACTTTGCCAAGCATCTTACCGATGTTTTGCTGCCTTTAGCATGCTGTGGAAAAAAACATTGGAGGACGCTTAAGCTTCGCCTTCAAGAGTGGAACGCGACAGCGTTCCCATCGACCCGCCAAGGGGTGTCAGACAATGCGCTACGGCGCAGGGATCACTTACGAGGCGCCCCGCATCGGACTTTGCGGCCACCTATCACACGGATAGCGTCGAGCAACGCAGCGTTCGGCGCGGCAACGAAACGTGCGCCTGAGCAAACGGAACGAACCAAAGAACTCGGTGTCTCGGAGGGGGAAACGATCTACGCCTGCCAAACGTCGTGATCGGCACAGGCAGAGAGATAGATAGATAGTAATCTAAAGAAGGGAACGGCGCTTGATTCTGCAACCCGCGTGGGAGCACGGCGAAGCGTCGTCAGGGGAGAGGGAGTCGGGGCCGGTCCGCGCACAGCCCCAATGCGCGCATGGTGCGCCACCTGTCGGGGCAGCGCCGTACATTGAGAGGAGGGGGTCTTCTGTGTTTGCCGCAAGATGGCTCTGCGTGTGCGGTAAGCGCAGAAGAAATTTAGCGGAAACGTACTTCGCTACTCGTGTAAATGCGACTTGTGTAAGTTACATGCTCATAATTACCGATATACACCGCAGGATAACTTTCTATGGCACGTTTTTAAGGCAACACCGCGTTCACTAGAAGCGCGTTTGTACCGCTTTCAAGCGTTGAACTCGTGGCTGAGTGGTAGTGTCTCCGTCTCACACTCTGCAGACCCTGGTTCGATTCCCACCCAGCCCATCTTGGAAGTTCCTTTTTATTTACGAAGTGCCTGCCGTGATTTCTCGCTCACGGTCAACGCCGCGGACGGCCACACCGACACCGACGCCGACGACACCGGCTTTTCTGCGACACGAGCTCCTTAACGCTATCGCGTTAAAATGGCAGATGAAGGCTCTGCTTACCTAATGCTATCTATGTTCGACAGGCTGAACAACAACAAGAGTTTAAAGGACCCCTGAAACGGTTCGGACAAATTTTCTGGACGCGTAGGGTACAGCTATAGTTAATCATCCGCACCACAATTTGTGTGCAACGTCTCAAATTAAGAGGGCTACGGACGCTTACGAGCTATCCTCTTCCATAGTCATGCATTTTCTCCTCAACTCGTTTACCGAGGGATCAAGGCTAAGCTCTTCCTTCACTGGCTCTGCGTAATCATCACACGTCGTATCGTCGACTTCCAGTTCTCTAACAGCGAGCGCGAAGCATCTCCAAACTCTCCGCCTGCTGCTTGGTGGTCGACCCCAAGCGAGAGCTATTGAAGCAGCGTGCGTGGCGAGCATTCTGTCGCAGCGCCGAACGTGTCTGGTATTCCGGTAATCAAAGTCGAGCTGGGCGTTTCGACATATGGCTGGAGGCATAAACTCAAGCTGATGTACGAATGTACGAGCGTAGACGTATGTGAGCTGCCTGATCGGTCTCTGCGGTCCAGCCACCCGGTGGCGCAGAGCTTAATCAGCCAAACAAAGAGCTAATATTGCTCTAACCAAGTGTAAAACATTTTAAATATTTACAAAAACAACTTGTTAACGATTACACTCCTGCGATAAAGTTACACCAGCGTCAAAGAATATATTTCGTTGCTGCTACTGTGTGTGGTTGAGCTCTGTGCCACCAGGTGGCACAGAGCTCAAGCACACACAGTAACCACACACAGTAACACAGTAACCACTCACATTTGCGCTTATCCTCATCCCGTAAAACGACAAGGTCAAGCAGCCAGGCCCTGTCCCTTCGCGCTTGCGTTTACTCTAATACCGTACTCTCCAAACGCTATTGCGTTAGTAATCTACCGGTGTAAAGTGACGGCCGACGCTGATCGGATAGCGGCAGTCCGATGCGCTGCAGCCAGTCCGCTCGTCTGCGGCTGTGCGGAGAAACACGACGTTGCAGCTTGACATATTGCTACTCGCTACGCTTGCAGTCCACAAACTCGAATCATTGTGCTTGCGAAAAGACTGAGACCGACTCTGACCGCGGAGCCCTCGTCAAAATTGTGAACATTGTAACACAAGCAGACAACGCTTGCTGTGTGCCGGAAGTGCTTAAGTGTAGTGACAAATTGTTGTTGTGCATTCGCTTTCTCTTACTTTCTTCTTATGGAAACAAATAAACTAATATTCCAACTATTACGAACATCATTTGTTCACCATAAAGGTGGAAACATTATCGATGACGCGTCCTAGGCAGCCAATCGGATAGCTCGCCCTACTGACGTCAATTGGGTGATTTACGTCACATGGGTAGCGGTGGCTGAAAATTCCGCTGAGCAGTGTGCTGCGATCGGCAGCGTCGTACATCTTTAAAACCTCATAATAAGTTACACGATTTACGCGGAGCACTTAGACGCGCAAATTAATGATCAGAGTGACCTACTCTAACGACTGAGTGCGTTTGTGAAAATCATCAAAATCGTCACCGCAAGAGACGTCATCAAAATCATCACCGCAAGAGACGTCATCAAGAGACGTCACCGCAAGACACATGCAGTTTCGCCGGATGACCGTCATGCAATCTGGTCAAGCGTACACGGCGCTTTCTTGTGAAAAGTGGGAATTGAGAGCCGCCGATAAAGACCAGAATTTGCCGCTGCTGTAGGCGGCCGCCATGTTTTTGTTTTGGTGATGATGATGGTGAGGACACTGGGCGAACAGCGCAGGAGGCAAGGGGCCACCTCGTTTGCGATTGTCAGCTGGCTGTGAGGGTTGGTTCCGATAGCACGGCAGCCGTTTTGTTGTCTATGAAGGCCAGTAAGAGTTTCTTTTTTCACGCGATCCCAATTATGATCATATAAGTATGCCAAGTAGACAATTTAGTGAGAACTCCCTGCGTCACCATCGATTTCAACGGAATTGCGGCATTGTCTGCATCACTGTACTGGCATCGCTGTGCAGTTGACACAAGCTTTTTCCTGCGAAATGTGCTTAATTATAGACGTATTTGTTGGTTTTTGAGGCACTACATGAAATATAATAGGCAACATCTATACGTTACAAATTATTTTTAAGCATTTTTAAACATTGTTTTCTTTAATTTCCGCTTATTCCTAATGCTTCCACGTACACTCTAAACAAAACTCCTATCATCGCTGTCTTCATATGCCACAGGTGCACTAACACTTCGAATCTTCCTGTCAGCGCAGGGCACTCATTAAAGGCTCAGCACAAAAACGTTTTAGAATTGTGGAGTTGCACAACGGTTCCTTCATTTAACGCTTTCTTCCTTTAAAGAAACATTTAGGACGAACTTCCGAAAAGCGTATTGGTGCGCGAGGCTGCTGCTAAAAGCTTCTAATAAATAACCTGAATTTGACCTTAAAAGCGTATCTCACAAAACAAAGCTACGTGCTTAAAGAAGAAAGAAAAACATATTCGCAAAATAAAGCTTGAAAATTTTAAGCGCCGCAAACCATCTCATCCAAAATATATGTGAGCTTCTAAAACAAACGATCAAAACAAACCATTACACATGCTATTTGAAACTATCTCTAGTCTCATAGATCTGAAAGCTGCTAACCAAGCACCATTAATGTATAAACGAACAAACTTGCTTCCACAAAACCATTATCGGCACTTTTCGTTGCTAATAGCCTATGGTTCGGATATACTTTAGGGTCGCACTCGAGGTGGGCGCGGTTTGGAAACACTGTTTGTCAGCCAGAAAATAAAAGAAAGACACGAAGGCCAGTCCCCTCGCTGCAGGCCCTCAACAGTTTTCGCACAGGTAGCATGCCTTCTGGGCCTTCCACTACGTCTTCACCACCTATAATGACCACTTCCCGTCGGTTTACCTTTTCATGCTCCTGTGCCGTAGATGGTAGAACTTGAAAACAACCAAGCCACAGTTGGAAGCCAGAATAGTGAGCAACATGGGTGACTAGGGGATGCTTCATGTTCTGGAAGGCCAGCTGTCAGCTCGAGAGAAACCCTGCTGTTCTGTGCCTCACATACGTAATTATATAAACCTGGCTTCCTGGTGCTCTCACTGCAATGTTGTTATCGAACTCAGAATGCGTGAGCTTGAGGTCAACTAGGAACATAGTTAAGTTGATTGTTATCTTGTAGACGTTTCAGCATTGCCGCTGTTATTCCGACTCGCCGCAACGTGCAGCCACAGAAGCACTCATTTAAACAGTAGTCTTGAGTGAAGTCCTACAGCTAGGTGGCGTATGAAATCTGTAAGTAGAATGCGAGACCACCGCGGTAAACCACACAGCGCAGCCACACTAAGGATGCGTAGAAAGGGAACAAAATATTCTGATTCATCCATACGAATTGACATGTAGGCAGGCACACTTATTTTCCGTGCCTTACAACAATGTTGTTTGTGAACTCGTATATTTCAGAACCCAGAAACGATGGCTCAGGGAAACCTTCCAATACAATATGGGCGACAATCGCGACTTTCCCGTTAACTTTGCTGGCAGCAGATCGTCCCTCAGAACACCATTGCAGTTTCCACCATAGTGTTCGGAGCGTTTATTTCTCACTTTGGAGTTAAAAGAACAGAGGTATCTCGAATTCTTGAGAGCAGCGTGACGTTTGTACCCTGAAATTGGCATCGCGCCGATTACTTGGGGAGTGCGGCGGCTCAGCTACAAACTAATCGTTAAGGCTCCACGCCTCATTCTACAACGTTTGTCTTTGCCCGTATGCTAGAGTAGCAAATATTTGTCTGGTTACTTGCAGCTTTTATCTATGATCGAAACGTTTACTCAGTAAAATGACACTAGTGCTTTCAGAGTCAAATTGAAGGTCATGCGGAATGTACGCAGTGGGTCGAGCTTTGGGCGTGGTATCATCGTGTGTGTATTACATGGCCAAAGTTTACTACAACACTTACTTTGCTATTGCAAGTTATGTGCGCAGGAAGCACACATTCGGCCAGTCCTTAGATAAGGGGACAAACGCCATCGACTGCAATGAAATGAAGTCGCACAGTGACCCTTTCTGCGAAGCAGTTTGTCCTAGAGAAGCAAGATGGCGCTTTCGGCGACACGCCACACGTCGCCTCAGCGACAGCGCTCGAATACGAAACCAATACCGCTTGCACCGCACTTCGGTGCGATAAGCTGTCGGAAATGCAACTGCGTTTTCGCTAACGCACTGTGTTCTAATCGTGCCGAATTTAATCATGTGGATTGAAGATGTGCAGTTGAAAAATAGGGATTCGCATATTAAGGAATGGAATGAACGTGCGAAGCAATGTTCTCGGACCCTTGCTGCAAACGTTCGTTCGTGTTACCGGCACTTAGAGATGTACGGCTTTCTTCGGGGTTACAGAAATTTGCTCATTGGCCAGCGTTGTATCGTTAACCTTCAAACAAGGTGCTTCAGACCCGAAACGTCCGCAAGAGTGAGTACCGCTCGGTAAACAGTGACAAAGGGAATAGCGCCGCTTCCTGGTATAGTAAGCTTCGCGCACGCAACCACCCTCAATTGGCACGGGTTCTTGCATCCACTATATTGCCAAAGTGTCAAAAAGTGAATGGGCGCACATTTGAATATATATGCGCGCCACATACGCAAAAAAAAAATGACGGACTACACCAATAGCACATGAATAGTCGAAGCTGAACGTTTTATGACGGTCGAAAAGAGTAAGCGAGTTACTAGCGATAATAAAACTTTGATACAAGGTATTACAATGTAGAAAATAGCTATGTTTCGAGCCTCGTGTGCAGCAAGAACAAATCTATTGGGAGTGAGTACACTCTTGAGAGATTGCGCAGAAATAATCAGATCGTGACCGCACCAAGGAAATTGACTGATACAGAAACATGAGAAGTCGCTGCTTCAAAGTATTTGCATAATAAAGAACGAAGCGCAAAACACCGTAAACCTAACTCAATCCATGAGTGGAATGTTTGGGTTGCTTGAAATACATATTTAGCCTCGCTTTTAAAACATGCACCATATACGCTGCTCGCGCCGTTTGGACATAGCTTAATCAGCTTCCAAAGCGCTTTTTCATCTTTTCGGAAGCTGTGACCAAAGCTTCTTGTCGTCCACCCAGTCACCGTCTATGATATCTCCCGAAACAGAGGTTTTCTAAGCAGCACGGGAGTCGTACACACCGACTGTAACCGCGGAGGCAATGGGGGCAGCTAAGGCAAGCAATAGACGGTCACCACGTGATTAAACTTGGTAATTCCGACATATGGCCGCGAGAACGGTAAGGGAAAAATTTCGATTGCGACTTCTATCACACGGGATGCTATGTAGTTGCTTGATATTGCGGCTGATTGAAAAATCTAACCCGGATTATCAGCACCTGTGCAGACATGTTTTGCAGAATTCTTTGAAAAAGTATGGGGTTTTACCTGCCAATACTACTTTCTGATTATGAGGGACGGTCTAGTGGAAGACTACGAGAATTTTAACCACCTGGGTTTTTCTAGCGTGAACGTTTGATGTTTAGTGGCGCAAGGAGCAGGCATGGCCAAAGCGCGCCATTCTCTAACATGCACCTAAATCTAAGTACACGAGTGTCGCATTTCGCCCCCATCGAAATGCGGCCGCCGTGACCGGGATTCAATCCCGCGACCTAGTGCTTAGCAGCCCAACACCATAGCCACTAAGCACTCACGGTGGGTGCAGAGTTCTTGAAAAAAAGTTGCCCGATTTTATTCAGGCGAGCAGAAATTACCGCAAGGTACTCCGCTTTTCCAAGCATTATTCTCTTTTTATGTGTGATTAAAATAACTCTCTTAATGACTACTTTAAGGCTGTGAACGCCGAATTTGATAAGTTGAGTTAAAATTGGCATTCTCATGTTTCGGAAACTCCTTGCGGCTAAGTTTATAGCAAAATGAAAAATAATGGAGTGTTTTACGAGATACATATAATAAAGCAAGACATTTAGCTATTTTTAAAGCTCTGCCATGTCGCTAGTTTGTTAGTTAAACAAACGTGTGGCTGTGGTTAACATCTGCCTAACTTGTCTCAAAAGAAGACATACATAATAAAGTACTTGCTTTTTACGAAAGCTTATCGCAGCTACGAAAGAAGATATGTTTCGTATAAGTGTAGGTATGTGTATTAAGCAGAATACTATTTTCTTTTGCGCAGCGTTTGTACCAAGATCTTGAAAGTTGAGGTATGAACTACAAACTATCAGTGGTTGCTACCTTAGCGTTCATGGCTGCTACTCTGCCCACTGCTATAAGTTTCCAGAATTCGGACAAAGCGGTGACATTTGTGAAGGGTAAGTTCACGTTAATAAGACTTTTAAATGAATGCGTATCTTGTGCAATGTTTCATGGACGACTCATAGGATGCTGTGCTAGTCGCCGCACAACCCTCAGATTTCGGATAAAAATGTTCCTTGGATCCGACCATTCGAAACGGGATGATGTCCTCCGTTTTTTACGCACGCGTATGATACCGCCACTGGGGCTACCACGGACAATTCACCATGTGTATGTATGTATTAACGTCGACAATTGTATGCTGTTGATACCACAATTCTGCATAACCCATGTGCCTCCAAAAAGGTTCCGCTTTAGGAAGGTGCTCTGGATGCTGTAGAGTGCGACCAGATCAGTCGTTTTTACGCGGCCAATAACTTCACAAATTGAAAGAAAATCCCATCACCACGATCAGCCTGCACCGTCTTTCACCGTTGACCCTGTTCCATTGTGGTGATCGTCTTGCTCTTATGCAAGGCTCCATGGAAAGTTTGCTCCAAAATGACGCCGCCGAACCAGATCCTTGTGTGTACATCTCCCGTCAGCTACGCTGTCGAACCACTTGTACTATTGTCGGAGACGTCTTGTCCTGACCGTGACACGTGCTCATAAGTCGCCCAAGGCCGTATCAAGGCACTTTGTTGTTTCATCGAACCAAGTCGCCACGATTGCGCCCCTTCGTCATCGGAAAAATTCAGAAGCTGCATGTAGCACTGCAGATGTTGTAGACGTCTGCAGCGCTGGTGCAAGTAATGACCAGGCTTTTTGCATTTGCGCCCTCAATGCGAGTAACATATGTTTGGAAACTTCAAGGAGCTTGCGCTATGTATGTATGTATGTATGTATGTATGTATGTATGTATGTATGTATGTATGTATGTATGTATGTATGTATGTATGTATGTATGTATGTATGTATGTATGTATGTATGTATGTATGTATGTATGCATGTATGTATGTATGTATCGTAAAAAAATTAAACACTCATATCTAGAACAACGGAGCTTCGCGCTCGGGATTGCACGAGCCATTTCTACAGTTTGAAATAGGCCGCATCGGAGAATGCGCCACGCCAAGGACTCGCCGGCCTTCAATTTTTTATCCTCGTTTATCGCTGCAGCTACAACAACTGCTTTGGCCGTCAGAAGCACTGTCAACCGTGTAGCGCCGAAAAGAAAAAAAAAACGCGGGCTTATCCTAAGTGCGTGGTATCACCGTATCGCCATTGCGTGGCGGTATGATGACGTGCGCCCCATCCTGCAGAAAGTCCGTCTGAGAAAGGGTCGTCCAGTACGTAAGGTAAAAGAACCGTTTCTATTACGTCCATGTAAGCTGCTGCCCTACATCCGTCCTTTAACCCTGTGGAGCGGTCCTAGGCCTTGATAACTCACTGCTGCCCACACGGTGAATGACGTGCGTCCACTGGAGCGAACCTTGCAGACGTTATCTTTAGTCATCCCTGCGTGATAAATCGTACTTACCTTCAGTACTGATAAGCCGCGGCATTGGAAGAAGCTCGAATGCTAAGCATTAAATTAGTGCTACAATACTCTTGTCCAGAGGCGTACTAGCGAGAATTCCTCATCCTCAAACCCAAATACAGCATAAAGACATATATTGTCATTAAAGTGAATTTTTCAAAAATTACCCTAATTAGTACTAAGACTCTAGTCTCCGTATTCATAAATGCGTCTTAAATCGAAGCTCAAGCTTGGCTTGATTTAAATTACGTCTGTCATGAACGCACTAAAACAAACGCAATCAGCGACTTGGCCGTGTTCGCACCAGGCGCCATTTATGTTAAGTCGAGCACGAGCTTCAAGTTAAGGTGCATTTCTGAATACGACGGTAAGTCTCGCTGTTAGCATGGCTGTAACCTGTCTCTAATAAAAGAACATACTCACTCTCTCTCTCTCGGTCTCTCTCTCGGTCTAGAACATAAAGCGCACAATTTGTGCGCGCTAATGGAATATTTTCAGCATAACACTGCAGGAAAACCAATATTACCGGCTTCTTTCTGGACGGCGCACATGTTTCCTGTGGTGCCAGCGTGTAAAGAAGGTGGCTTCGTCGCTGATCATAACGACCCGCCAGTTGTCTGGTGTGCAGTTTTGGACAACAGAAGCGAAGTTCATGCACTGATCGCTGTGTGTTTTTTCAAGCTGGGTCCTGATTGCAGCAATTCTGCTTTTTATCGTGGCTGAATGAAGCCTCCGACCTATGGTTTGCGTGGAAACGCCCCATCCCAGAATATACAAAATTTCCCGGACGCTCAGAAAGGGGTCTTCAGGAGACACTACTACGATCAGTCGGTCCTCTTCATTGGTTGTAGCACTTTCTATTCGAAGACGGGCAGCATCATCAAGCCAGCATTCCTTATAAAAAGCTTGGAGCACTCTGCTAACAGTTGCCAATGGACGTCTCAAAGACGCTGATATGGCTCTCTCCTTCGCACGCACACACACACCCTTTCTTTCCCTCGCATGTACGTACACAGACACTCTCTCTCACTCGCTCACACATGCACTCTCGGTCGCAAACACACACTGTCTCTCCCTCGCACACGCGCACGCACTTCCTCTCTATCTAGCGAGCACACTCTGCCTCACATGCATGTAGACAATCGCTCTCTCCACCCACATACACCCCTCTTACTCGCACACTCACACACGGGCACGCAGAATTTTTCTCTCCTCTCGCACACCCACTCACTCACACGCACGCTTTCCCTCGCACGCATGCACACTCTCTCTCCTTCGCACACAAACACTGTCTCTCCCTCGCACACGCACGCACAAACATTGTCGTCCTCTTGCACAAAAGAACTCTCTCTCTCTCGCAATGCACATACACACAGTTTATCTCTCCCTAGCACAGACGCACAAAAGACGTCCACACAGGCATACATGCGCACGCAAACTCGCACAGATTTCTTCACACGCTTGCATGCTGAAGCACGAACACAAACGTTCTAAATGTACACGTTCACACGCGTCCACGCATGTATCCGAAGCATAGAAGTGCACGCACGGTAAAATGCACGCATGCACAACCGCGCTCATAATGCTTACGAACGTGTACACGCACTCGCGTGCATGCAAAAGCAACTACGGAGGCAGGCGCACACATACACGCACACACACGCAAACATTCATACACCAGACTCCACAAAACGGAAACACGCATAATCGCTCCCTGTCCATCCCGGCTGCCTCTCAAATCCCTGCTCACGAAAACCGACTGAATGACACTCGTTCTCCAATGCCATTCATACTCTAGTTACAACAAATCGTTTATAATGTTATTTGGCTCTTGCTCAAGTCAACGTGTTCTCTGCCGGGAAGTTGCAAAATGATGTCCGTATATGGTGCGACTTCAACGCCCATCCCTGACCAAATCACTGCCTTATCGTGCCACTAATGTTCGGAGTGTCATGAATGTATATGTTGTTAGAAGGGAGTTTCCTCTCATGGCAGTCAATTGAAACTTTCTTTCTGATCTTCAGTCTATATTGTGAAATATTTTTTTTTTCATTTTCCCCCTTCAATTACGCATGTTCATTGCTGTGAAGTGCTGAAGGCGAATGTCGAGAATTCCTGGACATGGGGTAGTTCATTGTCTAATATATGGAGCAACGGGCTGCTATCCTCATGGAAATGTGCTCAAAAGAGACCATCGGTCCAACATAAGTCAATGGCAATGTGCCATTGGTCCTGTGCTAATCTTCGATGAAGCCGTTTGACGTTGACATGGGTCAATAAGAGCGTGCTACTCTACAAGTGCCGCATTTCATAATCCACGTTGATGCCTAATCTAGTAACTCAGTATGGATTGATATTCATTTTACTCCTGCACGGCAACTTGCATCGCTGATTAGGTTCCTCCCTTAAATGCAAAAAAGGAACTCATTTAAAGTTTCTGCAGTGCTTGACGGACTGATATCATCGACATGATGTTCAGACAAGCACGGACTACATGCCCTTGCCGTTAACTGGCGCAGCCGGTCCAGAAGGATGTGAGAGAGAGGAGCGTAGTTGCATATACAGTTTCTACGCAATGCCTTTCGGTGGCTGAAAGACGGTGTGCAATTGCACCGCTTCAAGGCTAATCGCATTAACTCCTTGCAAAGCACTGTTCTTGTCAATCGTCAGCTAATGTTGTATAACAAGGAATAGCCAAGCATTCCGTGCAAGGCATTGTATAAGTATGAATCAGCATTGCGTACAACAAAATTTTTATTGCACAGCGCTCAGCGATCGAGACGTGATATTCGTACAATATTGCGGTCGGTACTTTTCTGCGCCACTCTTGGGCGCTGGTGACACCCAGATGACTCATTTTACAGCGAAGGTGTTTATGCGGACTCGGTGCCAATGTTGTCGGACTTCTTTAAAAAAGGGCCACGTGACCTAGTGGGAGAGGAAAAGTAGTGCTCAACAAGAGGAAAGGGGTCCGAGTGGGCCCCTTCCCCCCGTGAGAAAGCTACTTATACCCCAATCTTATAGGGCTGTCACACGATGCATTTTCAGCGATCAACCCAGATCGGCCTCAAATTTATTGGCGATGGTTTCCACCCTGCCGCAAAAGAAACAAATGTAATGGCGGCGGATTGCGGCTAATGAACAGTGCCCAGCGAAAACAATGCGATACTAGGAGCGCGTGGCTGCCGGCACTTGTGCCAGCAAGAAGTACCGGCAGCCACATCAATCAAAGACAAATCCAAGCAATCGTCAAAACAAATACAGCGCCCACATCTCCAATAGTCGGCTTGCGCCCAATATACGGAGCTTCAGATTACTGGTTCCGGACTTTAAATCCCCGCTACAATTATGAGAAGACCACGAGGAGTGCGTACTCCTGAGGAAGAAGCTCACTACCGCGACTGCGAGCGAGTGTTGGCTCGTGAACGGGCTCGTTGTCATAGGGCCGACCCCAAGCGGCACGTCATAGAGGCCGAGTATAAATGGCAGCGCTCCTAAAGCATTCTCACCACGCGATGCACAAGCGAAAATGAGGTCAAAGAATGGTGAGACAAAGTATTAACAATATAGGCTGCTTGCCAAGTTTTACTTGTATGGTGTGTCACTTGGTGTAACTAACAGAATTACACTGTTCGACCATGTCCATGGACTGGAAATGGCTGTGATTTTCTTTTCTCGCACTGGAAAGCGAAAAATCTCTTTGATACATCATACCTGCATTGGGCCTCCTCAGGGATCATTTAGCGTTCACGGGTGGTGAAAGAAGCACCGGCCGCCATGCGGTCGGAGCATCCCGTTTCAACTGATGAGCACTGTATATATGGGAGTCCTACCGCTAGCCTCTTTCATTCATCCGGGTCTTCAGCATGTAAGTAAATGACATAAATCACATCAAATGAAACCAAAACCTAAAATAAATATTGATATTGAAGAATTGTAGCACGCTAGTTCGCAAGGCAAAATTTTCAGCGTTGCACAAATTTCCAGATGGTGCACTCCAACTGAGATTTTTTTTATTCCCAAGAGCGTAAGCCCGTACAATCTGCTAATTATGTAGTCGTGCAGATGCCGCAGAAAACAGCGTACATTCATAAGTATACAAATACACTGACAGGAAGACAACAGAAAATACAATTCACGAAACACATACCTTACAATTTGTCTCAAAAGTAGCCACTATCAGTCCAAATTCCCATACCTCGCATCATTTCCATGCCACATCACACTTCTACAATTCAATTCCAGTAACTCATTCTTGCGTGCAAGTGAAATCCGGGCACATTGCGCTTACTGCCCTTGTGTGCCCAAGATCACAAAAGCGCCATCTCGCTTTTTGAAGGCGATTCCAGAGTAGAAACGCTACTGATTGTTGGCTAATATTCGCCTTTGAGTGTGTTCCCATTTATAGTCTCTTTATAATTTTCATACTTTAGCATTCGAAGAATATTTGACGGAGTTTCCGGTGACTACATATCTATTTCTCAATGTTTGTGTGTTTGTATCTAACCACTTTCGCGCCAACCTGGGTCACTGTGTAGTCCAGGGTCGAATGTCAAGAACACCGGCTGGCTGTGCTGAGAGAACAGCGTTCCAACTCAACCATCGGACTAACCTGAGTCACTGAGTATGTTTCAAAGTGCACATGTGTGCCGCACATAAATGAAGCTCTTTCCTGTCGACATGGGTTATTGTAGTTGCGAGTATGCGTACGTATCGCTCTTCAATTAAACTCTGCTGCCGACTTGGAACACTCCGTATGGGCCAATAAGACTGTGATGGTCTTAGTGAACCGATACGTGCGGCTCTCGGCGACGAAGAAGAAGAGGTGCCAGCGCTGCGGACGCACTTCGCGATGGCTCTGCCTTTATGAATGTTTTCCGCAGGGTTATCGAGTCAAATACCTGAAAGCCGACCACCATCAGATAGAGCAAATCGACCCAAACCCAGGGTCACCTTGACCAGGGGTGAGCGACATTTTTCGAAGATTTTTCGAAGTGAGAAAGACAGCTAAGCTTAACGCCGACTAGGCCTAAAGCGGACCCCAACCGGCCCCGGCAGGGTGGAAAATGATGTCGTACTGTAAACCAGAGGATCGGAAGCACTTCCGAAATGGAGGTAGACGAAGCAGAAGTAGGGGAAACCCTGAATACCAAGTCCAGAGAAGAACCAAATGATCCTGCGAGCCGAGCCGAGGATGGCGACGCGGATGGATGGATCGAAGTTAGGCACAAAAGAAAGTGCCGCGTGAACAGTACCCAAGAGGCAGACAAGAAAGGCGCCCGCTCTAGAAGCCCGACATGCAAAGGCGGGAAGAACATAGTGAACAAGATTTTACGAGCAGGCTAGATGCCCAAGCTACGTTGAGATGAGATCACGATAATCGTCAGGCCGAGACGGGCTGAACATCAGAAACACGAGTAGCGCCAGCGTAGACAAGGTTGGCGCTGATCCAAGTCCGGATCCAAGTCCAGCTCCAGGTCCAGATCCAGATCTATGTTCTAACCGGGAGCGCGGGGTCGACCGACTTCAAGGTCCAGGTGCAGGAACAGATCCAGTTTCAGTTCCAGGCCGGGAGCGCGGCCACGACCGACTTCGAGGTCCAGGTCCAGGAACAGGAACGGGAATGTGTCCATATCCTCCTCGAGGGAGAAGAAGCCCGAAACGAAGAGGAAGAAGCAAAAACAAATGACACCAGCAAGGGTTAGCTGGTCACACGTATATGCCAATCGCGAATCGGGAAGAGGAAGGCGTGAAGGTATATCGAACGGAAAACCAGCTACTCAGAAAGGAGCTAGAAAAAGGAAAAAAGCAAAGAATCAGCGAAAAAATGTACGAACCACAGAAAACACTTAATAAAATACTCAACAAAATGCAGACAGTCATTGCCCCCGTCAGCCGCCTTCGCCTCGGTCTCCACCCCATCCACCGAAGTCATGGTGGAGGAGTATGATATGTTAGCAGATGTCGCACACCCACTGGGCGCCAAGCATAAAATCCCGGAGACCAAGACCAACGACCAGGTCACTTCGTTACAGGAGGTCAAGAGACCCACACCTAGCACAAAAAAAAAAAACTGACGTCCTTGAGGACATGCTCAACAAGCTCTCGGACAAAATGGAGAAAATGTTCGAGATGCTGCCAGCAAGCATTAGTGACAGCGAGGCAGGTAGGAAAGCGCAGGCCCTAAAATAAGACAGGTGGTTCGCAGAGCTGGAGAAGGAGATTTCGTAAAGTTGGCGAGCTCCAAAAAGGGAAGCCTCGTCATCTGGCAGTGGAACTGCCGCAGCTTCTAAAATAAAAAAGCAACAATGACACAAAACATTATTACTACCGCAAAAAAAAGCCCCACGTAATCACTCTCCAGGAAAGATTCGAACACTCCAAAATTGCTTCGCCCACCACCCACAAAGAACGCACAAAAGGGACGGGGAGGGACATAGTCGTGGACACAATAGTAAAAAGAGAACTCGTCGCGATCCCGCCACATATGAGAAAAATTACGGACCTTAGCCACATCCTCAAAGAAGTCGTGCCATGCGGCATGAATGAAAGCAGCCCTTTCGTCCTGAACGTCTACAGCAGCCTGTCCAAAAAGGGCCTAACGAAAGCTTTTGAACATATAATTAAAGAAACGATGAATATCGCGGGCTGCAGCAGGCTCGTCATCGGAGGTGACTTCAACGCTGCACACACACGGTGGGGATATCGGCACTCGTCCAAGAAGGGAAAAGATCTGGCCGACCTTATAGAAAGGGTCGACCTAATCCTTTTCAACGAGCCGGCCTCACACACCAGAGTGGGTGCGGGCCCCCATATGGACACCACAGCAGACCTAACACTATGCAGGAGAGCCGGGAGAATGACTTGCGAAAACACCTTCAAGAACCTGGGAAGCGATCACAGGATACCCAGTATAGCCCTCGGAGAGGTCCACGTCATGAAGGAAATAAAACATGAGTTCCGGCTAGTAGATTGGGTCAAATTTTGCAAAATGAGAGACAATAAAGAACACGCACCGATAAGAGACAGAATGGAACGGGGAGCAGGTACGAGACGTAGAAAAGGCCACGACCGAGATGGAGTGGGACAACTGTGGGGCTCGACGCAAACAAGAAAACGACGACAACGGTGGTGGTCACTCTCCGTGGAGGGACAGAAGGCTCGCGCACCTCGTACAAGCCAAAATATTCATCCAGAAACGTCTGCAAGGGCAAAAACACAATAGAAATCTATGGCGCAAAATCGCTCAACTATGCAAGAACATCGAAACGCATTGCGCCCAGTCATGCAATCAGGATTGGGATGAGGTATGCGACGGCATGGACGGCCACATCAACACGGGCAAGACGTGACAGATCCTCAAGGACCTGCTCGACATGTCGGGAACGAAGACAATGGCGAAAGCGGAAATGACCAAGCTCAGACACAGGTACAAAGGAAACATACGTGAAATAGGTGATAAAATCGTCAAACTGTACCTTGAGAGACCTCCATCTTTTGAACACCGGAAATACTCGTGCTCTCCCAACGAGGATCTCGACATAGATTTTTCACAGCAAGAAGTCAAGTTGGTCCTGCAGGCCACCAAGATCAAGTCGGCCCGGGCCCCGGCGAAGTTACCAACAAAATGCTACGGAACCTGGACGACGAGGCAACCAGTAGCTTGATAGACTACATCAACGAGTGCTGCCGGAACGGTTGGTTACCCGACGAATGGAAGAGGTGCGACGTGATCCTCATTCCCAACCGAGTAAATCCGTAGAAATAAAGAGCATGCGGCCAATCTCTCTCACTTCCTGCGTTGGTAAAGTAAAGGAGCGCGCTTGCCTTAGTAGAGTTAACGGCTACCTGGAGTCAAACGACCTGTACAACAGCAACAAGTTTGGCTTCAGAATTCGCTATGATACGACTCAAGGAGCAAGTCATATACACCACGGGGCGGGCCTTGATGGCAATACTTGGACTTGATCTAAAGAAGGCCTGCGACAAAGTAGAGCACGGGGCCATCCTCGACGGAATCGCGCAAGTCAGCCGGGGCGAACGAACGTACACTTATATCCGAAATTTCCTTACGAGAAGAACAGCCACAATCAGACTGTACGAGGAGGAGAACATCCAGGTGAACATGGGCAGCGCTGGCACACCGCAAGGGTCCATCGTGCCACCGATGCTCTTCAACCTCGTCATGATCGGACTGTCGGAAAAATTGGAGCGAATAGAAGGCATTAATCACGCCGTTTATGCAGTAGACATTACGATTTGGACCACGAAGGACGCAAGGGAGGGCGATAGGGAGAACAGACTTCAGGGGGTGGCGAAGGCAATCGAAAATCATCGGGAGGGCAGGGGACTAGAATGCTCGCCGGAGAAATCGGAACTGCTGCTTTACCGCCCGAGGAGGCTAGGTAAACCGCCCAGAGACGCAGCGTAACTACACAAAAGGGGAATCCGATTAACCACGAGAAGTGGCGCGCAGATAGCCATGGTCCAAAAGATTAGAGTCCTGGGTCTCTGGATCGAAGCCAGGGGAACAAACACGGAAGCATTAACTCGCCTGGATAAGAAAGTCACGGCGACCGTTCGACTAATACAGAGAGTCTCCAACAACAGGAGGGGTATTAAAGACAGAAACGTTGTATGGCTCGTTCAGGTCTTCGCGGTGAGCCATGTCGCGTGCGTGGCGACATTCGTTCACTAGAACAAGGCTGACAAAGACAAGATCGGCGCGCTTGTTAGAAAAGCGTACGAAACAGCAATGGGTCTCCCTCAATACACAAGAAACAAAATGTTACTACAACTCTGTGTGGATAACACGCTGGAGAAAATCGCGGAAGCAGAGAGGATAGCGCAACTCGAAAGACTCTCCGGAACCAAGGCGGGCAGCGAAATCATGGAAAAGATCGGCATGAACTATTACGGGATGAACGACCCCAAGACGCAGATTCCACCCAGACGTCCGATACTCAAGAAACACGGGAGATATCTCGAAGAACATGCACCCCATGCACAATGTCGAGAGAAGAAAATGCCGCACGAAAATGATCCTAAAAAACCACGGCGCGCGGGAGGGGGTGCTCTTCGTAGACGCCACGCGGTACTACTGAAAACAGGACGACAATGATGGGGTTGGTGCTGCCAAAAGTAACTCCCTCTTCGCCATGGCGGTCATATGCGCGAAAGGAAAGACCATGACTGCGGGCTCCGTAAGGACCAGATAATCGGAGGAAAGCAACGGCAATCGCATTGGCGGTAATCAACGGTCGACAATAATACAGAACAATAATCAGTGACTCCAACACGGCTATTAGGAAATTCACAAAGAGCTGGGTCTCCACCGAGGCGGCCAAAATCCAGAACCGCATAGCACAAGATTTTAAGAACGGCAAATTTACACGCAAATACCTCAACTGGATACCGGCACATATGGGAGAAGTAACCACTAATGCCCCTCCGAACCTCAACGAGAAGGCCCACCCAGCCGTGCGAAACTAACCCACCGTGGCACGGACAGTGCCGCGGTGGGACAGTGCCCAGCACCCCGCCACCCACGTGGACGGAGGAAGGACTGCGGCGGAGGCGATGGAGAACACGGAGGAGGCGAGGATGACGAAGCAGCGATAAAAGACGACAGGGACAGACTGGTCACGTACCAGGACATACTGACACGCTACACGAAACAAAGAGAAGCATACTCACAACTCCACAAACAACTCGACAGGTCTCAAGAAACAGATTGGGGAAGGTTACAAGCCAAAACGTTCCCAAACCGAGTACACTTAAAAAGAGTAAATTAAACACAACACCCACACGCGAGCTGCAAGCTCTGCTGGCACGAACACGCAGACATGGCACACATCTAATGGAATGTGCACATCTTATGGAAGTGCACACAGATGAGATCAATATATGTAGAGGACAAGATAGAACCGCACCTTCTCGAAGAGCGATGGCTAAGCCCTCTGACTAGCTCCTAAGTACACGACTAACTATGGGCTATCCAGCGGGGACCGGCCAGCAGTGGAAAGGCTGTGCCTTACCGCACATAATGGCGGGGTGGCCTGAGCCCTGGCTGGCCTACTCGCAGGTCCTCTTCTCATTAAATTTTTTCCATCCGTCCGTAGTAAACCTTTTTAGGGCCAACTAAAATCACAGGGTAGGTGTGAGTGGGTATGTGCCACTCTGCAGTGTCAAAAACATCATATAAAGTTATCCGAAACTGGGCGGACTCCAGCACACGGCGCACGGGTTCCTCAAGGCCAGCAACCAGCCGAATGATCTTGAAGAAAGGCGAAGGAGTAGTCCTACTGCATAACACGGCTCATTTGTTATATTTAGATTTTCGCGTTATTTTCCCCGTCCCCTATCCAACAGTACGGAGTAGCGAAAAAGGTGCGTCCTTACTTTGTTTCTCAGTCTCAAGACAAAGGCTATACTTACAGCTCGAGTTTGCTTATGAAGACAATATATGTACGCTTGAAGCTGAGATTTAAAAGGAATAATCAAATGATGATAATTGATGCACAAAATAATTCCTCTAAATGGTAGCATGTAAGAAAGCAAATCTAATTGAACCTTACCTCTTAGTGAGTGGTAAAGATAAATTAGACAGGACATTTTCTACGCACATGAAGAGGTTCCAAGCCTGCCCTTGCAAGCAGGACTGTTCCACATGACGCCGGTTGGCATAAGGATGGCGAAATTACCTAAAGTAATATAATGGGGTTTTACGGGCCACAACCAGGATCTCATTATGAGGCGCATCGTAGTGGGGGACTCCGAATTAATTTTGATCGCGCAGGGGTCTTTAACATGCGCCGAAATATAAGTAGACAGCTGCTTTTGCATTTCGCCCCCATGAGAATGTGGCCGCGGTAGCCGGGATTTTATACCGCGACCCCGTGCCAAGCGCCGCAAGATCGAGGCGTCTAAGCAACCACGACAGATCGATAATATTATTACGGCGCAATGGAGAGGCGCCAGTTAGAAGATGATTTGACGTGTAGAGGTCGAACCACTCTCGACAGTCATCTTGTTTAGGCATCGTTGTTTCTCGTGTAAATAATGTAAATACATATTTATATGTGAATTCTGCAACGTAACAAATTGGTGACAGGTGTGGGGTACCCACGAGAAACAACGACAGAGTTCCGCAGTGGTCGTCACCTCGAACTGGACGATATGATGGACGAAACAGTAGCCGACATGGCGCGGCCCACATCAACGTCTACAAACGCCACGGTTTAGCTTCCTCAGCCGCGGCATCCACGAACGTTCTGCGGCACCGACAACCTTGACGTGGAAGACTGGATTGTTACGTATGAGCGTGTTACTTGCCACAGCAAATGAGGTCCAAAGATTATGTTCGCTAACTTGGTCTCCTAATTACAAGGCCCCATGAAGGTAAGGTATGAAGGACTTGATCGGCCATCCCGCCAGCGGAAGAGCACCGCTAAGAATGAACTAGCAACCCATGCCCAGGCGCCCACACAGCCCTACGTCTCTTACACCCAGAAGTGCCGCCTCTGTGCCGTAATGCCGTCAGCGATATCGCTGAGCCAGACGTAGTCGGTCATGTACTGATGGGGATCGCTGCCGATGCTTTCAACCTGCTCATATGCAAAATTTGGGAAACTCTGCAGGAAACCATAAAAAGGTATCAACGCTTTGAGTAGCCCAAGAGCCACCGCATTGCAGCGCCGTATGCACGTCTGCCTAACACAGCTGCGATACCCCCTTGGAACGACAGGCTAGGAGTGCAACTACCATCATCATCAGATTACCTGACGCGGATACTGCAGGGAGTATTTCAAGTCGTGGCACATGCAGCCCTTTTTCCCGCCCCAGTGAGCCGAACAACTTGCCTACTGCAGCATCTGTGCAAGCAACAGTCCGCGAAGAACTCGCTAATCTTCGTATTCATTCTGTATGCGCCGTTTCCGCTTCACAGCTCTCTCATGCTCTAGATCCATCGACTGCTCCAAGGTATCCTGTGCGCAACCAAAACAGCCGAGTGGCGGAGCGCAGACAATCGGCCAATCTGTTTCACCGGCCGGCGTATTGGTCACGTTGCTCGCCACTGTAAGAGCCGTACCGTCTCCTCTGTCCTGCTACCACCATTCACTAGTTATTATCGCCCCGAACAGAGCGAGCGTCGTCACCAGCCTCCATTGGCACCTCAACAGCCAAACAATGACGCTCGCGCTCCTTGGAACAGTTGCAGGTCGTCATTCCGACCTTACCACTCCCGTTCGCCCCCAGCTCGTCGAACAACGTCACTATCGCCGCAGGCTCGTCGCCAGCCATCCCCGATGCAGCCCCGACGCCCGTCACCGGAATACAAAGCAATGCAACTCCCGGAGTTCACGCTGCATTGACGACTCGACCGCAAGACCATCTGGACATTTTGCCTACCAAACAGCATTTGATGGACGTTTTAGTCGATGGCGTTGGTGTCTCAGCACTCATTGACACTGGTGCGCACGTATTCGTGATGAGTGTCCAACTGCGCCACCGCGTGAACAAAGTTCTCACACCCGCTGCATCACGCACCATCCGCGTGGCCGACTGAGGAACGCCTACCGTTCTCGGTAGGTGCACCGCTCGCATTCGCATCGTGGTTTGCCTAACTATTCTTTGCCGTTTTTGAACAATGCCCTTACGAGGTGATTAGACTTTTATCGTCCCATTCAGCCGGCTTTTATTGCGTGTTTAGCGTCATTCAACTTGAACTGCCCCACGGATGCTATTGTCCACCTGTCAACAACCACGGTTACGCTCTTCCGAAGACATCCGCCTGTCGCCTCAAGCCTCTACATACGTCATTCTACTGTCGTTCCCATTCGTTCCTGATGGCATCTATGTACTGTGTCTCACAACTAGCATACTGCTTGAAAGAAATTTGGCCGTTCTACATACCGCGCTCACTGTAACACGCAATCAGACCTCGCTCCGTCTCCATAATTTAACTGCACGACTCACATTTTTCCCAGAGGCACGTCTTTGGGTGACATCTCACCTGTGAACGATTTCGAGATATTGACACCTGATGCCGAAATTCCATCGCCCTCTACAGGAACCTCCGGTTCATCGACTCTTACAGATGTACTTATCAAGATGATTGCACCTGATCTTCTTCTGACACAAGCCGCTGACCTCCGCCGTCTCCTGGAAAGTTACCGGGACATTTTTTTTAGTTTGACAGCCGCCCTTTAGCTTAGACATCGCTGGCCACCCATACTATTTATACCGGAAGTGACAAGCTGATACGCCGCTGGCCGTACCGTGTTTCACTTGCTGAACGACAGGTATTACAATAAGAAGTCGATAAGATGTTCACTAAAGGCGTTATCGGGCCATCAAGCAGTTCGTGAGCGACCCCTGTTGTCCTTGTCAAGAAGAAAGTCGGCAGTTGGCGGTTTTGTGTGGATTAGGTACCTCAACAAAATTACTCACAAGCATCTGTACCCCTTGCCGCGCATTAAAGACGCCTTGGACTGCTTGCAAGCAACAAAGTACTTTTCATTGATAGACCTCCGATCAGGCAATTGGCAAATCTCGGTAGATGGCTTGGACCATGAGAACACTGCCTTCGTAACACCTGATGGCCTCTAGAAATTCAAGGTTATTCCGTTCGGCCTTTATAATACCCTGGCAATCTTGGAAACCCTGATGAGCTCCTTAATTGGCGGCTAATAATGATCCACACGTCTGTGTTATCCAGACGATGTCATAGTGTTTCCACCAACGTTCACGAGTCATCAAACTCGTCCATCGGCTATTCTTGATGTATTCCGAAGCACCGGTGTGCAATTGAACTAACCCAAGTGTCACGTTGAACGTCGTCAAATTACCGTTCTTGGCCGTCTCGTCAGTTCCGCTGGCGTTCAACCCGACCCTGACAAGATTCGCGCAGTCCAGAACTTTTTGTTCCGCCTTCAGCTGCACACGAATACGCTTTGTTGGACGATGCTCATATTTCCATCCTTTCATGAAGGATTTTCCTGAAACCACTCGCCCCTAACCGACATACTTAATAAAGACGTTGTTTCACATGGGGCCTTGCTCAAACCGAAGCCTCCTCCACTCTCATACGCTTGCTCACGGCTCCCCAATAGCGGGCTCATTATGATCCATCTGCCGCCACGAAACTTCTCAAGCATGCCAGTGGCCATGGAATTGCGGCTGTACCTATTCAATGGCAGCGCACCTCAGAGCTCGCGAGTGCATATGCCAGCCGCCTCCTGTCACCCGCTGAGAGGAACTTTTCAGTTACCGAATGGGAGTGCCTGGTGTCAGGTTGGGCAGCTGCCCAATGCCGGCCCTATTTGTATGCTAGCACATTTTCCGTGGTTACCAATCACCACGCCTTGTACTGGCTCTCCTCACTCAAAGACCGCAGTGGACGATTGGGTAGATGGGCGCTACGGCTCCAAGAAAATACATTTGCTGTTTTGTACAAGTGAGGTCGTTTGCACAAGGGCGCCGACTACCACTCCCGTTATCCTGTAGACCACCCTGGTTATGATGCGCGTGACGCCGACTCTTGCATCCTGGCCATTTGTGATCTGCAGGACATCCGCACTGAAGAGTGGCCTGAGCACACTGTACGTGTTATCATCGTCTTGATTATGGACAGTCGGAGCCTTCGCTGCGCATGTTCGTGCTTCGCGACGACGTTTTCTACCGTCGCATCTTACGCCCTGAAGGACCAAAATTTTTACTCGTTGTTCGCGCCATCTCCGGGCATCAGTTCTTGAGCAGTTGCCTGACGCGCCTACTGCAAGTCACTTCGGCGTTTCGCATACTAACGACCGCCTACGGCACCGCTTCTACTGGCCAGGTTTGTACCAGTCTGTCCGCAGCTACGTTGCAGCCTGTGCGCTCTGTCAGCGCCGCAAAAAGCTGGTGTGCTGCTCGCTGGACGCATTCAACACATCGATGTGCCCTCAGAACCATTCTTTCTGGTTGGTCTCGATCTTCTCGGCCCTTTTCCGATGCCGAATTCTGGCAATAAGTCAGACGCTGTCACGACTAATTACGCGACCCGGTACGCTATCGCGCAAGCTTTGCGCGCGAACTGTGCCACTGAGGTGGCAGAATTCCTTTTATGTGACGTCAACCTCTATCACGGCGCACCCAGGCAGCCCCTCACTGATCGCAGCCGCACCTTCTTTTCCATAGCAGTTAAAGACCTACTCCACTCGTGTCCTGCCGAGCAGAAGCTTTCCACCATCCACCACTCGCAGAAAAACGGACTGACGAAATACTCTTATGTACGTTTCTGACGACCAGAGTGATTATGACAGCACGTTACCCTTCGTGACCTTCGCCTATAATTCGTCCCTTCACGAGACTGCCGGCTTTTCACCCTTTTACCACCATTCGGCCACCACCGTTCTTTGCCTTTGGACACACTGCTTCCTTCCTCGACGAGCACTCCCAATGAATATGCTCAAAATATCTTCGGCCGTGTTCACATGAAACGGCAGATTGCCGGCTCCCGGCTCACTGAGTCTCAGGCCACGCGGAGATCCGGTAGTATAGCCGACCTCGGGGCGTTCGATTGTCTGGTGGCTCCTTTGTCCTCGTATGGACGCCATGTCGCCGCGTCAGTTTGCCTGAAAAGCTGCTGCCGCGCTACACAGGGCCCTACACGATATTTTGTCAGTTTGGCGATGTGAACTATGAGAGCGCTTCGCTGGACTCGCGATGTTCCCGCGTACATTGTCCCAGCTGAAGCCTTACGTTTCCGCGAGTTCACCTCCACTATAGTTGGCGCGGAGACGCCGCCTTGATAGGCGGGGTTTAGGTTACGGCGCAACCAGGAGTGGCACCAGATAGAAGAAAAGGATTTGACGTGTAGAGGCAGAATCGGTATCGACAGCCGTCTTATCAATACATTGCTGTCTTGTAAATATTGTAAGTACATCTTTATATGTGACATCTGCAACGTAAGAATATAAAGATTGATGTCAATTTGTGTACGCATTCGTATAGTTAGCGAGGATCTAATGTAGGCTAGCATAGTTTAAGGTTTTGTGCAGGATCGTCTTCTGAGCTTTGGTTTGGTCGCTGGGCAAGCAAGCTGATCATTGCCTTTTTTTAAAAGGTCAGTTTGCGTTGGGCTGCTTCGCAGATAATCGATAGAGAAAATTTCAGTTTGGTCTTCCTGCGATAGTAAAATGAAGTTACAGCAAGTTTTTCACCAGCTGCCTTTATTTACTCACACTCTTCAGGACAAGATTTCGCAAATAAATGAGACGTTTCACTAGCCCTTTGTCACGTCGGAAGTGTAGCTGCTTTTGCCGTTTTATGCTATTTATAATTACAAAATGGTACAAAGTCGCTTATTTGTACCTCATTCCTACATTCCATTTCGTATTCGCGGTATACAAAATATTGCTGTGCCATCGTGTACTAATAGCCGTGTATCACAGTGTTGCTCCCCACCCACACGTTCGTCGACTATAAACCCTTCTGGATTCATCATTGCCATCCCAGATACATCAAATTTCAAGTCTTCTTAGTGCGCGACATGTTCACCTTGTAACAAAGTTATTTTCTAGATGTTTACTAAAAACCCCTATTTAATGTATTGCATACTGGAAAATATGTAAAAATATTATTCGTTGCCTAAATATACTTTACTGTGGCCATAACTCTCTTATGAAACAGTTTTTTTTTTTTACGCACTAGAAACTAACCGGCCAAAATGAGCCAGTGATCTCTGCCCGCGCAATCGTCTGCAATTATATTTGCAAATTAAAATTCTCTTTCTTCTTCACAGGGAGATGTATCGTTAATGGAGAGTCTATTCCTCATAAGGGGACGTCATTGTCAAATCTATGCACTGCAACATACTGCAATGAAGAAAAGCGTTATGTGACTACTTACGGGTACGGTATTTTATGCATGCAACATAATATGCCTTAAAGGTAGGATAGTTCTTGCACGTGATATTTGATATACCGTGGAGAAGATGATGGTGAAAAGTTTAGGTTTTAATAAGGTGCCACTCAAACAGTGCACCTACTCGCCGTTCATCATAATTTAAGCCGATAGTGAAAATCTGGACCATTACACTGATGCTTAAAGGAAGACTGATCGAAATCGTTCACCATTCAATAAATAATATAAAACTAATAAAAATGTTTATGATAGAACTCTCCTAGTTTGTACAGAATGGAAATTGGTTATTGGAAATGCAGTACAATTATAACAATAAATAAAACAATTTTGTTTCAGGTGTCCGCCACCAGACGATGAATACGAAGCAGAACCTTTCGGTAATGCTGAATATTGGCCCAAATGCTGCAATGACATTGAATAATGGAGTGTTCAGCCTGCTACTATTCCATTGGCAAGATTTTTGGCAGGGAGATGACTACTAATTACTTCCCAATAAAAGACCAAGTTCACTGCAAAAATAACCCAGCTAGCACAAATGAGATATAATCATTCTTATTCATGGATATTTCATCGTGACCGTCCAAAACCGACATTCAAGAAGTGAACATCCAGAAAAATTGAATCAAGCTGGAAAATTCGTCTATAAGGTGAATATTGGAAGACGAATAAAATTGCGCCTTTAGAAGCATGCAATTAGTTTTTGTTGTTGTTGTTTTCTTTTGCTTTCCTCCTTAGCCGAAAATTGTGGCAGGAATTTACCAACGTACGTTTTTGTTTTTACTTCGCAGGGTTAGAAGAGAACGCAATTACCGAAGGCACGAGGGTTTACATTGTGGGGAGTGTGCGCTGAAAGGGCAGCCGCTAGCTCCTTTATTTCGTAGTCAACTCAGCAAGAACAAAGAAAAATTACGCTGACCTTTCGGAATGTCAGAAGACGCGAATAATTAATGACATACTGATGGTATTTGCGAGCCCTGCTGCCACGAGTACAACTATACACGTGTTATACCATCGTGCGTAACTATGGCTATCTTATCTGAATGGTGTATCTTAGAACCACGACATCAGATATAGTCCAGCTAACAGCTGTTAAAAGAGGATTAACTTTGACGACAATGACTTTGCCAAAACGTCGCACTCTTTCTAGGTAGCCTAAGGTGCTGCGAGCAATGTGCCGCGGAATGTAAGCCAGAGCCACGGAGATTGTGCCCTCTGACACTGTGCCTCAAAACGTGAGCTGTCACGAGGAAAAAAGACCAGAAACTGACACGCGGCGCACGTGTCGCGTGTTTTATAAAAGGCTGTCTGCATTTGGTACTAGAGTACTATGCGAGATTGAGCGAATGTTAAAGGCCTGTCAACTGAATTTTATGGCATGACACATCTGAACATTAACAGCGACGATGGAGTACCACACGACTTGATAGTGCTGACTGGCCTGCAATGTGTATGGAACGCCCGCATGGCGGGGTTTCACTGTGACCCGGGAGCGCGACACGCCTGGCTGTTGTTGTGCAAGTGCGTGACACTTTCTGTAGAAATGCAAAGGCTGCAAAGGTGTGTTTCTGAATGGCTGTGGAGGTTGCAGGCTTTGACAACGGTCAGAGAATTTTAAACGACACTGCCAGCCCAGTTGGACCAACCGTTAAAGCTGTACAATGATTTTATATTTGTTGTGCAATGTTCATTTTGTCTTTTTGGTTAACACGTGTTTCACTGTGGTTGACAAGAAAAGAATTAACATCCTGGGTTAGTTAGAGCACCGCATTGCTGTGCTCCACGGCAGCAGTAGGCTTCCACCATAGGTCACACATCATATTCTTTTTAATAAAGCTATGCACGAACCAAACAACTTACTCCAGTGTGCCAAAAATGATACAAATTATGCATTACATTAATCAAGAAAAAAAAGTTATCGTGGCCTAATTATGCGAGCACCCGCCTTTTGCTCTCGGCGTTAAATGTTCGATTTACACATGGGTCTCACTCAGGGGCGTAGCCGGGGGGGAGGGGGGGGTGGAGCTCATGGGGCTTCAGCCCCCACCGAAATTTTTTCGAGCTGTCATGCGCCGCTGACCAAAACAACCCACGACGCCGGAAATAATTCTCGATTTTGTCTGGAATGTCCTTTTCAGGCTCGAAAAAAAATGTTACTGCAAAAATTGCGAAATCGATCTGGATTTCGCGGCAACGCCCCTGCACCGGGAGTCACATAGTGTAACGCAAGGAGATGCATCCGAGTACATCCAAAGGCGTGGCGGGCGGGCTCGTAGAGGCATCTCGCTGTGGCCGCGGATACTATGGAGCACTTGGATTCCATATCCTGAAACTTTATGGCTATAAAGTTCTACTAAACTTTTTATGCGAAAGGTGTATTGAAATTTCCAAAGTCATGCTTTAGATTTTCAATTCCGAAAAATTGTGGGTTTCATGTTGTTATAAATAATTGACGCCAAAGGTGCATTGACTTTTCTAAAGTCGTACATCGGACCATGCAATGAGACACGCCAAATCACCGCACTATCAGACAACTTGAAAAAGCACGCAGTGAAGTCCGATGTGACGAAGCGTTGTGGTGGCTCATTTGTGCCATCATGTCACAGAAATTGATTGTTGTGTTCATATAGGAGGTTGTAGCCAAGTACTGCACCAGGGTGGTCAATTCTGCTCTGGTGAGGGAGTGCGTTACCGGTCTACCGGGATCAGGCCACACTCCAGGCCTGTTTATGCAATTTTATCAACACACGGATATTTTTTTTAATCCGGTGGAAAATTGCGCGGCACCGGTATTCGAACTACGGACTTCTTGCACGCGAGGCGGGTGTTCTACCTCTACGCCACCGCTGCACTCCGAACAGGCCGCCGTTAGAATATGAACCTGGCAACGTTTAACGCTAGAACGTTATATATTGAGGCGAGTCTAGCAGTGCTATTGGAGGAATTAGAGGGCAGTAAATGGGATATAATAGGGCTCAGTGAAGTTAGGAGGCCAGAAGAAGCATATTCAGTGCTAAAAAGCGGGCACGTCCTGTACTACCGGCGCTTAGCGGAGAGACGAGAACTAGGAGTCGGATTCCTGATTAATAAGAATATAGCTGGTATGGTATGGTATGGAGAACTTTATTGGGTCCTGAAGGTCAACCGTACGTTGACGCGGGCCGCTCCCACGTTGGGACTGTCAGGCCGAGCCCTTCAGCCACATCGCGGGCCTTCTGGACTGCCCGTAATTGGTCAGAGAGTGATTTACTGTGTAGCATTTGCCGCCACCATTCTTGTTCCTTGTCACGGTCTGTGAAGACCGCGGGGCACTGCCAAAGCATGTGGTCAAGAGTAATGATGCCATTGCACTTATTACAGTTGGTTTGAATTTCCCTCTCCAGATAGATCCTATTAATAAAATATGGACTTGGGTATGTTCTTGTCTGTAGCAAACGTAATGTGACCGCTTGGGCTCTGCAAAGCTTACCATGTGGCAATGGGTATTCCCTTCTGCTTAAATAATAATGCTTCGTGATTTCGTTATATGTTAATAATCGATCCCTGCGTTCCCCGGGTGAAGCGTAAGTTGCTCGGTTTTGAAGAGCATGGCTAGAAAGTCCTCGTGCTGCTTCATTTGCCACCTCATTGAGGCTTCTCCGAGCTCCGTCCACCACTCCCAGATATGCAGGAACCCAGCAGATTTCAATCATCTCACTATTGACCTTCTCTAGTAATTTTGTTACTATCCGTGTCACATATCCGTTGGTAAAGTTGCGTATGGCTGTTCTAGAGTCGCTGTATATGTGTGTCCACCGATTAGCGCGGATGGCTAAGGCGATTGCTACTTGTTCTGCTACTGTTGGGTCCTTGGTATATACGGTGATGGCATCCCGTAAGTTACCTTGAGTGTCTACAACAACGGAGGTATGCGCATCCTTATTTTTAACCCAGGCAGCGTCAACGAACACCGCCTGCTGCTTATGTTGATCTATGTCTTGAAGGAGAGCCTTCGCCCTTGCCTTCCGTCTCTCGAGGTTATGTGTCGGGCGCATTTTCCTAGGGAACGGGGTCGTCTTTATTTTTTCTCGTAGTCCCGCTTGCAATTGTGTTAATAACTCTCCTTCGTTGGTGTGGTTGTTAATTTCTACGCCAATTTCTTTGAGTAGCGCCCTCCCAGGGCGTGTCCCCATTAGTCTCTCCTGGTGGGCCACCTGGTGAGCCTCAGCTATCTCCTCTAGTGTGTTATGCAGCCCTGGGCGCAATAAGCTATCATTGGCCGTGCTGATGGGAAGTCCTAGTGCAGTTTTTGTAAGTCGTCTGAATAAAGCGTTTGGCTTGTTCTTATCAGCCTGTGTCCATTGTAGCATGTCAGCCACGTACGAGAAGTGGCAAAAGGCGAATGCATGTACCAATCTTATGGCACTGTCTTCTCCTAGCCCCTTATGCTTGTTGGTAATTCTACGCAGAAGCCTCATGACTTCTTCTGACTTGTTGGAGATGTGTTCTATCATCCTGCAATTAGATCCATTCGCTTGCAGGAGAAGTCCTAGGACTCTAATAGTCTCCATCTGCCTGATTGGTTCTCCATTCTTGGCGTATATGTCAATGCGGGGTTCTTCCTCTGGGATATATCCGTTCGGCTTGCAGCCACGCTTACTGCTCCGTAATACCAATAGTTCTGATTATTTAGCAGAGCAGTTCAGTCCCATACCCTTAAGTGTTGTTTCCACCACATAAATGCTTTCCTTTAGTTTGGTCTCTGTTTGTCCCATATTACCTTCGGCACTCCAGATTGTTACATCATCTGCATATATAGCAACGTGGATACCCTCAATCTGCGCGAGACCTCGAGCCACTTTTGACATTGCCAAATTAAATAACATGGCAGATAGGACAGACCCTTGTGGTGTCCCATGATTCCCAAGTTCCAGGGTTGTCGATTGGAGTTCGCCTAACCTGAGACAAGCAGAACGGCCGCTGAGAAAGGCTTACACTATATTGTGCAATCGCTTACCAATCTCATCTCCAAGAGGATATCCAATATGGCCCTGTGATTGATGCGATCAAAGGCCTTTTCTACATCTAGGCCTAGAAGAGCTCTCGTATATAGCGGGCTAGCAAGAATAAGGTGATGCTTGATTAAAAGCATTGCATCTTGAGTCGAAAGTCCAGGACGAAAACCGATCAGGTTATGCGGAAGAACATTTCTGTTTTCTACATACTTAGTCAGTCTAATGAGTATGACATGCTCCATGGTTTTGCCCAGACATGATGTTAATGATATGGGTCTTAGGTTATCTAGATTGAGTTGCTTCCCTGGTTTGGGAAGAATTGTGTTAGCAATTCTCCATTCCTTCGGATAATCACCGTTTTATGCGAAGCATATTACGAGAGCTCAACCCAGCTCCTCAGGCACGGCGGTGTCGCCTTCAATACCACGTGACACCGTGACGTCACTACAGAGAAGAAACGGGGCTCCAACTCGCGCCGTCGCTCGCGGCGTCGCGGCAGTATATAAGCAGCTGCGCTTGCCTCTGCTAGACACTCACGAGGTGAGATGCCTCCTGGAGACAGAGCTGCTCGTTGGAATGAGAAGCGAAGGTTGCGGCGTGCTACAGAGACTGATTTTCTAGGTGGCTTTGGCTCAACTCTTGCAAGATGGGCTGGGTGGGAATCGAACCAGGGTCTCCGGAGTGTGAAACGGTGACGCTACCACTGAGCCACGAGTACGATGCTTCAAAGCGGTACAAAAGTGCCTCTAGTGAAGGTGGTGTTGCCTTATAAACGAGCTGTTTCTAAGGCTCAGGCGTGCGTCCCTTGCTCAGGCGCACATTTCGTTGCCGCGCCGAACGCTGCGTTGCTCGACGCTCACCGCGTCCAATGCGGGGCGCGTAGTCGCTGCGCCATAGCCCATTGTCTTACACCCCTTGGCGGGTCGCCGGGAACGCTGTCGCGCTCCACTCTTGAAGGCGAAGCAGAGTAACGCATGAGTTGTTTCTTCGTCTAGCCGAACCAAATATAGCCAAGCAACAGCAGTTCACCAGGCTAAACAGTGGTTCAACAACTAAAATAAAGGCTAATATGCTTCGCATCCTGGGCTTAACCTTAGCTAAGCCACAGCCATTTTTTTCAGAGTTCGTTGAAATACTCTGTTAAATATTTTATAGAATGATCGTCCAAATTTTCCAACAGCCTATTGGAAATGTCATCTGGACCGACAGCAGATCTAATGTTGAGGTCGTACAGGGCTGCCCGAACTTCGCTTTCTGTGAAGTCTTGATCCATAGGCTCACAGTCTTCCCCTGCATACTCAGGCAGGTCTGTACTCTCATTGCTATCCTTAAGTGGTAAATACCTAGCTGCGAGCCGATCCAGAATGGCCTCCTCCGTTGTGTCCTGACTCTCATGATGGACGAGTCGTGCTACCGCTGTTCTCCTATTAGATTTCGTGTCGTTCTCATGAAGCAAATGTCTAAGTAAGTTCCAATTTCCACCATGTCTGATTCGACCATCTATGGAATTACAAAGCTCATCCCATTGTTGTTTCTGTATATTTCTGGAGTGTTCTTCAATCTCCCTATTCAACAATGCTATGCGCTTCCTGAGTCTCCTAATCAGCCGTTGCATTTTCCATCTATTTAACATAGATTGTTTGGCTTCAATCAAGTGCGCCAGCCTACTGTCCATGATTTCGATATCCTCCTCTGTGGTAATATCCTTCGTTGCCGCCTTTACATCTTCCCTGAGCTGAGTGGTACAAGTTTGGAGTGTTTTCTTTTGTCCTGCCTCTGTCTCAGCTCTGCTTTTCCTTGCTTTCCGAAAAAGATCCCAGTCAATGTAGTTAAAGTGCTTTATCACCTTACTTGGTGTTTCCAATAGTATTTGTAATATGTAATGATCACTGCCCAGGTCAATATTGGAGTTATTCCAGCCAATGTTTGCTAAATTTGATACAAAAGTAAGGTCTGGGGTGGAGTCCCTGCATGCAGATGTACCACACCTAGTGGGATAAGCTGGGTCTGTGATGAGGGAGAGATTAAGATCTGTAGCTAGGTGCCAGGGTCCATCCCCTTTTTTAGTATTCCAGTGTTATCCCCAGGTTTGAAGTGGGGCGTTGAAATCCCCTCCAATATTGAGTGGAGCGTGCTTAGTAACAGCCATAGTCTTATTAAGAAGTGCCCTGACACTCTGTTTCATGTCGCTAGGGCTGCTATAAACATTAAAACAAAAGAGGCTTTGCGGTTTGCTTCTATTCCTTTTAAAAATAATTTCCACTAGTAGGTATTCTAATTTGTTTACTAGAAGGCGCAAATCATGTTGTATGTAAGGTATTTTCTTATCTACGAGCGTCGCTAGCCCCCTACCAGGCTCTTTGCCCCTGCATGTCGCTTTGTTTCCGGATAGGCTCATCTCATCCGCCAAGGTTTCCAGCAGCATAATTATTTTCGGCTTGTCTGGAGAAGTTTTTATTAACTGCATAAGAGGTGCTTTTTTGTGATAAAATCCTCGGCAATTCCATTGCCTCAAGGTAAAGCTCCCCCTGCTAGCCATTGCTCATAGAACCCACCTTACTGCTACCCACTAGAGTACGTTTCGTAGAACCCCCCGACGCGCCAGGGAGCGATCTGACGCTTTCTGCTTCTGAGGGTAGGTATTCATTGTCGTCGCCCTGTGCTTCTACTTTGGTGAGCCTCTTTTCAGCCGTCAGTCTTCATTTTCATAACTTATCAACTTTGAAGGTAGTTTTATCCATGGCATCTCTAAGTTGTTTAATCGCCTCCTTGATCTCTTCCAAAGCAGAGCACACTGTCGTTTCTACTGGGCTTACTGCCCGCTTCTTTGGAGCTGGTGTGTTTTCTTCATCCTGGCTGTTGTCCTTATTCACTGGTTTGGCTATTGCTAATTTTGTGGAATTAGTCTGCGAGTTCTTGCGAAGTTCTACAACCTGCTTAGTAAGTTCTCCATTTGCCTTTCTCAGATACGCTACTTCTTTAATTAGCTGTTCTACCCTGGCATCATTATCTCCGACCAGCCGCCCCGCACCGCTCTCCGCAGCCCTCACAGTACCTTTCACTTTGTCAGCCCAGGTTGTTCCAGATGTCGTCTTGTCGCCAGGCGTCTGCCCTCCTCCTTCGAAGCGCACCTGCACTTCACGTGATCTGGAGCGGCTTCTGCCCTTCGACGGCGAGCGGCGTCTTCACCTTTCAGGGCTTATTCAGCACGTGCGCCCCCTGGTGCCCGTTTGGGCATCCCATTGCAGCTGTGCTGATGTCGCCCCCGATGCAGATCTGTTGCGTTCTCGTCGTCGAATTCGTACCATGTATGGAATTTGGTACCGCTGTCGGCAAGTCTTGTCCCCAGTTGGGTGGTCCCCTCCACAAAATTTGCAGTTAGGCACACACATGTGATTGTCTTCCGGGTTTTGAGTTCCACATCCTCTGCACTGTACCACGTCCGGTGTTGAACATACATCTGATCGATGTCCAATCTTTCCGCAAGCATAGCAGACATCAAACTGCTTCCTATACAGGTAGCACTTTACGAGGGTCGACCCGTATCTTACATAATTGGGTACCTTGAGCAAATCAAACAGAACAATGACCGGACCCGTGGATTTAATACGTTTGGCTGCCAGTGCCAGTGGGTTAAAGTCATGCGCAATGTTCTTCGTTATCGTGGCCTGATTCTTTCTGAGGTCAACTCTCCGAATCACTCCTTTACACGTGGTAAGCGGAGCTGTCTCGTTGGCGTTCACTTCGTATTCGGTTTCCACTATAATGATTGACCTGATTCGCACATACCTGGCAGCATGGCTGGGATCCGGTGTACTAACCACCACGATGTTTTGCGTGAAGTTAGGGCAAACGACATCCTGTCGGGCTTGTTGCGGATTCAGGCCCGATGCTTCAATAATCGCCACGCCTATCGCTTTGGTGCTCACTTTGCTCAAGTTGAAACCTCCTCGTGGGCGGATGATGATTTTGCTGTGCTACTCGGGCAATTGGAGCATCCTTGATGCCTTGACAATCCGGTGTTTGAACATAGTGGTTGTAGGTCCCTTGTTTTTGCTGCTGTTGCCTTGTTCTTGCTGGCTCTGCGGCGATGTTTTCTCATCGCCAGCAATCCTTATGGTGGAGCGAAATTTTCGGCTTGTCACAATTTGCCAACCTAGACCTTCCTGATTCTCTTCTAATCCGGTAGCGTCTTCATCTTCCATGCGCGTTTCCGCCAACGCGGCCCAGCGGGGTCAGTAGGCCTACTTGGGTCTGGCACCAAAAAAGGCCAGTAACAGTCCAAAAATGAAAGTCCCACCTTAAAGAAAGGTGTCCGCTAATTCCCGGTGACTTCACAAATCCAGTGATGTGCTTGAATCCGTGATGGTGGCAAAGAAGGCTGCACGAACATTCAAAAACGACGGAGCCGATGTGAGGGACGTCCGCACCTCGGCTTTTTCTTCGTTCGCTCCAATATAGCTGGTAACCTACAGGAATTCTATAGCATTAATGAGAGGGTGGGAGGTCTTGTTGTGAAACTCAATAAGAGGTACAAAATGAAGGTTGTACAGGTCTACGCCCCTATATCCAGTCATGATGACCAGGAAGTCGAAAGCTTCTATGAAGACGTGGAATGGGTGATGGGTAGAGTGAAAACAAAATACAGTATACTGATGGGCGAGTTCAATGCCAGGGTAGGCAAGAAGTAGGCTGGAGACAAGTCAGTGGGGGAATAAGGCATAGAGTAGGAATAGCAGGGCATAGTTATTAGTAGATCTTGCGGGACAGAATAATATGCGGATAATGAATACTTTATTCCGCAAGCGGGATAGCCGAAAGTGGACGTGGAGGAGCCCGAACGGCGAGACTAGAAATGAAATGGACTTCATACTCTGCGCTAACCCTGGCATCATACAAGATGCGGACGTGCCCAGCAAGGTGCACTGCAGTGACCATAGGATGGTAAGAACTCGAATTAGCCTAGACCTGAGGAGGGAAAGGAAGAAACTGGTACATAAGAAGCCGATAAATGAGTTAGTGGTAAGAGGGAAAATAGAGGAATTCCAGATCAAGCTACAAAACAGGTACTCCGCATGAACTCAGGAAGAGAACCTTAGTGTTGAATCAATGAACGACAATCTTGTGGGCATCATTAAGGAGTGTGCAATAGAAGTCGGTGATAACTCCGTTCGACAGGATACCAGTAAGCTCTCGCAGGAGGCGAAAGATCTGATCAAGAAACGCCAATGTATGAAAGCCTCTAACCCTACAGCTAGAATAGAACTGGCTGAACTTGCAAAGTTAATCAACAAGCGTAAGACGGCTGACATAAGGAAGTATAATATGGATAGAATTGAACAGGCTCTCAGGAACGGAGGAAGCCTAAAAGAAGTGAAGAAGATACTAGGAATTGGCAAGAATCGGATGTATGCATTAAGAGACAAAGCCGGCAATATCATTACTAATATGGATGAGATAGTTCAAGTGGCTGAGGAGATATATAGAGATTTATACAGTACCAGTAGCACCCGCGATGATAATGGAAGAGAGAATAGTGTAGAGGAAACCGAAATCCCGCAGGTAACGCCGGAAGAAGTAAAGAAAGCCTTGGGAGCTATGCAAAGGGGGAAGGCAGCTGGAGAGGATCAGGTAACAGCAGATTTGTTGAAGGATGGTGGTCAGATTGTTCTAGAGAAACTGGCGACCCTGTATACGCAATGCCTCATGAATTTGAGCGTAGCGGAATCTTGGAAAGACGCTAACATAATCCTAATCCTTAATCAAGGGGACGCCAATGACTTGAAAATTATAGACCGATCGGCTTACTGTCCATTGCCTACAAAGTATTTACTATGGTAATTGCAAATAGAATCAAGAACACTTTAGACTTCCGTCATCCAAAGGACCAGGCAGGATTTCGTAAAGGCTACTCAGCAATACACCATATTCACACTATCAATCAGGTGATAGAAAAATGTGCGTAGTATAACGAACCTTTATATATAGTTTTCATTGATTACGAGAAAGCCTTTGATTCAGTCGAAACCTCAGCAGTCATAGAGGCATTGCGGAATCAGGGTGTAGACGAGCCGTATTTAAAAACACTGAAAGATATCTATAGCGTCTCCACAGCCACCGTAGTCCTGCATAAAGAAAGCAACAAAATCCCAATAAAGAGAGGCGTCAGGCAGGGAGATACAATCTCTCCAATGCTATTCACAGCGTGTTTACAGGAGGTATTCAGAGACCTGGATTGGGAAGAATTGGGGATAAAAGGTAATGGAGAGTACCTTAGTAACTTGCGATTCGCTGATGATATTGCCTTGCTTAGTAACTCAGGGGACCAATTGCAATGCATGCTCACTGACCTGGAGAGGCAAAGCAGAAGAGTGGGTCTAAAAATTAATCTCCAGAAAACTAAAGTAATGTTTAATAGTCTCGGAAGAGAACAGCAGTTTACGATAGGTAGTGAGGCACTGGAAGTTGTAAGGGACAGGTAGTGACTGCGGATCCGGATCATGAGAATGAAATAATCAGAAGAATAAGAATGGGCTGGGGTGCGTTTGGCAATCATTCTCTGATCATGAACGCCAGATTGCCATTATCACTCAAGAGAAAAGTTGATAACAGCTTTGTCTTAGCAGTACCCACGTACGGGGCAGAAACCTGGAGGCTTACAATAAGGGTTCTACTTAAATTGAGGACGACGCAACGAAGTATGGAAAGAAGAATGATAGGTAGAACGTTAAGGGATAAGAAAGGGGCAGATTGGGTGTGGGAACAAACACGAGTTAATGATATCTTAGTTGAAATCAAGGAAAAGAAATGGGCATGGGCAGGACACCTAATGAGGAGGAAAGATAATCGATGGTCATTAAGAGTCACGGAATGGATTCCAAGGGAAGGGAAGTGTAGCAGAGGGCGGCAGAAAATTAGGTGGGTGGATGAGATTAAGAAGTTTGCAGGGACAACATGGCCACTATTTGTACATGACCGGGGTAGTTGGAGGATTATGGGAGAGGCCTTAGCCCTGCAATGGGCGTAACCAGGCTGATGATGATGATGATGATGTCACAGAAAAGAACATGATTTTTTTTACCTGTGCCAAAGCATCCATGTCTAAACACTAAAGCAAGCAAAGTAACTATGTTCTTATTTATTTTTCTACTTGGACTTTTATTCGCAAGGACAGAGATGCGCTCGTGCCACTGCTCGCGCGCTCGTCGTCGTCGTCTTCTTCTTCAGCTGGCCCCGATGCCGCTCATCATGCCAGCGTTCCCATACTGCCCCTCCCTCTGCGAAGTGCTGAAGGCAGTGGCGCACTACCAGTCAATGTGGTGATTTAAGTGAGTTCTGTCGTGCACTCCGATGGAGGAACCTTCGATTTCTACATCTCAGTAGATGCGTCAGGCTCTCATGGACTTCCACGCAAGCACGCTAATGAGGCCGGGACACATAAAATGATACGAGGCTATGCGAAAACAATACCATTACGTTTCCTGAAATGAGTCATCACAGAAAAGACGTCGTAATAATTTTGCATTCATCCACGTGGGGATACCAAAATTCCCTTGTCCTTTTCTTTTGTTTCTTAAAGCGAGGCGAGGTAGTGTACGTACCTACCGCAAAACGCCAAGAATGAGTTAATAACAACTTAGACCCAAGTTATTACAGCTTATTCTCCTGAGGTGCCGTTAGCTTTATGGAAGCGGCAATATTTTGTATTTTCTTGCATATATTATCCGCATCCCCTGTCCTTCAGGTGCCGAGTACGAAACCAGACTGAATATACTTTTATTATGCTGTTACATCGCAGCGGCGCAGCGATCGGAGCGGCTGGCTGCCAAAGAGAAGAGTGGCGCCTGATCGCTTACGCGCCGCCACTGTCTAGGCAGCCTAGTGTACCGAGCGATCAAGCAACCTTTCTGATCGTGGAACATTAGAACCGTTGCCTTCACCGTTCCTTGTACAGAGTGGTCCCATATAATAAAGAACCAACTTTAGAGGAGGGAAACTGTACCTTCCGCAGTGGTACGAAAGCAACCAGCGGCAGCGTATTGAACTAAGCGGGGCGGACGCAAGATGACGCTGTTCAACCAGCAAGCGGAAGTGTTCTCTTTTTTTTAGAGCAAAATCCAATGTGGCCGTTTTTCCCCGGTAGGGGAGGGCGCTGCGAGCTGTCAAGGAGAGTGGACGCATTTCATGTCGGCTCCGTCGAATCGCTGTCCTGCCGCCAAAACTTTGTTCTGCACCGCCCGAAACCAGTTGGACTACATCCATGAAGTTACCAGGAACCCGTGAGCACCATTATTATCCAGTTGGGCCAGTTTTTGGCAGTTCTACGGGACTCTATTCTTCAACCACGCGAACGCCGTAGGCGCGGTAGCCGCCGGACGCGGCACCAGACGCGGACTCCATGTCTCTCGTACGGGGCTATGACCCAGACAGCATTCGAGAGATGGAGTTTTCGACCACGGAGACACCAGTTTTTGATGAAACTACGGAGTATACCATCCAGAAAAAGTTAGAACAGTGGGAGCGAGCAACCTCGACGCGCGCCCGTTCCGAACATCAAGGCAGCCACGGTTGCGGCAGTGACGGCCACGTCACCACTCTGGCTCTTTGCAAGCAAGCTCACAATAAACGCTGGAAGCCACATGTCATGCCCAAACTTGGAGCGGAAGACGCTGTGGTCATCTTCAAGCCAAAGGGAACTCTGAACCCCGCACAATTTAAGGGCGGCAACCAGATCGGGAAAGCAACGTACGCTGGCACCGGCATTCCGCGGGCGTCGCAGGCGCTCGCTATTTGGCTGGCCTGGGATCAGAATATAATTACTATTGGCATCAAGAACGTCCAACTTATTCGTCAGGTCCTTGCGATCGGACAGCTCCAAATCGGAGGACCGGCCCAAGCGGTTCAAGCCTACCTCAAGTCATCGGGCAACACAAGCCCTGGTGTTATTCAAGTGGATCCCACAGCCACTGAAGAGGATATTACTCAAGCCATTTATTCGGCAGAGGCTCCACTAGTGGGAGTCCGAAAATTAGGAGAGACCAATGCAGCAGCGCTCACGTTAGAGGGCGGAAGGTGCCTTTCAACGTTTATTATTAGGGAGAAAGTGTGCCGGTTCGCCTCTACCGCGAGAAGACGCCAGCCTGTCCCCGCTGCGGTGCGATAGGACATCGCGCCGATGTTTGCCTTAATCCACAGGCCGGTCGATGCCAGGCTTGCGGCAAGACGGATCTAGAAGAGGACTGCGAGTGTCAACCCAGCTGCCTCGTTTGCGGGGGTCCTCATGCCACCGGATCAATTCAGTGCACGCAAAAGTACAGGAGAGGTTGTGCTGGAACTGGGGCAAGGCGAAAGCCCGTCATTGGAAAAGCCAGCCAGCAACTTCACTCCAAGAACGCTGGAGAGAGGGCAGCCCCCGACCTGCAAGTGCAGACGCAGGGGGAGACCCCTTCACCTCGACCGCATGCGCGAGCCTTCAGAGGGGGCCCTAAAGGAGGCGGTCGTCCAGCAGACAAGCATGATGGGTGAGAGCCAGAACAAAAAACGAGCAGCTACAAGGTGAGCTGGGCCAGTGTGGTTGCTTCCCCTCCCCTCCCGTTGTCTAATGAGAAACTTAGGGCTGAGAACGAAAGGCTCAAACTAGAAATATAACAACTTAGAGAGGAGATGAAAGCGAACGATCCAGGAAACTCTAGAGCACTTCAGGTACCCTCAGCTCAGGCGATGGAGAAGGACAACCCTGCCCCGCTGCCGTCAGGTAGTGCAACTAAGGCAGCGCAGCATTGGCGGCTGCGCACTTGACAGTAGAGTGTACGACACGCGCAGATGTGGACGCAATTACAAAAAAATTCAGTGCATAGATGGAAAGCATGGAAAAGCGCATGCGAGAGGAAATCGAGAGAATGGAATGTCGCATGCTACCAAGCCTACAGTCTAGCGTAGAAAGAATTGAAGAGACGCCAAGCAAAAAAATTGAGTAGAACCTACAAGGAATGACAGAGCAGACAATTCATAAAATGTTACAGCCGCATCTCTCAAAACTGTATGCTTACGAGATTAGGCTTGACCGGAAGTTACAAGAATTCGCTGAATGCTCGCGCACTAAGACACCCAGATTGGCAGGAAAAATGGGAACCAGGAAGATTGCTTTTGATGATGCGCTTGACCTGAGTAAAGAAAAAGGACTGACCTCTTCCAGTTTGCAATGTGACTCGTCAAACTAAGTTAACAATATTACAATGGAACTGCAAGGGTTTTAAACGCAAGTGGGAATCCCTGCAACAGTCTGTGGACTGTTTAGATGAGAGGCCGGGTGTAACCGCGTTACAGGACGTTAATGTGGCAGTTAAAATCAGGTCGTGCACTATGCATCAAACTAACACTTCGACTTGCATACTTGCACATAAAGACAGTGTGGCTTCAACTATAGACCTCGAACTTAATGCTGAAATAGAACATGTATATTCGTATTCCCCCTAACACTCGTTCCAGTAAAGGGGTGTATGTTCTTAACATATTGTCACGTGGTGGTGACGTTGAAGAACACAGTAGCAATGCTGTGAAACACAAAACTAACTTTTATTGGGTGAACCTGTGCCCACAAAAATAGGCTACACTTATAGCACAACGATAGCGGCGAACATGGTCGGCGATCGTCGAAAATCTGATCAGCGGGTCAAGCGCGTCGGCTTTTATAGATCAGTCGTCGAATGTTGCCGAGTAACCGCTGGGACCCGCGTGTCTTCCACAAAGTTCTACACTCTTTGCGTCACGCATACATGCAACCAAATTACACAGGTTGCGGTGAAATACAGTGGACGGAACCGTCGATAACATTCCAGAAACTTTTTTACATGCAGGCGCATCCTGAGCTGTGCGATAACATTTGTTAGGCGGTGAGAAGTGGTTGGCCAGTAAACATAAAGAGGTACACGTGTCAATATACAGCCGCCCTAAACACAGGACAGAGTCTTGGACGAAATTTTTCGGAAAGCAGTGCCGGCTGTAAAAATTGCACCTCTCATTATAGTGGGGAATTTTAACGCACACAGCTTTCTTTGGGGTACCAACAACGAGAACATAAAAGGCGGGAAATTGGCAGCAGCAATATTGGATATGGCTGTTACTATTCTGACATCCTAGAACATCCTAACAGAATAGGCAATAGCGTTTTAAGGGACACATGCCCCAATTTAACGCTAGTCAAAAATGTTAAAAATGGCGAGTGGCGAAAGACGCACGATACCTTAGGCAGTGATCATTAAATACTCCGAATTCGCCTAGACGACAACAAGCATCGTAAACACAGGGGACAAGCCCGGCTTACGGAATGGTCGCTTTTCCCAGAGTCCAAGGGCCCTCAACTCGACTTGCCTATTGAAGGTTATGAGCAATGGGCTGAGTCACTGCTAGCTGCCAGAGAGAAAGTCACGAGAACGCTGCACACCTCAGAAGATTTCCCGGCAGTCGACAACCACCTGCTCCACATCTGGGAGGCAAGGAGATGCCTCAACAGAAGGTGGAAAATGCAAAAACACAATGGCAAGCTTAAATCAAGATCGCTGAAATTACATGACAAGCAGAAGAATACGCGTGGACCTCAGCCAAGAACAACTGGCTAATCAAGTGCGACTCATTGAAAGGCGGGCTTCGTGTTAAGTTGACGTGGAGCCTCCTGCGATGGCTCATCTTACCCAGCAAGACGAGCGGAGAGCAGCAGTGGAACCTCAAGAGAGCCCTCCACGGGTATGAGGGTACGTTTGAGCAGCTGGTGGCAGCCCCGACAATTAAATACCTCTGTACGACCAAAGATGATGAGCCCGTGTTGCAGTATCAAGGGAAAGATAATCCAGAACTCGACAGCGACTTCGAAGTAGAAGAAATACAGGCGGCGCTACTAACCATGAGAACAGGTACGACACCAAGACATGACAAAATTATGGTCGGCTTGCTCGCCAACATGAACAAGGAGATGCTAGGCCAGCTGACGGATTATATCAATGTGTGCTGGAGAGCTGGCAAGCTGCCCCTGGCGTGGACATCAGCGGACGTCAGCGTTATCCCTAAGCAAGGCAAAGAGAAGAATATCAACAACCTCCGTCCGATTTCGCTCACTTCATGTGCCGGCAAGCTGATGGAGAGAGCAGTACATGCCAGACTTTCAGCGTATTTGAAAGAAAACGATTACATGCCCCACACCATGTTTCGCTTCAGGGAGAGCCAATCCACGCAAGACCTACTGCTGCAGCTCAAGATGGAAGTTATTGACCCACCCAACAAACGCAGTAGCAGAGCCATCTTAGCCCTAGATCTCAAAGGCGCTTTGGATATTGTGAAGCACTCGAAGATCCAAGAGAACCTACGGAAGACACAGTGTGGAAGAAGGACTTTTGAATACATGAGAGACTTCCCACTAGACGGACAAGCTTATGTCAAAATTGGAGATTTTAGGTCCCAGCCAATCTCTATGGGCACCAGGGGTACGCCCGCCACAAGGAACCGTCCTATCCCCTCTGCTCTTCAATATTGCCCTTATAAGTTTGCCTGAAGAACTAGATCGCATAGAAGGAATTCAGCACGCCCTCTATGCAGATGACATCACGGTCTGGGTGACGAAGGGCAGTCTGGGACAGATGGAAGAGGCGCTCCAAGAGGCTGCTTCAACAGTCCAAAAATATGCCGAGGAGTGCGAACTGCGCTGCTCTCCGGAAAAATCGGCATTTCTAATCATACGCAGACGAGACGATGAAGCCCCGGTCAAAATTAGGGTGCACGACGCTGCGGTCCCTGAAGTGGAGACAGTGCGTATCCTGGGACAACTGGTTAACAACAAGGGTGTGAAGGTAGCATTGATTACTCAACTCCCTACATCATGCGAACAAGTAATGCGAATGATCACACGTATCACTAATAAAACGAGAGGGATGATAGAGAACGACACTCTTCGATTGGTCAAAGTCGTTATACTTAGCAGAATTGAGTACGTGGCTCCGTACCTTCGGATGAGGAGGTGCGATTTAAAACATTTCGATGTCATGCTCAGAACAGCATATAAGAAAGCACTAGGACTGTTGGTCAAAACATCTACAGAGCTCTCATTGCAGTTAGGGGTGCACAATACAGCAGATGATATAATTGAGGCCCACCTGTTAGAGGGAAGCTGAAACAGTTTTCAATTTCCATGAATGCCTGGGATTGGGAAGAACAGACCTAATAATTTACGGTTCCGAAATGTTTTTCTTCGTTTTGTTAATATAAGGGGCGGAAATCACCCCCGCGGACACGCCCCCATCGCTTCCCGGAGCGCCGGGTGAGGTGGTGGCCAGAGGAGAGAACCGGTGAGAGTGACGTCATTCGCGGCGACCAAGCTGCCGGGCCGGCGTGCTGGCATGTACTGGCGTGCCTCTTTCCGTCCTGCGCTTTACTGAACGAAGCTACGAGAGATCTTCCGCCGCCTCCGCTTACGTTTTCATTTGAGATTTTCGTAAACTGCTTTTCCTTCGGTGCTGCGTGAATGCCTACAGCCAAGGGCGCCCAACATGCCCTCGTTCAGTGCAGCATTCGGCTGCGCGAACACAGGCGGGCGAGACGATGTGGTGTTTCACAGGTTCCCGAAGGACAAGAAGCTTGCAACGCAGTGGGTCCGTGCGGTGAGGAGAGATAAGTTCGTGCCGACAAAATCAACTATGCTGTGGTCGGACCATTTCCGCAATAGCCGGATAGCCTTACGACAGATTCGGAAACGCGTTGTTGCTAGCGTTGCTATACTCCGTTTCATACATCAGAGGAAAGGCTGTGGAGGCTTCAGATACTTCTTGCAGTGGCTGCGTTCGCACTTAGAAAAAGTTCGGTGTTTCTTGACCCGATTTTTGAAAACATTTTCCATATATAAGCTCAGTTCTGAATGACAAAAAAAGAATTTACCGAATTTACCCATAGAAACAATCCGTGTACTTATACGGCTGCTAACACGTTCTTTTAAATCAATTTTCTTTTCGGCATTTTTTAATTGCAGCCCGTCACGGCAGCTTCACGTGCGTGCTCGCGCGAGCAAACGCCGCTGGCACGCTGCGAAGCATAGGCGGAAACGCGCGCAGTAAAAAATTTTGGTGACCGGACTTGGTGCGTAGCTTCCACAGAGTTGCACCTGAGGTATGAAATGGAGTATAGGCTTGCCTAGTGACGTTCGACGTATGGTTGTAGTCATCGTGTTTACCACAAGGCGGTGCTAAAACTGCCTAATATCTTTATGTCAACACTAGCATAGAGCCCGCATACCGATTATTGATCGAGCCACAATCGCAATGTCGTCGAAGCATAGTATGAATATTGCACATATAATACCTCTGGCCATCTCTGGATGTGTATGATAAGCAATTTCCATGACTGTACCTCGCAGTACTGCATGTGCGCGCTTTGAAACGCAGCACTTATGTTCGCGATCGTGTATCAACACTAAAAAAAAAAAACCGCGGGACTTTAGACAAGCAGCGGCAAGGTGCTTGACATCGCGGAATTGCACCCGTGTTTCCAATCTAATGAGAAGTTGGTGCTACGGCATTGTTCCAGCAGAAGTTCCCAGTGACACTTTAGCGCATTTTTTCTCCCATCATTGGAACGTGCATCTACATGAAAAAAAAAAACATACGTACTAGCTAAGATTTCCAACGCGCGAGAAGGTACACACTTCGCTCTCGCTGTTGGCACACTCACCATCGTAGTTGCCGCCGTTGCTGCCATCATTTCCCGTATCTGCTGTCGGTTCGAACATGTACGGCGAAAATACAAGCTGTCCGAGACAGCGAGAACGTTCCATAATGCTTACAACTCAGCTATGAAGCCAGAACAGAACAGCGTGCTACACTCTGAAATGGCGGCGCTGACCGGCGACTGCCGCGAATGACGTCACAGTGGCCTCGACCATTCATGGGCAACAGCGGCATTCGCGCGATGCCCAGGGGCGCTGGTACGCGTTTTGTTTCCGCCCTTTTTGAACCAGATATTCGTGATCAGGGGACTCAAAACTGTAGAATGCCGCAAAGAACTCATTTTTTTCGAAAAGTCTTTCAGCTTCCCTTTAAGTCAATATGCCAGATTGGCAGGAACGAAAACGGGACGCAAGGTACTAGATTACCTAACCATCAGCTGTCCTTACTATACGGCAACAAGACAAGAAATTCCAAAAATGTGGAGGGGCAAATTCGCGACACTGCCCATTCCTAAAAACACGCACCCAGAATATCATTAAGCAACGAAGAGGGCAAGAGCCAAGAAGATGGAACAGGTGTATTCTAAATTAGAGGGAGCCTTCTTTGTGGATGCTGCAAGCCCGGTGGGAGGAGTCTCCACAATATAGGTGGTGCATCAAGGGCAGATGGTCAATAGACTTTCTGTTTGGCATGGGAAAATTACAGAATTAGAAAAGGTGGCAATCGCCATGGCAGCTTCGCATCCTAGTTCCGAATACATCATTACAGACTTGCAAACTTCATATAGAAATTACACGCGGGGCCGAATCGCACCGCTAGCTGGCAGGATCCTCAAACAATCTGGGGTCTTCGCTTCGCGCAAAGAGGTGATTTGAGTGCCAGGCCGCGAGGGTGTAGAGGGAGATGAGTGTGCACACGCTGCCGCCCGAGCTTTTCTCCCCCGGGGTCCCTCCTCCTCCCTCCCCGAAGACTCGGATTTCCCAGTGTCAGTAATAACTTATGCAGTCGTATTACAGCACTTGCACTTATCGCAAAGAAAATATCCGGGCCCAACTAAGGGATTAGCCAAATCAGAAGAATGTCATTTAGGAAGAGATCAAACCATGTCATTTAATAACCCAGTCAAGCTACATGCTATTCAGCCACAATCCTTTTCGGCCGAGTGTAAATTTTGCGGGCAGAAAGCAGATTTGTACCATATGGTATGGGCCTGCCAGGCTAAAGGTGCCTTAGAAACTATAAAACAGCCAACGTGCGAAGGATGGGAGGCAGCCTTGTCAAGCTCAACCCTCAAGGACGAGCGAGCCTTCGTGGAAAGAGCTAGGGCGGCGGCCTTAGCTAACGGAATCCCGGAATAAGAATCCGACCACCCTTCTCCTAACTCACCTCCGCTTTTCCTTTAAGTAAAACGTTTTCATCATCACCATTCCTGGTAGCGTGCGCTGGTACGCGCCGTGCTCGCCCTGCCGGCTATGCGGCATGCCTCATTGCCTAGGCTGCCGCGTAGATGGTGGATTCTAAATGCCAGGACAGCAAAGAGCCTCTACTGACGCCCATACAAACAAGCCAAAAGTGAGTGAACAGGACGTGAGACTTTATTGGCACAAGAAAAGCAGTGCACCTTCTCGTACAAGAGCAGAAATAAAATTTGCGTTTCGAGATGCGCCGAGAAGCTTAATTTCATCGTCGCACATTGCGGTCTGGTAAGAGCAACAATCAGCAGCGCAAACAAATTCGGCAGTGCCCCACCTGCTTGCATCGATAGTCACCGTAACTTGCATTGCGAAGCCATCGCGTGACGAAGGCACCTGCTGCTGCAGCCAACAGAGCGACATGGACTACCCGGCATTTCGGCGTAACCTCCTTTCCAACCTGTACGTTTCTTTTTGTTCTTTCACGTGCCGCTAATATGTAGCTCACACTTGGGGCCTCACACTCTCAATATGGGCATGGTCAATTTTTTGGGCACCACCATTTTTGAGCCACTTTTGCAGGCCTCTACCAATGTGGCGATCAACTTCACACACTTCAGATCGTGTAATCATGTATGCTGGTCTCCGTTCACCCACATTACGCCGATGAAGGCCCACAAGCATAATTTTCCTGCGGCTGCAGCAGGAAAGGTTGAACGGGGCGCACCAATTACGTTGTGCGTAAATTGGGAGTCATTGTCGCTATGTGGACTGCAGGAGCAGATGGTTACCTCGTGAGACCGTTGCCCAATGCAGCTGACCAGGTCGCCACATCCAAGAAACATAACACGGTGACCATGATCAAATGAGACTCGGCATTCAATCATCGCATAAGGTTCAGACAATACGCTGTACTTTGGCTAAGATCCACACGACAACAGTGAGCATTCGTGCACTGCGGGTCGCTTACAGCACATTCAGCTATCCGTCATCACGCACAGTGCTTGCCTTCGTCGCACATGGCGGTCTAGTAACCAGTTACAACCAGCACTGCAGGCATATTGGACAGTGCCTCACCTGTTTGCGTCGACAGTCGTTATAAGTTGTATTGCAAATCAATTGGGTGATGCACGCATCTGCTGCCATAGCCCACACAGCGACATGAACTACCCGGCATTTTAGCGTTACCTCATTTCCAACCTGCACGTTTCTTTTTGTTCTTTCGGTGGCAGGTACTGTGTCGGTCACACTTGGTGCCCCACATTCTCTCAATATAGACATGGCCTGTTTTGTGGCAACCACCATGTTGCAGGCACTTTTGCAGGCCTTTCCACCCATGTGGATATCTATTCTCATACACTTCGGACCATTTAATTACGTATGGTAGTGTTCGTTGACGCCAAATCATGTCTGAGGAAGGCCACAAGCAAAATTTGCACACGGCTGCAGCAGGAAAGGAAGAAACGGGGAGCACCACTCACGGTGCGTGTACACTGGGAGTCTGTGTCACTGTGCGGACTGCAGGAGCATGTGCTTACTATCAGAGGCTGTTGCCCAGTGAAACTGACCCGGCCGCTACATCCAAGAAACGCAACATAGCGACCATGACCAAGTGGGACAGCATTGAAATAAGACTACGCAATTGAATCGCTTCAGCATACCTCTAATATAACGCATTGGCCCTGTACACTTTACGTTGGCTACGATCCACATGACAACAGTGAGCATACACGCACGCGGGTCGCTTACGGCACATCCAACAGTCCGATTGCATGCATAGTCGTCGCAGATGGTGGTCTGGTAACAAGTGACAACCAGCAGCGCAACCAGATTGAACAGTGCCTACCTGTTTGCACCGCCAGTCATCGTTTAAGATGAGAAACTTGCATGGCAAAGCAATCGGATGGCGCAAGCATCTTCCGCAGCCAACATAGCGACATGGAGTACCCGGCATTTCAGCGTTACCTCCTTTCCAACCTGCACATTTCTTTTTGTTCTTTCATGTGCCGCTAATGTGTGAATCGCACTTGGTGCTCCACATTTTCTAAATATGGGCATGGTTGGTTTTGTGGGCACCACCATTTCGCAGCCACTTGCGCAGACCATTCCACACATGTGGATATCAACTTCATGAATTTGGATCATGTAATCACATATGATAGTCTCCATTGAGGCCAAATAATGGCCTAGGAAGGCCACACGCAAAATTTGCACACGGCAGCAGCAGGAAAGGATGGAACAGAGAGCACCAATCACAGTGCGTGTAAATTCGGAGTCTATGTCGCCGTGCGGACTGAAGGAGCAAGTGCTTGCCTCGGGAGGCTGTTTCCCAGTGAAACTGACCAGGCTCCCTCATACGAGAAACGTAACACAGTGACAAGTGCCAAGCCGGACAGCAGCGAAACTAGATTCCACAATCAATCACTTCAATGTAGCTTGCGCAAAAACAACAGGCTGTCGAGCAAGAATACCAATCGTGAATGAGACTAGGAATTAAATATGAGAATGAGAAAGGTTGCATTCAAGAAAGGAGCCACTCTACATTGCAAGCACTGAAAGCCAGAAACATTAGGACAAGTTTAATGCTACGTAGCACACGGTGCAAAGGTTAATACAAGACACACGCCAATGCCACGCCATCTATTTCAGGAGAGGAATTGCACATGGCAGCGCACACTATAAAATACTGCTACAGCTCTGTAATGCTACTAGACAGTGACTGGTACTAAGTATGAGCAAATAATCAGTTGACCTTTAATGTTTGGATGAGGGAGAGGAATGATCTCTAACAAGAATGTGCAATGAAAAAGTTTGCATTCATTTTAAAAAATATGTGCTTAGCACAAATGGTATTTGACATGGCCAGAGGTTGTAGCTACGTCTGAGCACACATAATTTTTGTTGTTCGTGTACCTGAATGACTCGGCCAAAATCCGTGTTGGTGGCATGATGGCCGAGGCTCTTTACACTCTTGACACAGTCATTTGTAGACTTGATATCCTATCGAAATATCTCTGGAATGACTTATTTGTTCGTGGTGTAAAGCCTTGCGAATTCGGCTCCAGCCTGTTCCTGTTGGTGTAGATGGGGGCTTCTGTAATGACCAAGATGTGCTCGGCACAGACTCTGTTAGGGCAGAACAGTGACACATGAGATACAGCATGGATTATCCAAACTATTGAAATGTCTTCTTTTATATTAGAATCAATTATGCTGAACTGTAAGTATGCACAAGCATTCATATCTGCTACATATAAATGACACATCATAAGAAGCCAACAAACACTGACAAAAAGGGCAACATAGGGAAATTACTTGTGCTTAGTAAATGAAAGGAAGAAACCATAAATTAAGGGAAATCAAAGTTGATGAATAAACAGCTTGCCACATGCGGGGAACAATCCCACAACCTTCGCATGGTGTCAGTGTTTGTTGGCTTATATGATATTACTAATAAAAATCCGGCCCCTCTGTTAACCCGCTTTCTTCTCGTTTAATAAAGAAATAACATTTGTGTCGATACTAGCAAGCCAATACAGCAGATGATCAAGCATATTTATTTCTGAACCAGGTGTTTTTTACCTTATAGTAGCAGCCAAAGTCCCCACAATGACCATGTTACAGCGGAGAGCAGCTTCTGTTTAGTGCATGGAATCTGTTGCCTTACACTGGTGCCGTCCTCATTACTGCATGTCTGGAACAGAAATTTTGGCTTCATCAGAAATTGAATAAGCACAATTTTGCAATATAAAATACGAGAAGGTGTGACCACAGAACACAAGCAAATGTACAATGTTTGTTCTAGAGTGCTTAAGCAGCAGGGTAAAACAATTTTGCTACCGTCCATAGAATTGGTGCCTGCCTAACTTTTTTTTCGTAATGTATTTATTAGTAAAAATACAGATAATTACACGTGCGTAGTATACATAAGGAGGTCCCATAGTCAAAGACTGTATCGGGACCTCCTGCTAAAGACACTCATGATTATACAATGCCTAAAGCAACAGTAGTACACATGAGAGCTAAGAGTAATATCAAACATGTTTATAGCACATAAGTAATAAGAACACTTGTTAACAGCATGACAATATAAAAAAACAGGATAAATAAAAAAGCCATGAAAAGTTTCAGTAAGCACTTATTATGAATGATTTTATTTCTCTTTTAAATTGGTATACGTTTCTTGCATTTTTGATTATAGGTGGTAGAGTATTTCAAAGCGATATTGCGGAAAATTCCGCAGTCTGTTCACCATAGTTAGTTCGCACTTTAGGTAGAAGAAAATTATTATTGAGTGCAAATCTAGTGTGACTATGAGCTATTAGTTCACAAGGTGAGAAGCAGATTGATGGTAGTTCCTTAGTCATATATTTGTAGAATAAAATTCCTAGATTATATTTGGTGAGTTGTAAAATGGTTAGGATGTTGTTTTCATGTAGTAGGCATTTTCCATTAGCAAAGCGTGAACTGCTTGTAGTAATTCTTATGGATTGGTTCTGGATTACGTGGAAGGATGCCATGTGAGTGTTATAAGTGTTACCCCAGCTTAGTATGCCGTAGTTAATATGAAAGTGAATGAATGAGTGGTATAGCGAGATTAATGTAATATGTGTAAAGTAGGGAGGAGTTTTAATTAGAACGCGAATACCGTGTGCTATTTTCTTTTTGATGTGAGAAATGTGATCTTTATATTTCAAGCTGAAGTCAAGAGAAATCCCAAGAAAAGATGAGCATGGACTGGAAGAGATAGAGTGTGAGCCGAAAGTCAAAGAAGGGGAGAATGCCGAATGTTGTTGATGTGAGGAAAATATAACACATTTAGTCTTGGTGGCATTATTAAATAGGTTGGCATTACGCCTACTTAAAACATTTTGTAGATCAGTATTTAGCTTGTTAATAAGAAGTGACATGTGGTTATCAGAGGAAAATATGGTAGTATCATCAGCGCACAGAATGCACGTAGTAGAGGACAAACAATTAGGTAGGTCATTGATATAAATAAAAAAAACAGTACTGGCCCTAAGATGGATCCTTGAGGAACGCCAATGTTAGTGGCTTGTTCTCTGGAGGGGACATTAGACACAGACACTATCTGAACCCTGTTTGATAAGTAACTTTTTCATAATGAGAGCGCAGCACCACGAACACCGGTAGCCTCAAGCTTAGCAAAAAGGATAATATGGTTCAAGCAGTCGAATGCCTTTGTCGGATCAATGAAAACTGAACCTGCAAATAGACCGTCGTGAATTATTTTTTTTTTGAATTGGTCAGTCAGATGTATGAGTGCCAAATCTGTGGAGTATCCATTACGAATGCCGAATTGGCATGAAGAGAGAATAATAAATTTAGTGAGATATTTGGTAAGACGCAATCCGATTAATTTCTGTAGAACTTTGCCGAAAAAGGGTAAAATACAAATAGGGCGGTACATATGTATTAATGTATTGTCACCTTTTTTTAGAACTGGAATGACTTTAACGCGCTTATGCTCGTTAGGAAACACACCAGTCTGGAATAGCGAATTAGTAATATGAGACATGATATTAGAAATTAGGTGGGCAATCATTTTAATGGTAGCAGGTAGAACTTCATCTATTCCAGCACTTGTGGGTTTTAGGTGACATATAACGTTATATATTTCGTCTGGCGTTGTGGAGAAAAGAAAAAATGTGAGGGAGACGATTAAGTTGAGCTACTTGTGAAGGAGATGGTGTGTCATTATAAAAAAAATAGGAGCTGAAGGCGTTGGCTATTTGGTTAAAGGAGTTATACTCTTAGTTATTGTATATAATTTTTATAGCAGTCCTGGCTCAGAATTCCTGCTTAGAAAGGAGTTTACGAGGTTCCATTTCAATTTGCTGTTATTGCCGGCTTGTAAGATTTGTTTGTTCAAGATATAATCGTTTTGCCACTTTTAACTGGTTGTTTATAGGGTTACGTAACCTTTTTATCAGGCAATTAATTTGGTATTAAAAGGCTCCTATTTAGTTTTTTTGTACAGGTTATCTCGTTTACGCAAAGCTGCTAATAACTTTTTAGACATCCATGGATTCTGAGAGAATGCAATGGTTATTTACATTTCCTTTTACAAGTGAATTTATGAATAAGTGATATAATTACAGTAAGAAATTTATGAAATGCTTTCTGAGGATCATTAAAAGTTTTTATTTCAGACCAGTCTATATTAGCAATGGCAGTTATGAAGCTCTGTTTGTCCAGAACATACTCGAAGTGTGGAAGAGGGCAAGGACTCGAGTTATGTTTATAACGTAGAAGCAATGGGCAATGATCTGCTATGTCCATATCAAGAACTTTTGCCTCTGGTGAAGTTATTAAGTTAGATGGGGCATGATCAATTAGCGTCCCTGTGCTATTAGGAACCTGTCGTGTAGGAACATCAATTAAGCATTCATATCCGTAGCTTTGTAGTAGACTAGTGTAAGAAATATCACCCATTATACAGATATTTTTATTTTCTAGTAAAAGGGTATGTAAAGTATGATCAAGATTATAAAAAAAGTCGTCGACTAATGATAAAGGCGAACGATAAATGCATCCAAATATGAAATCTCTGTTATCATTAGAAGGAGAACAATTAACTAATTCAATCCAGACATATTCGCAATTAGTGATGGGTAAGTGTAGATGATGTCATTGGCGATAAGTAAGATCAGGAGAGATATATATTGCCGCACCACTATGACTGCTAGTTAATCTGTTGCAATATTCTGAATTGTAGTTGAGGAAGCAATAATATTTTTGTCATCGTCTGACAACCAAGTTTCAGTCAAGGTAATTAATGAGAATGGGCTAGAATATGATAAAAGGAAATGATCAATCTCCTCAAAGTGTTTGCGAAGACTTCTAGCACTGAAATGAATGACAGAATGAAATCTACTTATGAGAGTTAACTTGATTAGGTTCCAGGAAAGAGGCCATGATAAGTGGTGAGACAATGAACACTGGTTGCTATGGTATCAGTTTATGCTAGTCAAGTCGGAATGATCACGGATGCGCAGAACTCTGCTGCTAGTAGTCTTTCTAGCCTTGATTTGACAGTTGTCAGTCCAAAGGAACATCCACTTCTTTTCTTTCTTCAGTGTTAGGGCTTTGGAAAACAAGGCCTTGTTACATGGGGTCAGATTATCGTTTACGAAGATAGGTGCGTTAGAAATGCTAGAGAAGCCTAGATCACTGACACAAAGCATGGCCTTACGTGCTTTACTGATGAAGTCAGATTATTTTGTCCGGGAGCAGAAACGTGCAATTATGTTTTTTTTTTGTCAGTAGACCGTGTGGGCACGCGATGAACAATGTCGAGATCAACAAGTGATATGGAACATCCAGCTTTCTCCCCTAGCATTTCTATGATTGCGACGCAGTTCTCTCCTTGGGAACAGGGAACGCCCTTGATCTCAACATTGCTGAGGCGTGAATATTGCTCAAGTTCTTCTACCTTGCGAATGAGTGAAGTGTTTTGAGATTTTAGTTCTTTATTCTCATTTACCAATGAGGTATTTTGGCCACGTAAGTCCTCGACAAGTTGATTCAAGCGTTGTGCACTTGATTGAAGGGACTCAACTTCCTTCTTTACCTCCGCAACATCAATGCCGGAATCTCATTTTTAGCAAGAACCTGCCAAACACCTTATCAGAGATGTCTTTAGCTAAACTGTTAATTTTAGCCTCTAGATCCTCGATTTTCTTAAGCGGTCAGCATTAGTTGGCATGGTATAAAAATTAAATCCAAACTCGAACACAAGCAGGGGGAGAATACAGTTGGTGGCAGTAGTGGCAGTGGTATGGAAAAAGAAAAGAAAAAGAAAATAAGGGTTGGTAAGAATACCTGCGTAAACGATGAATTTTTTAAAGATGTGGTTCATGCAATACCGCTGCTGCCTGTGAAGGGTGGGCGTCGGTGCGTGCTTATTTAAAAGGAAGGTGCTCGGGGTAGTGACCTCCAGTGGTAGTCTTGTTGATGATATCAGCAGGCCACGATGAATCCACGCAGTCGCAGCTTCACCACGTGGCAATATTTCAGCGTCCGGGTGGGCAGTACGTCGATGTGTCACCACGAAGATCGCCATTTGAGACACAGGGGGGTGGGCGAAAAGTGTCCGGTCAGGGTATCTGCGTAAACGATGAACGTTTTTAAAGATGTGGCTCATGCAATGCCACTACTACCAGTTCACAATGCATGGGAACACAAATGAGAATATTTGTGTGCTCATTTATGCACTAGAAGAGATCACACTGCTGGATTCACAAGCAAATGCCTGAAAGACATGAAGCTATTAGAAATCATGCATTCTTTTTCTGCATTAATGTGATGCACCACTTCACTACTACAAAAATAAAGGTTCTGAGCTAAACCAAACTGAACAGAAAGAACATTTGGATCCAACACGTACGAAATATGGGTTAGTTATTGCTGTAACTGTTAAACAGAATAAATTCAGTACTTAAGCTTCTGTTTATCAAAGGGTTATTCGGTTCTGTGGACAAAATAACTTGCAGGCGGACTCGAAAAAAATTACATTGATAAGGCTACCCTGTCACCCATGGCTACGGCTACAACGAGATAAAAAAATGTGACGCGCGTTCCGATATCGCTTTCTCTTTCGTGAATTCGCAACTAAAAGTTTATTTCAGAAATAGCAACGGAGGAGGTCCTGACTGCCCATATCTAATGCAGCATCTAGTTCGTTAACTTCTCTCCACCTGTAAGCTAACGAGAGCAATATTACACGAGGATTCAAGTAGCGATATTAAACGACTCACCGGTACTGCTGCCCTCAGTCGCAGAATGCGGTTCCCGTTTCGATGCAGACGCATGGCTCATGACCAAACGTCCGCTTGAAAGCACGTCACTTCACCCCGAGGTAAATAACGCGAGACATCGAAGCGCAATAAACTAGTTTTAGCAACAAAGAAGTAACCAGTATACATGTAAGAACGAATGAATCCGTGCCGTCATGCACTCAAAAATACAGGTAAAAATTTTAAATCCAGGCCAGAGGTCACGTGAAAAATCTATGATGCTGTACGCTATTTGCATCTACGATGGCCAAAAATTTTAAACTTACTAATATAGAGTACAATGTATAATTGCCAATGATAATTTTATACTATGTTTTATGTAACAAACATGCTTCGGTAATTGTACGAGAAAGTTTGTAAAAGAATGGATGGATGGATGGATGGATGGATGGATGGATGGATGGATGGATGGATGGATGGATGGATGGATGGATGGATGGATGGATGGACGGACGGACGGACGGACGGACGGACGGACGGACGGACGGACGGACGGACGGACGGTATGAGCGTCCCCTTTGGAAGCGGGTGGTGGGTTGCGCCACCAAGCTCTTGCTATTAAACTGCCTAATATCCTACCTAGGTTAAACAAGAAAAAAAAACAGTATGAATTCCAGAAACCAAATTTTCTGATCCCCTAATGCAAACTTTGTTTTTGTACGTCTCCGTTTTTGGTCGTTTCTCTACTTTTCTTCTACCAATCCTCCAAACGCCCCTTACAAATCCCTATTGTGGACGCGTTTACTTTTTCACTGCTCTCGTTGACCTCAAGAGCTTCAAGGAGGCCAGTGGTGCTTAGATGGACCGCTGGGCAGAGGTCTTCACATTCTAGTAAAACATGTTCCATAGCAAGCACATGCTTCTTATTCCTTCTTATATCTCGCTTTATAGATGCGTGTTCTAAGGCATCCCAATCTCGCTTCGAGAAGTAATGAGGTTGGCCCACCCCGAAATTTCAAATGAGCCCCCCTCCGAATTTCTCTAAATTACCTGTTGGCCCACCCTAAATATATGTTGGCCGACACCCAAACTTCAAGTTGGCTGACTCTTACTATATGTTTCCCCATGCATTTTATGTGGACCCTCTGTATCTCTATTGTTGTTCTCTCTAATCAATATTTCTTTTAATTATTTTTCATTCCTTATGAAGCTGCCATCATATACACTTACACCATTATGTTGATCAAATGTCGTAACGTCGCGCATTGCGCATTTTAGGACAGATACAAGGCATTACACTTTTCGCTTGGTGGACAGATCTTGCTGTGGTACTCGCCAAAGAATTCCTGCGCTCTAAAATACGCTAGGAGTGCTTATTAACTAGCGGGCAAATATTGTTCCTTCCACGTTTCCAATGTGTTAGCATACCAAGTGCAGTTTGATACCAGCAGGCGCTGCGCTGCAGGCCCCACCTGTTGCGCATCCAACTGGTGTGGGAGTCAGTCCACAGCCGCTTGCCTATGAGCCGTGTCTCATTTGTCTGGTTAGCAATAGATGGCGCCACAAGTGGACATGCTTCTTGCTGCCTGTTTCTGGTGCTCTAAGGGCTCATACATGGTCAATCCGCCCGTCCATTCCGCCGTAGCCCGCCCACGTTCGGACGCCCAAAAGGAGGATGGTGTCGCAAAATTCGATGCACGCTCAATCCGCCCGAGCGGATCGCACGCGAACTCCTATTGATCGACGCGACCTGTTGACAGCTGGCAACCGTTCGGCGGAGCAAAGGTGTTCAAGGTTGGTAACTACCTTTGACAGCAGACATCGCCTCCTTTACGTAGAGTAGGCGCTGCAGCGGACGACACTGGCATATTTTTGAAGATATGATTTCAAGTTTCCGCGTCACGGTGAAAATGCGACTCTAGGCTGCCACGTTCTGTTCTGCAACCGCATTTCTTGCATTGTTACCATCATCCTTCTTTGAAACTCTGTGCAGTCATCTTATCTGCGCCACCTCTTAAAGATCTGTTGCAATCGCATCATGTCGCAACATGAAACATATACTCGGAAGATTACTTTCAGTGCGCGCTGCCTTGGCTGGTTGAGCAAAATCTCTCGAATTACGCAACGTGCTGCCTTCTACGTCACGAGAAAGTGATAGTGTTGCCTTAAGCGATTCGTCAGAAATCCCCGTGCTCGGCGCGATGGCGCAGTTTCAGTAGTGCTAGTGAGAGTTCGCAAAAATACTTAACACACGCACATCTGTCGCAGAATACAGCTGCGTAAGTCACGAAGACACACCTCTTTACCATTGAGCATGCATGTGAGGGTCCGAGTATAGCTTGCTGATATGCTTGCATTTGTTTGATCATGCATTTTTTCACTCTGCCAAATTTAAGAGAGTGCCTAAAGCATTTGGATGCATGAAATGCAGTTTCCTTTTTTTTACATACATAACGCCGCCAAACATGAGGCATCAAACATGCTTATTATAAATTTAATATTTCCTGCTTGTAAACTTTCCAAACAAAATATAACCCTAAATAATGTGTTCAGGCATGAATGAAGTTCTCACCGTGTGCAAAAAGGTTGTGAATAAGTGGTTAACTTCATGCAGCAAGGAATTGAAGGTTAAGCAGTGAGTGTACAATTGATTATGACTGGCTTAAAGCCTTATGTATGTATAGCAGGTGACCTTATGCAGATATATGTATACTCATGAGATGTTTCCAAGAGCTGTATTTACTTGAAAGCAAATAATTGACGTTGCTGATAAGAGAAATTGAGTGAGTTGCTTTGAGTGAAATCAAACTATTGCATTCTTTCTTGCCAGTCCGGGTGGCGAATCTGCTGCCACTTTACTACTTACCACCTAGCTTTACATTTCAACAATGTACAAACATTACCACGGCGCAAAAAATTGATCAGTACCCCGACAGGCATGCTCCTTCTCTCACCTATGGCAGCAAACAGGGATGTTCGACTTGAGACTGTTTAATACGCTCAGCATCATGCATGCATGTTCTATTCTGATTGCTCTACTCATAAAAAATAAGCTCACACAGATGCACATGATCCATGAGATTTTCTAAGCTCTACTCAGGTGATTTGAGTTAGTTGGGAGTGGGATGCAAGTTGTTTATGTATTTATGCAGTGACAACCTATCTAGCTGATGCACAGTGCCATATTTTAGGAAAACCAAAAATACATAGCATAACATAAACAGCTGGCCAGTAGCTGTATTTTATTTCCAAGCAAACAAAGATTATCAGATGACTTGACTTAGTAGTGAGTTCAGTGACCTTTTGTGGTGTGAAAAGGTTGATGTAGTTATTGATCTTGTGTTTGTCTTTCTTCATTAGTAGCTGCTTTAATATGCACATGACTAAGAAATGAGGGCTCATATGGCGGAAGACCAGGCCGCACAAAAAGTGAGGAAACGCTCATTCCATTTTTTTTATTTGCATTACAAACCAGCAAATAGTTCCTTAGGCTCACTTTTGTGCATAATGCACAAGCTATTCTGCGTAAAACTATAAGATTGTCGTGCTCCATTATCTATTCCCTATTCGGGTAGGCAAATGAATGATACTCCCATTAGCACTGTGAAAGCACAAAAACGTGCAGTCAAGAGGCCATAGTGGCTCAGTCTCTGTGCCAAATGTAATATTGTTCTAGAAGAAAACATGCATACTGGTTAATTGGATATGCATTCACATCTACTTTTCAAATCCACACATCACAAGTAATCTTTCATTTATTGGCGCCATTCAAGACGCACTACAGGAAGCCGTAAATATAGTACAAGAGTATGCAACAGCCGGATGACTCACATGCGCCGCTAAGAAGTCGGAGCTCCTGCTTGTATTCAAAAAACGCAATAAGGCTGATATTGCACCAGCCATCACATTGCATCTCAATGGCAGCGTTATTACAAATGTAGACAGACTACGTGTACTAGGTCTTCACATACAACACAACGGGAAGGCCACACATACCCTATACGTGTTCCGCCAACTTACCCAAGTAACGCACATGATAAAGCGACTTACTAACCACCGACAAGGGCTCCGAGAAAAAGGCGTACTCGTAATTGTGCAAGCCCTCATAATTAGCCGATTAACCTACCACCTCTCTATCATAATCTGACTCAGACTGAGATGCACCAGATGGACACCCTCCTCCGTACGGCACTAAAGGCAGCGCTGGGACGACTCCAATGTGCGTCTACGCAGCTCCTACGATGATTGGGGGTGCACACACCATCCGCTCATTAGTTGAAGGTCATCTTAACAGCCAATTGCAGCGTCTGCAACGAACAATGCAAGGGTGCCACATTCTATCCCGCCTAGGATACAAACACCAACAAAACCACAACAGGACAAACGCACACTTCTTCCGCTTAGCATTCGCAACAAAATTCACGTGGCCCCAATTCCCCGAAATGTGCACCCTGATCGTCAAAAAGGCCGAAGAAAGCCAAGAGCACTAGCGCTGGCTCGACTCTTTGGATATGACACATCGAACACACCTGTCCTATACATTGACGTAGCCCGCTACCCATAGCAACGTGCCCTATGTGTAGTCGTACTAGACTGTGCAGACATTCTGAGGGCTTCACCCACGCTCATCGCACTGGACAGTGGCACGGCGGAAGTGGCTGCTATCACCCTAGCCATCGTACACGCTCCAACCATGCCGGCACCGGATGGACCTATCACAGTGGTAACTGACTCACAGACCGCCTACAGGACTTTGGCACAAGGTAGGGTGAACCCCTACACACACCGCATCCTTACATCGTTACACCCCACAGCGTTACACAGGGTGCGTATCGTCTGGACACCCGGACACGCCTCTCTCCATGGTAATGAACGCGCTAATGCGGTAGCCCAAGAGCTCGCTAACCGGGCGCCATTGCAAGAGCTGTCCAACCCAGACGACGCACCGACAGAACCATTTAACTACACTGAAACTCTACAATATTACAGAGATACCAAGAGACACTTCCCTCCACCAAATAATTCCCTTAATCGAGAAGATGCCGTCGCATGGCGACAGCTTCAAGCTAATTCATTTCCCTGCTTCTTTTATCTGCGCCTCTTCCATCCCACACAATATCCCTCATACTATCCCTATTGTGGAGCAAAGTCCACAGTATATCATTGCACCTGGGAGTGGCCGCACCCTTCGGGCTACTCCCCTATTCCTTCACCTTCCTCCTGGGAGACTGCGCTGACTAGCTCACACCTGCAAGAGCAGCGACGGCTGATCCGGCAGGCACGCGGAGTGGCGCGAGCCAATGGGGCCCTGAACTAATGGCTCGAGCATGCGAGCAATTCACCCAATCTCATGACAAATAAATGTTTTCTCTCTGTCTCTCTCGGCGCGTTGCTCACCATTCTACAGGCTTTCTTTCAGGGCTTTGTGTGTGCAGTAATGTAACTTCGTAAATCAAAGCTGTGGTTATTCAGTACACTGAAAGCAACTTTGCGTGTGCGTTCGATAACATAATGCTCCTACATATGGGTCAGCTTCGTATCATCAGCCGCTTTGTATACTAGTCGTTCACTGTTACACCTGAACTATACGGTGCCACTGGAGAATGCTGTATTCCTGTAGGCGGCACACTAGAACAGCTTGGCTATGCACTAAAAACCCTTTACATCGCACTTAAATTAAGGTGGTGTAGATTTGCTGTCACAATGTGCTTATAAGCATAACTGCCGTGCATTCAAAAAAGTGTTTGAAATGTAAGGGTGGATGGTCACGTTTGCAGGTGTGACGTTTTACATTTATAGTGCAAGGACCCATCAATAGACAGGAAGGATACCACACGAATCCTCGTGCTGTGGCCTCGCAGTCACAATGCAAGTAGTCTTCTGTGAATTTCAGCTATAAACATGTGAAACAATCTCTAAATTCAAAGCTGTAATAAGTAAACTGAGACACCATGAAAAGCAACATAACACTAAGGTGTACACATTTTTTTGCCACATCAGCTCTTTGTGGTGCAGGTCAAATACGTATACATGCTAGTTGCAGCTGAAAACAGCATGCATTTCATAATTAGAGCTTAGAATGTTCAATGAAAAGATTTTTAATGTGTCAGACATACATATGCTGCCTTGTCCAATGCTTTGCACACAGATAGCTATGTTTGACACAACTTGAGTAGCACATTCATAAGGGACTACTGCATGCAAAATCTGTTTTGTGCCTCTCCTTTGATATTCTACCCTCCTTCACAGAAGTACAGACTGGAGTTTTTCTTTACATCGATATTTAAAAGGCAAACAGGCTTTTCGCATCACAGGTCTCAGTCTTCCACACAGGGCACTTATTGTATGTTTTGAATGTGCATCAAGTGCCAATTGTATATCTTCTAATGTGAAAATAGTTTGTTCGACATAGTTTTACCTGTATATTTATCAACTTACCCATAAGTTATCTGCCCTACTTGTATATACCTCCTTCAGTACTGGTATCTGTGCTTTCATTTGCGCAGTAAATGTTGTGAAAGCTGTTATTTTATAGAGTAGGAAGCCTACCCAATTTAAACAAGGATCTTGCAGGCAAGGTAATCACGACAAACCAGCTGAGATGGTGGCACTATTCTACTTGTTTTCGCTTGTGATAGTACAAGTGTTCCCACTTGTGTTGCTGGATGATTGTGACCGATATGCTCGCGAAAGTTTGGGTAATACACATTTCAAGGGATGAGTAACTGTTACATACGTGCAACATCTTCTTTTACCTATATCAATGACCTAACTATATGTGGCAGGTTTAGCTGTGTGGTTATTGGTGTAGCTGAAGTGATGTATCACACATAGCTCCCACACACTACCTGATTGGGAAAAAGCATGCAGGAATTGATCTTTGAGCTATTGATTCAGTGGTGGCTTTCCACTAAACTGACTGTTGAACAGGCAGATTTCTCTTCATCGAAATGCCCATGTGAAAACTAACCTAGAACTCATGATGCCAAATACAGTCGCCGTGTGTAACTGAAGAACAACACGTGACAGAATAATGAGCTGTGGAATTCATCTCACTAGTATACAAAGAATTGCAGCTGTATTCAGTATTGTGCTGCTGGTATAATAAACACAAACCTTTATATGAGTTGTTGGGATGGCATAATCAACAAGATCCCTGTAATAAGCTATGGTAAAAGCTAAATAAAAAGCTGATACCTCAGGTACTGAATTGGCCTAAAATACGCATTCCCACATGCAGTAGATGCAGTTCCTAAATTGGTTTACATACAGGTGTGAAATGTAACTAATTGCACCATGTCATAATATTTCAAGAAGATCAGCTGAATATCATGTACAACATCTTTAATGGGTACAGTTGGTGCAACGTGCCTTGATATTAGAAGTTGTCCTGTTTTATTTACACACACATGCACGTAAATGCAAGGTACATATGCCTTTGTGTTTACGTGTTACTGTGTGCGTCAAATGAACAGCACTACTTATACAACAAGCCATAAAGGCAAATAATTTTTTTTACCAGTCTAATTCCTATTAGCTACGCAGTGATTTTTTTCTCACATGCAGCAACTCAACTCCATGCATAAGTTAAGCTGATGTTGATAATCTAAGCTAGACATGAGTGTCATTTTCCAGAATAAGATAATATAAAGAAGTGGCCATGTGTATTGATGATGATATAGAAGTGACCATGTGTAGAACTGATCGCTTTCCACTATTTATCTGGCTAGGTAGCAAATTTCTGTCAAAAAAGAAAAATTCAGCACACTGACAAAGCAGTGTGGCTAACATAATATAGGGAGCACACACTCTGGCGGCAGAGTCACTGAAAAATTTTGCGAGCAGTTCGTCCTCATTGGCTGGTTTTGATCACTTAAATAAAGCTGAAATAACTGTGAAAATTTTTGTTCAGGTTAAACTCATAGCAGCCAATAGGCACGTTTTACATTCTGATAGCAGCTGACTTCTCAGGGGCAATGCACTGGGGCCATAGACATGCTAAGGAATGACAAGAGCCGAGGTCCCCCTTTCCATATTCTGGCAGCGCAGCTGAAAATGCTTATGTTAATGAGTAGAGCAGTGGCCTGTGCAAAATAAAGATCAGTCAGATAACCACTTCTAGCGTCCAACACCCACGAATGATAGGTAGCAGTAAGTGTACAGGCAGATAAAAGTGCACCGGAAAAACATTTATTGGATGTACATTGCAGGCCCAAGTCAGTTTATTGCACATTATTTGCGTATGACTGCCGGCAGAATGAACACGAGGAAAGAAAATAAAGCACTTCGCAGGCACATAATGATAAAACTTGTGCTATTGTTCGCTTTAAACTGAAGGCTCGTGCCAAAACAGGCGACACCAACCAGATAATCAAATTAGGTGGATATACAAAGGAACGGCAAACCTTCGCTTACCCAATTCTGCCTGCATTAGTAACGTGACCATGGCTAGCCAGAGAGGAAGAACTCTGGGCAAAATTTCTTTTACGCAGTTCTGCTGGCTGCTAGCAGAATGTTACATCACACCATACCTGTGACACTTACTTACTTGTTACTACTCGTCCTACGTGTTTATTTTTACATTCATATTGCATTTTGTCAGCAATGTTAAAATTTTTACTTAGTAAGAAGGAAGTATCCAGCTCTTACCTAAAAGATATTCATCTACAATGCCACTGGTGCCTTCACAAACAGGCTCCGTGCTTAGTCACCAGTCAGTCAGGGTATTTACTATGAAAACCTGATCGGCAACACTTCTGCACAGCCCACTTCTGAGCACACGAACATGGCGTAGAACGAGCACTTTTACACCCAGCAACGCTGCTACACATCGCACATACATATTACGGTTTCTAGCTTGCGAACACACTTCATACCAGCAAGAACACAGCTCGAACATCGCGGTCACCAAGGCGCATCATAGCAATATAGCACACGCGGAATGGCAGCGATAACGAGGCGATAAAAACTTATCGCTACTGATCGTATCATTACTTTTTGAAGTTGCGAAGGGCTGGCGTTCACCACTTCGCGGCAACGATCCGCATACACAGAACAGAAACCAATCGTGTTCGCTGAGTGCGCCAATCGGACACTACTTATTTCGCCACGCACTGAACTTGTGTCCTGCTCAGAATACACGTGTATGTAATAGACTTCTAGTTTGCGACACGCACGCGAAGCATGGAGCAAATATTCACGAAGTCTACGGCTTCAAATATTTCTCCCGACGCTATCGTAAACACAACATACTTCCTGTGCTCCGTCGATTTCTTTCGGCGATCGCACACACTGACGAGGCCAGGAAGGGTGCACCGGCTTGCTGCCTTCGGTGACTATCGCTGTGGGTGCCGGATAACTCTAGTAAAAATCATCAGGAGAAAAATAGACTGTTTCTGACGTGGCTGTAGCTTAGGCCTCTCGTCCCTCGCTTCGCTTCGCTTCGAGCAAGCGCCATGTTTGCTGCGATGACACCCGACACCGCCCACCCGCCTCGGACCAGCCATGCTCACTCCGCATGAGCGGATCGCAGGCGCACTCCTATTGGACGACGTGGTCTGTTGACAGCTGGCAACCATTCGGCGGAGCAAACCTGTGCAAGGTTGGCAACTATTTTTGACAGCAGACGACACTGGCATATTTTTGCGGGTGCAACTTCAAGTTTGACGTAATAGTTCTGCGTAATTTGCCCCCTTTATTATGTTCCAGTTCAATCTTTAATAAATTTCTCTGTCCATCTGTTTATGTACTTAGAGGACGAAATACGAAGAGCCGTGGCCGAGACATCAATGCGTGTCGTCTGCTGCGAATCAGAACATACACTGCCTAGCTGCACCACGCATTTACGCTACAATCCAATGGGACGTGCAACTATGAGGCATAACAGAATGCTGATTTAATCGTGCACAATTAACGTCGACCACAAAATCTTTCCGAGCATTTGTATCTCGGAACGAAATAGCTTTTTTCGAAACAGTAACAAAATTTATCCGCAGTCAGGGAACGCGACAGCCTCGAATCGAAAGGTGCTGTAACTATTTCTCCATACGGCTGCTGCATTATTCGCTTGCATAGCGCTGCTTGGTTCTTCACATATTGCAGGCTCAGAAAAATTTACCACTCTGCTGTAAGCCGGCTTTGTGCCTGCCCAGCAAAGTACGAATTATGTACACTTGTGTAAGTAGCGAAGTTTCTGAAAGGCACCGATTACAAATACCGAATATTTTCTCATTCTGAAACACATAAATACAAAGTTAAAATCATGTGTTTTGGCGTTAAGAAGCCAGTAATTATTTTCAGATACTTAATACTCGCGCTTGCAGTGCCAATCACAATTGAGGAGCATTAGAATAAGAAATCGCAGCGTTCTTGCATTTAGTCTTTTCTATTTGTTTATTGCCTCAATGGTCCCTTATCGAGACATTACATGAGCTAGTGGCTGTTTACTGGCAAACAAAAATAATACAAGTTAGGATGGGATGTTCTCGAGTAGCCACTCGAACTCATCTTATGCTCCGTGTCAATGACAATAGAATGAAACCAGGTACAGCACGTCAGCACACACAATTAGGAGGAGCCAATAAGTGTAGTATTGCACCACTAAAACATTGATTTCATTGTGATGCAGACATAGTGATCACTCGTAAAATAAATTATTTTGCTAATTGTGACAGCACACTTGCAAAACACAACCAAACCCAGGATATTGAGAACCATCACAGCTAATGTGCATGACTTGTGTTTGGGTGGGCCCTATAGTGCATTTAAGAGCTCTGTTGTTCTCTGTACGATAATAAAACATCCCAATTCTTTGGACGTCAGGCCTTTCTAGATTTTCCATCGCAGGAGCGTTTGCATGACATTTTTGAGCTCGTTTAATGGCGTGGCATGTTTACCATTGCGGTGGCAACACCAGTGAACATTACTTCATTCAGTACGCTACAAAGAGCTGCTGTTGCACTATTACTTCAAAATGCAGTGTTAAGGCACATTTATACATTGCTTTCTTAATGTATGGGCGTAGTAAACTGACATTTTTATGAAACAAAAAGAAAATGCAGACCAAAACCGCCAATGGGCCAATACACTTGCTTCCTGTCAAACACCATAATTTCTTTCTCACAAATAATGACCGCTCCAAGAAAAAGATTACATTATAGGGTTTTATGTGCCAAAACCAGGATATGAATATGAGGCACACCGTAGAGGGGGACTGGAAATCGGGGCCACCTGGGGTTTAACATGCACCTAAACGTAAGTACGCAGGTGTTTTCGCATTTCGCTCCTATCAAAATGCAGCCGCCGTGGCTGGCAGTCGATCCCGTAACCTCGTGCTTAGCAGCCCCACACCACAGCCACTAAGCAATCACGGCGGCTAACTGCTCCTCCGGTTCTGCAATCTATTTGGCTGTATATCAAAGCACGAATGTAGCATATGTGTTTCAGTGGGATATAACTACCGCACAGTTGCGGAGCAGCACTTCCTAATGGCAACATATGTTGCATCTGGGATACAAAGTGTCGAGCTCTTGTATCCCATTAGCATACAGTAAGTGAAAACTTTTTTCCCACTTGTAAACATGTTTGAGTATGTTGTAAATGACATAAGCCAATATTCTGACGCTAGTTTAATTTTTTAAAAGCTGTACATGTCTGTTTACATCAAGTACACCATGTTAGTAGACGTGAACGTAATTGCAGCAATTCATCGATCCATTCTCTTGAGTACAGAAAGTGAGTAGGATGCACTTAAACAAATCTAATTAGGATATAAAGGTGCACTTCGCACTTTTTATTGTAAACTGGTTCATTACAGGTGTTTGACAGTTGGGGGCACTTTTCTGGGCCAGTTTTGCAGGCTTTATGGTGTATGGCATTGTACCCGTACGCATAGTGTCGCCAGGAATTTGAAGATCCTATGTTAGTAAACAACCCAAAGGACTAGGGAATTTTAGGCTTTGCGCACCCCAAGTTAGAAGACAGGAACTACCGGGCATAAGGAACAATGCAAGAAGGTATACAAAATAGCACAAGCAGTGCATAGGTTTTTCATAGGGAAAGCAGGTTGGGTCAGCTATTCCTAAATCTCTCCGATTTGGTATGTCTGATGCTGTACTTGATATTGATGTGTGCTTCTATAGCAAATGCTGCCTCCATGAGCCCGATAGACCACTGCTTCTAAAAATAAGCTCCGTTTGCAACTCAGAGGCTGTTATACCTCAGTTCAAAAGTCAGTTCTAGTAATAGTCTAGTTGACATTGTAGTTAAACAGGCAATGCAAATCGCAAAGCGTATTACTGGTTGTCTATTAGAGCAACAGAATGGGCGCCAAGAGAAGGAGACACAGTAGAGGACATCAGAGGATTGAGTGATGTGATCAAGTCACTCGATGCTAGCCAGGCATAATTGGAGATTTTCGGGAGAGGCCTCCGAGCTGTAATTGATGAAAGCTAGTTACGCAATGATGACGACAGAAACGTGCCTTCTTGTTGGCTGCCTAGCATATGCAGAATGACCATTTTCAAAGCGTTCCTGTAGAAGGATCAGTATTAGTCCTTCGAGCCTGCCTCACCCAAATTCTTGTAGACTTTGACGAAGTTGTGTCCACACACATGATTGAGCTTTTCTGCGTTCATAACTACTACACTCTCTGATTGGGTTTGTGCTGTGTATGTTGGACCCCATGAGAACGTTTTAATTTTAGTACCTCTGGAATGTGACTATAGCAGTGTGCCTTTCCAAGTGAAAAAAGGATCCGTGACAATGGACTTCAAGAATATTGTGCTTTTATTTTCTTTTGAACTTCCCGTGACTGTGAATAAATATTGTTAGTTCTGCCGACGCAAGTGGCCTGTCGGCCCTCCTAGTAGCAACTTATGTGGATGTATTGCATGTATTCTTTATTCAATAGGCTATAAAAACCTCTACCACAACTACACTGCAATATATATTGTAAAATTACTCCTGGACAAACTTTTGTTGCAGAAATGGGCAGCGTAAACTCTGACATAGACAGTATAAGAAAAATATGACAAACAAAACCACCTATATTCAAGGGAGAGCGCTTCTTGGCAGATGCCGAAATTTTTTTCCCGCAGTAGACCTTTCTCTAACACACAATATTCACCAATAGCCATACAGGTTTTTATGAGAAGAGTGTCTATGTCGTAGAGACAAGCTTTGCACTTTAGCTTTCCGCCTGTGCCATTCCAGTACCTGTCAATACAATTGTATTCAATTGACACACCCTTCGACACTGAGGAATCCTGTGTGGTGGCCAAAATTGACCTACATGGCAAACACATAACAAATATGCGTGGCCAATGTCTACCTTTAACACTTAACCCAGCACATACTCCACAGCTGCACAGGCAACTGTGAGGTGGATCCATTGTGTGGTCAGCCTAGTTTAATGCCACGTATTTTACAAGTAAATATTGTCACTTTTCAAGAAAAGGTTGAGGGGAGGAGTTCGCTTCAGTTTCTTGCATAATATCTTGAAAGCTCAGTAAGAACACTTTATTTTGCTCTTTGCTTGTTGTACGGTAATGTAAAGCACTGCATTTCATAATGATGTTTAGTGCCACACCTGAGAGTGAACGTGTGAATGCTTTCAATGTGTTCCGTAAAGTTGTACAACTTCTGTGACAGACCATGTTGCTTAGCTGCGATCAGTGGCTTAATGTCTCAACCCTGCTACATATAGCAAGTGCTGAAAATGTAAAAACCATGTTTTGATGTAGCTCAGCTGCTTAGAATTTCTTTGAAACATATATTCCTGCAAAGCAGCACCCTACGTCACTTGTGACCAATACGCACAAATGAAAACATTACTGCGAGCTACTTCAATCCTCTCAACATGTAACGCTAAGGTGAGAGTACCAAGCCAATAAACTCAATCCTAGTAAGTTTTCTCATTAAAGCGAGAGTAGTAAGGGGACAATTTTGTTTTTACGTAAACATAGGAGCACATATAGCGCCCGACCTGCGAGCAACCAACCTGAAAGCACCGAGACCATTTTCAAAAATGCCACATGGCACATGCGCTTCTTTTAAGAGGTCATTGTGAAAGCAGAAGGGTGATATACTTTTTTTGACAAGCCATGGTCTCATTGGCTGTTTACACACCATCCCACAATGCAGCATTCTCTGAGCTAAGTTCCCAAAGATGAAGGCGACATGTTTACCATCAAATTTAGATTTCTGTGAAAGCGTAGCTGCTCAGCGACGTCTGCGCTGATTGTATTATTTCTTTCCCATTTCTTTTATTGAGATGCAATTGTCGATTCTTTGTGTATGTGTCATTATGTTGTGAGGTGTGTCAAGAAAGGAGCAGTGCCTTGTTGTCTTCCTTTCATACAGCAACGATGTAAATAGGCGGCGAGTAACCAGGCATGCCTGCTCGCTTCATGTAACTTATTTCCCTCTAACGTACAGCATGCCCGCGGGGCACTGTCACATTGCATGAGAAAAGTCTATTCACGTCCCCTCTGTAGGTTGTGCCATCTAGGTGGGGTCCAGAGAAAATGCTGATCTAGCATGCATGTTACTATCAGTAAAACAGAGCTCTAAGTATATGCAAGTGCTCTGGCACAGTAATATGGCAACATATGCTGCCACCGGGTTACAAAGGGTTGCACTTGAAATCATGTAATGACACAAGAGACTTCCCTGATCATCAGAAAAGAAGAGCTGTGGTGCCATATTTCCATAAGATTTATAATGTCAAGCCACTCTTTTCCACACCATGCAATTTGTGTATGTTTCTTAAGACTAGTAATGTGTGTGCTTAAAATAGCCAAAAAAATTAAATTATGGGGTTTTGCGTGCCAAAACCACTTTCTGATTATGAGGCACGCCGTAGTGGAGGACTCCGGAAATTTTGACCACCTGGGGTTCTTTAACGTGCACCAAAATCTAAGTACACGGGTGTTGTCACATTTCGCCGATGATAGCCAGGACTACATGTCTTGCATAATGCATAACAGCTGATGCCTATGAAATTCTTCTCTCATGTGGCAAAGTTTTACACAGGGACTATGGGCACTGACAAAATAACATTCGGGGAGCATTAAAAATATGGGAAAAGAGGATATCTTGGTTGGCTGGCTGTGCATTGTGATGCATGTTTCAGACATGAGCCTTGTTGTGTCCAGGCCCAAATACTGCATGAATGATCATTGTGGCGGAAAGAAACAGCAAGCTAGGGTCCACATTATGCAAGGAAGAGTGCCACCTGTATAATAAAAGTGGTTATCATTCATCTAGTCAAGCTTGCACATGGTGTCCTTGGATTGAGCATCAACATCTTGAGTTCATGTATCATAGGTTAGTGAGGGCTAAGATTGTTGAGGGCTAAGACCTCAGTTTGAAGAGAGAAAGAGTAAAAATGGCCAAAAATTAACAGGTCAACCTCGAGGCAGAAAAATTTAGGCCGCTGCTTGCAAACAAATATACAGCATTAGAACAGAGAGATGATGACGACATAGAGGTAATGAACGAAACTGTAACTAGGCTGGCTTTAGATTCAGCAATTCAAGTGGGAGGCAAGGCGCCCAGGCAACCAGTAGGCAAGCTGTCCCAAGTAACAAAGGACCTAATAAAGAAACGACAAAGAATGAAAGTGCCCAACGGAAGAGATAAGAGAGACTTCGCAGAACTGTGAAAACTGATCAAGAAGGTGAAAATCAGGGATATTCAAAGTTATAGCGTGAGAGAGACGGGAGCTGTAAAAAACAGACGCAGCCTGAAACTAGTGAGAATGACAATTGACACAGGACAAACCAAGATCTATGCACTGAAAGATAAGCAGGGTGATATCATCTGCAATCTCGAAGGTATTGTAAAAGCAGCGGAAGAATTCTATACTGACCTGTACAGTGCCCAGAAGAGTCGGGATATTTCCATCAGAAACAATCATGAACAGGATAGAGAAACTCCTCCTATAGCTAGTGATGAGGTCAGAAAGGCCTTGCAAGGACATGAAACGAGGAAGAGCGGCAGGAGATGGAATAACAGTCGATTTAATCAAAGATGGAGGAGACCTAATGCTTGGAAAACTGGCGGCTCTTTATACAAAGTGTCTGTCGACTGCAAGGATTCCAGAATACTTGAAGAATGCAAACATTTTGCTAATCCACAAAAAATAGAAGTTGAAAAATTGAACAAATATAGGCCCATTAGATTACTCCCAGCATTATATAAAATATTTACCAAATAATCTCCAATAGAGTAAGGGCAACACTGGACTTTAGTCAACCAAGGGAGCAGGCTGGCTTCAGGAATGGATACTGTACGGAGGATCACATCCATATCATTAATCAGGTTATTGAGAAATCCGCAGAGTATAATAAGACTGTCCATATGACTTTCATAGGCCTGTATATATGACTTTTATAGATTACCAAAATGCATTTGAATCAGTAGAGATACCAGCAGTCATAAAGGCATTATGTAATGAAGGAGTACAGACGTACGCACTACAAGACATACGTGTGTAATTTGGCATAGGCAAATGACCTATGTGACATCGGGATGACCAAACCCCTTGCAGTATACTGCAGCGAGCGCAAGGCTACTGTACTCACTTGCCAAAAATTTACAAGCGAAGTTTCCGATGTTCAATAAATATCCGTTTCACTGCCAAGAGAGCGAGAACAGTGGCTGATTACATTCACATTTGAATGCTTCTCACGGCGGTGTTAGCCGCCGTGGTTGCTCAGTGGCTTAACGTTGGGCTGCGGAGCACGAGGTCGCGGGATCGAATCCCGGCCACGGCGGCCGCATTCCGATGGGGGCGAAATGCGACAGCACCTGTGTATTTAGATGCACGTTAAAGAACCCCAGGTGGTCGAAATTTCCGGAGTCCTCCACTACGGCGTGCCTCATAATCAAAAAGTGGTTTTAGCACGTAAAACCCCATAACTTAATTTTTTTTTTCACTGCGGTGTTGCACTCAGGTGAACGTACCTGCTACTATAAGATGTACGTGTGTAATTTGACAAACGCAAATGACATGTGTGACATCAAGATGACCGAACCTCTTGCAGTATACCGCAGCGATTACAAGGTTACTCGGCTCACTTGCCAAAAATTTACCGGCGAAGTTTCCAATGTTCAATAAACATGTGCTTCACTGTCAACAAAGCAAAGACAGTCACTGATTACATTCACATGAGAGTGCTTTTCGCTGCGGTGTTGCACTCAGGTGAACGTACCCACTACTATAAGATGGATGTGTATAATTTTACACATACAAATGACGTGTGTGACATCGAGATGACCGAACCTCTTGCAGTATACTGCAGCGATCACAAGGCTACTCTGCTCACTTGCAAAAAATTGATCAGGGGAAGTGTCTGATGTTTAATAAACCTGTTTCACTGACAACCTGTCTTCACTGATGTCACTAGTATCCCCACAATGCACATTTTGTTAATCAGAGAGGCACATTCACGAAAACAAAGTTAATGGCAAAGGAGAGGGTTAGTAATACAAGTGCACAAGCTTCACTTATCATCCATCTTTATGGAGTGTAAGGGCCGACAATTTTTAGCAAGGATCATTGTGCATTTTGCAGGGGATATTAAATACTACTCCTGACGCCCATACCGATATGACAATCATTTGGCCGAGCTTTATTGGTGAGTGTTATTTCTTTTTACATGCATATGACCTTCTATCAGTAAAGCTGAAGTGGTAAGACCTAAAATAAAGCATGTGGTTTTCATCCACAATAAGGCCTGCTGCCATGTCACTGGTGTCTGCACAAAGAGCTTGTTTGCTCGAACACCAGAGAAATCAGACAGTTTAGGTTCTAGTTTATGCAAGACGCTCCCCAAAATGTAAGGCCATTTGTTTGGTGTAATCTTAAAATCCATATCACAACTGTTGCTCTTCAGACTAATGTCCACATTATGAAAATCAAGGCTGCAAGAAATTTGCATTCATGAGATTAGTTCTCTCAGGCACGTCCACATTTCACGACAGCGCTGAATGTCTTGACGTATGCAATTATTATGATGCTCCCTAATTTCCTCCCACTGATAGAAGCATCTTGAACCATGCAGTGACAACTTTTGAAACAAACGATAGATGTACGAAGAAGAAGAGGCCGGTGTGATCGGGCTTCTTTATCGGGGTACTACATAGGAAAACGCAATGGGCAACACTTAGGCTCAGTTTACTCCTGAGCACACGAACATCACGTAGTACGACCACTTCTAAACCCAGTAACTCTGTAACACATCACACATATATGTCACGATTTGCAACTTGCAAATGCACTTCATAACAGCAAGAACACAACTCGAACGTCGCGGTCAGCCCGGCGCATCGCAGCTTGCAAAACGGCTCACACGCAGTATAGCACACGCAGAACGGCAGCGATAACAAGGCGATAAAAACTTATCACTACTGATCCTATCTTTACTTCTGAAAGTAGGGAAAGACTGGCGTTCACCACTTCGCGGCAACGAACCGCAAACACATAAAGGCCCGTTTATAGTCCGACGTTATCGGCGCGCGGGCGAGCGTCGTTCGCGGTCAGTCACGCTACGTCGGTTGAGCTGCGCCAGCCGGGAGGCCATCCCCTCTATACTTCAACGCGCGCGCCGTCTGCTGCTATCTTCGGAGCATGCGCAGAACTTTCGCCAAGTCGCGCGCCGTCCGCAAAAGCCGTCTGCGGAATTGTGTTGGCGCCTTTTTCTTCACGCGCAATGCATTGTGGGTCGACGCAGTCGGCGGCGCCGGCGTGCGAATGGAGCAGGAGCCAAATCTGCGCCGGGCCCGTCGGGACGCGCTGGCAGCCGCCGGTTACGTCGGCGCTGCAGTGCGTCGGACTATAGACGAGCGCACGCCAAGTTTCGCCCGAGACGCCAGCGCTCGTTTCTCCCCTGGCGGCACGGTTTCCAATCCCCCGGGGGTTTGCTTCCGCCGGTTCCCTTCGCTCGCGCTGAGCCAGAGGAGGCCAGGCTGAGCGCGCGCTGCACGCGAGAAGGTGCAGGTTTCCGTCGCCGCTTCCCTTCGCGGTCGCGCCCGCGTTCAGTTCGCGCTGCGCGCGAAACGTCTCTTGTTTGCGACGGCGCCTCTTCGGATGACCGGAAATTATTATTGTGTTGTTAACTGTCACGACAGCAATGTAAACATGAAAAGGTTGATGCCACCAGTGAAATTATACCGATTCACAAGAAAATGGTACGAAAGAAGCAGACGACAGACATGGATTACTGCGGTGCGCCGAGCGAAGTAAACATCTGGCAAACGAAGCGAGATCGTTTATTGATCACTCCTGAGTGTATGACGGTTTCTATATCTAACCCACGTGAAATTAATAATTACTCGGTACATAATCCTTTTATTCATACAAAAACTTTAAGTTCAACGAGTGCTTGTCCTGTCTTCTTTCTCGTGTTTCGTTTGTGTGTGCGCTGTCTAAGAATGGAAACCACGTCTGTTGTATGCGCTAGCAGTGGCCGAAGTTCACGCGTGCCGAGAAATTGAATATGTGCATGATGCATTGAACATGACCGGAGTTCATTCCCGCTTCACCATCGCACCGATCGATCGGGTTACTGGACGATACACACCCGCGTCTTGGTCGCGCCGGCATTGCTGAAGCAGGAATGATTAATAATACTTTCAACTTCCGTCTCTTGAGTACTGTTAAAAAATGACCAAGCTGTCTACATTGCTGCCTCTATTCCATATTGTAGGGGACGTACTAGTTAAAGTTGTGTGCGCATGTCGTACTTGTGCTATGCAGCGATATATCTTGTTTATTTCCGCACAGTGTCGATAGAAGTCCGTTGTCGCCATCAGAGACAACACGGATTTGTAGCAAACATAATGTGAGAAACTGCAAAAATGACTTTAGCTCGTAGGTGCCGTATGTATGTGCCGCATCGTATGTGCTGACGATTTTTCCGGCGGCACATACGATGTCGTTTCCAATTACCTGCTCAGCGTCCCTTACATTGTTAAGCAGACGCTGCCCTTTCGCCGCATTGCAGCCATATAAAAATAATCGTCAAGCGTACCGATCTTCTTAAAGGCAAATATAGCGTGTGCAGTTTGTTTCACACTAAGGGGAAAACTCGGAATGTATTGCATCGCGATGCGGCAAGCAATGGAGTCGTGCGGCGGCAGCAGCTCGAGCAGGCGCACACGCTTGAGGGGCGGTGTCGTGATCTGCGTCGTCTGCTATGGCGGCGCGCGCTGGCCGCATTTTCGGGAAGCGTGGTACTGTCAGGGGCAGTGCACCGATTTCATCGGTACTGCGGGAACTGAGCTGATATTCTTTACTAAACGTTGTGCGTCGCCACACTCTGATCCTTCATTGGCGCTAATGGAGTTCCACAAACTTCTTTTGACAACATGGTTAATTTGTTCTTTCGAAGGGCCGGAGTACTGAGCGTGTGCAGGTATGTTTCTTCACTGTGTGTGCTACCGTAATGAGCAGCGACAAAACGCACCAAGATGTGCGCGCAACGTGCTCAGTCTTTGTTTGACTCGAAAGGAAAACAAAGCACTCAACAATGGGAGTCGAACACGGTGAAACAAACGGACACGATTAAATGAACGTTTTAGGTTCAGACAATGAGCTGGAAGTGATTTTTCTCGATAATCATTCGCTACACCAGACAGACCCTGCCCGCCGGTGGGGAATTGGACACGTCACGCTCGGAACTTCAGTTAGTATCTCGTCATGTCCCCAGCGGCAGCGATGACAGCGCTCATCCTGGAAGGCAGTGAAGTGTAGAATGACTTGATCAGGGATGTGTTCATTCGCTGCACGTCTCAGTCACTGACGATGGTGGATCGAAGCCTATCCTCGGGCGACTGATAGAGGGGATGTTGCGCCAGCGATACTTTCAACGAGCCCCAGACATTTTAAATGATGTTGGCGCCCGGGGATTGAGGCGGCCGCTCCAAGAGAGTGACTGCGCGCTCTTCTAGCAGTTCTTGCACAGCACGAGCAGTGTGGATCGGCGTCCTATCGCGTTAGAATATATAGTCGCCTTCCAGAAACGGGCCGTCAAGAATGTATGGAATCAGTACGTCGTCTATGACTGCCATGCAGCGATGAACTTACATTCGAGGCGTATCAGTGGGCGTCGCGCAACGCTTAGCAAAGAATACCGGCTCCTTTCACGCAGTAACGATGTGATCAGCGCCCTGCACCTGACAGTAGAACGTTTCTCGACAATGCGGCCAGCGTGCGCCGCCGTAGCAGAGGACGCCGTTCAAGATCCCGCCCCTCGAGCATCTGCGCGTGCTGCTGCGCTTCGAGTTTTCCCCTAAATGTGAGAGAGACTGTACACCGCCCTTCGAAGGAAATGTCCACGCGCACACACCGCGCGCGGCGCGAAACGTGCCCAAACACGCGCAGTGCAGGAGGCAATCAAGGCGGCGCGAACGAGAGATGGGAGAGGGGTACCACCGCTAATAGAATTTTGCTCCGCATGCGGCGCTCTCAAAGCCGGCGCAGCAGCGCCGCTCTCGGTGCCGTTCTTGTCTATGGGTAACCAGCGCTGGAGTTTTCACGGCGCCTGCAGCGCCGCCCTGGCGGTCAGAACGTGCACAATGCAGCCTCCCCCGCGGACGAAAATTGCGTTGCGTGCCCTTAAAGTCAAAGGAAAACAAAAGGGCGCCGACGATACTGTTGCGTATACAAGTGCCACAACTAAGTCGGGATGAGGGAGGATGTATCCTTCTGCGTCTTTCCATCTAAACCCTATACGAACAAGAACGGAGGCGGCGTTGGATCCAAGCAGTCAGGCGAGCGGAGTAAGCTCCCGTCTTGTCGCCCTGCCAAGCGGTGTCGGGCTGGTTTCTAAATCAAATTTCACGTGTATCCCTGGTTTATTCGATAGTGAAGATGGTCAGCCATGGCAGACAGTACCAAACAGCAGAATCTGCAGTCGGTATTTCGTCGGAAACAAAATGACCAATAGCATGCACCATCCGGCATATGTACCATTTTTCCTTCGCAATGCCACCGCCAAGCCCCTTCTAACGCCACCGCACCAAGTGAACGATACGAAAGGTAAAAATTATCCATTCATTGCCAAGAATTATGTGGGAGGGAAGCTGCCTTGTAATACGAGTTGTATGCGCATAGCGCCGGCGCACGCGCGACTAAGCCACCTATGTGTTTATAGAAATGCGCATGCGGATGAGGACTCGGCGCTGAGATGCATCCGGCAAATTTATGTAATTAGTGCTAAATGTAGCCAGGATTGTTAGAATCAAGCAGCGGAGCACTCAAACCTTTGCTTGCGCGAGTCAGCTGATGCGATGAAGCTTTCTTCTCCATTGACTGCTGTGGCGAAGTAACATCAGAATTTTTTACGTCTAGCCAGAGAAATATGGAATATCTTCAGGCCAACTAATACTTACGAAACCATAGCGCAGCACGACCGGAGCCATAACTGCTAGATTTGCGAGGCAGGCAGCCACGCAAGCATGGCATCTGTACACGACGCAACCGTTAAAGAAACACACGTGCTCGCCGCGACGCACTGTGAAAAATATTTAAAGCTTAAAAAGCTTCTTTCGTTATTTCTTCACTTGATGGCGCTAGCTTCTTTACAAAAACTCCACTTCAAGCGGCGCGAAAACGGAAACATACCAACTATAATACGGCTGCGTATGTGTGTGTCGTCTGGTTGTGTGGCTGAAATATGCCGCGTTTCGTCGCCAGGGCGGCGTGCAACGCACTCTTTTCGACGCGCCGCCTATCCAGCGCTGGTTCCCCATAGACGACCGCACGCCAAGTTTCATCTTAGACGCCAGCGCTCGTTTCTCCCCTGGCGGAGCGATTTCATCTCCAACGGGAGTAGGTTTCCGTCGCCGCTTCCCTTCGCGGTCGCGCCCGCGTTCAGTTCGCGCTGCGCGCGAAACGTCTCTTGTTTGCGACGGCGACGGTTGTTTGCGACGGATGACCGGAAATTATTATTGTGTTGTGAACTGTCACGACATCAATGTAAACACGAAAGGGTTGATGCCACCAGTGAAATTCTGCCGATTCACAAGAAAATGGTATGATAAAAGCAGAAGAGAGACATGAATTACTGCGGTGCGCCGAGCGAAGTAAACAACTGGCAAACGAAGCGAGCTCGTTCATTGATCACTCCTGAGTGTATGACGGTTTCTATATGTAACCCAAGTGAAATTAATAATTACTCGGTACATAATCCTTTTTATTCATATAAAAACTTTAATTTCAACGAGCGCTTGTCCTGTCTTCTTTCTCGTGTTTCGTTTGTGTGTGCGCTGCCCTAGAATGGAAACCACGTCTGTTGTATGCGCTAGCAGTGGCCGAAGTTCACGCGTGCCGAGAAATTGAATATGTGCATGATGCATTGAACATGACCGGAGTTCATTCCAGCTTCACCACTGCACCGATCGATCGAGTTACTGGACGATACACACCCGCGTCTTGGTCGCGCCGGCATTGCTGAAGCAGGAATGATTAATAATACTTTCAACTTCCGTCTCTTGAGTACTGTTAAAAAATGGTCAAGCTGTCTCATTGCTGCCTCTATTCCATATTGTAGGGGACGTACTAGTTAAAGTTGTGTGCGCATGTCGTACTTGTGCTATGCAGCGATATATTTTCTTTATTTCCGCACAGTGTCGATAGAACTCCATTGTCACCATCAGAGACAACACGGATTTGTAGCAAACATAATATGAGAAACTGCAAAAATGACTTTAGCTCGTAGGTGCCGTATGTACGTGCCGCATCGTATGTGTTGACGATTTTTCCGGCGGCACAGCAGACGCTGCCCTTTCGCCGCATTGCAGCCATAAAAATAATCGTCAAGCGTACCGATCTTCTTAAGGGATAGCGTGTGCAGTTTGTTTCACACTAAGGGGAAAACTCGGAATGTATTGCATCGCGATGCGGCAAGCAATGGAGTCGTGCGGCGGCAGCAGCTCGAGCAGGCGCACACGCTTGAGGGGCGGTGTCGTGATCTGCGTCGTCTGCTACGGCGGCGCGCGCTGGCCGCATTTTCGGGAAGCGTGGTACTGTCAGGGGCAGTGCAGCGATTTCATCGGTACTACGAGAACTGAGCTGATATTCTTTACTAAACGTTGTGCGTCGCCAAACTCTGATCCTTCATTGGCGATAATGGAGTTCCACAAACTTCTTTTAACATCATGGTTCATTTGTTCTTTCGAAAGGCCGGACTTGATCAGGGATGTGTTCATTCGCACCACGTCTCAGTCGCTGACGATGGTGGATCGAAGCCTATCCTCGGGCGACTGATAGAGGGGATGTTGCGCCAGCGATACTTTCAACGAGCCCCAGACATTTTAAATGATGTTGGCGCCCGGGGATTGAGGCGGCCGCTCCAAGAGAGTGACTGCGCGCTCTTCTAGCAGCTCTTGCACGAGCAGTGAGGATCGGCGTCCTATCGCTTTAGAATATATAGTCGCCTTCCAGAAACGGGCCGTCAAGAATGTATGGAATCAGTACGTCGTCTATGACTGCCCTGCAGCGATGAACTTACATTCGAGGCGTATCAGTGGGCGTCGCGCAACGCTTAGCAAAGAATACCGGCTCATTTCACGCAGTAACGATGTGATCGGCGCCCTGCACCTGGCAGTAGAACGTTTCCCGACAATGCGGCCAGCGCGCGCCGCCGTAGCAGACCACACCGTTCAAGATCCCGCCCCTCGAGCATCTGCGCGAGCTGCTGCCGCCGCCTGACTCAAGCGGTCGCCGCATCGCGATGCAATGCGCTTCGAGTTTTCCCCTAAATGTGAAACAGACTGTACACCACCCTTCGAAGAAATGTCCACGCGCACACACGTAGGCACACACCGCGCGCGGCACGAAACGTGCCCAAACACGCGCAGCGCAGGAGGAAATCAAGGCGGCGCGAACGAGAAATGGGAGAGGGGTACCACCCGCTAATTGAATTTTGCTTCGCATGCGGCGCTCTCAACGCCGGCGCACCAGCGCCGCTCTCGGTGAGTTGTTTTCGCCAACGTAACGTAGCGTGCGCGAGCGCACGCTACGTTACGTCGTTACGGCGTTACGTCGAACTATAAACGGCCCTTAACAGATACCAATCGCGTACGCTGGGTGCGCCGATTGGACACTACTTATTTCGCCATGCACTGAACATGTGTCCTGCTCAGAATGCACGTATATGTGATGGACTTCTCGTTTGCGACGCGCACTCAGCGCATGGAACAAAAATCACGAAGTCGACGGCTTCAGATATTTTTCCGACGCTCTCTTAAACACAACTGCGCTCTCCGTCTGTTTCTGTCGGTGATCGCACGCACTGACGACGCCTGGAAGATTGCACCGTCTTGCTGCCTTCGGTCACTATCTCCGTGGGTGGCAAATCACTTTAGTAAAAATCATAAGAAGGAGAAAACTAGTTTCTGACGTGGCTGTAGCTTAGTCCTTGTTGCCCGCTTCGCTTCGAGCACGCGCCATGTTTGCTGTGACGACCGCCGACACCATCCGCCTCGGAACGGCCAATGAGGGACGACCCGGCGTGGGCACGGGAAAGGTGCGACCGCTCGTCGCTGTCCACTAGAGATCCATCAGCACGCGGGCGGACGAGGGCGGAACGGACGGGCGGATTGACCTTGTTTGGTCCCTAAGCAGCCTCCTCAGAGCACAGGCCACGCGCTCGTGTGTTCCCTTTCCTAAAGGACCACCCCGTACATATTTTCGTCAGGACCAGCCGCGAAGCTTCTGACGCGCGTTTGTTTATGAATTGCGGAGCGCCACCTGCCTTCCACGTCTTTTTGCTCACGTAAGTAGCCAATGTCCACTTCGATATAATTGAAAATTGATATAAAGCACACGACTCGCAAAAATACCACTAATTTGTGAGTAGAACGCTTGCGAAAACCCTTCTCAAGTATATATATGTAACAATTTACATAAGATCCGCATATCAAATATGTCCACTTTGCGTGCTTTCTTGGATGCAGTTTAGAGCAATGAGAGTCGTAGCCCTAGGAGACACGTGCAAGAACTAGACAACAGGACGAGCGCTAATTTTCAACAGATGAAAGTTAGCGCCCCTCCTGTTGTCTCGCTTTTCTACTTGTCTTCTAGTACTATGGTGCCCATTGCTGTACTTAACCAATCAGCCCAAACAACCATACTCGTGTGCAGCTTACGTAACTGCAATAGCTATTCTCGGTGAAGAGCTGCGAATTTGTAAGTTTCGTGCTTCTATTTTTTTAATTACCAATTTTTGAATATTTAGTTTTATTATGTACCGATATAATAAGAAATTCCACTTCCAACATCATCTACAATTTAACAAATTTTTTCAAGTGCAGCAAATTTCATGAAAATTGGCCCAGTGATTGCCTCAGAAAAGTGTTTCTGCGTTTTACATGACTCCCTGCTTCAGAGGCCGTGTTCTACTGAAAAATCCGAAGGCACCTAAGCATTTCTTATGGGTGGTGAATACGAAAGCATTAATGTCCAAATGAGCGACCCTGAGCAGTGCCCCGACTTTTCTAGCGCCAACAATGCACCATAGCGATACGCACTGCCTGAGCCACCAAGCAGCACCAGCGTGGGGTGCCAATGTCGCACGCAACCGACGCCGCTCGCGCGACGCGTCAAGGCAATGCCCTCTCCGCTCACGCAATGTCTTGTGCTCTGCAGTAACATCTGGTCTTCTTCTTTCCCGCTGTGCCGAAGGCCAAACAGGGAAAATTTCGATCCAAGAAGCATGACGACGTACAGCAGAGTGCATAGACCTAATATCTAGGAGATGTTGGTTCTCCTCCATTGAGGAGCGCTCATGCCGAGATAGAGAGAAAGTGTGAAGAGATGTCGAAGTGATGCCCTCTCCCCTGACCCGACACCAGGTGCGCTATCGGCAGGATGTATTTCGTTTCGCGTGCACTGCTTTGTCGTGGCGCAGCTCGTGAAGTGGTGTCGCTGCACATGGGAACTCCAATGAGGCGCGCTCGTGACGTAGCATCGCCGCGAATGGCAATGTCAGTTTGGGTGCCGCTTAGCTGCTACAAACGCCAGATGCAGGCTTTTTCAATCAATGAGCCATTAGACACTTTCGCACCAAAACAAAAAAAAAAAGATACCCCAGTAAATTGATTTGGGAGACCGAAATCTATGACAGGTGATAAAATATAAACACTGCCTTCTTCTTCTACGTTCGGGTTCTTTTATTTCTTTTTGGCAACGAAAACGTTCTATCAAACAATTGTTAGTTTTCAAGCACCTAAGCGACGTTTTCTTTCTTTTTTTAAATGAAGCATTACACTTGCACTGTGTATGTTTTAATTCCGGTGCAAATATTATGAAGGGGAGTGACGGATAGTGGGAGTGCAGGTCCTCAAAATGCAACCAACGTTGTTGCATCTTGCGCATAGTGTCAGGCTTGGTAGCGTCGTGTTTTGCTAGCGCATCTAGTTGATATATTCACTAAAAAGTACTTTCGAGTGGAGGAACACAGAAAAAAAAAGAGAACGAAAGTGATGGAGCGGCTAGTGGTCGCGAAACTTTACCTCGAACGTCTAATAACACCAAGCTTACTTCGAAACCATGGAAATCCGTGTTGGTCTTCAGATGACCCTATCTCACGCTGGATAAAAAGGAAATGTCTAAAAATATACCTTCTTTTCCATCCTGTGGCTTTGAGTGCTAAATAGAACGCGAAAAACGAATAGTTCAAGTTCTTTCTCTTACATTTCTTGGTGCAGCGTGGCCGCCCTCAAAATTTTCATTCTACGCGGATTTGTTTCTACAGACTGACTTAATCCAACGTGCATTTTGTCGTCCTCTGGACACTGCATGCTGATATCTGCCTCCTAGAACTGCTAGCCTGTATGCGCAGATTGCGTTTGCAGGCATGCATTCCTTTCTAAGCACTTACTTGTTTTAGAAGCAGTTCTCGAAGAATGAAAATAGTACTTTATTAGCGCATTGCCTCTGCATAAGTCGAATCGCATTTGGATCATTTGATGCCAAATCAACAAACGTTTCTTCTATCGTCACAGATATAGTCGGAAACATTTGTACGGGTGATTTGAAGCTCAAGACTCGTTCTCCAAGATTATTTTTCTTCCGACGAATGTTCGACCTTTCTTGTGAAAACTTTTACAGACTGGATAACTGGGCGAGTTGATTTACTTGCATTTTGAAACTGTAAAAGCGCACAAAGAGGAGAAACGAATAGAGTGTACAAGACGAAGCGTTTCGTCTTGCCCACTAGTTCTTTCTTGTCTTTGTGCGCTTTTACACTTTCGAGTTGTGAAAACATATTTTTCTTGTCTAGCAGAGCTAGAAGGAACCAGACAGCGTTTAGTTTTGTCAAAGGCGCATTGTATGATCAAGACATTCAAATGATGTAAGACAATAAAGTGTTGTGACTGCAGAAACAGTATATTTTTCGAAGATCTAACTCTTCAAGTGCTTCTTGCATCGCAAAAGAAACTAAAACGCCATATATTCAATTTCTTTGTTTGAACGCAGGAACATCGGCAGGTTCGCTTGTTGATCTTTATTGGGTGACCGCGTTTCGCCGCGTTAGAAATGTTATCGCTCAGTGCAGGACGCGTGTGTATGTATCGAAAGTTTCTCTAATGGTATCGAGGGTTCTGTCCACTGTCTGTTGTCACTGACCCTTGCGCGACCTGATTGCTAGCATGCACGACGGGAATTGTTTAGAACTTTCCTGAAGACACGCGGGCACAAGCGAATTTTCTGGAACCACCGATGGTTAGTATATAAAAGCCAACGCGCTTGCCCCCAGGTGAGGTTTCTACGGTCGCCAACCGAGTTCGCCACTATCTCTGTGTTTTCAGTGTAACTTGCTTTTGTGGGCACTAGTTCGCCCAATAAAAGTCAGTTTCGTAATTCACAAATTTGCCGCTGTATTATTCACCATCACTATGACGTGAAAGTATCGAGAAGGCAAAAATTAAATACAAAATGATGGCCTGGTTGACTTATTTAAGGCGCAAAATATTTGAAGCTTTCAAGAGTTAGTTCGTTACCTTCAAAACAACCCTAAAGTTCAAAATTTCTGAAAGCAGCTTGCTGTTCAACGTTTAAAAGCTTGCGTTGGTTGTTGGTGTGATAATATACGCGATACATCATCACATAACCTTACGTGCGTTCAATGCATCTTAGATGTTACGAAAGGGTATTATTTCTTTCAACGCAAACAAAAATAATTTTTGAAATGTTTGCATGTGAATCGTGCGGACAGTATAAATATTGAACCCTTGACTCACGGTAAAAACATATCGTTAATAAAATGAGCCCGAGAAACTGTTCTACAAATTGCAGCTGGCTATGCGTTTAATCAATGCCACAAGTGACGTCAATCGTCAGAGCCTAGACTCACTTTTTTCTTTCAATGAATGCGAAACGTGGACGTCAATCACGTTTAAGCACATGTTTGAGCACAGAGTTGAACCCAAATCATCGTGTTCAGCCGCAAAATGTTATTCCAAGTGACCCACTACATTTTAGAAACCACACCTTTTATTTTAGGTCAAAACCCCTTGCGTTCCCTCTGTAGCATCTGACATTGCTTATTTGCTCGCTGCATGCATGGCGGCCGTAATAAATGTTGGCGCTTCCGCGCCACGGCATTCGGGAAGACAAGCCACAGGTCAACGAACCCCGCAGCCAGAGCATCCTTATTGTTACGGAAGGATAAGAGAAGTGAGAGGAAGAACATCGAAGACGCTGGCTGCTGCCTGTTGTTGGTGGTTAGACATCTTAGCTGTTCTGACACATCCTGTATATATATTGTAAATATAGTTTTTATACACGCGCAACATCCTCGCAACATATTGGTGGAGGTGCGGGGTATCGCGGCTGGAAACGCACCTTCGCATTGGACGTCGCATCACCGTCCGCACCATGAATTACGGTGAGCACGCGGGATCAACGTCGTTGCAGCCTCCAACGTCACCGTCGCAAGCTACGTCGCTGTCACCTTCGGTTGTCGTTGTGCAACCCAAGGATCCTGGAACTCTCTGCGGGACCGATTGCACCGACGTTGAAGAGTGGGTGGCCATGTACGAACGCGGGAGTGGAATCAACAGATGGGACCCTATGCTTATGCTAGCTAACCGGTTGTTCTAAGAGGCAGGGCAAAGGTGTGGTACGAAAACCACGAAGATGAGCTAACCAGCCGGGGCCAATGCAAAGAGAAATTGACAGAGTTTTACGGCCACTGCAGGGCAAATGCCTCTCCTATACTTCTCCAACTACCCCGGTCATGTGCTAATTGAGGCTATGTTGTCCCTGCAAACTTCATCTCATCTGCCCACCTAACTTTCTGCCACCCCTTGCTACACTTCCCTTCCCTTGGAATCCAGTCTGTAAACCATAATGACCCTCAGTTATCTTCCCTTCCCATTACATGTCCTGCTCATGCCCATTTACTTTTTCCTTATTTCAACTAAGATGTCATTAACTCGCGTTCGTTCCCTCACCCAATCTGCTCTTTTCTTATGCCTTAATGTTACACACATTATTCTTCTTTCCATAGCTCGTTGCGTCGTCCTCAATTTAAGTAGAGTCCTTTTCGTAAGCCTCCAGGTTTCTGCCCCATACGTGAGCACTGGTAAAACACAGCTGTTATACACTTTTCCCTTGAGGGATAATGGTAACCTGCTGTTCATGATCTGCCAATGCCTGCCAAACGCACCCCAGCCCATTCTTCTTCTGATTATTTCAGTCTCATGGTCCGGATCTGTGGTCACTACCTGCCCTATGTAGATGTATTGCCTTACCATTTCCAGTGTATCACTACCTATCTTAAACTGCTGTTGTCTTTCAAGACTTCTGACGCCGGCCGTAAAATTGCCGCAAAGCAGGAACTGGCTTCCCGTGCCCAATCCTTCACGGAGTCCTATGTCTCGTACATCCACGACGTGCTGGCACTTTGTCGTAAAGCCGATCACGACATGAAAGAAGCTGAGAAGGTCGTTGACGTGCTTAAGGGCATTGCTGACGACGTGTTAAATCTGTTCATGTGCAAGAGCTGCTCTACACTTGACGCAATCATTAAAGAGTGCCGACAATTTGAGTAGGCCAAAAGCCGACGCGTCTTCCAACCATTCGCCAGGCCTCACAATGCTGCCGCAACGTTGACGTGTGAAGATCAACCCGCACAGCAGCATGCGTCGCCATCATAGGACGTGGTTCGAATAGTTAGATATGAACTGGATGCGATGGCGCTCGCAGCTTTCTGTTCGCGTAGCCCTGATTCAACATTTTCGGTTACCCTCGTAAAAGCCATCGTTCGCCAGGAACTTCAAAACATTGGTTTACAGTCTGTGTGTGCTTTCGTCACTCTCAGTGCTAACGAACGCCCTTCTAGCATTTTCGCTCCACCTCGATGCTTCTCTCCACGTTATCGCAACCCGACTGAGTGGAGCACTGTGGACGACCAGCCGATATGTTTCACCTGTCACCACATTGGTCATGTCGCCCGATAGTGTCGAAAATCGTGGCCCTCAACAGCTCGCATGCCGATCAACCTGGGCCGTTTTGATGGAAATACACACAACGTTTCGCCCAGCGCCGAGTCTAACAGCACCGCCAACTCTGCTCGGAACTTGTCGTATAGCCGCTCACCATCACCGCGTGGACACCAGTCTCATTCACCGAAAACACGTCGCCCATCTTCCCGTTCGCTACAGCCACGTCGCCTGTCGTCCTCTGTGGCCTTAGGCCGCACCCTTTCGCATAAACTAGGAAATGCAGCCGTCGGAGGTGCCGCTGCATTGCCGTCTACTGCAGCAAATCTTCTGTCTGAGCCTGCAAGGAAAAGTGTAATTGACGTCAAAATAGACGGTGTACCTGTCGAAACACTCGTCGACACTGAAGCCCACGTTCTGCGATGCGTGCTAGCTTACGTAGATGTTTAAAAAAGGTCCTCACCCCAGCAGCTGCCCGAGTGCTTCGTGTAGCCGACGGCGGCTAGCTGGTTGTTCTTGGAATGTGTACTGCGCGTTTAATCATAGCCAGCCGCCCTACTTCTGTTCTCTTTGCTGTGATCGACAACTGGCCTCACGACATTGTCCCTATGTTGGACTTTTTATCCACTTATTCTACTCTCATCGACTGAGCGACCGACGTTCTTCAGTTAGAACTGCCTCAACTCCCCGATTCTCTGAGTACCACCCCAACGCGCTTGTGCTCACTTCAAGCGTCTGTGACCTGGGGCAGTTACTTACGTCACTTTGACCGCACGGCCGCAGGTTCCTGAGGGTGAATATGTGCTTCCTCCCATCACCGACGCGGTTTTGAACCGGAACGCTGCTGTTCCGCATACGTTGGTCACGGTTACTAATAATGACATCGTTGTACCACTTCTTAATTTCAGCCTGTGCCCTCAAGTGATTCCGGCCGGCATGTTGTTGTCATGCGTTTCTAGTGGTTGCGAATTCGACATTGAGAGTCTGCATCCCGAGAGTGGCTCATTAGCGCCAATTGCAGCTGACCTCACCTCTGCTCAGGCCACGGACATGCGACTCCTGCTTGTACCGTACAGTGACGTCTTTGAATTCGGCGGCAGGATATTAGACCAAACATCTGCTGTTCCCCACCCTATAAACACTGCAGATACAAATCGTATTCGTCGGCGTTCCTATCGTGTATCACATGCTGAACGTCGAGTCATCAGATTAGAAGGGGACAAAATGCTCCGCAAAAGCGTCATCGAGCCATCAGCCAGCCCTTGGGCTTCACCTGTAGTCCTTGTGAAAAAGAAAGATGGTACCTGGCGTTTTTGCATCGATTATCGCCACCCAAAGAAGATCACACGATAAGACGTCTACCCATTACTACGCATCGATGACGACTTGGACTGCTTGCACACACCCGCCGTGGTTGCTCAGTGGCTAAGGTGTTGGGCTGCTGAGCACGAGGTCGCGGGATCGAATCCCCGCCACGGCGGCCGCATTTCGATGGGGGTGAAAGGCGAAAACACCCGTGTGCTTAGATTTAGGTGCACGTTAAAGAACCCCAGGTGGTCAAAATTACCGGAGTCCTCCACTACGGCGTGCCTCGTAATCAGAAAGTGGTTTTGGCACGTAAAACCCCAAATATTATTATTATTGCTTGCACAGAGCTAAATACTTCTCGTCCATCGATCTTCGATCCAGCTGCTGGCAGATTTCAGTGCCTGAAATGGACCGCGAGAAGACGGCCTTCAGCACGCCTGATGGCTTATATCAGTTCAGTCATACCGTTTGGCCTATCCAATGCTCCTGCGACATTTGAACGTATGATAGATTCTCTTCTGGGAGGCTACAAATGGACCACCGGCCTTTGGTACCTTGACGAAGTCATTGTTTTTTCTCCCACGTTAGGCAGCTACCTTAGCCGAGTCGCTGCAATCTTGCCGTCTTCAGAAAAGCTGGCCTTCAACTGAACTCCACGAAGTGTCAGTTCGGGCGCCGTCAGAACCCCGTGTTGCGACACCTCGTTGACGCATCCGGTATCCGACCAGATCCGGTAAAAGTTCGCGCAGAACACAGTTTTCCTCTGCCATGTTCAGCGTGTGATGTGCGCTGCTTCGTGGGCCTGTCTGCTTACTTTCGTCGTTTCGTTAAAAACTTCGCCGACGTTGCTTGGCCTTCGACAGATCTTTTAAAGAACACGCCATTCTCATGGGGCCCGGAACAATTTCACCCGTTCGCCGTTCTCGTTGAGTTTCTCACCACCCCTGCCATACTTGCCCACTTTGATCCGTGTGCACCGACTGAAGTCCACACTGACCCAAGCGGCCAGGGCATCGGCACTGTTCTCGCCCAACACTAGAATGGTACCGAGTGCGTGATAACTTACGCCAGCCGCCTGCTGTCACCTCGTCATCATCATCATCATCAGCCTGGTTACGCCCACTGCAGGGCAAAGGCCTCCCCCATACTTCTCCAACAACCCCGGTCATGTACTAATTGTGGCCATGCCATCCCTGCAAACTTCTTAATCTCATCCCCCCACCTAACTTTGTGCCGCCCCTGCTACGCTTCCCTTCCCTTGGGAAGCGGCTGTCGCCTGCCGAGAGCAATTACTCCATCACCGAGCAGGAGTGCTTGGCTCTAGTTTGGGCTGTTGCCAAGTTCCGGCCATATTTGTGCGGCCACCCGTTTCGGGTCGTCACAGACCACCACGCACTCTGCTGGCTGTCTTCCCTCCGGGGCCCGACTGGACGGCTTGGTCGCTGGACTGTGCGGCTCCAGGAATTTTTATTTACTGTCCATTACAAGACTGCACGCATCCACAAGGACGCCAACTGCTTCTCGCGTCACCCCGAGGATCCTCCCGATCATGTTGCGCATGATCCGGTGACCTGCGTGATGGCTTTGACTGACATGACGGACATGCGCGCTTAACAACAACGCGATGCATCCTTACAGTCCATCATCGTTGGAGTGCAATCTGGCAGCACTGACGGCGCGTGCCGCATGTTCGTGCTGCATGACCGCGTCTACCACCGCAATATCGTCCTTGACGGCCCCTGAGTTACTGCTTTTCCTTCCTCGTCATCTGCGACCCGTCGTTCTCGAATAGCTTTACGATCAACTCACGGTGGGACACCTTGGTGTTTTGCGTCCATAAGACCGCGTACGACGCGGGTTCTTCTGGCCGGGTCTTGTGTCAGCGCCGGAAGAAACCTCCCCTGGGCCCTGCCGGCCGACTCCATCCAATTGAAGTTCCCTCTGCACTGTTCTTTCACGTAGGCCTTAACCTGCTTGGCCCTTTTCCCACAACGACTAATGGGAACAAGTGGATCACCATCGCTATTGATTACGCGACACGCTACACGATAACGAAGGTGTTGCCGATTAGTTTCGCAAGTGACGTCGCCCCTTTTCTCCTTCATGACGTTCTTCTCCACCATGGTGCGCCTCGACAGCTACTTACAGACCACAGCCGCTCGTTCTTGTCTCGAGTTTTGGACGACCTTCTCCGCTGTTGTGCCACTGAGCACAAGCTGTCCACTGCCTAGCACCCACAAACCAATCATTTTACGGAACGGCTGAACCGAACAATCACAGAGATGCTTCGATATACACTCGTCTCCAACGATCACCGCGACTGGGACGCCACGCTCGCCTACGTGATGTTCGCGTATAACTCGTCGCCGACATGACCACCGCAGGACATTCACTTTTTTATCTCTTGTATGGTCGCGACCCCACACTGCCGTTTGACATCATCCTCCCTTCTGCGCCACGTGTTGCAACTGAGTACGCTCGTGAAGTCATCGATCGCACTCGCATGGCACGTCAAGTCGCCCAATCTGGTTTATTAGCCTCACAGTATATGCAGAAAGAACGTTACGACCGCTGCGATCGCGATGTTAAGCTCGCACCAGGCGCTTGGGTGCTCCTCTGGTCACCATATCTTCGGGTTGGCATCTCTCAGAAGCTTCTATCTCGCTACACATGGCCTTATGAAGTCCTACGCCAAATTAACGACGTCAATTACGAGATTTCGCCGCTACACTTTGATGCATCCTCAAGGCAGACGGATGTCGGCATCGTGCACGTTTCGCGGCTGAAGCCATATTCGCTCGAATTTCTTCACCTGCCATGCGCCGACAAGGCTTTCGCCACCCGGGCGTCCTGTTGCGGAAGGATGAGAGAAGAGAGAGGAAGAAGAAGATCGGAGACGCTTGCTGCTGCATGTTGTTGGTGGTCAGCCATCTTAGCTGTTCTGACTTAACCTGTATATATATTGTAAATTTAGCTTTTATTGTCGCAACACCCCCGTAACAATATTTGTAGCATTCTCTTGTACTCAAAAGAAAACAAAGTAGCATATTTTTGCATATATGTACAACAGATCACGGGCGGCGAAGGATAAAACTGCGAGTATTTTATCCAAATAGGGAATGAGATCTTTTTTTCTCTCTCAATGTCTGATTTATTTACGCTTGGTGTCTTTCTCAAACTTGGTTGCAATGTGACCCTGCTAATATGCCAGTACTATGCAAAGAAAAAAAATCTTGAACTATAATCGCGTTACAGTGAGATAAGGAGCGCCATAACAGCCCTGTACTTAGCCTCTTGTGCAAGATGGATGATGTTTGCCATTTTTATTTCTGTTGTGGCATTGCACGTGAAATTGACTGCGATTTATTTTTATAGCAACACGTTTGATGCATATACCGGATGTTCCAATTACCTTGGACCAAGATTTAAAAAAAAAACATGCCCTGAGAAATTCTACCGCCTGCTAAGTCGCCGTAGTCATGTGCACTTACAGCCAATATTTTCTCATCGCGTAGTATTAGTTATTACCTTTTCTTAATTAGTGAATTTTTAAAATATTGCTTTAATTATCATGTCAAACATGTTAAATTCCAAAGTTCGAGGGCACCTCATATAAGCTCCGAATCAAGCATATGTTTCGCGCTCAGCTTGGCCTCGTTGGCTTTTCCAAGAAAGAAGAAAGCCGCGCGAAGCATTCAAAATACGAAATGGACACGCACTCGCGCGCCGCTACTCAAGCGCTCCCAAGGGCGCTCCCAAGGGCGCTTCCAAGTGGCGTCGCTCGGTGCAGGGCTTCATCCTAGGTGATGGTCACCTCATCATGAGAACATGCCGCTGACGCACAGGTAATAGTAGTGGAGCTATAGGAGAGGGAGGGAAGATTGCGAAGCAAGGAAAGCGTGACGGCGCACTTGGGACTACTTTTGCGCCCACTAGTTCTGTAGATAAATGCCCCGGAACGTATGCTGCTTTTGTTCGCTTTAACCATAGAAAGAAACCTTGCGCAAGGTATCGAATGCTCTTTGGGGGATCTGTACGGCCAACATATGCTGTTGTCGATTACGTCAATCATTTTTGAAAGCAAAAATTTATTACGGGGTTTTACACGCCAAAACCACTTTCCGTTTATGAAGCATGCCGTAGTGGGGGACTCCAGAACTTTGGACCAGCTGAGTTTCTGGCACCTAAGTCTAAGTGCACGGGTGTTCTCGCATTTTGCCCCCATCTAGATACGACCGTGGTGGCAAGCATTCGATCTCGCGACCTCGTGCTTAGCAGTCCAACACCTAGCCACTAAGCAACCACGGCAGGTAAATCGTTTTTTGCTTGACGGGTGAGTTCGTAGATAGGAGAAAGTTTCAGTATAGCGTAAGTGGCAGCATGCTAAACGCTAAAATATAGCGGGGCCCTACTGCGCACGCGCAGAACTCTATAGCAGCTTTGCGGATAGCGTGTCTGCGCTATTTTCGGAATTTAGCGGGAGAGTCAAACACTCGCAAAGCACAGACGCTAAGAAATAGCGTTATCAACATGGCGGCACCCGTGGCTCCCGCTTCGTGTATTCTCATGATGGCTACGCACTCACTCTTGTTGATCACCAGTAACTATTGAAATATGCTTTGACTTCCTCTAAACTCACCTGGAACGATGGGTATGCTATTACTGAGGTCATTCGGCGATTCTGGCCTCCATAGACCTGATGAGACGATTCCGTATAGCAACAACAGAATGATTGCTAATGAATTGTATCGGCTTCGATACGTTTGTCACGAGGCACCATACGGCGCCCTGCCTTTAGACAGATCATCTCGAAAAGTTGCTTGCGTTTAACATACGTTGAGCGATAAACACTATTCTAAAGCAGTCTATTATAAAAAAATGCTGGGACAGCTCTTAACCAGATGTCAAGGCAATCAGCTTAAGAGCTTTGACTACTCACACCTAGAGTGCACGGAGAAGTTTTGCACTTTATGGCACTTCGGTTGTTTCACGCTATACTAAAGCTATGTCGAATAGCATCCCGAAAAGGTTTAGCGTTCGGAACACGCTAGCGCACGCATTTAACGCTGTACTAAAGCTCTCTAATAAAGGAAGATCTCAACGGTACCACGCCAGTGACCTGCTCTTGAAAAAGACAGTCATGCTCTTCACGAATGATCTGAAGGATAAATGATCTTGGCTCTGGAGGCGGCGCACGGCGACAAGTGGAAGGCAGCCAAACTATTCCGGATGTGTCCTTGTGGACGACGCCTTAGATCGTCAACAATACCTATAACGTTGAAGTCCATGTCGAGGCAGGTAGCTTCAAAAAAAAGTCACACTGGACTGCGACTATAGTTCAAGAAACCAAAACAAATGCTTTGCCATAATGTGCTGCTAACCCTCAGCGTAGTATGTGCGACACAAGTGCAGACGCCGGAACCTCAAGGCCATTAATGTGGAAGATTTTAAAACAAGGTCATATGCACCCGTACCAGGTGCATGTTCATCGAAAACTTGAACACCAAGATTTTGAAAACTGGCTTGACTTTGCCCATTGGCTTTTCACTAAATATGAATATTTGATGCATGGTACAGTTTCGCAAACACACTATAAGGAGACAGCGTGGTCCCACGAATACACCACACCGGCATACAGGAAGCACCAAGCGAACACACTAAACCCGCTACGTCCAACAGACCAAGGATACCACAGCAGGTGCACTAAACATATCAGACCGGCTCACCGTAGACATCAAGCTGTGCAAACCAAGCCCACCACAAGTGCGCAGGCATTCCGAAGGGTAACCTTCTGAATGCACTGCGTTTCTGCGCTGCACTTCTGATGCACTGTGGTAAGATAATAATGAACACAAACAATATTTATTGACCTAGGTACTGCGTACATGCCCTTCCATGGCAAGCAATGCAGAAGTCTGAATTGCGGCCTTTGATGTCAACCTCATGGCAGCGTTCAATTGCATGTCATTAGAAAACTCATCAGGGCCTTAAATGTCTACCTTCTTCCAACGTTGAATGGCATGTCATTTAAAGACTCATCAGAAACACGTACATCAGGTATTTATAAATTTACGGTGGCCAATTTGTAGTAAACTCGCATTAAGGATACATTAAAAAGCGCATTAGACAGGTGTTAGTCACTGACGATTCTGATGTATAAAGCCATCAGCCTCTGTGTCTAAAGACACTAAGTTTTTTCATAACGGCAAGGAGAAGGCCACCGGATTGTCTAGCGGGCGAAGTGAGGCTGAGAACTTTCAAGAGGAATGCCATATCCATGGCTCCTTGCTCTGTGCCGAAGGCATGTCGGCGTGGTTGATATCAGGGGTGAACCTTCTGCGTCTATTGCGCCATATTGACACAAACGCAAATTCCTGCGCCTATGTGCGGCAAACACAGAAAAATGAGCAAAATTGCACCACGCTGCGCCAGAACGGCTTCGGCATCTGTGCTTCGGCAGTGGCTGCTAACAGCGAGCGGATTCGTTTTCCGAAAACAAGATTGGAGCGTTTCACATTCCCCACACCGCGCGACCATGCCTCCCGAACAATTTCTCATGATTTTCACGCTTACATCACTGGATTCTTTGGCACTTTCGGCAAGTGGCCGGTGCGCGCGCCACCACTCGCGGTTGTTGTCGCTGATGTCGGAATGACACTATTCAGAATGTGCTAGAATAGGGTTCAGCGGGCCATATAACTAAAGGTAGGATGAGGGCGCTACGAGCGAACTAGATATTAGGGAGGTGCACGCTTCAGCAGGTTCAGAGGGCAGGCGTCTGTGCCCCAGTACTGGTATTGCGCAAGACTATTTCAATCTGATCTTTTGTCCATGTGGCAATGCCTGAGCCATGTTTGCCAATGACGAAGGGTAACGGCGGATTTAGAATAAAAAGACAATTTAATAGTTTTACGTTATACCAGAAAGTTAGGCATTAGGTCCTTTGTAACCGCCCTGGTCTATGATGTAGAAATTGCTTTTAAAACAGTCGCAGCTTCGCTCGAAAGACGAAGCACCGCGTGCGAAGGCAAATTAGTTGACAGCTGTGCGAAGATAGTAGTTTTATCGGCCGCACAAACTTGTAAACATTAGCTTCCTGACTAAATTAAAAAGCGTGGTGTCATGCGCGCACAAAGAAACGTGAACACATCTCACACGGTCACCACATGTACTCGCTGTCAAAACGGTGGAGTGAGGAAAAGCGGCAGTAGCAGCGGCCGAATTGACTTTCGTGTAGCCTCTAACTTAAACACGAAGCTATCAGCACTAAGTGCATGCACTGTGTCCCCAGCGCAGATAGCTTTCAAGTTAGGGTCCACGCAGCAGCAACATACGCTGCAGCCGCCGCAGTAGATCGCCTAACTCTCTCTTTCTTTCTCTCCGGTGCCTTGCAAACGACGGAAGACGGCGCACGTTTTCCCCGCTTCCCTCCATTGCGAGCTCGAGATTGAGCAATCGCGCATACGGTGTGCGGCAATGAGATTATGATCCTTGGACTTTATATAGAACATCGCTGCCGACGCTGACGGCGGAAACGCGCCAAGAGCGTCCACGTAATTGCTATCGCAATAATAAAACAAAGTAGTTCATAAATATGGCTTTTCCTTACGGTCTGTTGGGGAAGCGCACTTCCATGCATTGCACCCTCAGTGCCTCGACCTTAAAGAAAAAAGTACTTATAAAAAAGGTCTTGGGCTACCTTTAGAAGTTTCGGACTCACTCTTGCTGAATGCATGTTTTTGTGGTTCTTACCACTAATTGAAAATTCTAGGCACTACTACCAGAATTTTCATGCACTAGGCGGCGTTCAGTATCGGGGTAATCTGCTTCAATATGCAGCTCAAGACGGTGCTTAGGGCAGTTGAAGTACGGCGCTCGTGATTCTCTCTTCTGTTAAGTCGTGGTTTCGGAATGCTCTGCCGTATTTCATGTTCCATTATTGCTCCAAGATCCAGATTGGCCCTCTCCAAAGTGCTTCGAAATGAAATTGTATATACTTCAAGCTGCTCCAAAACGAAATTTTGCGTGCTCCAAACTGCTCCAAAAAGCAATTTTATTTGCTTCAAAAATTGCTCCAAAATGTATTTACCAGTTCCACCTCTGGGAGAGCATCCAGGCAAGGTTCGGCTACTAAACGTGCCCCTTCGTCGAATTTCACGCTTATCAAGAGAACGCATCCCGGTCAGAGTGCTTGCGCCCGGATCGGTAACACACGTGGATGTCGAATTCTAATATGCGAAGAGCCCAATGATCCAAGCAACCGGACGGATCCTTAAGGTTATCCGACCAGCAGAGTGAATTATTGTCTGCTACAACGTCGAAAGGCCCGCCGTACAAATAGAGGCGAAATTTTCCTAACACCCATGCAATTGACAGGCACTCTTTTTCGGTGACGAAATGATTATATTACGCTATGTTGAGGGCGCGGTTTGCACTGGCCGCAACATACTCAGTGAAGCCTTTCAGCGTGTTGTTCCGAACAAAATGCTCAGAGAAGCAGGGCTTGCGTTGTGCGAGTACTGCACCAAGGCCGATGCCACTTGCGTCGGTTCGTATTTCGGTTGGCGCAACACGGGTAGCGAAGTAAGTAGGCGGCGCAGTGTTGCAAAGTCATCGTCGTAGGCCGGTGTTCAGTGAGAAAGGTTGCTGAAGCCGGTGAAGAGCTTCGTAAGCGGTGGTTTGCCTGAGGCAAAATTTCAGACGAAGCGACGAAAATAAGAGGCTAAGCTGACAAACATTCTATATTTTGTGATGGTTAAAGGCTTTAGAGCTCGAGGTACGAAGAGGGTACCCAGCACCTCCACCACTTTGATTTGGGGACTTATTGATGGCAAGCGGCAGGCAAAAAACTACCGCAGTCACAACAGAGGAACGGTCTCCCCGCGAATATCTCGCGATCTACGCTCGCACCCTGCATCGATGAGAGCACCCATGCACTACTTGTTCCCTGTTCTCCTTCGCAATGCAATAAATTCAAGGCAATAATACAAATCAGTACAATCACCTAAATGAGATCACATAAACAAGAACAGAAAGCAGGAAAGTACAAAGCATTAAAGGTAACGAATAGTTCGTCATAAAAAAAACTTTCTTAGTATAGGTTCGTTCGGAGAGCCGTTGGAAAATTATTTTCTAATATACGGTAATGGGCTGAGGCAGGGCGTTCTAATCGTTTGTTGACAAAACTAAATGCGAGTGCAAATACGTTTGCTCGTACGAGCAAACACTGGGTTTACCGCATGCACCTGGTCAATGCGAGCGGATACATGAGGCGCTTGATGAATAAATGTGTGGGACAGCAGCCTGTCGCTATCCACACCTGTACTTGTTTATCTTCTTCGGGTGACCGCTCTGCACAGGTCCAACAAATGTTATCGCCCAGTACAGGACGCACCCGCATGTGTCGGAAGTTTCTGAAATGTTATCGATGGTTCTATCTGCTGTCTGTTGTCACCGAAGTTGGTGGAATCTGATTGCATGTCGGGCGCGAACTGTGCAGAACTTTCTGGAAGAGACGCGGGCACCAGCGATTACTCTGGAACGTTCGTGATTCATGCATAAAAGCTGATGCGCTGGACCGGCAGATGAGATTTTCGTCGATCATCGACTGTGTTCGCCGCTATCGTTGTGCTTAGTGTATAGCCTGTTTTTCTGGCCACAGGTTACCAGTCAAGAGTTAGCTTCGCCATTTATAGTTTTGCTACTGTGTTCCTGGCTGTCACTACCACGTGACACTAAAAATTGCTCTGGAAATATGATAAGCGAAAGAACATTCTGCGTATGACGAGAAGAACAGTGGTGTGTTTTTGAACATGACAGAGCTCGGCAATAAGAATACCAAGGCAAGCTGAATCTATCGGTGATATCTTTTATTGATTCGAGCATGCCTGTAATGTATACTTTTCAGAGATGCCATATACTAGAAGCGTACTCTAATGACGGTTTGATTCCCCCCTAAGTACCTGGCTAATCCGAACTGAATATTTAGTCGTCATCTGTCCGAAAAGGAAAGAAAAACTGATATGATGTATACATTAGGCTATAAATTGTGCCAGGAAAAAATCAAACCTTTTTAGTTTTCACTATATTAGCTTTCATTTGTCACTCGCTACATAGCTTTGAAAGTGTCGTCAAGTAGTTTTTCAGTATGATTGAGTCATTTACGTTTGATAATTCTTGCGCATTACGGGATCTTTAGCGAACACAGGTATGGATGACTTCTTCCTAGACGGTATATTAGTTATAAAGATAACAAACAACAGAGATCCTAACAGCAATCCTTCAAGGACCCCCGACCTCAATGGTGTGGGACAAGATACAAAGTGCTCGATTTATTCTCCTTGGAACCTATCAATTATAACTCCCTTATTTCACATAAAGGTGTTGTCATCTAGCTGTAGGTGCTACAGTTATGTTGGGAGACGTTCGTGTGAGATAGGATCAAGTGTTATTCAGGAATAAATAAATATGGCATCGATGAAGAATAAACTATGTATAGGGTACTTAGTTTGTTTATTAACTTGAACGATTTGATGTTGCAATATTGTTTTTTTTTTCTGAACAGCCAGTTGGTTTTCTGCCTGGTTTTCTGCCAGTAAGGATTTCAGTTCTGTAGCCGACTAATATAAATCGCCTTTTGTAAATACGAATCTCAATAAAATTAGGAGGTTTTACGTGCCCAAACAACAATCTCATTATGGGGAGCGTTGTAGAGCTTGATTCAAGAATTATTCTCACCACGTAGGGGATTTCAACATCCACGAACTTTCTACATTTCACCTCAATCGAAATGAGGCCACCGTCACCGGAATGCAACGTGCGACATGTGCCAAAGCCACATAACGAATGCAATGGTTGAGGGCGAAGATTTATTTGTACCATATTTCGCCGAAGAAAGAACCGTTAGAGCATTGACATTTTTCTATTGATCAAAAATCTGGGAAGCACCGTCTTTTACGAAGCAAATGCTTGTTAATATTTTTGAGCAAGGAGCAGCAACCAGTATGAAAGCTAGCTTTGTGTATACACAACGGAAAACGTAGTCGCAGATCTACGCCAATACCAGCCACACATACATCAGAACAGCCACCCTGCTTAACACAGTTCTCAAATACACCCGAAAAGAGATGTACAAATATTATTTTTGAGACGCAATAGAATACAAATTGAACACTGCCAGAAGCGATTTAAATAAAATTGAAGGTCGAATACCTTACCAACTGTTCTCCAAACTTGTGTTGATTGAACAATGTTCACCTTCAAGTTTTCGTGATCACAGCTAGTTTATATCAGTACATTACCTAACTTGAAAATTTGCTTAAGAAAAGTACAAATTGTGCATTAGGAATGAGTGTATTTTTTTCACATACCCGGCACTCTTGGAAAAATATGAATGGTCGCGGTGTAGCTCGTCATATCTGGTTTTCTCAGCAACGTAACCTGCTCCACTTCGTAAATTATCATATTTGAGGCTTACCCTTCCCGTGGGGATGGTACATATTGTATTTTCGTTGGGTTTTACGATTGTTTAGTCACAGCGGACAGATCTGAAATATTAAAGGCATTGGTATTTACGACTAGTGACTTATTCACTTCGAGACCCGATCGAATGGATAAGTACTAAATTCGGTACTCGTACGATAAGCGTTCCTGTGTGCGACTGCACGTGAGTTGAATGCTCACACCACTGCAATGATTAGAAGAATCAAAAGAGCAGTGAACTCACCCTGAGAAACCTCACTTGTTGAACACCCCTAAAGCAGTTTTTCCATGCCATGTTCTCTTCATATTATCTTTCTATGTGGATGTAAACACCTATGCGTCATCAGCTGCACTGTGCGGCATAACAGCTAGCAGCTGTCGTGTGTCAGCTGCGCAGTCAGACAAACCACCCCAATATAAATGTTTAACGTGACATAGCAATCATATGGACACTCCACACGATTTTCTACCGAAGCCAGTGAGTTCGGCGTTGCCGTGACATTCCTTAAAAAGTACAAGTCCGGTAACTTTGCGCCCGCTTCACATAAGTTATAAGTGCGAGCAAAAGTTTGCGAGAGTTAGTGGAGGATGTTGCCTTGATGCGGTGGTGTCTTCTCGCGTCGCAAACGAAGAAGGTGGAGGAGGTGCACGCCGTCCTCTAACGCGCGCAAAGTGGGAACGGAGAGCTATGCGCTGGCTGGAAATGGCGGCGACTGGGCCAGGTTCGCACGCATCGCATTGTATACTTAGCTGCAGCGGCTGAGCGGAGCTGCGCACGCCCTAGCGTGGAGGCAATCTACGACGTGTTCGAAGGCTAGCCTACCTGAGATGTCTCATGACTTCGTTTGCAGTATGTTCTCTCGAGCCTGTTTTGCGTTCAAACGAGATGCAACACGAAGGGGAATTCGTTCGCCGCTGCTGCCGCTATTTATCACGCAACCTCTCTGACATCGAATGCCCGCGGTCATCGAGTGATATGTGTTCGTGTATGGATATGAGAGGCTAGCAATGTGTTATGTAATTTAATTAGTAAGTGAATGTTTACAGCAGTTTACTCAGCTGATCAAACGATAAGCCTCACTTCGCCTAATAATTTGCTATAGTTATGAATGCTTCGCCTTTCGGATGAAACTTTCATTTTATTTCTTCCCATTTTTAGCGTATATGCGACATCATCAGGTCGCTTTCCTAAAAAGGGCGTCATATACATGCCCGCCGCTGAGATCCCTTAGCTTTGTTCCACAGATCTGCGGTGACAACGTGGCACTGCACCTTCAGGTTTGCATAGGAGGACAATCAAGCGCAGATGCACGCACACACACACGCCTCGGCACAGGATTTTGCAAACGCTTCATTATATGCATTGGAATTTCTTCCCAACACGTGAGCCATTTCAAACGTTTTACGATATCCTAACTATTAACTACTGCTGTATCCTACGCGGTTGCCGGAATGAGCGTTCCGACGGCCAATTAACAGTCTGTGTCTTTTGGGCTGAAATGAACATTGCGCTGCAGGCTGTTCATACCACTGGTCATTGCCAACATTCGCATTTGGCAGTGCGACCGCACGAGCATCTTTGTAATGTTCAATATGCTAGAAGCTTTGGCTCGCGTCGTGAGCAGACAACGCTGCCAGCCGTCGCGGTGACGCCTATTTCTATTAAAAGGTAGATGGCCCTGTGCGCAGCAGGCGAGTGAAAGGAGCCGGTCAAGACAAATTGAGTGAATGCATAGCGATTAACATTAGTGAAGATCACTGAATGGTTATTTTTGTCATGACATCTACCGTACCATCGAAAGGGCTCTGAGCAGTGTCGGAGAGTGTGGCCTTTCTAGAAGAATTAATAACCTTTTACAGCACAGCTGTATATCCTACCTTCCATACATTCTTAATATCTGTGACTTAAAATTTCCACGCCCTTCATGAGAAGGCAAAGCAAATAAGGCATGTGCACACACCTGGCAAAGCTAGCGGAAAGCTATGAAATCACCCAATGCATATTGTTGCGAGGCGAAGACAAGCACAAATATTGCTTATTTATGGCTAATGTGGAAGGTACCAGCTGTCACTAGAACATGGCGGTCGAAGCCCCCCAGCAACAACACTTCTTCGCCATCTTCTCTTGTCTGCAAGTCCTGTTCTATATTGGGACACTATATACGCCGCGGGGATAAGAGTTACGTCCCAGCGCAAGCGATTATGGTGCGGCAATGGCGTTAGACATGAACAACATCGGTTCTTGGCTGTACGAATGACTGGCCTTGCTCTTCGGGAGCAATCTTGTGCGTTACATCCATTCTGTGGAAGACACGCGATACTGGTGGCGGCGTACAATCAAACTGCCTTTGGTTTCGATGCGATGTACTGTGACGGAAGTGCGCCCCAGAAGCTTCGAGTGAATGTCAAATAAGGAGCTGTGTTTCTGCAGGAGTGCCAAAAGGTCTTTCTGTGCAGCAGTCAGATCGGGATTTATCGCGGCCGCTAAAGCAGCGGCAGACGTATGATCATCAGTTGGGGTAGACAAAGGTGGTGATTCGGTGTGAAGCGATACCAGTGAAGGAGATTCGGTGTGAGTAAAGCAACTTCTGGTGCGCTTATTTGCAGGCTGGATGTCCACGCCTGTCGTTCCGTGCGCAGGAAAGCATCTAGGAAAATCACGGTGTCTCGCCAGATGTTTACACCAGCCGACGGCCGCCGATTGGTCAGTGCCAAGCTGCGTGGACCTAGCGGCCGAGTTTGGGCCGTTGCCCATCTCATTCCCTGTCGGCGGGAAAACTTACCGCACAGGTACTGAAAGCACCAACCGTCTTTAGACTATAATTATTTCTTGTCGGTTTGTGCAAGCGCCGTATTGCGGCCGGAAAGTCCAGTCTTACGTTAGCTTATGAAAAGACGAGATTCGAACTGAAGTCTTGACTTAGAGTCTCACGTTTGTGACGTATGATGTGACTCAATTCTAAGCACTGAGTTCGTGGTCAACTTGCACATGCAAGGTGAGCTAGACCGCATTGAATTGTTTGTGAGATGGATAACGCTGTGTTGCATAAAGCCCTGAAAGCACGTTAGCAAGAGACGGCCAACGGTAAGTCTCATGTGGGTGGGAGAAGGCTGGAGCCCGCCTACGAGCCCCTATAGCTTTCAAGATAGGATGCTCCAGCTATTGATTTCTGGCAGCCTTGCCGGGGGTTTCTTGTGATCACACACCCCAGACCTCCTTAGTCAATGTGCGTTAATGTTTTTTCGGCATTCATCAATATTTATTCACCGATACTGAACTCATTGCGTCACTCACATTCCCTTCCAAATTCACGTAAGATAACCGCACATATGCCGCAAATGAGCGCGCACAGTAAAGACGCATGCGCTGTGAAACATAATTATATCCCATTCTTCGTTGTGTCACACTCGGTAACAACTATGTCTTATAACAAATGCCAACTAGGTCAAGAATGACCGGTTCTCTTACGTGGATAACAATGTTCTTGATTTATTAAAATCTAGCACCGAATGAAGAACTTTATTCAGGGGCCCGTGACTATCTTGGACTCGCACGATGGTGTCGAAAGTTCATTGCATGACACAACGGTAAATTCATTGGTGGAGACTTCGGCATTTTTAGAGGGAAGAACTTGGATGAGGGCAAGTATTCAGTAAGAGTCCACCCAGTGGGGACGTCTATTTCTTCCGCTCTTGAACTTCTGATTAGCTGGACTGTGCTGCGCGTCCGTAGCAACCAGCCACCACTGCGAAACAACACTTCAGCAGCAGGCGAAATGTACATATCCATTAGGTGGACTCTTATAGAATACCTACCCAACTACAGCCACTGCTGCAAGACGGCGGTGAAAGCTTAAAAGTATAGAAATGAGCACTATGCGGTGCTCGTGGCAGCATGTTCTTAGGTATATTTATGAGTACCCCATACCATAGACCGTGAATACTTCGACACAGACGCTAGTAGGAAGGCATCTGGAGACACGTATGCTGGCTATTTTGTCCCAGAAGTGGAAATTCCTTCTCCGACTTTAACCAACTGGTCCAATATTATAGTGATTGCCAGCAAGGTTTCCTGCTCTCGCCCTTTGTTGGAGGGCGAGGTACGTACTTCGGAAGCAATAAACGCATTCACGTCAAAGAGGAGGTTGGCTTGAGGAAAAAAATGTAGTATAGTTGAAGCGCAATATCATTGTCGACAGAAAAATTTTACGGTTACATATATTTTCGGATGTACTAAACTTATATGTTGTTCAACTGTAAATGCTCCGGAGGTGGCATTTAAAGAAAAAACTTTCTTTAAAAACCAAACGTCAATGAAAATTTCACAGCCTTTTGCTAGACGCTGAAGTTGAGCTATAGTGCTTATTTTGACGAAAATGGTAGGAGGTAAGCTTGAAAACTTATATCCCTCCAAAAACACACGTGCTCTAATGCACGTTTCACAGTCACATACATTAAAGGGCAAGTGGCTGCACACATCCCCTAAGCCCATCCAATCTTTTAAATACACATCGACCTCTACGCATACCCTTCTAAGTTAAAATGGCTGTATGTGCCATATTAATAATGTATTCCAAAAGGAACTGCAAAATTTTCACGTTTCACATCAATGACTTTTGCTAATCATCGTCACTACATGCCATAAAGAGCACAGGACTGCATGCTTCAAAGCACTGACTTCGTATAATCAGGCTAAAATCTTAGTGCAATCCTTTTCGCTAATTTCGTCATTTTATAGCAAATTTACGTTTGCATCACGAGGGACGCGGTATTCATACAGGAAAAATAGATATCCATTGGCCAAGGACACCATCTTGCTCCTGTACATTGTCTTTATCATGACACAGTAATTGACTTAAAATGAACGAAAAAAAGGAACAACTTATAAGATTCTCATACAGGTTTATTATTGTGTGATTGCGAATATGCGAGTTGTATGCCCTTAGTACATGCTTGGTCGTGTCATTATATATGTGCAGTGCTCAGCGATTCGAACGCGATAACCGATATCTATATGAAAAGTAAACCATTTGCGAGGCAGCACCACATATCTGTTCATACAATAAATGGAAGGGTCAGTAAATTACGAGAAAATAGTATTTGATTACAACTAACCTGAGAAGAAAGCACTAGAAATTAATTGGCAATTCAATTGGAGGCATATAAAGTACTACTGGAAAACCAGCAAACAAATTATCAGTAACTGCTAGTAAAATGTGTTTACACTATATATATATATATATATATATATATATATATATATATATATATATATATATATATATATATATATATATATATATATATATATATATATATATATATATATATATATATATGTATGTATGTATCCGGTCAGTCGAAGTCGGTCAGGAATCGAAATGGAAGTCGAAGAAAAAACTGCTCGCCTCCGGTTGGACACGAACAACTTGTCTCAGTGTATTGGCCGGTGCCGTTTTCCCATTCACTTTCTAGAGCTAACCCTGGTGGTGTAAGCAAACGCTACCACCAGGCATGAAAGCTGCCGGATTCTGAAGGCGATGGAAGTAAACCGAGGTACCAATATTTTAATAGTCCTATCCAAAGCAGCCAACAAGCAGTCACGCGAAAGACAAGAAAAGGGTTATTGTTTGTATTTATCATTGAATAAAGGAAGTATAAACAGCTGCAACCGAAAGTTTCCAGATAATATTTCCCAAAGCGTGACACGAAATACATGGAACTTCCAGTTACTTTTGTGCTTCGATTCATTTAAGAGCGTTTTGTAAGGAACGTGAGTGGAACAACAGTGCATTTTTGCGGTGACTTTTATGGCGCATATTCTTAAAGAGGTGTGATTCTGGAAATTGATTCAAAATAGATAAGCCTTGCAACATTATGGCCTTAAAAGGTAAATTGCAACATGCTCCGTAAAGCAATTGGTCAGGAAGATACTTTTTAAATCTTCGTAGTTTACTGAATGTGTGGTTCGTTTTTCGTGCAAGTGTTGTCCACTTTTCTAAACTTAAGGACTAGAATTGAGTTGTCTGAAAGAGCCGATATTTAAAAATTCCGCAAAAGTTTAAAATTATGTCCCCGTATATACACAAACTAAACACACATGCGCTTTTACCCCGTTCACATTCTTAATGCTAACGCATTAAATGAAAAAGCCTGAATATCAGTAGAAAGTTGTAATGAAAGAACAAAAGGCAAATGGATAGAGGTAACCTTATGTTAAAGGTAGATATATCCAAATCGGTAAAAGCGGCACTTTGCTTCCCGATATCGATCACATTTCTGGTAAAATTTTGAACTTCTGTGTGGGTATGTACAATGGCCAACGGTGTTAATTTACATGGAAGGACTCGCAAAATTTGCTGACTTGCCTGGCACCCCTAAAAAAAGACATTTCAAATAGAATTTTGTTGAATTTGAGAGCCGCCGATACCCTGTGCTGTCGTGTCGAAGATGAATTCAAGGTGGCGGAACTAATTAAATAATGCGACGCTTTTACGTCTCCTCTGCCAGCGCCACCGACCGTCAGCCTCAGTGGGACAAAAAGCGCAAGCAGAGGGTAGCGTATGGTTTGTCAGCTTGTCGTTTCGACGTGCGTCAGAAATTGGCTTGGACACAATCTTTGTCGAAAACGAGGGGAGAAAGTTCTCGTGCGTCTCCGGAAGCGGGGAATCAAAGTTAACGCCGCGAAATGCAAGCTGTTCGACTAAAAGGTCATATGCTTGGGTCACCAACCACATGGACATATTTTGCATCTCTTTATGAAAATGTCTTCCGACGATAATTTCAAATTCTACCTAACATAAGCGGGTCAGTGTGACCTGGTTGAAATCCCTTTTAAAATTTCGACATGACAGAACGTAAACGCTAAACATGGCACTGGGCAGGTCAATGTGAGGACGATTCCGAAAAGTGCAAAATGATGACCTTAAATGTATGCCTCTTGCAGCTGTACGTTCCTAGAATAGAGATACAGCTTCATGCGTGATGCGGTAAACTATGACATAGGAGCCGTATTTGACATTTTGTCAGTGGGAAAGTAAGGCCGATATTTTTCACTTTTCAGTCACATTTATTTATATCTGAGAGAAATTCTAATTCTAACCTCTAATTCCGCATGGTTGGAGTGGACCTGCTACTTCCTTAATTAGTGTGTTACGTACGAACTAATATTTTCATCAATTTATGTAATGAACATGAATTAGGCATATAGACAGATACGATGTAACTTGACGCAACTGATCTGTCTGATCTGCTTTTGGTAATAAAATGGTATGTGACGTTTTAAAAGAAGTAGGAGGGGTCGCTTTCTTGTAGGCTTCATTAAATACAGCGGCTAGTGTAAGCGCCAGATTGTGCCTATGCATCTTGCAGAAACATGCACTTATTCCATCTCGACTTAGAGTCTTGCCTAGGTTCAAGCTCTCTATAGCATTCTTCACTTCGTCTAAGCGGATAGGCAGTTGTAGATCTTCTAGAGTTGCGTGATCCAACAGCGGTATATAACTCACCTATAATGTGCACCGCGTATAGAGGCGACACTGATAGCCACCTAGCGGGCGCTTCCAACAGTACGCAGGGAGCAGTGGCACACGACAACCCTTTGCAGTAAGGATGGTTGAAGTTCGCGGCAGCGATTTCTCCTTTGTTCGGGTGCCAGACTGCTTCTTCTGCGGTGACGGCTGTAGGGAAGACGCTGGCCTTCGTTGGAGAGGATACGAACACGATGCTACCGGTGTTTGGGACAACCTGGTCCACATACGTGTCAGGTGTGGGCCGCAGACAAACGACATGAACCTGATTTACATGAAGTGGAGCTCATGTTAACTAGCCGCTAAATTTTGTTGAGTAATGCGATGTCTCGATCATTTTTTTTCTTCAATTCTACCCTTGCCGTAATGCTGTTTTTGTCCCTGAATAATAAGTACCCGTAGTTAATGGAGACTTATATCTCAAACCAATCCGCACGGTGCGACGTCTGTTCATGCCGTTGTCATCTTTCTGCCCATTGATGCATGTGAAAAAGCCGCCTCAAAAACAGTAATTGCGAATTTATTGATGGAAACACGTACTCTAGTCAAAGAAGTCACTAAACGCAAGGCTTAATAAGAGCACGCGTAAGCGCTCTACCACCGATGCAATTCTGCTACATACGCCGATGAACTGTCGTTCCCACTGCAGTTCTTGCAATTTGAATTTCCCCACGTGTGCTAGCTGCTTGGAAACGTACAAAGCGAAAGGCTGACCAACGTGTCAGCACTTTTTTTTATGTTATTAGAAAGAGATGTCACCCCTCATGAAAATGATTATGTCCTTTATGTTTACTGTATGTTTCCCGAAGTTCACATGAGGAAATGTCCTTTATGTTTCCTCCATGTTGAAATTTGGCCACTGCTTTTATCTTTCCTTCATGTATCCTTCCTTTATGTTTCCTTCATGTTACCGTACTTTATGTTTCCTCCATGTTGAAATTTGGCCACTGCTTTTATGTTTCCTTCATGTATCCTTCCTTTATGTATCCTTCATGTTACCGTACTTTATGTTTCCTCCATGTTGAAATTTGGCCACTGCTTTTATGTTTCCTTCATGTATCCTTCCTTTATGTATCCTTCATGTTACCGTACTTCATGTTTCCTCCATGTTGAAATTTGGCCACTGCTTTTATGTTTCCTCCGTGTGTCCTTCCTTTATGCATCCTTTATGTTACCGTACTTCACGTTTCCTCCATGTTGAAATTTGGCCACTGCTTTTATGTTTCCCTCATGTGTCCTTTTAGCTTACCATACTTTGTCTCCAAGATGTTGAAATATGACCACTGCTTTTGGCTGTATGACGCAGCTTAAGACAGCTGCTTGTAAACAGGAATTCATACAATACTGTGGTAAAATGATTAGTTTATTAGACTAATCTATACAGTGGTGAGAGGGAATGTTTAAAAACGTTTTATAGCAAATGCAGCAGGCAATTCATGCACACTATAATTAGGAGAACCTGCTTCTACTGCTGCAACAGGTAGAAGTAGAAGCATGACAAACATAATGTAGCTTTTTTTTTTTCTGGCTCTTCGAACTGCTCTGGTATAAACAACCATACACTACACATCGCTACTGCATATGAGCAGTGTTAAACTGTCACGGGCATGAACCTTAAGTGCTGCCTGTATTTAATAAACTTGGTTGCGTGGATGACGACGCTGTTGTCACCCTCAGCGACAAAGATATCGGGAATGACAAGCAAACTGAGAATGCACTCATAGTTCCACTGTATTTTGCAATGCCACACAGTTCACAGTAACAATGACTAAATCACCCTTCGACCATCCACTCCTATGCGTCGCTTGCAGTTTACAGCGGCACATCACTTGGTGATCCCCCCTCCGCGCCATATTTGTGGTCGCATAAATTTACGTGCATATACAATACTATAGGCTTTACATTAAGTATCTCTCGTCTAAATCAGAATATTGAAGTATCAAACAGCATATCAGAGACCATATTTTATCCTCCATGGGGTTAATTATGTGAATATTCAGTTGCCACAGAAGGGGCAGTCATAACTGCATAAATTCAAAATGAATACGGACTAGAATGAATAATAAAAGCCCACCCGATAATTACACATGTTACAAAGACAACAAAAAATATACCAAACGCTTCTTTAGGACAGTACACTGCCACAATAACGAAACAACACACAGAAGGCTAGATGAACTAAACGAAGATTAAATGAACATCAACATATAAAAGAAACAAAGGCCATAGTTTGTACAACAAAACACGAGTTGCCAGATCAGTTGCAACACCAAGACAAAAAAGAACGTGAAAAAAGATTATGCAGATCCAACAGAAATGTTAAATGTGAAGCAAAATGGTTAATGAAATGCTAATTTCTTTCCCTTCCTCCAGTCTTTGGCATAAAATAATACAGCAGTTTCTGTCATAGCAGGACCTCTATACACATATGCATTGGTATTAGCAGGGTACCGTGACGTATGCAATGTCTTAGAGAACTATAAAGATTGCCCGCAATGTGTATACTAGAGATGGGCAAATATCAATTTTTTTCTGACACAAGCACATGTATTTATAGCAGAAAAATTATTTTCGTATATTAAGATACCATGCCTGCACTGATTGGTGCAAGACAGCTAACAGCAGAAACAAAATTGTGTTAAGGACATCACTAACTGTCATTAAAACTGGCCGAACAGCCTCTCAACATCATTAGAGACTGGTTGCAAACAAGCAAGAAAGAACGACTGCTGTATGACTAGTTGTGGGGGGCGGGGGGGAAGCTGTTGAAGGACCTGTGTGCCTAAAACACATTGAAAGGGCCTGCATGTTACAAAAATACCTAATAGCTCACTTTCAAATACAGTATGTTAAATATTGGAATATTCACCCACGACTAATTATTGATTCAGCACTTGCATGGCAAAGAAATGATATGCTTCTTGTAAATACAGCAAATATGTTAGGTGAGAAATAAGTCTGAGCAGAACAAATGACTAGAACTGCTAAGGTTACAAGGAATAAAAATGACTAGCAGAAATGCTGAGCATATAAATAAGAATAAAATTATCAGAACAATAAAACAATTTCAGCAGAACCCATACCGCTGACCTAAGGTTTACAGGAAGAATGGAGCGATTAAAGATCATAGAACAAGAAATGGCGGTAAAGCCAACGTTTCAACCAGTGGACTAGTAGAAAGTGCACTTGTCTTCCTCACAAATACAAGTCTACGAGTCAAAACATTAATTTTGCCGGCATCCCTTGTTCTAGCTACACCTGTTGATCGCTTCATGAAGTTAAAGAGATCCTAGTGCACTTGTCCACGAGCCAGCATTGCAGACAGGCTCCCCTTCACCTCCTTTACTCCGACGTTATAGAGGGAGCACGTGTAGGCTTCAAAGAAAAAAAATTTTAAAAATAAAAATCCATTAATGACCGAATTCATTTGCAATCCCTAATTGTATAAACTGTCTACACACTGTATTTGGATCTTATCAAAAAGAATGTAGTGGTAAAATTAACTTACACACAACGGCCTCAACCCTCTTCTGGTCTAAAGCCTTTTTTGGTGCCGCGTCTTTGTTAGCCCGGCAAACCTTGCCATAGAGGGAGCTATTTTCCAGCTCCTCCGGGCTAAACACTACACGAAGGAGCGCCCGTGCGAATTTCGATGGCTGGTGCTTTGCGCTGAGGCTGATCCTGTCAACAAGTTGCTTCTCCACCAGCACCCCGTCTCCTATGTCCAACTGCATAAAATACAGAGTTGTTCATAATATTGCACACTTCTTTACCATGGACAAGATGCAATGAAGCAACACATTGTAAAACATAATATGGAAAAATTTGCACATTTGAAGGTAAAGCTAAACCTTTCGAGAGAATTGCCTGTCTGGTTGGGAAACTGATAAGGACTTTCAGACTGACTCCAACCAAATAACTGAATTTTATTAGCATGACTTTTCGGAGTCCATTCGGCTCATTATTCAGGGATTGTTCTCTGGGGGTGGCAGTGTGCAGCTTTTAAAGGGTCTTTAGTAAAGAAAAGGAGGAGAGTACGGAATGTGGGGAGACATTCCCCCCCCTCCCCTCATCTCCCGTCTGTGAAAACAAAAGGGGTGAGATGGCTGCCATGGGGCTGAGCAGCTGGGATGACCAATCCTGGGGGAGCTTGACCCACAAGAATGCTGCCGACGGGAGGTGCAGGGGAGGGAAGTTACGGGGCAGCGCCGACGTTTGCTGTTGGTGAACTCGAGCGGGAATCTACCTGGCTGGGCATCCTTTTCTTCTTTTTGTCATGTCACCAAGGCCATGGATATACACCGAGGGTAGGTTGCCTTTCACGAGATTTTTGTTCACGTGGTATTCTGAATGTGCCATGACTCCAATAGCAGTCTTTTTCGCGAGTTCGTCTTTGTTTGAAGGATTTTAGTTTCTTGGAAAGCAATTTTGTGGTCGGAGTCTTCAGATTGTTCAGCGACGGCGCTGCGCATACGGTTGAATGTTCCGACGTCGGTCTCGTGTTGTCTGATCCTTTCTTTTAGATTTTTGGTTTCCCCGATGTATGACGCCGGACAGTCGGCACAGCTCATTTCGTAGACAGCGCCTTGAGATTTATCTTTTAGTGGACGATCTTTTGGTTTAGGGAGGAGAATGTTGAAAATGTTTATCGGTTTGTGCACCACTTTGAGGCCTTCTTTTTTTAACATTCGGTTGAGCGCTTCGCTGGTACCTCTTAAGTACGGGACAGACACTCGTTTCCGGGGTTGGGGAGAAGTCAACGGCTGAAGGTATCGTAGTTTGTTTCTTCTTTTTTGTTGTCGGGCTGTTTTTTGATTGAAGTCATCTGTGTAAACATTCCTTTTAGGTTCGTTAAAACCGTTCTCTTTTCTTTCTTTTGATCTGATCCCGATCGCTCCCATGGGATCGCTCCCATTCTTAGATGTACAAGTTACACGAACAGACAGGATTCTAAAATTTTCATTCTACAGAAAACCAACCCCCATGGGCCGCTACCTTCACTTCCAATCCGACCATCAGGTAAACCACAAGGCGTCTGTTGTAAATTCTTTATTCAAAAGAGCAGAAACTCATTCCTGATCGGGATCGGATCAAAAAGAAAGAAAAGAGAACGGTTCACAACGAACTTAAAAGGAATGAATACACAGATGACTTCAATCAAAAAACAACCCGACAACAAAAAAGAAGAAACAAACTAAGGTACCTTCAGCCGTTGACTTCTCCCCAACCCCGGAAACGAGTGTCTGTCCCGTACGTAAGAGGTACCAGCGAAGCGCTCAACCGAATGTTAAAAAAAGAAGGCCTCAATGTGGCACACAAACCGATAAACATTTTCAATATCCTCCTCCCTAAACCAAAAGATAGTCCACTAAAAGAAAACTCTCAAGGAGCCGTGTACGAAATGAACTGTGCCGACTGTCCGGCGTCATACATCGGGGAAACCCAAAATCTAAAAGAAAGGATAAGACAACACGAGACCGACGTCGGAACATTCAACCGTATGCGCAGCGCCGTTGCTGAACAATCTGAAGACTCCGACCACAAAATTGCTTTCCAAGAAACTCAAATCCCTCAAACAGAGACAAATTTGCGAAAAAGACTGCTATTGGAGTCATGGCACATTCAGAACACCACGTGAACAAAAATCGCGTGAAAGGCAAGCTACCCTCGGTGTATATCCATGGCCTTGGCGACATGACGAAAAGGATGCCCAGCCAGGTAGATTCCCGCTCGAGTTCACCAACACCAAAACGTCAGCGCTGCCCCGTAACTTCCCTCCCTTCCACCTCCCGTCAGCAGCACTCTCGCGGGTCAAGCTCTCCCAGCACCAGTCATTCCAGTAGCACAGCAGCCGTCTCACCCCCTTTGTTTCCCGCCCCCCTTCCTCTCTGTGAAGTGTCTCCCCACCTTCCGTACTCTCTCCTCCTTTTCTTTACAAAAGACCCTTTAAAAGCTGCACACCGCCACCCCCGAAGAGCAACCCCAGAAAAAGAAGTTGAATGGGCTCCAAAATGTCAGGCTAATAAAACTCAGTTATTTGGTAGTCTGAAAGTCCTAATCTGAAGGTAAGCAAGTGTACTTGTTCAGTATTGAACAGCCCGAGACTAAAGCTAGCCAATTATAATGGCAGCTCAACATTTCACAATGCAATCAAGGCACATAAGGGTGAAGTGACCAAATGTTTCATTATATGCAGCATTTGTTCAGGGCCATAAGAGGCGCATAAATACAGTGGCTGAACCTGAAAGCACTCTGTACCGTTCATGCAACATGTGTGCTGAAATTAGCACTTTCACACGCAATAACCAAATAAATGATGCATTCAAAGCACATGAAAAAAAAGACAAGTAAGACATGGCGGAGTTGAACAAACACATAGAAAGGTTGTACATCACAAATTTACAAAGGGTGACTAGTATTGTGGGTGAATATTCAAAATTTCATTGTTTAGACCTTATTATGCAATCTGTGTTTGACTATTCGCTATTTTAACACTGCTGAATATATGTATTTGTTCAAAGATAAGGGATAACACTTCTTAAGCCTCAAAGGAAACAGACCGATGCCAGCAGAGAACAGTAATAATATTATTGCAAAATAATCGTCGCAGTGGCACTCGTTCCTGAACCCGACCTTCAGACAGATAACTCATGCTCGATAATGTCCAGTCATTTTTACATCATTTATATAGGAATTTGTTCCCTCGATCACAGCAAACCAACATATATGGCTGATCTCTCCATGTTTGTGTCCATTTAAAGCATTCTACGGTGCCTTGTTGTATCACACTCTTTGCCTTCAAGAAACGCAACACTATGTGCATCTGAACCCTTGCTGTTCCCTTGTATTTACTGCCAGTGCCTTGGTGCACCAGTTAGCTAAAAGCAGTTGTGTCACATCTTCAAGCTCCTTAATTGACTGGTTGAGAACAGAATTACATGCATGTATCGAATAATTGAAATGAACTTTTTTTAGAGAATGGTGCTACATACTAACATTTCATTCTAATTTGTTTAGAAATTAAGAAATATTTTATATTAGATTAGAAAATGACACTATTCTAACTGCCATTCGAAGTGCATCGAGCAATGAAGTCAACTTGTTCCAAGGAGTCCTTACGTTTCAACAAATCCAAAATTAAGCAAGTTCACCATTACAAAGCAGCACTGTAGATAACACAGGGACAAAAATGAAGTACAGCACTGCATCCTCAGGCTTCTCTATGCCTGTTTGCAGTGCTGGTTTCCAGTGATGAGTCATAACTCTTATAAATGTTGCGCACCACTCGTAGGCTACAATGACAAGAAAGCTGCATTGAAAAAGATGTGGGAACACGCTCAGTTAAAATTAACCAGCAGCATGAAGACAACACCAGCATCACCACCACCTAGTTGTGGTGCTATGGCTGGGCAGTTGATCAATTAACTTACGAGTTAATGGATTAAAGCTTTATTCCTGTTACTTTTATACAGCAATTGATCTGGTAAGCTCACATTAACAAAATCAGGCAAAAGACGGCATTTTGTTCTTTGTTGCCAATTTCCAGTAAAGAGCAAGCACGGATGACAATAGGAGTGAAGGGAAATCTTGCAGTAATAATAAAAGCAACTCAATTCAATTCTTTCTTTTTTCAGAATGTGTGCCTCGTGACAAAGTCATCGCATGTAATTTTTTTGACTTATGAACATGAAAACAATTCCGTTCATACGATTAAGAGGTGCCAATTCATCAAGCTGAATTTTTAAATCGACACCCAGCTCTAATCGCCACATAATGTTGTGCTAAAGCAGGCACAAGACAGCCATGGCCACATAAAATATTAACTAAATGGTTAAGCCATTGCTAAGAGGTAGATAATGTTTCACTAATTGTTGGCTACTTGTCTTAAAGTTTTGTGTGAAAGCACTCCGAGACATACTCTCTAAAAAATTAAATTCTGCGATTTTAAGTGCCACAGCCACAATATAATGAGGCATGCTGTAGTGAGGCAACTGGGGTTTCTTAACGTGCACCTAATGTACAGTACACGTGTTTTTGCATTTTGTCCCATTGAAATGCAGCCGCTGCAGTCAGGGTTTGATCCCACACCCTCAAGCTTTGCAGTGCAATTCCAAAGCAACTATACCACCAACTAAACAGCATTGGAAGTATGGACTCCCAGTGTCATGAAATATGTTTCTGCCTGTTCGTACAACAAGAAATTTCTCTGTTCTGATAGGTACGAATACAAAGAGGCATCAGAATTTTCGCGAGTAGCTTTGTTTTGAAGAAACTAATTATGTGCACTGGAACACTGTCATCATCAAGATGGTCTTTTTGCACAACATTACAGCACTAAGCATTCCTGCGACTTAGTAACTATGTCCTGGAGATCTTTTCGGAACAATGAGCACCTTCTGCAACTTGTGCTTAATTTCAGCCATTATAACAGAATGATGACCATTATGCTGGGTTTCTTTTGGGGGTAGAGGAGGAATAGAGCAAAATAAGCAGGGCAAAACCTGGCAAATGACCTGTTTTTAATGCCAGCAATCACAGGGACAAAACTTGGGTGTACAGCTGCAGCTGAGCCTAAGCAAAAGTCATTGCAGTGAAAAGACCCATCTCCCCAACATAAAAAAGAAAGGTGACCAACGTCTGAAGCACAACAAGGTGCTTCATATTTTTAAATTCACGGCATTCTGCACCGGAAATTACCACCCAGTGACCATAGCACCCACAGTTAATTTTAGTGCTTCTGGGGAGCCTCTTCGGTGAAAACAGCCAGATCTGGGGTGCATGAGGAACTGACTGCTGCATGACAAGAACACATGCCGAGTGACCCTGTCACAGAACAATGTGCACATGCGTTTCTCACCATAAACAACATGGTTAAAATTTTACACTTATTCTACTTGCCAAACTTGGCTCCCACTGGCTGTACATACTGGTGTAAAAGCCGCACTTTTTTTTCATCAGGTTTTCTCAGGTGTGGGTTATACACAAATCAGGCCTATAGCTACACATTAATACACTGCAGTGCCACTGCGACTACTTTGTCAGATAAAACTGGTGACAGATATAAAATGTTATTTCACTATTGCCGCCGTTTTCAAGCTAATCACTCTCGGACAAGCTCAGCTCATCGGCACGCTTCCCAAAGCTGATCGTCCTCTGTGCCGTCCATGGCATTTGATATCCCAGCGACTCTAAAACTCTTTGCGATGGTGTCCACTGACACGAAATGCCATGCGTCCAGAATCCAACCGCACACTTGCTGAAGAGACACTTGCTTCAGTCGCCCTGTCGGAGTTGTTTCATGGTTGCCCACGGCCATTCACTTAGCGCCGCCGAAATTCTGTCTTCAATGGCCGGTTTACGCAAACATAGAGCAGTTCCCGCACGCTTGTCAAGCCACCAGGAATCATGGCCAATTTCATTCAGCAGTCGGCCAGCCAAGCCTTCACTCGGTCTGTTAGGCTGACGCGCAACGATGATGATAATGGTATGCGGTGAGTGAGCAAAACTAACTGGCGCCAACTTGTAGAACTTCGTGAGACTAGACATGTCTTGGCGTTTCTTTTTAAAATTTTTGCACCCGGAAGTGGGGGGTGTGAGCTATACATGGAGGCGGCTCATACACGAGTATATATGGTATATTGCTCTTTACACAAAATTAAGTACACAGCTCAAAAGTCACCGTTTTCACACGACTGCCAAAGTTAAGACTTTTCACAGGACTGCGTTGGGACCTCGTTGGGAGCAGCAGGAGCAGCGGGGTGCTTCCAGTCAGAGTCCAGATCGTATGGTCCTCTGACGCCGGGAAGATTACCCAGAACAAGATCATAGAGGGGCTCGTCCATACATGCCACTGTTAACTTGCCTGTAAAGTATGGCGTATTCACTTGTACGACAGCTTCAGGCAGGTAGCTTGTTGAGGAGGTAGCTTGTTCTTCCCGTCATATGCACATCTGGAATGCGTTCTCATCTGACAATTGCGGTATTACAACCGGTATCTCGTAATACACGAACATTTCTTCCTAGCAGTCGGCCTTGAACAACTGGCATCCCGTCGATGAGGAAAGCTACAGCATTCCCAGGTTTTTCGTCGTCACGGTCACTTGATCGGCGAGTCTTCTTTCCTGAACATTTTGATACTTTCACTGGACGAGTCCTAACTGGTTGAGATTCCATGAGTGCACACGAAGAACTCGATTTATTGTCCCCATGCTGATTTCGGCAATTTTCAGCTGTATGTCCCATTCTGTTACACAACTTGCACTTTAGCATATGCTTAGGTGGGTTACGGCAGTCAGGAGCCAAATGCCTAAACCGGTGACAGAGGATGCACACGAGTTGCAGTTTCCTGGGAGCTTCAATGTTTTCCCCACCGGAATCCTTTGTGTTATCGGGACCGTTTCCTAGGCTTTTCCAGTTCTGCGCTTCAAGAAAGCGATCCGTCAAGCTAGCAAGTTCGTCAAGGGATTTGCACTCTCGCTCCCTCAAGAAAATAATTAGCTTTGATTCACAACACCGCAAAAACTGTTCAGAGATCATGTGACCTCATAGACCTTCATACATTTTAGGCACGTTAGCCATCTAAATCCAATTATCAAAATAGGTTGAAATTCTTGCTGCTGTCTTCCAGTTTCGCCCTCTACTGCTTGTGCTTTCCGAAACTTCTCTTGGTAGCCTTGAGTTGTGAATCGGAACCTCTGTATTAAAGCTTTCTTTACCTTTTGGTAATCTAATGAATTGGCGGCAGTCATCCGACCAATCACAGTTAAAGCTTCACCAGTCGGACACATGCTCACAGTAAGAGCCCATTTTTTTTGTGGCCAGTCCTGCCCTGTTGCTACGTGCTCAAATCGCTGCAAATACGCGTGCAAGTCATCGCGTTTCTCGTCGAACAAAGGAAGTAACTTCTGTAGATTGAGGGATGACGAGGAAGTGCTGGGCGCAGTCAAAATTTCAGAAGCCGCTGCCTGCACATTCCAAGCTCCTTCCTGAAGCTGCAGCTTTAGCTGGAGGATCTCACGCTTCCTCTCGTCAGCTTCCTTGATTGCCTCTCACTCCGCAGCTCTCTCATCCCTTTGTTTTGCCTGTTCGGCTTCAATCCATCTGCGAAGTTCTGCGCCTGACAATCCTAGTTGGAGTCCTATGGCCGCAAGTTTCTCTAAATCCATGGTGCCATCTACTAATGTGTGTCTGCGCTCAAGCGAAACTGCCCTCTTGCACTGTATCCACGAGTGAATCCTGGCAAGCTCGCCCATTTGTGATGTTATTGGGTGCAGGATCACTCCAGAAAGAGGCAGAAGCAGCACACAGAAGCACAAACACACATCAGACTTGTATTCTTGTTCCAAGCTTCTTGGTACCACCTAGTATGCAATGCCACCTACAATACCATGATTAAGGTATGATTTTGGTAACTAAAAATAAGTACACAACAGAACTCATTGTCTCTGCTACCAGAACTAACTACTGTATGAAAACCACATAAACAAGCTTGAAGGAGCCCCATATCATGAAACACATTTTCTGATCAATAAGGCTTCTTTACTGACAGAGTGGCTAAAGAAGTATAATAGAATAATCCAAGAGGATGAATATATTTCATTCAATAGTTGTACCGCACTGTTCTCTTTAGTTTTTTTTCATTCCTTTCTGATACCCCAGTAAGAAGCGAACATTTTGCAACATTAAGTGAGTGCCCTTCCTGGCAATGAGTGCCCCTTTGATGGCACGCTGCTAGACAGGAAAGAAAAGTGTTACTTGGAATTGATTGCAGTGTTGATTGGAAAATCGGCCACCACTTTATATTTTAAGAAGCCAACAAACAAAGACACCAAGGACAACACAGGGGAAATTACTTGTACTTGCCAATTGAAATAAAGAAATAATAAATTAATGGAATGGAAAGTGGATAAAAAAAAACTGGCTGAAGGTGGGGAACGATCCCACGTCTTCACATTACGCGTGCAATGCTATACCGATTGAGCTACTGCGGCACCATCTTTCCATCCACTTTCTGGGGTATTTATGTGTTACTACTAGAACTAACCCTGTGAGTGTTAGCCAGCGCCACCACTTGCAAACCTTGGTAGCGGATGTGGTACATCCTTTCTGCCACAAGCATCACGAGTACATGATCTTGTTGGGTGAAGACAACTGGACAATAAACCCACACACGCTACCTGAAGGCATCAATGTTGCCGGATTCGAGACCCTCATTAAATAATTAATGAGGGTTCATTTGGGCGCTGGCTAACACTCCCAGGGTTAGTTCTAGTAGTAACACAAACACCCCAGAAAGTGGATGGGAAGACGGCACCGTGGTAGCTCAACTGGTAGAGCATCGCATGCATAATGCAAAGACATGGGTTTGTTCCCCACGTGCGGCAAGTTGTTTTTTCATCCACTTTAATTCCATTAATTTACTATTTCATTGCTTCAATTAGCAAGTACAAGTAGTTTCCTGCGTTGTCCTTGGTGTCTGCTTGTTGGCTTCTTATGATATGATTAATAAAAATCAGGCCCCTCGGTTAACCCCCTTTCTTCTCGTTCACTTTATATTTCGTTATTTTAAACAATATTTGCAAAATACCTTACACTATTAATTGTCACAAGCAAAGACGTGTATCAAAAAAGTGTTTGTTAGCAGAAGAATGGTGGTTTCCATAACCAACTATATTTAGGTCAGTTGAAACCATAAGAGAAGATTTCAGAATTAGTGGCAACATTGCACTATGTAGTTTTACCCTAAGAACACTGCAACCGAGGTACTTCCGACAAATGGACTCCCTCATGAGTGCTTTCTACAGCCAGTGTCGCTAAATCTTTGCATGCAACAGCTTGTAAACTATATAATAACAAAGTGCGCATGGTCAAAGTGATTAAATTTAATAATAATAATAATTAATATATGGGGTTTTACGTGCCAAAACCACTTTCTGATTATGAGGCACGCCGTAGTGGGGGACTCCGGAAATTTTGACCACCTGGGGTTCTTTAACGTGCACCTAAATCTAAGTACACGGGTGTTTTCGCATTTCGCCCCCATCGAAATGCGGCCGCCGTGGCCGGGATTCGATCCCGCGACCTCGTGCTCAGCAGCCTAACACCATAGCCACTGAGCAACCGCGGCGGGTGTGATTAAATTTGCCCATCTGACACGTCTAAAAGCAAGACGTAAGCACTTACATTGTAACAAACGTGAAGGCACCTAGTTCAGACACACTGAGCATTCCAAATCAAAAAGCGCACTAAACATACACAGGCCACTTTGGGTAAGCACACATTTGGGCAAATATTCAGAATCTGCTCTGTCACATACATTTTCAATTCCAAAGCCACTCTAGCACATTTCTAATGTTGAGCTTTATTCACGTGATGTATTTATGATGCATTCACTTATTCCTACTGCAAGCCATGCTTGCTTGGCCCAATCAGGAGCTAATACAGCATTTACTACAGGGTAAACAGCAGTCAAAATCACAAACCTTGCAGACAGGCAGGGTCGCAGGTGCTGAAGATGCCACAGACATAGACCCTGTCAGCTCTTGTGTCGCCTTTTTCAAATTTTTTGCCATTTTCTCAAGGTCTGAAAGAAAAAAAAAGAGAGGAGTTTTACGAACCCATATGGCCTCTCAGTGATACAAAACTCGAGGATTGTAAGGTATATTGATTGATATATGGGAATTTATGGTGCAAGGGCCAGATATATGGCCAAGAGCACCATACACATGGTGATGGTTTTTCAATGAATTCTTTCTGAAATTAAGAATTGCACTTTGAATGGTGGATATAGTATGGCTGTAAACAGGCCTAATATAAGTCGCTTTAAGTTTCATAATATATGCAAGTACTAAAACAATGACAATGACCAGAGATATAAAACACGACCATAGATGTTTTGTTAAGCAGGGATGATGTAATAAAATGTGTAGGTGAACGTAACACTACTGCCTCATCAGGGCCCTTGCATTCAAAGGTCTCGAGACGTGCTGTACTAGGTGCACCTAACGCAGCAGCAGCCTCTAGTAAGAGGCCGTACTACGCAGCTTTTGGACTGAGAATGTGCAGTGCTAGTGTCATTTAAAAAAATTTTAAAACAGATTTGGTGTCATATAATGGGTTTGTGCCATTAATGCGATTTAAAGGGATGCGCTGTTGATAAGCTAAAGGAAAGTGCTTTTTCCTCCCGATTTCTGCTTCCCAACACTCCAAAAGGAGATGGATGATCGTCAGTCTTTCAACACATCTGCATGTAGAAGGTTGATCACCAGTCAGCAAGAAGTTGCATGTACCGTATTTGTACCCTATTCTTTGTCAACAGAACAGGACATCGGTTTCGCGTGATTTTATTATTGATGGGGAAGTGTGTAACTGTGCCTTCAAGATGAACTTAGATGAAAATTAGCATCGCACAAGTGTTGCCAATAGTCTCCTAATTTTTCCGAAATAAAGGTTTCAAATCTATAGCTGGGTCAGCTATGGAAGAGTTGAAATCTTTTGTCACTGTAAATGTAGTGATTTCATCGGCGAGCACATCACCTTTGACACCTCTGTGCCTGGGTACCCAGCATGACACGTTGACTGCATGCATAAACAACGTACAAGAGTGAATACCCCGACAGGGGCCTTTAAGGGACAATAAATGATGATGATGAATAAAGATCGATATTTACAGGATTGTCATGCTTTTGTAGTGATACTAAAGCTTTCGTAGTGATACTAGAGCCTTGACAATGCTGAGAGAGTCCGTAAATATAACTGCCTTTTCTAGTTTCAATTGTTTGATATGTTTTACAAGAATAATAGTGTACAGGCTTCAGTCGTAAAGATACTTGTTTGCACATGCTGAATGCCAGACTTTGGAAAGGACAGATGAAGTGCTGCATGAGACACGCCGGCTTGCGACTTTGATGCATCAGTATAACATTCTTCCGGGCAACAGTACTTCAACTAAGTTCAAAGAAGTGCATTTGAATGTCCCTCTTAGGAATGTGGGATAGATGCTGTGAGGCAACAAGTAGAATATGAAATCAATTTATGTTGTCAACGTTGGCGGCAGCAGTTGTTGCTCTGAATTTACTCTAAGAGTAGGTAATGCAAAAGGCACTGTTTATTCTATATACCAAGCAATTGTTTTGCATCCGCATATTTTCCTTTAAGCCGGCTGGCTTTTGCCGAGGCTACGTCTGATTTGTCTGCGAGCTCTTGGACTTTCGCTCGCGAAATCTCCAGCTCCTCTTTTAGGCACTCCACCTCGTCCTCAAGCCCACAGCTGCATTTACGCTGTTGAGAAATTTGTGGAAGAAAAACAGTGTTAATGAATTCAACACCAATGAAGTAAATATTCTGCAGTTATATATTTACAATCCTGCACCACACCATGCACCTGTATATAGAAAAGCAGCATATGTGGTCCAGGCTTCACAAATGAGATTTCAAAGGCAAGCATTGGAAAAAAATAAAGTATCTAAGAGTGGCAATAAGCTTAAGCTCAACGTTGTCAACAGAGAAGTCCCTTAGTGTTTTGTAAATGTACTATCATGAGCAATATGAAAGGGAACACAGGAACGCGTGGCAAACAGCCTCGGAGCGATACGCGGATGGCGCTGACAAAAACAAAGAGGGAAAGGAGGGCGCTCTTCTATTAACTGTTGGCACTCCCACCACGCTGGCATTTCTACAAAGGAGCAGCTTACGTCATGGATCGTCCGACAGTTGTTAAGATGGTAATCGTCGCCAGTGACTTACACCGATTCACTTTCTTTCCTTTCATTCTCTTTTTTTTTTCGCGCAACCACTTGATAGTACTCCAAGGCCAAGTTTGCCCTGTATTTCAAACCAATTCTTTATTTGAATCGACGCACCCGGTTGTCAGTGGCACCTCGAACAACGGTGACGATTGAACCAATGACGACAGAGGAATGGAATAAAGAAAAATTTGAAAAATAAACACATTGATAAACTGTCTCTCGTGCGACATTGTTGCACAAAGTTCGTTCAGAAAAATTCATATTGCACACTGCAGTGGCCCACGCAGGGCAGTCAACTCAGATTTTGTAGCCTCAAGATGCCTCGAGTGCCTCTTAAAGAGCGGGAAGATATAGTAGAAATGTCTAAAAGAGGTTATACGCAGCGCAATATTGCTCTCGTGACAGGCTGCCCATTGAAAATGGTCAACCGGATTATCCAGGCTTACCGAGACGAAGGACGCATAAACGATGCGCCGCACCGCAGACGAACCCGATCAACAACGAATGACCAAGACCTTTGCATCGTGGCTGCCGTCAGCGACAAACCATTCCAAAGTGCAAAGGACGTTCGAGGTGCTCTTGGATTGGACAACTTGAAGCTACAGCACGGTACGACGAAGGCTTAGAGAAGCAGGACTGCGAAGTCGCATCACCGCAGAGAAACCTCTGCTCACCACAGCCAACAAAGCAGCTCACCTGAGGTTTGCTACTGAACACCGCAGCTGGAGCAAGAGTGAGTGGAAGTATGTAGTTTTCTCTGATGAGTCCACGTTCTCGAGCCGCTGGGACCAACAAAAGAGAGTGGCGGACGGAAAACACACGCTTTAGTCCGCAGAATATCGAGGAGGTGGCCGCCAGCGGACGCGTCTCTGTGAACGTCTGGGAGTCGATTCCCCACGAAGGCCTAGGCCCACTGGCGAGAATTGATGGGAGGTTCACAAGTGCTGCATATTGCACTCTGCTCGAGCACCAGATGATCCCCTATCTGTTGAACGGGCCACACCTGAATGGGTGTTATTTTTTCCGGCAGGACTTGTCTCCTGTTCACAAATCGAAAGACGTGGCGCGCCTTTTGGAAGAACGAGGGGTAATGCAACTTCAGTGGTGCACGAATGGTGCCGACATGAACATTATAGAGCACGTTTGGGGCCGTATGAAAGTGAACCTTTCGAAGAGCTCACTAGAATTGGCAAACTCCGACCAACTATGGGAAGCAATAGAACATAAGTGGAAGCGCCTTCAGCGTGATACTACATTCATCAAGGCTCTCTGCGTGTCTCTGCCCCAAAGAATGGAGGCCATCGTTCTAGTCGACGGTGGCATGACGCATTATTAGGCCACCAACGAACAAAACAAAGGACGAGGATAAGCTGCGATGACGCTATTGCCTTATTTCATTTGCTTCAATATCTTTTTAATATTCAGCAAGCGCCAATAAACTTATTTTGAACTCACCCTCAAAGACCATTTTTTCCCGATTGACAACATTTACCACAAATCAACATCGAAGTCAGGAACAGTGCTACCTTTTGTAACGATTTGACGCAAAAGGTTACCAGTGACGCAATATTGAACAGTGTTAGCACTGTCTGCTGGCGATGCGAAGTTCCGCACTTTGCAGACGCACGGTGGGAGTGCGAACAGTTGTTAGAACAGCGTCCCTCTTTCCACTTTGTTTCCGACGGTGGCCGCTGCGTATCACCCATATAGGTGGGTCTGAGGGTGTTTTCGACGCGTTCCTGTGTTCCCTTTCATACGGCTCATACTAGTACATTGAATGAGCTTGACATGATGTAAATTACGACATGCAAGACTATTTAATTATGCCACGCCACTTAAGTGCGCCTTCCTTTAGCACTGGTATTGTCACCTCCATGTTTCATAACATACAACTTTTGTTTCCCATTTGTTATGTCCTTTTACTGCCCTCATGTAGACATGCATAGACACAGGTTCCTTTTTAAGGCTATAAAATGACTAATTAAACTCATTTAAAAGGTATAAGCAGCACCTTCATAGGTCTCCATATATTCACTGACAGTAGATAACAATGACAAGGTAGATTTCAGAAATAATTAGGATAATTGCTGAAGCAGCAATGCCCCCTTGTAGCAGTGGCGGCTTAGTTTTTTATGCAGTCAATTTGTTGCGCTAGACTTGCCTTCCTTCCAGCAAGGCTGCTCTGAGGGAGTTGGCCAGCTACCAGTCTGGTCCGCCTCCTTTCCATGGCCACCTGTGACCCTGGAACATTATAGAACACCAAACTCAATTTCATTCAAGTGGTGCAAGAACCATCTGGTTTGTCTCTTTTGCAAACTAAGCAACAAATAAAAGAGTTAAGCACTGTAAACTGACTGATATACGCTATTTTACTAATATCACTGCCTGCAACTTGATTGCAGGAAAAGCTATGATATGTACTGGGACAAGGATTAAGGCATGAAGTGCAAGTGTTTGATCAAATAGCTCAAGCAAAAGTTCTGCACAAACAGTAGTTAATTTCATGTGGTGCCAGGATATGTCAGACAGATGTCAAGCAAACTAGACAGAGCCATGTCATATTCTTTCCAAATTATCATCCACCCTGTGGTTCAGAGTGAATACAGCACAGCTGTGAAATAATTGCACAATTCTGTTTAATGGGTAGTGTTAACTAGCAGGTCTCAGTGCAGGGTGTGCAAATTTAATGCAAAGGGAAATCGCTGGTATGGCAGTTCAGTGCTCAGAGACAATAGGGCGAGACTGAACCATGTGTCGTCGTCAGTTGCTTACAGTGCTTCTACAGCAGAATAGCTGTAGAATGCGTGAATGCATATCATGACTGCACGAATCACTAGAACTGAGAAGTACATGCACAATACTAATGTCCTTGCAGTTGTTTTGAGCAAAAGTACACCATTTACATGAATAATATATACCTATTGACCATGCGGTAGAATACGGTAGCTCAGCAGTACATGGCACTGTCATGCGACCAAAAAAAATTATCGTGCCTTACCATATGCAGTCAAATAATTCATTTTACTCTTACAACGGTAAGCTATTTTTCGCTTATAGGCTTACTGACAACGCTCTGTGACAAGCGATTGCGAACGGCGGCAATGACAACTGATCAAGCTTAGATAAAAGCCTCCCTTACTAGTGCAACTTCCAATTTATCTCTGCCTAGAACATACTGCTGCCGGAAGCAACCAAAAAGAACTACTCACCCATTGCCAAAACATATGCAGGCGCATATTTATTGTCTGCCCACAGGACCTCCACTTCTTCAGTTGCCAAAGCCTTGATGCTTCTTGGGTCATCAAGCAGCTGGCAAATAACCTCCTGCGACTTTATATTTCGCAGGGGATACACGTCCCATTTGTCCTCCGTGGTCCATTTCACGAGCACGTGGTCCCCCATGGTTACGTAAAACTCCACGGCGCACGGATTACGGAAGAATGCGAAGTGCATGTTTAAGAAATGGGCGCGAAATTTTCTTGACATGATTGCGATAGCGATGGTATCGCTGTTTTTTCTGTATATCCACTTGTCCTCACAAGTAATGTTTAATTCTTTAATTACACGTATGTACATAATATTTACGTCAACAACGTTATTTATTATCAAATATTGCTAATTATATGCTACGTTAATTTCTGCATAGCTTCTTTTGGCGTAAAATGTTGAATGTGGTTGAGTGGGCCTTTTCTTCCTCCGCGAGTGGGGCTTAGCTAGCCACCGTAGTGCGGCGAACGGCACACATGGCGCACGCGATAACAAAACATTTAGTGGCGGCGCTGCAATCTCAAATGATTCAGCGCAACGACAGGATCTTGTCTCTTGATCGGAGTTCCTCTGGGCGCTTGTATTTGGGATTGCTGCATTAAAATGATAGTTGTTTCAACGTTCTATACCCCGCGAGAAAATGACTTATCTTATTTTTCCCCGCATGCAGTAAATCGATTTACTCCATGCGGGACACCCGCCGTGGTTGCTCAGTGGCTATGGTGTTGGGCTGCTGAGCACGAGGTCGCGGGATCGAATCCCGGCCACGGCGGCCGCATTCCGATGGGGGCGAAATGCGAAAACACCCGTGTGCTTAGATTTAGGTGCACGTTAAAGAACCCCAGGTGGTCAAAATTTCCAGAGTCCTCCACTACGGCGTGTCTCATAATCAGAAAGTGGTTTTAGCACGTAAAACCCCAAATATTATTATTATTATCCATGCGGGATAATTGTTTTTGTCTGGGATACCACCAGACTTCTCTGTGGTTTGTACTGCACACGCGATGTAGACTTGAATAATTATTTTAGCTCACTGTTTCTGTAAATCGCGCCCTTGAATCGACCTAGCGCGCAGTCAGTCCAAGACTTGATCGGCCTTGTGCAGCGAGCCCACATGTGTTCGAACATATGTTAACTACCTTCGAATTTCGAAGCCATCATATGCGTGAAAACAATGAGAAAATTTTGTGACACGTGTGCTTGGTTGTTTGACAGGGATCGAAATACCGTAATATATTCCATGCATGTGCACGTATTTCGCCATTGAGTTCAAGATCATCAGCGAAATTGGCGCACATGGAATATATTACCGAATTTCGATCCCTGTCAAAAAAAAACACTAGTGTCACAAAATTTTCTCGTGGTTTTCATGCATAGGATGGCTTCGAAATTCGAAGGTAGCTAACATATATGTTCGCACAGACGTGGGTTCGGAAGGCAAGTCGGACCAAGTTATATATATATATATATATATATATATATATATATATATATATATATATATATATATATATATATATATATATATATATATTATGTGTGTGTGTGTGCATATATATGGGGGGGGGGGTGCTGCTGCTTTTCGAGTTTGCGTATATCTGTGTTGTCTCATATGTGCTTGCGTATATGGGGATAAAAGTAACGATTCCTACTCTAATAAAATACAATTGAATAAGAAAAAGCAATGTACTTAATCGCAAACGTATTCGCGATTACTTAACATATATTCGCAATCGGTCGGATCAACATGGTTGCAAGCATGAAACTAGCTTTCATTGATTTTGGTAACAAATCAATAATGTAAAAGACCGTATAACTGTAGTTGAATGAAGGATATCAGTAACATATATCTGCTAGCATTAGAACGTCCTAGCATGCTTGCCCGTAAAAGAGGGATAACAATATGCACATGACTGATGGCTTGTAGCATGCATGGGCCTGTTGCCATATAAGGCTGACAATGTGTGCGAAATTATATCCTGACACGGCCGCTCGACGCAAAGCAAATGCTTTTGGATCGAGCGGCCGTGATACTGATATATAGAAAATACGCAATAATTAGGTGGTTTTGATTGCATTGATTTTATCACGTACTGGCCGGGTCATAAATTTAAAACGACTCATGGTATACATTAAATAAAATAAAAATCAGTCTATTGATTCTTGAACTATATGAGCCAAGCGCGATTCGTCGTTTCGGTCTTGCAAGCCGCGATCATCTCAGGAGTTCATAACCGGTTTAAGGGTGACGTTACTAATTAACTCCGTGTATGATTTCTACATTTACGGAGAAATGTAGATCGCATTGCTGATTTTGGCGGGTACTTATACGCAACAGCGATAAGTTGCGTCCACACTCTGCATTTCCGGAACCGTTTATGAATTCCTTGGATGACGCGCCTATAACAAACTGACTATGTCGCCTAAAAGCCCAAGGTAGTAGTCTTGTTTCCATTATAAATGGTGTAATTACTGCATCGTGTAATTTGAACATGCATACTTCTCTGGTAAAAGTAATCCCAAGGAAATCGCTTAATTATCGCATAATCGCTTCACTGTTCTTAAGGGAGAGTGTTGTAATTAATTAGCTCTGTAGCGCTTGTGCCTAAACACATAAGAACCGAGAGATCGTTTTTCTCTCCTCCTACTGTACATATTTTAGAAATGTTTGTGTCATTTAAAAGAAAAAGTAAAACACGACCTAGTGACTGTAGGAAGCAAATTTTATTTACGTTATCAACTAGAGATAAATTTTTGAAAATTGCATAAATAAAAAAAACACCAGGTTTACAGCTGTGTAATGAAAAACAGCATAAGATTCTGTAAACTGCACGTAATAAGACATCTTAACGGACAACTTCCATGTATTTTACATGGCTATGAAATATACCACTAGTGTAATTGTGTGTAAAAATATTGCAATGCCCTCCTTAACAATGACACTTTCGTGGCAGCTGTAAATTTATACGTCAATTTTATCTCCTTTAGATGCTCTAACAGATGCCGAACACAGAATTAACTGCAACAGCTATTATACTGGTCCGTTACACCATGCAGTGTTGCACGACCGCTTTTCATCGCGATCAAGCCCGATGCCGAACTTAATTCTCGACTGCGAATAACCTCCCTCGCGCAGCTTGCGCAAAGGAGCCAATCGCGTCCGAGAAATCCGATCCAGATCGGGCTTCATCGCGATCAAACGTGCGCCGCGTGACACCTGTATTAGAGGTAAATGTAAACTTCGAGCTTCGATTTTTTTCGAAACTTACACATTTGGGAATTTTTGTAGAAAGTAGTTTCAAGTACTAAATGAAATTCTGCTTGCTCGAGTTGCTAGATTTTAGCTTTCTTTCACATGCAACACATTCCATTAATATCGGTCATCACAAGAAATTGGGCATGGGCAGGACCTGTGTCTGGATTTGCCAGTGTCCCGGAGTTGCTAATTCGGGCTTTCTTTATACAGTAGTTTTACATGAGCTGAAATGGAGAGTTAATTCTAGTTACCGTAATGAAGTTCAAGTGCCTGCCAGCACGATTCCAGTACAGATAATAAAATGCGCTGATCAGTCCGTACTACACTGAAGTACTGTGCTTAGCAAGCTGAAAAAGCGCAGTAAAGGTTACGAGGGCACGAATAGTTGTTTAGATTTCGTGCAAAGAAATTGCCACCTTACAAGAAACCAAAAGGGAGTACGTAAACTCGCTAGCAGACGATGCTCTTGACATTGACTGAGAAATTAGACATCTCTCTGTATAGCCCAAGTCTCAAACATACACATGCGGCAACCTAATATCAGTCCTAATTTGATGTTGAAATGAAGCGCCGGACACACATGCTATCGAGGGGTGGTGAACGTCCTGTATGTAGCAGGTGCTTTACGCGTATACTTGCGTCTAGTTCGCTCGCAGCGCCTCGTGCGGAGGGAGAACGCTTTTCTGCACCACTCGCTCAATCCCCCACTGTGGGTATGTGCCACGGCCACTCAGGACAACAACAACAACAACACTATCGCACTTGATCTGCACGTGTATCAGGCGGTGCTGTCGGTGGTTGTCGCTGACTGCCTGGATGAAGTGTTCACCATGCCTCCTCGCAAGCGCTATAATGAGCACCTGCGTGACATTAATGTCGACGTACCCGTCCGCACCAGGTATCGGTTGAGACATAGCTCGCGTCGTTCCGACGCGGTCGAGCCGCTTGCCGGCGCTTTGTCACCGGAGCCAGACTCGCCTGTTCGAAGTACGGACTGTGCAGGCACATGCTCTCAAGACGACCCGAGGCAACACTCCGACGACCGAAATATCAGTGGCTTGGATGACAGTACTGCTCTAGCTGACGGTGCAATTTCAATGTCATCTGTCAGCACTTCCGCCTCGAGTGACGACGACGACGACGGAAACATAGTTTTTCCCGCTTCCCAAGGGACTACAACGGTAAGTACTGGATACGTCAAACAGTTTTACCTTGTATGTCTGGTTTCCTTGGGTCCACCTTCGGGTAAAAAGAATACTGCTACGGGAGGGGGCTTTCCACCTTGATATCAACAGTGTTCATCAATCGGTGTTTATTTCACAAGTAGAAAAAACACAGCCATAAATTTAGAGGAGGAGGTCCCGGAGCACAAGTGTAGAATCATAGATGAAATCGGCATTTTTGAAGCTGGTAAGGAGCACTTACAATCCAAATCAAGTGCACTGGTCAGAAGGGCACATTCACTTAAAGGGACCCTAAAGCGAAACAACAAATCAGTTTAGACTAATAAAGCATTGTTTGAGAACACTGCAGGCAGTCATTTCAAAATAATAGTTTGAATATTAGACGAGAAAATGAAGAACTTCAAGGGGCGTCGCCACCCGTCTTTCGTTTTTGCGCTTTTTCTGGCTTACCAAGCGTCTTATCGTGGTAAGAATGGTGTTTTTGGTGTAGTGGAGAGGCAATTTATTTATCCAGATGACGTCATTTTTCTCTTTAGTGTCCCTTTAAGGTGTTGTAATGTGAGGGCACATTTATGTGACACGGGTGGTGGCCATTGTCCTCGTAGGCCTGCTAATGGTCAATAAGTATGTTCTCATTGCATCACGCATCCCAGCGAAAGGAGAAACAAAAGCATGCAGATCCAATGCCATGTTAGAATCTAAAGATGCGAAACTTGTCTGCATTATTAAATGTAAATTCTTGTATTTTATGTGGCGAAACCACAATATTGATTGAGGCCTGCCATAGTGGGAGAAGACGGATGAATTTTGGCTGCCTGATTAACTGTTAAATATCGAAGTCAAAATGACAATTGCACACAAGTTCTAAAGAGTCGTACATTTTGCAATAAAATCGTAACATTTGACAAGCGTGAACTTTGTTTTCAGGTGAAGAGCTGAGTCAAATTGTGAGCGTGCACTGTCCTTATGTTGTTTGTCATAATTTTTATTTTTCAGGAGAGCTACGTATACCCAGGGTGCCGGATAACCTGCGCAGAAAGCCTGCTGCTACTGATGGGCCACAGCCTACGCCACTGTACCAGCAGGGAGGCAACTGAAAGCCTTTTGAAAGTGGTTGAGGCACATTTGCCACATGGATCATCATTTCCAACAACAAAGTATTTGTTCTTTAAGGAGTTTAGTGGAGGTATAGAAGGACCACAAATGTTCTTCTATTGTAAAAGGGATAAGTGTTTACTTGGGAAAGCAGGCACAGCAGCACAGTTACATTGCCCTTCCTGCAATGAAGATTCCATTGTTGAAGAGATGACAAAAGAGGGTCATTACTTCCTTGTCCTTGATATCGAATCACAAATTCGGGACATGTTGCAGGACAAAGACGCGTTACTTCAACTTAAAGAAAAGGAACGAAGCTTGGATGCGAGTGACATAACACAAAGTAAAGCTTACAATGAGTTTGGGATGGGAACTTATGACATTTCTGTGTCGTGGAATACAGATGGGGTTCCACTTTTTGAGTCTTCAAAGTTTTCGATCTGGCCACTTCAGCTGCAGGTTAATGAACTACCATTTAAATATCGCGTCAAGCGAGTCTTGCTGGCAGGCCTGTGGTTTGGCGAGCAGAAGCCTGATATGAATTGTTTTTTAAAGCCATTTGTGGATGAGCTGAACAGACTGTCAAGTGAAGGCCTGAGCTGGACAAATCCAGATGGGCTCTCCAAACGCACCCGCGTGTTTCCTGGGCCGTGTGTTGTTGACGCAGTTGCACGTGCAATGATAATGAACATGACACAGTTCAATGGAGCCCACGGGTGTGCTTGGTGTGAACAAAAAGGTGAAGTTGTGCAAAAGGGCGATGGCCATGTAAGAGTGTATCCTGTGGAGTCGCTGAAAGGCAATATGAGAACTGATGTCTCCATGAGGCGCTGTGCACGTCAAGCAGAGAAGAAAAAAATGCCTGTTCTCGGTGTAAAAGGAAGCAATATTCTTTTCTTGCTTTCATTTTTCAAGTTTCCATCTAGTTTTGTGGTTGACTACATGCATGCTGTCTGCTCTGGCTTTGTACGGCACACAGCATTCATGTGGTTCGACCACAAGAAGGCGCATCCCTACAGTCTTGGAGGCAGCGTTTCTTGTATTGATGAGCGTCTAAGTGGACTCCAGCCAGTGTTTGAAATGCCTCGCCTTCCAAGGTCGCTTGCACACAGAAAGTATTGGAAGTCTTCAGAGTGGCGCAACTGGCTTCTATATTTTTCGCCCATTGTGCTAGTTGGAATTCTTCCGCAGCCTTACTATAATAACTGGCTGAAGTTTGTGTCTCTCATGCATGTCCTTCTTGCGGACAGTGTGTCTTCTGAGCTTTTAAGATCAGTGCAGAAGCAAATGTTTTTGTTTTTGAAAGAATATGAGGTGCTTTATGCAAAAGAAAATATTACTTTCAATGCCCATTCTCTTTTGCATCTTGTTGACTCGGTTCGGGAGTGGGGTCCCTTGTGGAACTTCTCAGCCTATCCCTATGAAAACATGAATGGCCGTCTTGTGCGACTTGTGAACGGTACAAGACATGCACAGTGGCAAATTGTCGAGAAATTCCAAATTCTTTTGGCAATGCCTAGACTTTGTGCGACAACAGTGGTTTCATCATCGCCAGTGAGAGACCTTTTGACTGCAATGTTAAAAGGGTATAGGCTGAGAGTCCATTGTACAGTTCTGCCAGAATATACCCTTCTTGGCAAGGGACAGAGGACACCACTTGGAATAGAGTACAAGAAAATCGTTGTAGCTGGCTTCACCATTAATGTTAGTGCACTAGACAAATCCCGTAGGACTAATTCATATGTTCAGGTAAAGTCAGATGAACCTGTGTTTGGGCAGGTTACATCTATTGCTCATGCACCCTGTGAGACCCATGTGCAAGGCTGCGATTGCAATGTCATAATCTTTTTCTTAAGGAAATTGAGTGTTAAGGATAGGGTAATCAAGCATGAGATTGTTCCTACTACCAGGAACATATATCTGGTAGAACCCACCTCAACTGTCATGGAGGTAACCGTGAACAAAGTTAAGAAATGTGTTGGTTTGACTGTTGAAGGCAAACTTTATGTCAGCCCACTTGAAAGCAACCATGTTCTAGAGGTTGTGTGAATGAAAGTACAGTAGGCTTCCGTTAAATTGACCACATAATTCAATTTTTCACTTGAGTCCTGACTGAAAGTCTCAGGTGCACCTTTGCATTCCTGTGGGCCTAAGCTTTTATTTCGATCCTAAAATTGGCCTTTGCCTAGTAATTTAATTTAGTCAGCATGCATGCAGTTGACCCCAAAAGCATCAGTGTCTGTCTCTAGGGGATGGTGAAAACATCAAATGCAAGTCATTTCCCACTGAGAAGGCCTATTTGCAGGCTGCTTTTCTTGGAAGGTTGTCGAGTGAAAACAGTAGCTCACTAAGTGATTACAGTAAAAAATGATTGGTGGAATTCACTTAGTAAAAAGCTTATTTACATTATTAGATTAGGTGTTAGGTCATTTACAATAGAACGTGTTATTTCTGAACAGAAAAACATTTCAGCCAATTTTGAGTAGTGAATTCTATGTTTATTATAAATTGAATGGCAAGGACTACTTCATTCGAACATTTGCCCACCCCTAATTGTCTTAAATGCAAAGCTAGTGGTACCAACTGGCATCACATGTTTTTCTTGGTTGGAGAATAGCACTCATCACAGGATGAACAATTTGAGTGGTCGGTCTAGGCATAGGCCACCCTCCCATTGGCCATTGTTGCAGAGTTTGATAAATGCACAATGTCAAACGTGCAGTGGACTTCATGGAGTACATCTAGTTCACATGCAGCGATAAATTACTGTCAGAGACTGGCGACAGTGGTTGTTGAGTATAATTGAGTTTCCATTTTGTAAAAGTAATGTTTGCTAGTTTAATCATTTCTTATTGCCAGAATTGGAGGCATGCTACATTTTCCTTAAAAATTGTGTGCATGTTAGATTAGTGCATTGTTTAGGAGCTCTGATGTAATTTCCATGTTAGTTTTTTTACTTTGACCCCACTAAAGTGGATACTCGTTCAATGCTAGGGCATGCTAGAATTGGGCAAATATATTGCCAAATAAATTAGCGGCATGTCTTGGTGTTGCATTCAACCCGCTGGATAATTCATTGGTCCTGTTGTGTTCGAATTAACGGAAGTCTACTGTGGCATCTCTAGCAGTGGCTCAGTGTGCATCTGACCTGGCGAGTGCATGTCGGCTGGTTTCTACAAAAATGTAACTTAGGCACTGTTCCATCATTGACGCTGTAAATCTACATATTGTTCTAGCGAGTTGAAATGCCATGAGGAATCGAGTGGCAATAAAGGGAAAGCTACGGAGACAAAAGAGCGAACAAGTGAGAGTGCTTCTGAAGAGAGTGCCATGTTTTCATGCACATTAGCTTAAGCTGGGGAAGAGAAAACATAAACACCTTATTAGCAACAGTTCAATAAGATAAAACACACCACTGAATGTAAATTTCTACTTATGTTGCAGCTTTTCCCTTCCGCGTCTGAGCAAATGCGAAACCGTCGATCTGTTCAGAGCAACCAAAAGCACTGTCAAAGGCTGGCGGACTACTTGGCGCAGTAACACGTGTGCAGAAGCTCTGCCCCTGTAGCTTTTCGTTCGTTGCCACAGAAAGTTGTCAGCGAGTATAGTAAATTTTCTAAATTGTACTTTTTAGCTTTATAACATCCACAAAATACAGGGTTTATCATCACAAAGCAACTAAAAGGCTCTGAAAACTCTGTAGTGGTTGGCTCCAGATGAACTTCAATCACCTTGGATTTTTCATTGTCTAGCTGTTAGTTGCCTGATGTTTCTTGTATTTTGCACCCATACGAATGCAGCTGCAGTGGCCAAAAATGGAAATCAGTAAACTCATACTCAGTAACCAAATGCCATAGCCACTGAGGCATTGTGGCGAGTTTAAATTACAGGTTCTTTCTCATTCATGCACATTTCATTCCTGGTTTACAATACAGTGAAAATTTGTCCTCGCATCCAAGGCTTTTTTTTCTGAAAGGGCCCCTCATCAGGCCCCATTCCAAATTTTAGTTATACACTTCAATTTCCAAAGTGCCATGTAGGAATTGTTTTACCAAAATAATTTGAAAGATTGGTTTATTATTTGAGAAGATAAAAGAAATTTAATGGCCCTGTTATCATACTGCTTGGAGGTGAGCGTGACTGCCAACAGACAGTTTCTCGCTCTGCCTCAAGTTGCATCTGCTGGCAAAGTTCCTTCCCCCCCTTCTCCCATACAAGAGCAGAGGGATTGCGTCGGGCTCACGTGACGAGCCCTGCTTTTCTTTTCTTTTGTTTTTGTTACTTTTTAGTTGGGAAGCACACTTCCGGCAGCACCATTGCCCGTTTCTCACTGGACAATTTACCAATGTAGCATTTTCATATTGAGTGACAGTGCTAGGACTGCATTTTATGGTACGGTGCTTGTGCACGTAACATCAACTCTGGCAGGGAGCGGTGTTTTCTTGAGACAGAGGGCGTGTTTGGAAGGGGGTTAGTTAGAAATTTCAGCTGTTTTTGCAGCACCTAGCACCTTAATAGTTCGCAGGCACAATTGTAAGCATTTGAAGTATGTGCTGTGCTTGTCTGTTTAAAACGCACATGCCTGGCAGGGGTCATCGTTGTGCAGCTTACTGTGGCATGAGTTAAAAGCTTGAAACTAGGTTTACTCTACCCATTCAATAATGCGAAAGCATTATATGCCCCATTACGCAAATATCCGGTGTTGGTGGCGTGACCGAGCGATGGTACCAAAAATGGCCGACTGCGCAAAGGATAAGAAAACATCAGAAAATGCTTGGATGGACATCAAATTTCTCAGGGAGGTTCCTGTAAACAAAATTAATGATACTGAAAGGAAAATTTGGTATATTTCAGTCTGAGTGGGAATCAGACCCGGGCCTCCAGTGTGAGAGACAAGCACGCTTCCTCAACGCAACGGCAGCTCCACGGTTGTGACTGACTAAAGGTGCGCCTAGTACATGGATCATTGCACACATCATGTCACAGCCATCTCACTAACCAAAGGTGTGGCATAGTGTATGCTTCATTTGGCACGTGACGCCACAGCCAACGGGGGGGAGGTGGGACCCTGTCATGAGTGTACAAAATAAAAACATTTCACCAAATGGGCTATAATGCTTTTGCATTCCCACATGTAAACAGCCTTAGGTGTCTGTCAACTTTTTTTTCCGTTAAGTTGTCATCAAACCGTCTCTGTATCATCTCTTCAACATATAGCAATGAAAACTGTGCTGCTGAGCTCTGCCTCAGTATTGAATCCCTACCTCTGCAGCAGTTTGCAGTTGGGAGCTAGGTGCAAAAGACTTAGCCACTCCACAACACATGCTCATGAATGTAGGGGTGGAGTGTACCATAACATACACATAGCTGGCATCTGTGTGGATATTTCAATACTGACAGTAGGGAATACTCTAGCTGATGGTAACATTTTGGACATCCCAAACTTGTAAAATGATGGTTTTGTTCACTGTGAAAAACTGCTGCTGCAGTAATTAAGAGCCTGAGGACTCTCTTAAGTATGTGGACTGTGTTACAACTATCCCTTAGCATCTGTGAAGCTTTCCATTGCAGTAAACATGAAGTTGGCTTATAATCTGTGGAGTCCAACAACTTCCAGCTAAGGCAAATCGGCAATGCTGACCAAATGCTGGTTTATCCGGACATGCCTACAACCCATCACCTTGCACGAAAAGGGCTTTAAACAAGTTCATGTCCGGTCCACTGGCAATGAGAAAACACTAGCTACTGTCATGTTGTGCACGGCAGATGGATGCAAGCTCCCGCCCTATGTCGTCTTCAAGCGCAAGACAGTGCCTAAAGGTGAGGAGCTGCCAAAAACTGTGGTCGTGAAGTGCCATGAGAAAGGCTGGATGAACGAGAATCTTGTGCTCGTCTGGATAAAGTCTGTCTAGTGTATGCGGCTCGGTGGACTGTTGTCGTTCCCGTCCATCCTCGTGCTGGACTCGCTTCGTTGCCATTTGGCCGACTCGGTGAAGAGGCTGTTGCACGAATCTCACACTGAACTCGTCGTTATCCCGGTGGGATGACGTCTCAGCTGCACATTTAGCTGTTTGCGTGGACAAGCCATTCAAGGACGTGGTCAAGCGGTGTTACGCTGATTGGATGCGCTGAGGTGAGCCTGCAGCGACGCCGACCGGGTCGGCTGAAGTGGGCTTCGCCAGCCACGCTATGCAAGTGGATTGTGGATGCATGGGCCAGCATACTAGAGGGCCTTGTGCGTCGCGCATTCAAGAGGTGCGGCATCTCGAACGCGCTCGATGGCACTGAAGGTGAGTACAGTACCTCTGGGGAAGATATGTCCAATAAGGAGCTATCCAAAGAGAGCGCAGCTGAGGAAGACAGCGATTGAAGTGTGGACTGCAATTTAAATAAATGTTTTCCTCGAGTTTTCCTAAATTGTATTACATGCGGATAAAACTTTTTTTTTCCATTTCGCGTCCCAAAAATTTCACCTCGTACTATATGCGAGTTCGTATTATATGCTGCGGGTTCTTACAGTAAGCAAAACGATCTCAAAGATATGTACAAATTCTGTGATTTGCCATCTTTCTTGACCTTATTCTATTCTATTGCGGGCTCAGCTCTTTTAGGCCTCAGTCTCCATTTCCTTAGGTTGTGGATCTGGTTTGCATGAAATCTTGTGGCAGTGAGTTCAGTGTGTTGTTTGCACCGTTCTGGTTAGCTCCTCGGATGCTTTCCAGGCATTTTGAGGCTACCTAATGTGAATGATTGAGCTGGCATCTGACCCAAGTATGTGGCCGTGCCATTGGAGACGGGTTTCATGCATCTTCTTGGCGATTCCAGCAGCACAGTAGCATCAATCATTTTGCGTGTGGTCAAAACAAGCGGTGCTTCTGATCCAGCACAGCGTTTTCATCATCTTGACGGCAAGGTGGCAGTGGATCTTCTTGACGGCTGGCCAACACTCGCACCCATATACAGTAAAATCGCGTTATAATGAAGCTGAAGGGGGAACCAGAGCTACTTAGTTATATTCATTATTACATGTACTACAATAGGAAACTGTATAGGTATTCCAAGAAGAATTTTGCATACTTAGTTATATCCCGTTTTGTTATGACAAGGTTTGACAGCAGTTCAGATGACTAATAATTCTTTGACTTAAGGTGGTATTTCATGCAGTGGGTGCAGAGCACGCCCGTCACAGTGGCCACTTCAGCCAGGCAGCGTTTGCGCATGCTTTGGTTTCGTGCTTCAGGCCACTGTCTGCCAATATCTACAATCTGAGGTATTTGCAGTGCTTGGTGTGATGCAGGTCATCAATGCTGGTGTTGACTGCCTTGTTCATTTGTGTCTGTTGTCAGCTGCTTGGTCTTGAGGCTTAGCTCGAGTTGGTTCTGCACTGGGCGGTGGTACCAGGTCTGAACGAGCAGTTGCAGATGAGACGTGTGTATGGCGACGATGGCCTCATCTGCATATAGCAGGGTAGGGTGCTGCTCATTGGAGATTGTGCACGATAACATGCATGAAGAGCATGAAGAGCTACAGCGAGAGGCTGGAGCCGTAATGCACCCCGACCCAAAATCCCCAGTTGCTTACAGTCTCTGGCGGCGCTTTGAACTTGACTGCTCGTGTTACGGATGGTAGAGAAGCTGAACCAAGGCAATGAGCTTCTCTGGCCCCTTATGCTGGTGGAGCATGTATGTGCCAGGTCAGCTTGCGAAGAACCTGGTAGAAGACCTTGAGGTCAAAGAAGGCAATGTGGGGAGGCTTCTGCTTCTTGCTGTGCTTCTCAAGGAGAAGTCTTGCCATGTGAATTGCATTGGTCATTCTGCAGCCTTTCACGAAGCCAGCCTTGTTGAGTGTACTAGATGTCTCGAATCCACCTGCCGAGGACACATTCAAATACTTTTAGTGTATGAGCGGAGGTGGGCTCGCCTGCAGTTGGTGCACTCAGCTGGATTACCTTCCTAGTTCCATACGGGCACTGTTGTGCTTTGCTGCCAGTTGGCGGGCATATTTCTATTCAACAATGCAGTTGAAAAACCTGGCAAGCCAAATAGAGAGGCTCCCGACTCTCGCGAGCTCTGCCTCAATGTCATCAGGTCCTGCTGCCTTACTGGACTTCTTGAGTGCCTCAGTGTCCCCTTGTAGCGATGAGTGGAACGGGGGCGGGAGTACGTTGGGGAATGGGCGGGTGTGGAAACCCCATGGTTTATTAACATCTATATTTAATAACTTTTTGAGTAGTTCCACTTTCCCTGATATGTTGGAAGGTGCTCATGTTTTTCCTGTATTTAAATCTGGCTGTAAATTTTCTTGGAAAGTGCTGCTGCCGTGGCTCTATTGTCAACATTTAGTTTGACACTTTAATTGGTGACTCATTGGAACCACTCAGTATCCTGTGTTTGTTGATGCAGACGTTTGACAAGGTGGAAGAAAGCCCCTTCACTTTCTTGCATATCCAGTCTATCATTGACCTTGGCCTAGTGGGCCATCTTTGTGGCAATGGCTTTCTTCACTGCTCTACTGGCTTCAAGGTAGACATCTCAGTTATCTGATGTCTTGTCGTTGAGGAAGGTCTGGTAGAGCCTTTACTTTTCTCATAGTTTGGCATCAGTCTCCTTTGTTCACCAACAAATGTGAATTTCAGCTAATGTACCATTCCATCATTCTAAGGCCTATTGCATACGCAGCTTAGCAGTTGCCTAATGGCATGACCCTACTAGCACTTCATAGTGTAGTTCTGGCAGTGGTCCTTGTATTTCAAATGTATTTGGATAGATAAAGAACAGTTATTCTCCAGTGAAAGCTTCCCCTCAATTTAACAGAAGTGCAACTGAGAGACATACAGGGAAAAGAAAAATTTGCTTAAAACCTGTGTATTTTGTTTACATTTCTTCTAATTGGTACCTCAAGCAATGTGCTTAATAATGAAGTCTAGTGATGGGACACCTGGCATGAAATGCAAGCATGTCTACTTGCTACATTAGAGTCCTATTCCAATACAAAATGTGACACCTCCCCCCCCACCCCCACCCAAGGCATGGAAAGTCGCACGGTTTTGAAACATCTGCAAGCTGCAGTTCTTAGCGCATTATATACCAACAATAATTAACATATAGAAATGCACAGCTGTTCTAAAAGGGAGTTACACAACTGACTTCTCATTTTAATGCCAAATACGTTGTGCTCAATGTGTTGTACAACTTTTATTTTGTTAGCACTGAATTTTAATGTGAACTTTCATTGATGCTGCAGTGTTTGTTTTCACTTTTCCGATTTATAAAGGCATTTTTTCTTTTGAGATGGGTGTTATTGTTTGATGCTGGTCATTTACAGCGTGATGGATTTTCGTATTGAAATTCACCTCTGCTGTTAATATTTTGTATTCATTTTTTCTTAGTTTAGTGCTAAATATGTTATGTATTTGTGAATGTCACTGGTGTGTAATGGACCTGGGTTTTTCGTCAAGCTGGTGTGACAGCTTTTCACCCAGATGTATCCCCAGTTCTTTATTCCAAAAGTAAAATTTGGTTTAAATCTATTTTACATGCTGCATTGTTGTGATCTCAAAGCATATAATTTATTTGTATTTAGTGAACATTTACAGATGTTTCATGTTCTGTGATTATTTGTAACAAGTAATTGTGCACTTGCATGTTCTTGGGGTTGATTACATTATGCCTATGTTGTCAAACCATCATTTGTGTATCAAATGAATAAACTATTCAGTTGCACTATATATATGTAGCATGTTGCTGTTTGTTCAGATTTTCTATGTTGCCAAACAAAATAAACTTCTGTTTGTTTGTCAATTTTTTAATGTTGATGCATCATTGGTTCTGGTGTTGCATGTGTATCCCTACTGACCTTGGTTTATCCTTAGTTTATGTGCCATTGAACTGTAACGTAAAGTAAATGTTTAAAAGTGGCATGCAATATTGTGAACTCTTTCTCAAAACAGTGATGCTACAGAATGTGAGAGATGTGAAGCACATTCTGCCAAGAATCTGGTTTTGTGTCATCAGTAAGTCAATTACTGTCTCGCGTTAAGACAGCTCTGCGGATTAAGCTATAGCATGTGGGAAACACTTTTCCAAGTATTATGCTGCACTATATATAAGTTTGCAAGGGACGACATGAACTTATTTACATTCTGTTAGAAGCACAGAGCAAAGGTAAAGGGCCTTGCCATTGTTAATGTTTGGTGTATTTGGAGCACTTATACTAAACATGGCATAGTGCTCATATTTCTGTGATAACATTAATTGCAACTATAGATGCCATACTGCTCACTTGTACTGCAAAAGGTGATGTCATGAAGTAGGTACAAGGCAAAGAATTTTATAAACTGCAGAAGCCACAGTGCTCTCACTGCCAGATGTGCTAGTGCCTGTGTGGTAAAGGTCGCATTCCACTGTGCTAGCAGCAAAATAAGTCGTTCTCTTGTGCCAGCAAGCACACCACAAACTTGCAATCATCTGCAATGACAAAAGCCCTGATGTCTACACTTTTGCATAAGCTAGATATATAAATTAAGTAGATTATTTCACGAACTGCAAGCGAAACAGAGCAGGCATCATGACATTGGGGGCGGCCACAGAACGCCCACGCTTAAGCCATCAACAGCGACTGAAAATGCTCGCCGCACGAGCTGCATGCGCAAAATCCTTTACCGTGCACGTCAGCCGGGGCGGCTACAGAGAGCACATTGCAGAACGCCATCGCTTAAACCTAAAAATGCTCGGCGCTTAAGCCATACATAGCGACTAAAAATAATCAGTCTATGATGAACATGAAAGACGCCTACTGTGAGAACCGTCCTAAACATTCAATCAAATGTACGTATTTGATCTAGCGGGCACAAAACTTTCATGAAATTCTTGTATATTGGGTTAAATACTTTAGATTTTCGCATCTGACTTGCTACTGGAGAATAGCAGGTTGAAAAAGTAATAAATATTTTATATATGGAGATAATGCATGGCGCCACCATACACTATCCTATTTCATGGCATGCTCAATTTTCCGCACAATACAGCCACATTTAGTACCGGTCGGCATGCCTCTAGTGTGAGGTGAGCAAGCAGCTAGTGCCTCTTCCCTGAATCTGCTAGTGGCTATACACACAGTACAGGTAGATCGAACTGTACTAGTTGCAAAATATGCTCACTGCACACATTCTGTGACTTACATGAGCACTCAAGTGCACATGTAGGTTACATAGAATGCGCAGCATATAATTAACTATGTTACCTACGTGTGTACTGAAGTGCACACCTAGGTAACATCCTGCCGTAAACACAAAGGACACATCCTACAAGAATTATAATAAGGGTTGTTTTCTTGGACCAAATGAAAGCCTAAGTCAAGATTTAGTACTTACAATGACTCTGCTGAGTGTATCAATGCCTGTCACACAGTACAGATAGATCTGCCTATATTATATGTAAAGACAGTTGTTATGTGCACTCTATGTTACCTACATGTGCACTCAAGTGTACACTCAGGTAACACATAGTGCACATCCAGTTAACATCCTGCCGTAAACATAAAGGACACATCCTAGAGGCATAATAAAGGTAACATCCTCGAGGTATACGTTAGGATGAGTAAACACGTAGTACACACAAAGTTCACATCCTGGAGGTCACACAAAGGACAAGGATACATAAAGGTCACATAGGACACAAGAAGGAAACATAAAGGAAACATAAAGGCAATGGCCATTTTCATAGGGGACATGACATATTTAAAGGCAAAGCAGCGCCAGTCAAAGTAGATGAGTGCTGGTGGCAAGGCAGGGTGTAGCCCTCTGCAGCGTAAGCATAATAAAGAATTCAGTTGGGTTCCAAATTTACATGCAAAAAGGGACTACGTTGGGAAACAAACAAAAGACGCGGCGGGGTAATTCTGCTCAGACAGCATCGAGGTGTGATCACATCCCAAACAGGACGCAAACGTTTCGGGGAAAAGGGAACAAAAATACCATAAGCAGCAACTATTAGCGATTCTCGTTCTGAAACGCCTGTTTTCTAAACACATTTCCCCAAAAAACCGCAATATCTAAGATGCCCTCGGCTGAAAAGAATAAAGCTGTTAAAGAAGCACTTTCTTGCTATCATCCAGCGTGATTTGACCCTTTACAAACGAGGCAGGGTGAAAACATCACAACTCCAAAAAAATCAAGAATAATTATGCATGGTGCAACTAGTAACAGTTCAACATGTGCGAAGCCAGGCATAAAATAGATTCAGAAACATGAAGTGCACGACAGCTGGTGCGAAGACTTAGCGAGCCGCATAACACCAACAATTGCAAGCTTCCGTAGCTTTAACATATAACACAATACGCTCGTGCAGTCGTGCTGCCTAGTTAGCGCTACGCGTTAAAGAAGCAGCGAAAAGTATCAGCTGCAAACGACATTGAGAAGTTAAGCAAAGTGCCTTTAAACCGCCTGCTGCACTGCACATGAACTTCGTCGTTTACCCGACTAAATATGATTCAGTGGAAAAAACACCGATGCGACAAAACAAAGGATGATAACAAGAAATTTCCCGCCGAACGGCGGCGGTTCATTGCTACCGTTGCTCCCGCTGACGAGGCATTGCGGGAAATGATTAGAACCGCATCGCCGGCACGTTTTTGCCGGTATTTCAGCCACCCCCGCCTCCCCGTGCAACAATTCTTCGACATTCCTTGAAGCTTTAGCCACCCCACACATGCGAAGGGTGTTACTTATTTTGCTCTGAAAACATGAATAAGAGAGAGAAGGACGATCAACGACGCAGCAAGCTACGGCGCACGGCAGCTCCTTTCCAGAGTGTTCTGCGCAACGCCGCCATTAGTGGCGCGTCCATCGCACTACGCGAATAGAGAAATTCACCCTTGAAGCTTTCAATATACAGTGAGCTGCAAGAAAGCCGTTATTATTTTGCCGATTACGGTGAAATACGAAAACACCCGTTTCCTGTGCATTGGGGGCACGTTAAACATGGTCAAAATTATTGCGGGGGTCTCCTGGTACGGCGTGGCTTATAATCAAGTCGTAGTTCTGGCACGGAAAAGTCCTGAGTTCGTTCATTCCTTCACCGGCAAAACAGCTTTTTATAATATTCAATAAGGCCTGTTCAATTTGAAGCTTTTGCATTGTGAATGTTTTATTAAATTCTGCTTCGACTATTTTGTTACGACGAGCATACTTCTTCTCCACGACTGTGGCACGCATCAGCGGTGTTTCACCAAGGATAAAGCGATCCGCTCTAGCCCTCACGAGTGCCCCTTGACAAAGCTCTCTCGTAATAAATTAATGTTTTCTATTCTCCTAGTTAATCTTATTCTTAAATGCGCCAGCCGCCTTGCTTTTTTATGCTATGAGTGCGCACTAATGCGCACATAACAACCTCTCAGACTTCATGTTCTCGTTTATTACAATACTCGCTCGTTCGATTGCAGCCATCTTAAAACGCCATGGAAGAATGCGTCACCAAGCGACATAGAACACCCTTTCTCGCGGGTAAGTCAGCGCGTTTTGATCAGCGATGCACTAGAAGACACGGAGGCACATAAAACTCCACAAGCGTGAAACGGCACTATGGACATCACTTAATATTTTAACAAATGGTACATATACGACGTACGGCATGTTTAATGCGTTTGCATATATCCAGCTTGACGATACGCTGCTGAATGTAAAATAATTTCTTCGTATAACGTGCTGCTCTATAATACTAATATATAAATCTCGAAAACCAAAATTTACACACACACACACACACACACACACACACACACACACACACACACACACACACACACACACACACACACACACACAGTTCGTGAACCATGACGCCATGACTGCTTCACTTTAGGCACATGTCTACTGCAGTTGAGTCTGCCTGGATGTTTTATTTATTTCGCGCGCTATTATAAAGACTCAAAGGCTAAATACGTGATACATAGCACCCTCAACCGTTCCCGGTGCAATTGTTAGGAAGCAATAAAGCCTTGTCATTTGCAAGTTAGACATATCGTTCACATTAAAAAGTACGTGGAAATATTGTTCTGCGCGAAGCCATGTAATACGGCCCAACGATCATTATCGAGGCCGAAGAGAGAATATAGTCAAACACCGTAGTTCTTAGGGGTAACAGTTTCGCCGAAACCCGCAAGGTGGAGAAAACTATTCAATAAACGGAAAAATCAGCTTCCGCAGAACTATTACGTGAAACTCTTTCATTTGCTTCGAGTTGTTCATAAATTCCACTTCGCTCTTCCACCTGCGAGCCGCCTGGTTAGCTCAGATGGTAGAGCGGCTGCCCCGGAAAGGCGGTGGTCCTGAATTCGGGACCCGGACAAGGACGAATTATTTTTCAACTGCAGGGTTTTTCTTTGGGGAAAGCCGTATGAGTTTTGTTTGTAGCAGTTAACTACGTTTGCATGGATTGTAGACTGTAGTTCTTAGCCAACCGTGCTTCTGCGCTTCAGTCGGGCTCCGCGACCTCTCCATATCTCCCCTTGGTGAGGAGGCCGGACAGATACCAGCAGCACCACCCGGCGGCAGACCAACCATAGAAGCTATTCGCAAAATCGAAGGCAAGGTTACAGCGGCTACCCGCCTGATCAAACGCATTACAAACAAGCACACGGGCATGAAGGAGGACAGTGTCATGCGCCTCATACACTCGTTCGCAATCAGTCACATCACTTATGTGGCTGCCTTCCACAACTGGAATGTCACTGAAAGGGAGAAAATCAACACCCTTATACGCAAGACTTACAAGATCGCCCTTGGCCTACCGGAGTCCACAAGCACTGCACGTCTGCTACAGCTGGGGATATACAACACGCTTGAGGAAATTGTGGATGCGCAAAGAACCTCTCAACTCGAACGCATGTCTCTGACAGCCACGGGCCGCTACATCCTGCAGAAACTCGGCTTCAACTACCACGTCCAACACGGTCAGAAACAGGTCATTCCACCTGGCCTCAGCGACACGCTGATTGTCGCCCCTATACCTCGAAACATGCACCCCGAATTTAATCGGGGCCGACGCCAGGCCCGTGCCAAGGCACTGCTGCGCTCCTTGGGTGGAAAGAGCACTACGCGCTTTGTAGACGCCGCAGAATACACACGAGAACACCGGTTCACGGCGGTAGTCGTAGACGTTAGCTCCCGGCTTACGCACGCGTGTAGTGTCGCAACAGAATACCCCGAAACAGCAGAAGAGGTAGCAATTGCGCTTGCGCTTACCGACCCCCTCTGCGAGGTAGTTTTTAGCGACTCACAATCCGCAGTTCGCAACTACGCGCGGGGGCGCATTTCCTCCGAAGCTCTCCAGATTCTAAGGAAAGCTGGTCGACAGCACTTAGATAACACCGCCATCATATGGTTTCCAGCGCACGTAGCCACCCCCACCGATGAGGGCCTCATTAACTTGAACGAGGTAGCACACCGCTCTGCGCGAGAACTGACCCGCCGCGCAGAATCGGAGACCGCCTCTTCGAGTTCAGAACTGCTGGCTCAAAACACGCGAGAACGCCTGGTCAGGTACAATGACATCACCAAGCACTACCAGCTAGGCAGGCGGTTGCTGCCCCCACCTCACCCCATGCTGAAACGTCGCCAGGCAGTCATCTGGCGACAATTGCAAACACAAACCTTCCCCAGTCCGGTGCGATTGCAGCACATTTTCCCCGCGCAATACCCGACTGCTCTTTGCAAATTATGTCAGGCAACTAGAGCGACGCTGTCACACATGTTGTGGGAGTGTCGGGTTACATCAGCTACAATGGCAGTAGCTCCGGAGGCTCTTGCGTCGAAGTGGGCCGCCGCTCTGCGCAGCTCCAACCTCAAGACACAAGAGTGGGCTGTCCAGCAAGCCCGAGAGGCGGCGACGAGGCAAGGCCTCGAAGTCCCCTCATGGGAGACCTGAGCCCGGGTCGTCAAACTTGCCGGATTCAGAATAAAGTTGTTTCCATCCATCCATCCATTCTTAGCCAAGGATGAAGAGGTTTTAAAACCGTTTGACTAGTTTTATGTGGAAGAACATCTACGCGCTGATGAAATTTCCTGTAGAACTTTACGCTGGCTGGCCACCAGCTGTCGGTAATACGTCAGTGGGTGGAAACTTTAGCGACGCCTCATCTCAAAGCGCAATGACCCAGGGTGTCAGCTGAAATGTTCGTGTTGGCTTCTTCTACACGAAAGCTTCTGACGCCCTACCTAGTTCCGGTCAATGGCCAATCTAAAGGGCACCCTAGATATACGCGTGCGAGAGCGCGAAAGCTGTACACCTCCGCCTCCCCCCTCCCCCCCTCCCCCTTGCGTTTGCGCCGCCTGCGAATAATGGCGGTCTGAACCTACGGACAGGCCGCCATTGGAATCTGAACCTGGCAATGTTTAACGTTAGAACGCTATCTAGTGAGGCGGGTCTAGCAGTGTTATTGGAGGAATTAGAGGGTAGTAAATGGGATATAATAGGGCTCAGTGAGGTTAGGAGGACAAAAGAAGCATATACAGTGCTAAAAAGCGGGCATGTACTGTGTTACCGGGACTTAGCGGAGAGACGAGAACTAGGAGTCGGATTCCTGATTAATAAGGAAATAGCTGGTAACATACAGGAATTCTGTAGCATTAACGAGAGCGTGGCAGGTCTTGTGAAAATTAATAAGAGGTACAAATTGAAGGTGGTACAAGTCTATGCCTGTAAAGGATGTTGCCATACGGCATGGACGCTGAGAGGTCATTTCCCTTCCTGGAATTGTGGGAGGTCGCCGTTTTCTGGCTTAGCCGAGAGTAAAGCCAGCCGGGCACTTTGGTAATGAGTCGGGAGACGCTATTTGACGGCAGATAGCGCGCGCCGACGCGTCGGGACGTTTTAACCTGTCACGCATGCGGGCAAAGCGTCGTTAGGGCGTCAACAGTCATGCCGGGGGGGTACAAAGCGGCAGCTTAAAACCCGAGGGATCGGTGACCCGACGCGCAGTCTCTTCAAAGGTAGGCTGGCACCACCGAGACAAATCCATCGGTGCACTTAGCTTTACGGGCCCGCCGGACGAGACGAACAATGCACAAGACGGCATTGTGAATCGGCGGGCGCACGTCGGCAGGGGTGTCCTTTGCGGCACGCAGTGCGCGATGGGATTAGTTAAGGCGCAAGGACGGGGCGATGCAGATGGCCGTTCCCCGTAAGTGTTTTTCAAAGTGTCGGGAGACTTTTCCTTACATGTCGCGGAGGCGAAACGGTTGGGATGTTATTTGTTTATTTGTTGTTTGGTGGTTACTTTCTCTCCCTCTATCTCTCTGAATGTTCCGAGGAACGCAGGGAGAGGGTGAGAGAGAGAGTGCCCAATGAGTGACAGCCCAGTTGACCCAATCAGGTCACTGGGGTGTCGTGATTTCCCGTGAGGGGATTCGGGAGGGGCAACCGAAGGTTTAAAACCTGGCTCCCGACCTCTCACAGGGGTTCCGGGCGCAAGAAAGGTGCTCTGTACTTTCGGCTCTGCCGAGTTAAGGCGCCGGTCCCAGTGTAACCCAAGGGTCTTGACGTACGAACGGTGCTATGTACTATCGGCTATGTCGAGTTGATACGTCAGACCCACTGTAAATAGCTGTCAATGTATATAATGTGTACATAAAGTCTATGCTCCAAGTGCAACGTCTATGCCGTCCCATCTCTGATGGAAGAGGAGAAACGACGACAGCTGAAGCAAAGTTTTCTCTACCAAGTTAGCTGGTTACGCCAGCTTGGAGGCACTCTGTGCCACGAAAGTAAGAAGAGAAGGTAAAGAAAATTCACTATGCCCCTACATGCAGTCATGATGACCAGGAAGTCGAAAGCTTTTATGAAGACGTGGAATCGGCGATGGGTAAAGTCAAAACAAAATATACTATACTGATGGGCGACTTCAACGCCAGGGTAGGCAAGAAGCAGGCTGGAGACAGGTCAGTGGGGGAATATGGCATAGGCTCTAGGAATAGCAGAGGAGAGTTATTAGTAGAGTTTGCAGAACAGAATAATATACGGATAATGAATACCTTTTTCCGCAAGCGGGTTAGTCGAAAGTGGACGTGGAGGAGCCCGAATGGTGACTAGAAATGAAATCGGCTTCATACTCTGCGCGAACCCTGGCATCATACAAGATGTAGACGTGCTCGGCAAGGTACGCTGCAGTGACCATAGGATGGTAAGAACTCGAATTAGCCTAGACTTGAGGAGGGAACGGAAGAAACTGGTACACAAGAAGCCAATCAATGAGTTAGCGGTAAGAGGGAAACTAGAGGAATTCCGGATAAAGCTACAGAACAGGTATTCGGCTTTAACTCAGGAAGAGGACCTTAGTGCTGAAGCAATGAAGGACAATCTCATGGGCATCATTAAGGAGTGCGCAATAGAAGTCGGTGGTAACGCCGTTAGACAGGAAACCAGTAAGCTATCGCAGGAGACGAAAGATCTGATCAAGAAACGCCAATGTATGAAAGCATCTAACCCTACAGCTAGCATAGTACTGGCAGAACTTTCTAAGTTAATCAACAAGCGTAAGACAGCGGACATCAGGAACTATAATATGGATAGAATTGAACAGGCGCTCAGGAACGGAGGAAGCCTAAAAACACGGAAGAAGAAACTAGGAACAGGCAAGAATCAGATGTGTGCGTTAAGAGACAAAGCCGGCAATATCGTTACTAATATGGATGAGATAGTTCACGTGGCTGAGGAGTTCTATAGAGATTTATACAGCACCAATGGCACCCACGACGATAGTGGAAGAGAGAACAGCCTAAAGGAATTCTAAATCCCGCAGGTAACGCTAGAAGAAGTAAAGAAAGCCTTAGGAGCTATGCAACGGGGGAAGGCAGCTGGGGAGGATCAGGTAACAGCAGATTTGTTGAAGGAGGGTGGTCAGATTGTTCTAGAGAAACTGGCCACTCTGTATACGAAATGCCTCATAACCTCCAGAGTACCGGAATCTTGGAAGAACGCTAACATAATCCTAATCCATAAGAAAGGGGACGCCAAAGACTTGAAAGATTATAGACCGATCTGCGTAGTGTCCGTTGCCTACAAAGTATTTACTAAGGTCATCGCAAATAGAATCAGGAACACCTTAGACTTCTGTCAACCAAAGGACCAGGCAGGATTCCGTAAAGGCTACTCAACAATAGGCCATATTCACACTATAAATCAAGTGATAGAGAAATGTGCAGAATATAACCAACCCTTATATATAGCTTTCATTGATTACGAGAAAGCGTTTGATTCAGTCGAAACCTCAGCAGTCATGGAGGCATTACGGAATCAGGGTGTAGATGAGCCATATGCAAAAATACTGGAAGATATCTATAGCGGCTCCGGGCGCAAGAAAGGTGCTCTGCCGTTGTCCACAAAGAACCGTTGTCCTCCACAAAGAAAGCAACAAAATCCCTATAAAGAAAGGTGCCAGACAGGGAGATACGATCTCTCCAATGCTATTCACAGCATGTATACAGGAGGTATTCAGTGGCCTGGATTGGGAAGAATTGGGGATAAAAGTTGATGGAGAATACCTTAGCAACTTGCGATTCGCTGATGAGATTGCCTTGCTTAGTAACTCAGCAGACCAATTGCAATACATGCTCACTGACCTGGAGAGGCAAAGCAGAATGGTGGGTCTGAAAATTAATCTGCAGAAAACTAAAGTAATGTTTAACAGTCTCGGAAGAGAACAGCAGTTTACGATAGGTAGCGAAGCACTGGAAGTGGTAAGGGAATACATCTACTTAGGGCAGGTAGTGACCATGGATCCGGATCATGAGACTGAAATAACCAGAAGAATACGAATGGGCTGGGGTGCGTTTGGCAGGCATTCTCAAATCATTAACAGGTTGCCACTATCCCTCAAAAGGAAAGTGTATAACAGCTGTGTGTTACCAGTACTCACATATGGGACAGAAATCTGGAGGCTTACGAAAAGGGTCTTGCTGAAATTGAGGACGACGCAACGAGCTATGGAAAGAAGAATGATTGGTGTAACGTTAAGGGATAAGAAAAGAGCAGATTGGGTGAGGCAACAAACGCGGGTAAACGACATCTTAGTTGAAATCAAGAAAAAGAAATGGCCATGGGCCGGACATGTAATGAGGAGGGAAGATAACCGATGGTCACTAAGGGTTACGGACTGGATTCCAAGGGAAGGGAAGCGTAGCAGGGGGCGGCAGAAAGTTAGGTGGGCGGATAACATTAAGACGTTTGCAGGGACAACATGGCCACAATTAGTACATGACCAGGGTAGTTGAAGTATGGGAGAGGGCTTTGCCCTGCAGTGGGCGTAACTAGGCTGATGATGACGATGATGAACCTACAAGGTTAAGGAGGAAGGAAATAGTTAGGAGGGAGCATCGCGCAACTCCACTGTGGCCGAGTGTGGTGGCCCAACTCGTAATCGCACGTCACAGTGCGCGGTTGGTTTTAGTGTTCCCGCTATGGGGGCGGAACCACGACAGGGCAGCTTAACACGCGCGCAACGAATAAAAAAAAAGTGACTAACCCTTCCCCTACTGGAAACGGGGTCAACGAAGCTTGTCCTTCGTGCACCTGACCTTCGTCACGCTTAAGTAACACCGGGGTAACGATGCCGAATCGCCTTGGCCTCGCGCTCCCTCAGCTCCGAATCTTCTTGTGGTTGTTGGAATGCGTGGCTCAGGCGGCTCTAACCACGGGATTGGCGCCCCGACCATGAGCTCTTTCACGAGCGAGTTCTCGCCGCCGCTTGTCGAAGACTGCGCGTAGCTCGGGGGAACGCAGAACGCCTGGCCGAACGATCTGTTTTCCGAAAATAAACTAAATGAAGCGAAGCCCAGAGTAATACATAAGGGTTGTGTTGGGCTATAAAAATTAGCAAAAGTAAAATAATTAAAATAGGAAACTCAGCCCTCATAGAGTAATACAGTAAACCTAAAGAGTGGACACTCCCGTAGGCGCCTGCGGCCGACATTGCTTCTTACCGCACCTAGCGGAAAGATGGTCGCCGCGCGCCGTCGAATCTCGTAGGGCATACTTACAGTTTCATTTCTTTTAATTTTTTTTACCCATAGCGTAGTTTTAATTGAGTAATTTCATGCAGGTGCTTGTGCCGCTGCTTATATGTTGCGACGCCGAGCGCGCAAAAGTGTTTCATATGTTAGTTTTATTTAAATTTATATTCGCTGTTTCAAGCTGTAACTCAGCACAACAATCATGCCGACTGTTGAGGAAGTAGAACTTTATCGCTTGTGATATTGTACGTCTAGTAACTCATGCGAAAATGTGTATCGTAAGTAAATGTCTCATGTTCCTTGAATAAAAATCAACTTGCGGCACAGCCAAGAACACGAAAATAGCAGACAACAATTTATTGCACCAATATTGTAAGAGGCAGATACGTGAAAATGTGAAGAAACTGCGAAATTCAAGTAATATGGGTTTAACAGGGTGCACTATTACTCGCGATCAAGCCCGATCGGATTTAAATGTCTTGGTCGCGATTGGTTGTTTTGCGCAACGTGAGCGCGGGAGGTAATCGCAATTGAGAATTCATATCCGGATCGAGCTTGATCGCGATCGAAAGTGGTCGTGTGAAACCGGTATAATGGAGAATAGTCCGAAATTAATGACCTGGTGGCAATAACTTTACACAAGCAAAACACATGCAAGACGTGTTGCAACTATTCAGATAATGGGAAAAAACTGCACCGGCACGCAAGCAATTAATTGGCGCATACTGAGGTTGTTTTAGAACGAAAACAAATATGACGCTTTTTCTTGTACTTCTGCGAATGAGGCTGAATTAAGGTAGCAAAATTAAGTTCATTGTTGCGAGCCAAATTGAAATGGCTAAAAAAATTAATGGGTGCGCAACAACATCCTCATCTCGAATGTGTAAGCACTAGTACTCCCGTCATTAAACAGCTGCAATTAGGCACTTTCTGTTGGGGGTCGTCACCTGCTGTCTTCGAAGCATTGCAGTCGTCTTCTGATACTTCTAAATTTGCCCTTGAAGATGCCTGAAATCCTTTGGCTGTAGAATGTATATAGAGGAAATAGGAAATTCCTGCAATACGTAGAATGACAGGCAGAAGTTAAGCAGTACTGGAGGGTCCAAAGCTCTTAAATATAGACACTACGTTCCTTCGTATAAGTAATACTGGATCCTCCAAAGCTTTAAAATGAGGATACTGAGTTCCTTCGTGCAATGCATATTTTTTTTATCCAAGGTCAAGCACGCACTGTTTTAAATGCTAAGAAACAAGAAACTTCCTGTTATAAGGACTCCATACAAAATAAAACATGAAAACACGCATCTTCAGCCCAGTGCAAAAAAGCTCACAACGCTCAAGCGCACATAGCCTGCCGCATAGCTTAAAAGAACGCGTAATATTTCCATACTGCAAACATTGCACGTCCACCGCTTTAGAAACAGCTACATATCTTTTGGAAAAGTAGAGCACCATACTTTTTCCGAAGCCGCTGCGCGTAACATGAAGTTCTGAGCACCCGATGGCATGTGTCCGTAGGCTGCATTTCTTAACCATTTTATTTCCAAACTTCGTCATTGTACCGAACGTGCCTCGCAGCTAGGACGCAGCCATGTCACTGTTGTTATCGCGAGCGTCACCGCTCGTTGCTGCAAATAAAAAAAAAAGAATGCGAACTGAAAGCGTAGCAAATGGGCAGAAGCTGTTCATGGCTTCAAGGCCGCCGTTACTCGTTTATGCGTCTAAGAGTGACATAACAAATACGAAAAGAATAAGTATTTAAGAACGTGCAAAAGAACTTCCTGTGGCCTGACTATGAAACGGCGACGAAGCAGTAGTGTCAGGCGTTGGCAGAAGAACCCAATAACGATCATCGGGTGCATTTTACTGAAAGAGCCCGACGACGAGGCCTGACTAGGCTTCGAACGGGTTGGGTCGTGCCACCTGTCAAGCTGCTAGCCGCAGTCCCAGCCACATTTTTCTTGATGTGCTGTGCCGATTGCGGAATCGGCGAAGTTCCATTGCTCGGCCGCGAAACGGCTCGAGTGTCCAGTCTTCTCGTTTACTATGTGACTCTATGCGAAGCCGGCGCAACATGCGCGAAACCCTTTCCACCCTTTTCCCTCCCCGCCGGATACGAAACGGCTACGATTGGTTGCGCGCGTGGTGTGACCGCGCCTATGCAGGTGGAATATGTGCTAATGACTCGCGCTCCAGCACCGGCGCCCCTGTCTGTTCATCAAGCTGCCATTTCCCGCAGGTGCTCTGCTCTGGTAGAAACTGGGTTTTCTTTGCGTGATCAAAACAACGCCACTTGTGAGCCAATACCAGCTTCGCTTGCAAACTACTGGTATAGCTACTGGGAACCAAACGTCTCAGCAAATCTGTGTTCTTGCCCCGTGATCTCGATCCAAGATTTCTCGTGATAGGGCACCTGTGTGCAAAGGGCTGGCTTCACGGAGCGTTCCCTTGCCAAGGCTGGTTGCGTGACTAAACCCCGTATTCATAAATGCATCTCGATTCAAATCACATTTGTCGTGAACGCACCAAAGAAAACACAATGAGCATCTTGGGCGCGTTCGCACCAGGCGTCGTTTATATCAAGCCGAGCATGGGCTTCAAGTTAAGATGTATTTCTGAATGCGAGGGTCAAGCTTCCCTAGCTTTTTCCTTCCTTCATGTACAAGACAAGCGCCAGCGCGCGCTCACATGGCCTTCGATATGCGCTCATGCGCGCCTCGTCGTCTGCGCATCGTCTACTTGCCACCCTATCGGAATAGAGTTTGATACAAAATTTACTAGACGAAACTATGGTGGTAGTGTCAACTTCAGCTGCAATGCGAGCAGTTGGCCCAGCATCGGAATTGTAGAAGTCGATGGATTTGCCGAAAGTTCGTCATTCTTCCTTCAAATGGCTTCGTGACTTTGTAAACTTGTCACTTTCAACAATGTGCTGCGTAATAAATAAACATTATTAAAATTCTCAGATGGCAGAAATTGAGCACTGTAGGTCCGGCGAAAAAACCTAATGTTTAAATCATTACGCCACGGACGCATGCATCGACAAGCGCTTTGAAGCGCCTTTGTGAATAATCGCAGGCATACCAGTGCCTTGAGACGCTTGGCACGTTTCAATTTGGCTACCTCGACAAACTCAATCGTTGCAATTAGTAGTGGGTATGCGTGTTTGGAGTGTCCTCTGCTGTTCGAAGAGTACAGATTGTTGTAAAATATGCGACAGTGAAGGCTTATAAAGCGTAATACACAAAGCCACCATGAACGTCTAGATTCAAAAGCACGAAGACCAGACGATTCCATGTACTTCCGATCATTCCCATGGTGCGTCAACGACTGAAGCGCCAGAGTTTCCTCTATATTGTATAAAACTGCATGCTTGTCGGTGCATGCTCCATTGTCAGTTAATTGACGCAAGAAATGTTTGGCGCTATGACCAAAACGTTTGTTTAAATGCATGTGACAGAAGGGCTTCTCCTGTAGGCTTTCTCAGCATACACCTTGCAGCCTCCTTAGCAAGTACTAAGGACGAACGCCCTCATAATTGTTCACCTGCGGCAGAGCGTCTGCTCGGCGTCCACTTGGCGTTTGCTCGCTGCCGTCATCGCCATGCATGCTAGATCGGGGCGGCAAATTATTTATACAGTGAGCAGTTACGTCTATATAGTGTTCCGCATACTCAACGCATCACAACTGCTAATGCTAGGGCGCCATTCGCAAGCCAAAAATAAAACCTTTTTTAAGATGGACGCCGCGTGTGCAGATCTAGAAGCGTGAAAATAAACAGCCAATCTCATTAATTACGGCGAAAAACACCTAAGGCTTTGATCTCACCTTGAAACGAGACTTAGCGATGACGCATTTTGCCACTTCTTTCTTGCTGAGAGGGTGGAGAGCCAGTAAAAATGGCGAATACGGATCGACGTGGGGTGGTCAGGGCTGCATGAGCGCTGCCATGTTGCTATGGGTGATTGCGGTTAGAGAGGTTATTACGGTTGCCGGCGGTAACTGCGCCACTAATTCGTAGAATCCAACGTGCATGCGGAAGGGCCATACCATGTCACGCATTGCGGTATTGGCGCGCGTAACGAGCCAATATAAATCTCTGTAGTGCATCCGACCATGAGAGGATATCTGGGCTCGAGCCGCGCTTCGAAGCGTATGATCTTTGCTGCGGGATCTGCGCATGCGGTAGGCGCATGGACGCGAGCTTTCGTGCACCGCCAAGCCTACGTGTAGTTTGATCTTGAGTCTTATGTTCGGATCCATTGCTTCTTGTGTGCGATCAGCAACTTAATGGTTGTTTCTTTAACGGAAAAAAGAAGCAGACGACGAGCACTCCCAGTTCATCGCTTCTATGCGTGAACGCGCTCGCAAAGCATCGCTCATTTAAACCATTTCGACCATCGAAAAAAACAATAGGAAACCTTGGGCCACTGGAATGATTGCCTCAGTGATAAGAAGAAAAGAACACCATTGTTCCTCCATGGGCAAACATTCTAAGCATTCTCGACTTGTGAAACGACGCGAAACGAATTAACAGCCGAACTTTAGTGAGCGAGAGAGTATTGCGAGCAAATCTTTATTATATAGCTTTGCTGCATCCCAAACAGCTTGGAAAACAATTACTAAAATATAAGGTGTAACGCTTTTTAACTCATGGAATGGGATTTGAAGTTATGAATGTGTAAACTTATAACATACAGGAAAAAGGCGAAACTTGTCTCCTCCTGAGAAGCCACACAAGTAGTTACACCAACCATCGTGTTTGAAGAAAATTAAATCGCTAGTTCACTTTATTCATCGTTGGGTACAACAACAGCTCAATGGTTCTTCAACTTCTAGGTGGACCTTTTATCTTAATAGCCAATTTAGGTCGAAGGTCTTGTGCTTGTGTATTGGGGAGTTACGTTCACTCTAGCGTCTCTTCAGGTTATTTTGACGCCATCATTCACTTGTTACGCGCAATCTGTATGTCACAGTCAGTGTTTAGGCTGAGTACATGACAGCTGAGACTGGCGGCCGGCTGCTCACGGGGTATATCAGAAGACATGCAAATTAGCTTGTTATACGGCCGATGCAGAACGCGTCTAACTCCAGTTATTGTACACGCTCCAACAGGTAACGGAGCAGTGCTTATATTGCTGCCATCTTACACTTAAAATAAAGCAACTTTGTTAGGTAAAGGGTCACGACGTCACGCTTTCAATAGCCGAGCTCGGCTTCACACCGGAAATGAGGGCGTATTCGATGTCCGCTTTCAGTGTCTCACTGTACCGCTTTGTTGCAAAATTGGCGCATCTCATTAGTGGTCTATGGGAGATGTTTTATTATAAAGGAAAAAAATGTGCATGAGCCATGGACGATGATTGTCTGCGTAAGTGATAGCCGAACGCTTCTGGAAACATGTTTCCTTTCATAAAAGGATTATGTTTCCAGGAGCGACTATTTGTTGCAGTCAGGGCATTCACCAAACACTTGTCGTTTAATTACGTATTTTTGTACAGAGCAGAAGTCTTAGCCAGGTACAATGCGGCGGTGTCGGAGCCCTCTGCAGTCATCAGCGAGGCAGAGCGTGGTGGGAGAATGGAAGGGGTTGCTCATCTCATACCGTGGTGTTGCAGAATACTCCACCCTTGCAACAATCAGTTCAGCCTTGTTTTTCTAGCTTTGACTGGGCATCAGGTGGCGATACCTTACACTTACTTCATGCATGCTGATGGTATAACTCTGTGGGCTTTCTCGCGTGGTCGCTATTGTAATCGCTCAGATTGGTTCTGCTTCCACTTGGGCTGAAAAAACAAAACAACGCACTGCCGAGATGATACACTTGATGCATTTGATTGCAAGGAAGTCGGAAGTCATGACAGCATGCCAGCTTGTCCACTCTACACTCCAGTCCCACCTTGTCTACCAAGCTGAATTCTACCATCTCACAAAGACAGAATAAGAAAGCCTCCACTCCTTTATTAGGGAGCTTACGTGTGCCACCCACAGGGCTAACGCGCATGATTACTTTTCTGACTTCAGGTGTCACCCAAGTGTGCACGGTTGAGAAACTGGTGCATGAGCAGTGTTCCTCTCGCGCATTGAACGTTTGAACATTCTGTCCCGTAGCTGCGTTAGTTGCACACACGGTGTATGCAGTTCTTTCTCCCACTATATCAAAATATATTCTCCCATGGCATCAAGTGCAACTTGGGGAGAACAAATCATTTCGCTGTCTTTACCGCCCGGTCTGTCGCCAGGCGATGGAATTGGAAACCTGCCTCATATACATCCATAACATAAAGGTCACCCTCGTAGAATGTATTGATGCGAGTCTCACTAGCGGATTGCTGTATACCGCCTTGGTGTGCCCAAGTCTATCAAAAGCAGGACAGGCGTAGAAGTACAACGCGGACTCATGGGCGACCATGATGCTACGTAGCTCATCTAGTCGTCATACCAGAGTCGTTGAAGTCATTGATGCGTTTTGTCCAAGTTGGGCAGTCATAGGCAGCTTGTCATACGCAGCAGCACTAAGGTAGCAATTCACCACATACGCCGCGTAGCCCGATTCAGATCGCTATCGGAGGCCATGCACCTGCTGGCAAGAAATAGCTCTACCCTGATCAATGTACAGTGGGTCCTACGTGCGGCTCTAACTCGCCACTCAGAGCTTGGTTCTGCGTTCGGCCACCCCCTATATACATATATATATATATATATATATATATATATATATATATATATATATATATATATATATATATATATATATATATATATATATATATATATATGTATATACATATATATATATATATATATATCTCCAACCCAGTTTTGTAATACTCTGATGATGATGATGATGACCATTATCAGCCTCTCTTTAGGTCCCCTGGAGTATGAAGGCCTCTCCTGGCCATATCCGATTGCCGCTGTCTTGCGCTAGTTAATTGAAACTCGCGCGTGCAAAGATACCTGTTGGCAACTGAACACATAAGCGGGAACTGCTGCGCCTAGAGAAAGATATTCCATGCACCAACTGAGTATCCAAACCTCCGCGTGCTTTCGAGTTCCCTTTTAGAGCTCTTTTGCGGAGGGGACGTGTTTTTGCGGCAAGTACGCATTGAAGCTGCGCTGACACCGACAGTGTTAGGTCCTCAAAACAACAATACGTATTCTTCGGATGGTTCCCACGCAGCAGCCTCTTCATCAGCGCCCGTCGGGATGGTGACGGGACCCAACCTCTGTATAACGGGACGGGACCCTGGTATAGCGCAGGCCAGTTACCATGCTTTAGGCGCCCCATCGACGTAGGCAAGCGACCCTTTGAGTGACGCTCGAGTCGGAACCACGAAGCCCAGAACCTTCTGCCTTGTACTGTGGGCTTTGGTCTGTCATTTTGTTTTCATGTTATATCTTTGAATTGTAATAATTACCGTATTTCAATGCTTCCTTCTGTTTTGACCAACATTGTTTTGTGGTTTTGATTGTGACCCACTGCTGTTTGAGCCTGTAAAAAGGCTTACAGTATTGCTAAATAAAAAAATAAAAAATACCATAACAAGCAGTAAATCCCCACTGACAACATTAGTATCGTAACACTAATGAGTCCCCATAACAGCTTCGTGTCATCTCTACAAGTGCAGTGAACGAGACACACTTGCTGTGGTAGTACCAGAAGCACCGCAAGTGTTTCTCCTGTAGCTAAAAGCAACTGGTTATCCTCCTGATGATCTGGAGGCCACCCTCCTTATTTGTGCCTGTGGATACATAGACGCCTTTAGCAGTCTTTGCAAGACTTTATGCACTTAGCTTACATGTTCATGTATGTCTGATACGATTTATCTATTTTTCTTGTCAATTGTTGTATGCCTAGAAGCCAATTACCGAATAAAAACTAGCGCACGTTGTCACACAATCTAAAGAAAGCTTCCAATAGACACAAAATTAATTTGCTATTCAGTGCCCCGTGTAAGCTGTCGTCGATATGCGATAATTTGAAAACGCGCGAAAGGCCCCTGTGCACCACGAACCATCAATCCCGTTTCACCGACTGCAGGCGCAACGTCATCTATGAGATACCGCTGAGCTATGAAAAAACTTATATAGGTCAAACGGAACACTGTTTCAATGAAAGAGCTCGTCAGCACAGCAGTACCCTAAAATATGGCTATGGGAGTCATTTAGCAGGACACCGTTACAAGTGTCACTGCACTTCCTTACTTGAAAAAAAAAAACAAAATTCACAGGGAAAGGAAAATGTAAGAGGGAAAGGTAAATAGTAGAGGCTTATCACATTATAAAGGATAGAGTTATGTGTAAGTACTCCCTCTCTTGCCTTGTCGGGAAAAAAATAGTATTTTTGAATAAAATATTATGATGTTGCTGTTTTGCAGATGTTTTTGCGACTAGGTTGCGCATGCCTATGCTTGAAAATGTATATATGTCTGGTGAATTTCAAACAAACTTCCAGTTGCCAGTCAGCGCTTGTCTGTGGTATTGTTTCCTTGTGTCCTTGTTTTATTCGCGCTGTTTAACCTCAGTTCTAAATATGAACCAACTAGCCGTCATCAAGATCTTACTAATGCAAATTTCTTCTACAATGGGCACCTTCCTCTCATCACCGTCCTTGCAAGACCCAGCATACGTATGTGTCAACCTCAGCGCCATAACTACTTGCCAGTCACGTTCCTTGAGCTACAACCTGAGAAGACGCATTACGCCACCCGAAATTATAGGCCTTTTTGGCTTCGTAGAACCTTCTTGGGGACACGCAGAAAGGATGTGCAAAATGCTGAAGTCTCAAAAATGACACCAAATACGACTATAAAATGATTGGCTGAAAGTACTCATTGACGAAAGGAAGGACCGCTGCAAGAAGGGCCGAACGCTGCGCGAGTACAAGAGACTTTCCGGGCAATCTACAGAGTTCCTGTGGCAACGCACCAGGATCTTACCGAAGCTGTGCGCTAGGATAACCAGTACCAACGTAGTGCCCAGGCTTGGTGAGGCTACAATTCTAGAGCAACTTAGGAGGACCCTGGAAAAAGGTCCAAAATACAGTTTTTAGCCAAAGCTTCCTGCTCCACAGCTCCTAGCCATGGGTAGAAGAGCTGAGGATCAAGACCGCGAGCCAGTTGTTGGTGAAGCTGTGGACTGTGTTCTAAAGCCGCACCATGTGGAAAATCAAGTATGCCAACCATAAAGAAAATTGTAAAGAGCCTAAAGAATGATGCGCTTGAAGTACTACAGGCAGATAAATAAGGCGGTTTTGTTGTTCCGCCTAAAACCTTATGAACCAAAAATACAAGCAAGATATTATGAAGAATTTCAAAAGCTGTTTCTTTCGACCCCAAAAAGCAAAATAAGGCCGCTCTGACGCTACTCAAATACTGGCACCTAGACTCCTTACGGCACCTTGTGAACAAAGTGGAGACGGAGTTTCTCGATGTTATTTTTTTTTTCATTTGAAAAACCCACAAGCCTGAATAACCTCTTGGGTGATTGTGTCGGAGAAGCCGTCATGGCAATGTCATGTAGGAAAAGTTCTGCAAGGCCATCTTAAGAAGTTGCAGACAGATGACCCTTTTCTGGTAAGGAGCTCTGAAAAAGTTATCTTGGCGATAAATGAGGACCAGGGGACTGCACAAACCACATATTCAATAGATGTAGAGGGCTTATATTATTTTGTGCCGCAAGATGGTTTGATCTACGCTGTGCGCGATAGAAGATTTTGGAGAAGTTAATTTTCAGAATTCTGTAAATGTCAACAGCGACAATTTTTACGCTTTTAGACTTTTATGTTCATTCAGCTGCTGTTAATTATGATGACCAATTCTACATCCAACGCACTGGCATCTGTATAGGATCAGCCATAGCCCCCATTTTAAGTGAAAATTTTTCATCCTTGGTTGGCAATGTAATTTCTGCTAGGTTGGTGGGCGTGCCTGTAACGCGAGCGTTTAGATATGTTGACGACTACTTAATTGTTATGAAGAAAGATACCTGTATGCCTCTTCATGACGCTGTCGAAGAAATTTCGGACTAGTTCATCAACTCATCGGGAGGACTTAAGTTCACGTATGAATTGCCAATTAACAACCGTATTCAGTTTCTAGATATTAACCTCTGTTTTTCTTTGGACGAGCATGTATGCTGGGGATAGCATCCTAGATCTGAGAAAACCTTGTGGCGCTACGACAGGGCACACTCCAAATTGATTGAGAGGTACAGCAACAACATGTATTAAGGCAGCACTTGGTAAGTCGTGTGAGCATGAGTGCGACCAAAGTTTTTTAAATCAGAGAGCGCGATTACAGCACGCAGGCTTTCCCAGTTGTGTGATCACTTCAGTATGCGAAGCCATCTTGCAGAAAGAGAAAGGAAGTTCCGAAACTTCCCAAAAACAAAAGAATAAAGACAAGAGACAAGCGCACCTGGTGCCATACTTACACAAGTTGTCGCACAATTTAAAGAGAGCCTCAAATAAACATAATATTAATTTGCTTTTCAGTGCCCCGTGTAAGCTGTCCTCGATATGTAATCGTATGAAGAAGCGCGAAAAGCTCCTGTGCACTACAAATCATAAATCCTCTTTCACTGAGTGTGCGCGCAACGTTATGTATGGGATACCGCTCAGCTGTGGAAAAATTATATAGATCAAACTGGACAGTGTTTCAATGAAAGAGCTAGTCAGCACAGCAATAACCTAAAGAATGGCTATGGGACTCACTTAGCAGGGCACTCTAACAAGTGTCACTGCACTCCCATATTTGAAAAAACAAAATTCATAGGGAAAGGAAAAGGTAAGGGGGAAAGGCGAACAGTAGAGGCTTATCACATTAGAAAGGAACGAGATGAATGTGTAAGCACTCCCTCTTTTGCCTTGGCGAGAAAGGAAATAGCATTTTTTGATGAAAGATTATGATGTTGCTGTTTCGCAGATGTTTTTGCGATTGGTGTGCGCATGCCTATGCTGAAAAAGGTATAAGTGGCTGGCGAATTTCAAATAAACTTCCAGTTAGCAGTCAGCGCTTGTCTTTGGTATTTGTTTGCTTGTGTCTTTGTTTTATTCGCGCTGTTTAACCTCAATTGTAAATAAGTGGACCATCGTGGCGACGCACTACCTCACCCGCTTCACTGAAACGAAAGCTTAGCCGAAAGGTAGCGCTGCGGAACTGGCGAAATTCTTCAGTGAGAACATCCTGCTTCGACATTGTGCCCTAGAAGTCCTCATCGCCAAAAGAGGCAAGGCCTTTGCAGCAGAGCTCATCCAATCCCTTCTGCAATGTAGCCAGATAAGCCAGAGGAGGACAACTGCCTACCCCCCATAGGATAATGGTATTACGGAAAGGCTAAACCAGACCCTCGCCGACGTGTTAGCAATGTACGTCGACGTGAATCACAAGACGTGGGATGCCGTCCTCCCGTGCGTAACCTTCTCTTATAACACGGATTTAGAAAAAACACCTCACATCACGCCATTCAAACTTGTTTATGGAAGTAACCCGGCGACGACTCTCGACGCCATGCTGCCTCACCTCACTGGTGAAAAGAATCTCGACGTCGCCTCCTATCTCCAGCGTGCCGAGGAAGCCCGACAGCTCGCTCGCCTACGCATAAACACTCAGAAGAGTACCGTCACGCGGCACTACGATATCCGATGATAGCCCAGCGACCATGTTTGGGTATGGACTCCAATACCCTGACCCCGGTCCTACAAGATCTTTCGATCTTGTAGGACTGAAAAAATCTTGTAGGAAAAAGGCGTGTCAGTGTGTAAACACAAGACTTTTGGAGCACTAGAGGTCACGGGGGGTGAACATTCATTCCCACATTAAGGGGCACTGCTCACAACATGGGTGCGGGCCGCTTTACAATGATACCATAGTTTTATCGCACCATAAGGATCAGCTAACCAGGGACACAATCGAAGCCTTTCATATTCACAAAAGGGGAGAGGGTTGTATCAATCAGCCATCTGCACATCTAAGCCATAGTGAGGTTGCCTTTTTGGAAGTACACTAAAACAAAAAAAATAAAGAATTGTGTAATGAAAATGGTTGTTAGGCTTGCAACAAATACGATAGGATTGCACACCATGATAGATAGGTGCCATATCTTTGACGCCCGAGTATGCGCGGGCAAATTATTTTTTTTAATGCATTTAATCTTGCCTTGATTTTCTTTGACACATGAGGGTGCGCAGGTATGTGTTGTTCTGAAATAATATAGTTGCGAGTGCAGCGAGTGTCGTCTTTTCTTGTGTGTCTTCACTGCGTCCGTATCAGTACGCTGCTTCACCAGCAAGGTATGACAATTACTCACCAACTAGCCCAACTTTCCCCTTTACTGAGCATTTCGCTTTTACAATGGCGCCGCTCATCACCTGAAATATTCCATGTTTTGTGACTTAAGCTGTTCTACCAGCGCTGATAAACTTTGGGACTCTGTTCCTGTGTTACTTTTTTCTTTGCTAAGCGTGCTTTTGCTTTTCGCTCTCATGTTATATCTGTAGCATTGCTCACCGAAATTTCCGGAGTCCTCCACTACGCCGTGCCTCATAATCAGAAAGTGGTTTTGGCACATAAAACCTCATAATTCTTTAAATATTTGTAGCATTGCGATGATGCTTTTCGGAAGGAGGCATTGACACGCGTACTTGCTTATCTTTCTCGAGTGACCACTTTTTTTGCCGGCAAACAAAGGGTGAACGTTACCGCTCAGCCCAGGACACGCCGGCATGTATCCTGAGATTCTCGAACGGTATTGGTGGTTCTATCCGTTATTTGTTGTCGTCGAACCTTCTTCTCTGGATTCTTCGATGGCTCATGGATAAAAGTCGACGACGCGGTAAGCCCGCAGATTAGATGTCGACGATCGCCTACTGTATTCCCCGCTATCGTTGTGCTTTTAGTGTAACTTGAATTTGTGGGCACCAGTTTGCCCAATAAAGCCAATTTTATCGTTTACAGTTGTCCGACTGTTTTCTTTATCGTCACTACAACGTGACAACATTGAAAGAGGTATGTTGGGTAAGAATAAACGATGACAATAACAAATGTGTTTGAAGTACGCTTGGTTTTTCAGCAGTGTTGATTGAATTGCTGTGTGAAACACTGCTGCTGGCTTCAGCTTGAAAGTAATGCTATAACAAAGTTTGTGAAATTGTACTTATTCTGATCTGCTGCCTTGACTGCCTTTTCGATAAACTTGCGTATACATTGCACTATGTATGGATAATGCAGGAAGGAAAGAACCGGAGAGAAATCAATTTTTCCTTATGGTTCAAGAAATGTCAGGTGGAAGCCAAGTGGCGTGTTAGGTTTCCCTGTGTATGTTAATGGAGCAACTAGCAGGAGTAGCTAAAGGAGCTAGCCGCACTCTATGACATCCTCTTGATCGAGTCTGGTGTGTGAGATAGCAGCGGCTAGCTCCGCGATCAGCTCGGGCAGGTGGAGAGGAAGATCTACCGCAAAAGTTGAAGTTGTGTGTCCAAGTATTTGTATGGGATCGGGAGCCGCCTTTCAGCTTTTATTCTTGAATGAATAAAGCTGACAAGTGTAGTAAAGCTGATTTACCATAAGAAATTCTTCGAAACTGTTCGCCTAGTTTTGAATACTTTGTTTCTTTTTCAGACATTGCAGAGCGATAGGAATATACACCTTGAAGAAAAGGGTTAAAATGGCTATACTTCAGTGACCTTGCACCTGGATAGCTTAAAAAGTGTGTTAACATAGCAGCGGACTAACACTTTGGAGAGCCATGCAAAAGCTATCATCAACATTCTCGATTTTCTGTCAGTTAGTGAAACTTCCATGACTATCTTTAGACTTGTGATAATTTCGTAATGTATGTTGCATAGTCCGTCACTTTGATGTTTATTAGTGGCTGCAAGCAAAACAAAGCTGAGACGAGTGTGCTGTTTTGATGATCATGGCAAATGAACTCTGCGGAATTCTGCAAGGCGGAGGAAAATTCATAGAAAGAAAAAAAATGGCAAAACCTTGTGCTACATACAGCGGATGTAAATTTTTCTTTTTATGCTTTAATGGTGAATTTTTGGCTGTGCCACATGCAACGCAAGTGGAAGCTACAAAGGTCTTAAGGGCTGCCTTAGTAACGCTGCTGGAGTAGTATTTCTACAACGAAATACATATTGACATGCCTAGTGATCAGCCAGAATTCAATGTATCCATAGAAACCACTTAGATGAAAAGGTAGAAGTGATTACACAAAGCACTAATTTATGTCTATTTGGTAAGACATTGTCAAATAGGAGCGATGGTGCAGAATACAGCCCCAAAACTGTGAACGATGAAACTAGTTTTATTGGACGGAGTTGTATCCACAAAAACAGGCTACACTGAAAGAACAATATCAGTGGTGAGAACATACGGCCTTGGTCAAAATCTGATTGGCGGGCCAAGTGGGTCGGCTTCTATACATCATTCGATGAAGGTTACAGAACAATCGCTGCTTCCCGCGTGGTTTCCAGAAATACCATACAATTCGTGTAGCGCATCCAATGTGATTATACATAGTTCGGTGAGGAGATATGCAACAGATAGAATGAACAATAACATTCGCGTTAGTTAAAAACGACGCGTGCGCGTCTTGTAGTGTGCGATGACGTTTACCATTTGTTAGCAGAGAAAAAGCGGTCACCGGAGAAATAGAAAGAACCAAATGTGTCATAACCATCTTCCAAAATGCATCGTCCCGATGCTGCCTACAAACAAGAAAGCGAAAAGAAAATCACGAATAAGAACTACACAGGTAACAAAGAAATAAAGTCTAGCATCCTCAGCGGGCACAGAAAGGGTTACGGCGCACCACGGTGACGACTTCAGGTCACGCGCATCGCTGCTGAGATTTGAAAATGCCGACTCGCATGATCTCACAGTGCAGTGCACCAATACGTTGGACGATCCTGTAGAGTCCAAAATGACGTCATAAAAGCTTCTGGTTGAGTCATCTTTGGCGTACTTCGGCGTACCCAACACGATCCCCTGGTAGGTCACCCGCCGTGGTTGCTCAGTGGCTATGGTGTTGGGCTGCTGAGCACGAGGTCGCGGGATCGAATCCCGGCCACGGCGGCCGCATTTCGATGGGGGCGAAATGCGAAAACACCAGTGTGCATAGGTTTAGGTGCACGTTAAAGAACCCCAGGTGGTCGAAATTTCTGGAGTCCTCCACTACGGCGTGCCTCATAATCAGAAAGTGGTTTTGGCACGTAAAACCCCATAATTTAATTTTTAATCATCTGGTAGATGTTCCATGTAGCCTAGTCGAAGATTGTAGTGTCGACTGTCCATCCTCTGCTGGTTCTTGATGCGCATGCGCGCGAGCTGTCAGGCCTCTATGGCGCTCTGGAGGTAGGCGGTGACGTGGAGATTCTTTTCGTCGGTGCCGTGCGGCAGTATGGCATTGAGAATCGAAACCAGGATCCTTTTGTACACCAGCTTGAACGGCGTCATTTGCGTTGTCTCTTTCATTGCCGCGTTATAGACAAAGATTACGTAGGACAGGAGGGCAATCCACGTCTCGTGCTCGACGTCGACGTACATTGCTGCTAACATGCCAGCGAGGATCTTGTTCAGCCGCTCCGTAAAACCATTCGTGTGCGGCTGGTTGGCAGTAGTCCTCCTGTCGCTTGTCTGACTGTATTGCAGAATGGCTTGGGTGAGCCCTGCTGTAAAGGCCATTCCTCTGTCGATGATGAGGATTTCTGGTGCACCATGTCACAACAGGATGTTTTCGATGAAGAATTTTGCAGCTTTGGCTGCCCTACCTTTCGGCAGAGCTTTCGTTCGAGCAAAGTGGGTAAGGTAGTCCGTTTCCACAACGATCCACTAATTTCCGGATGATGACATAGGGAAGGGCACCAAGAACTCCATCCTGATCAGTTGAAATGGTCGACTAGCAAACTCGATCGACTGTGTTAATCCCACTGGCCTTGGGGGTGGTGTCTAGAGTCGCTAGCAGTAACTTCATGTCATGACGTTACGGGCGACGTCGGTGGTCAGGCGCGACCAGTAATAGACAGTTATAGCTCAGTGAGCGATTGGGCCAGTGGGCCCAGCGGGTCACCGTAGACGCCAGTGCGCATGTGCGGTAGAACATGCGCAGTGGCGTCTACGCTGGTCTGCTGAGCCCGCTGTGCCTACTGGAACCACTGGTTCGCTCAGCTAGAACTCTGTAATACTTCTATTGTATTCTTGCTAATTTTCCGGAAAGCGGAGGTGCCCGGCTGTGTGATTGTCGGGCAGGGCATAAAGGACTTATAACCGGACTGCTGCGGCCGCAACGAGTTCGTAGTTTGCGTGGGCTGGGGAAAATTTCTTCTCACCAGGAGGTCGTTTCGCAATGAAAATCATTGTAATGCACGCCTCAATATACTCTTGACTGTCAGTTTTGCCTTCCAAGTACTCGGCAAGGCTTCATAGCTCTATGTCCCCTCGGTGCTGCTCGACAAAGTCGTCTGCACTTATTATTTTTAGGAAGGCGTCGTCATCTAGTTTGCCTTGCGGTAGCGGCCCTGTAGACCCACGACAAGCAGTCGGCATGAGAATGCTTCCTTCAGGACTTATAGACTACGGTAATGCCGAATTTCAGGAGTGGTAGGCTCCATCGTGCTAGACGAATGGTCTGATCCTATAAGTTTGCCAGCCAACACAAGGCCCGATAGTTCCTTAATACTTTGAAGGGCCTGTGTTACGTTTAAAGGCGAAATTTCGCAGTTGCCCAAATTATCGCAAGGCACTCTTTCTCCATCGTAGAATAATTAAATTCCACTTTCGACAGTGATCGGCCAGCGTATTTTTCACGCTTCCTTCCGTTGAACATGCATGACACCCATGCGTCAGTGTGGAGTTCCGTTTCGGCATCTTCGTCGAAGTGTGAAAGCAATGGTGGTGACTGGATCTGTTGGTTCAGATCGTGAAATGCATCTTCCTGATGTGTTACCCTTTCGAAGTCGACGTTGAATATCATGAGATTCGTCATTGGTTCCGCAATTCTCGAAAACTATCCTAATGTGGCTGTAATAGGCACCCAGGCCACGGGAATTTAGCTATGGCAGCTGTCATCTGTAAGTTGGATTCTGCTCCAGACTTGTGACGACAAGGCATCGGAACAGAAGCTCATCGCAAACTAAACTGCACTGTTCAGGCATCAGAGTAAGTCAACATTACTTGATGCCTCTAACACTGTCTGAAGCCGCCGAAGATGATCCTCGATCCTCATTCGCCACGAAAAGAACGACGTTATCTAAGTAAACAACACAGGTCTGCCACTTCAGCCCTGCCAGCTCCGTGTGCATCACGTGCTGGAATGCTGCAGGCACCAAGCACAGTGGGAATGGCATGATCTTCCAGTCATAGAGGCCCTCCGACGTGATGAAGGTAGTCTTATTGCGATCCCTCTCGCCGACTTCTTTTTGCCTTCGAATAGTTATGATTTGGCCTAGTTTGTTTTTCATGAGGCTGTGTTGTGCAGCGCGCAGCCTGACACAGAAGTGCGCTTGTCATCGTTTTTCTGTAACCCTTGTCCCGCTTCGCGCTGCACCACACAGCTTATATTTGCCAGTAGCCAGCCTCGTGATCAATCGACGAGAAGTATTTTGCGTCGCAGCTCCGATCCATTGCGTCATCTATCTGTAGAAGGGGCTGTATGCCCTTCTTTGTGACCTTGTTCAGACGGCGAGTTACGACACAAAAACATAGCATTCCGTTCTTTTTCTTCACCAACAATACAGAAGATCCCACGGGCTTCTCAATGGCATGATGACATAGTCGTGCAGTATTAAGCATGAAATGCTTTTAGCTCCTGTTGTCGGCGACCTTCAAGTCACCTAGGCACAGTGCAACTAGGCAGAATGCAAAAAATTATCTTAGTATCTACACGACCCACCATAGTTGCTTAGTGGCTTTGGCGTTGCGTTGCTAAGCACGAGGTCACGGGATCAAATGCTCGCCACGGCGCATTTCGATGGTAGTGAAAAGCAAGAAACACCCGTCTGCTAGACTTAGGTGCACGTTAAATAACACAAGGTGGCCAAAATTAATTGGGAGCACCCTGCTACCGCGTGCTTCATAATCAGATCACGATTTCTGTACGTGAAACCCCATAATTGAAATCAGTTGAAGTACCTCCACGTGATCGCAAACAACATGAACTTGGTTCTGTCCAGCTATCATGTGCATATTTTTAAAGTTTGGCCAAAGTTTAATGAAACACCCTGTATATGTGAAAGAAGAAAATTTTGAGAACGGTCTATATCAAAAATTGATCCCTTAAACGTGCGATTATCGAGGACTGTTTGCAGCAGTGCGGCCGCGGTGTTGGAAGGCTACCTTGTGCATTTGATGCCTGCTAAGATTGTCACCAAAGCTTCACATCAACAGTGTTACGCGATCGGATTGTTAAAGCAAACCCAGTAGTAAAACAATGCCAATCAGTCAGTTTCTTGCGCGATAACTTGACAGAAGAAATAAAACGATACCACCTATAGTTGTTCTGCGTCGCAAAAGTAAGTGGTTGATCAAGACGAAATTGTACAGTCAAATGGAACTGTTTTTCACGAGTGCACTCATTTGGCAGAGCGAGGCGGCTGTGTCAAATGAAATTGCTTGCTGACTGTTTGGAACAATATAAAAGGCAATCAGCAAATATTAAATTCTTAATTTGTCAGCCTAACATCGAGTACAACATCCGTCAAAATGGTCGCATTTCATACAGCAAAGCGCAGCGGCGGTCGAGTATGACCGGCAGCCTTCACTGAAACAGCGGCATAGGCACCGCGTTGTGCGGCCGCTTCCCGCTCTTTGCACATATGCCCTGTGCGAAGAGAAAAGTGTTCCATTTCAAATCGGTATGGCTAAAACTGAATCATAAAAGCAGTTGTCATTTCAAACCCGCCTGTGGCGGGTGCAACCAAGAACTTATGCAGGTTCTTCTTTGGATTTTGTGGCGAATGGACGTGCTTTTCGGGGCTCCGTGGCGGGGTAGAAATCATAATTTTTTGTGCATGCTTTGAGCTTGCTTCTGTTTATTATTTGCGGATTTTTGGTCTTTAAATAGTAATTGGGTGGTTTTCTTTTTCTTTCCGTTTTTTGTCTCTCGTATTTCGGGTGCGCGGGTGTGCTTCATGTACATTTGTTTTGCAGGATGGCTAGAGCGTCCTTTCGTGCCACGTGCTCCAATACGTGCAGCCGGTTGGGACGTTGAGTGTTTGTAGTCTTCTGCTAGCTAGCTAGCTTGGAATGCTAGCTTGGAAGTGGCAAGGCAAAGAGCTATTAGTGGTTTTACTGTGCGTGTTTTGATAGGATAGTGAGATCGTGGCCGCGTGGTTGAGTGCGTACAAGAGCGTGTCATACCTTCGGTCTCCGCGGCATTGATTGTTTTTGAAACAGTGGTGAGAGTTGCTTTGCGACATTTTGAAGATTTGAATCCTGTGCGTATCGGTCTTTGCTAAAAGGCACGCGCTCTGCATTGATATAGTATTATAGTAATTACAACACTAGTAGCATTATTATAGTATTCGTAAAAAGCCGTGAAATGCATGGCGAGAAAGACGGGAAAGCAAGCAGTGCGCGGGGGGTCCCTCAAGGCAGATAAGGAGACGGATGAGAATGGAGATGGCATCGAATCAACCGGCACACAATTTGATGTCTATAATAGGCTGTAGAAAATGGAGGCTTTCCACGAACAACTTCTCAAAGAGGTGCAAGCGCTCATGAGCTAAACAGGGAGCGTGATGCACGGAAGGCAGTTGAAAAGAGACTTGAAGCAGCCGAGAAAAAGCTTAATAGGGCCGCCATTGTGAACGAGAATGTGCGTGACAATGGAACGCAGACCCCCGAGGCGACAGGCTTGGGAGGGTCAGCGAAATACGTGGAATGAATGCAGGGTGATGAAGGGTTAGCTGGAAAGAGCGGGACCTACCTTGAGGCCACCACGCGGAAAAGCAGAAGCCCAGGGGACAATGCTCCTTGTCGAGTCCGAATCACGCGTAAAAGGACAAAGTGAAGCAGGGCGAGGTAGGAGAAAGTGAAAGGGGGATTATCACTGGCGACTCAAACCTGGCTGGGTGCTCAAAAGCAATTGTGGAGAGGGTGAAAAGCGACAAAAGAGTGGCGGTAGGCACATTTCCAGGGCGGACATTGGGTTCTGTCATGAAGCGAGCAAAAGAAAAGCTCGCGGAGAAGGCCCACGTGCGCAACGTTGTCAAGTAGCAGGTGGGCTAAATGACGTCCTTAACAGGAAAGGGACAGCACTAGCCTAGCGCTTGGCGAAGGGGTTGGATGACTAGCCCGAGCTATCCCCTCAGATGCAGATGGTGGTGCGCACGGTGCCGGAGGTGCCTGTACGGGACAGTCACGTACAAAGAGCCTAGTGGCTGCTAATGAGGCAATATGGAAAGTGAGCCGAGCGAAAGGCTTCGATGTTGTCGAAGTAAACAGGGAAGTGAGAAGTTGTGGTGGTTTTAAACGACACGAAATCCACTTTAATTACACGCTTACACGAGAAGTGGGCTGGCGAATTAGTGGTCGCGCTGTTGCTTTTTTAGGGGGCCCGCGGGCGCTCACGAGGTCAGAATAGATAGTAACGAAGCGGGTCCCCTATGGGAACATCAGAAGAGCATCGCCGTCGATAACAGAAGAAGGAGGAAAGCAAGAAAAAGAGCTGGCCATGCAATTAGCTACATAAACATGCAGGTTGGCAGAAGAAAGGAAAAGTGGGCAGAGATTGAGGAGCAGTTACATCGAGAACAAATAGGGGTGTATGCTGTTACAGAAACGCACCTTAGAGACTCAGAAGAGCCGCCAGTTATTGAGAATTATGTTTGGGAAGGGTGCAACAGAACTAAGTGGGAAAGAAAGGGAGGGGGAGTCGGAACGCTCATCCATCAGGGAGCCAAATGGAAAAGAGTAAATTCACAATGTCAAGAGCTGCTTTGGTTATCAGATACATTGAGTGGGAAAGAAGCTTGGCTAGGCGTTACGTATTTATGTACCGGAAGAAATTGCACACAGAAGAATAAAGAGTTAGTGGAATGCATAAGCGCTGATAATAATAGTTTCGGGAATGATGCTGAAATTGTCCTATTAGGTGACATGAATGCCCACATACATGATTTAGATGGCTATACCGACAATAACGCTAAGCCAATGCTAGACTTTGTGAGCAACATAACCTCGTTATCGTGAATACAGGGCCTAAGTGTGGACAGATCACGTGGGAAGCGGGAAAGCGGCAATCGAGCATTGATGACTGTCTGATGACAGAAGGAATTCATGATAAGTTGAGAGAAATGGTCATCTATGAGAAAGGATTTAGCAGCATAGGAAGTGACCATAAACGCATCATTTTAAAAATGGTACGTGTAGTTGGGAAGAGAGCAAGGAGAGCAAAATGGCCAGTCCAAATTTGAACGCTGAACAAATAGCAAATATAGTCACTAGAGTTGAGGAAGATCTTGGCAAATGGCCAAGTAAAGAGTGGGATTATGGTGAGCTTCTAAGTGTAATAACGACAAAAATACGGAACGAGAAACAACATGTTCGTTGGAAAGGAAAAAAAACCGAAAAGCTGGTGGAACCAGGAGATACGAAAAGCGATCGCCGAACGACAGAAAGCTTTTCGAGAGCACAGGCAGGCAAAGCAGGCGCAGTTGCCACAGGATGAACTAACCAGTGAATGGGAAATATACCAGGAGAAAAAGTCTATGGTACAAATACTGGTGCAAGCAAAATTAAAAGGTGAAAGTGAACGTTGGCTGTCAGAAATACGTGAGAAAAAGAAGGCCGCACCTAGAATATTTTGGAACCACATAAACTTATTAGGCAGGAAGTCAACAATAATACAACAGTAATCCCCAGACGAAGATGCAAACAGACTGGAAGGAGAAGCGGCAATAAATGACATCCGAAAAGTAACAGCCGAATCTTTCCAAGGCAATGACGAGGTTGTATTTGACGAAAAAAAAAGAGCATGAAAGAGACTCAAGTGGAAAAGGAGCTCGTGCTGACAAATTTAAACTGGAAGAAAGCGGAAGAGAAAATTCCTAAGCGCACAGCCACAGGGCTAGACGAGGTTCCCGTTAAGCTGATAAATGGACTAGGACCAAAAAGTAAGGATGCTCTGGTGAAAGCAGTAGAAAAAACTTTAAAAGATAGGCGAATACCAGACAGTTTGCGACAAAGTAGAACGAATTTAATTTATAAAGGCAAGGGGGAGAAAGACAGAATTCACTCGTATAGACCATTGACCATTACATCGGTAATATACAGGCTAGCAATGCAGGGAATCAAATTAAAGCTTCAAGCGTGGGCAGAGAATAATGTCATTTTGGGAGAGCTTCAGAATGCCTTAAGAATAGGTAGGCGTTTGGATGATAACTTGTTTGTTCTTACTCAGTGTATTGTTTGCTAGGCTTTCGGGGTGTGTTGTTGCGGCTTCTGAAAAACGTCTTATGTCACAGGCATCAACTTGTGTCTATTGGAAAATTTCGTAGCAACCTGACCGAAATTAAAGTTGGCGTCCCCCAGGGTTCAATTTTAGGTCCGTTATTATTTAATTTATATTTTGACGATTTATCTAATGTTGTCAACGTCAAATTATATCAGTGTGCTGATGACACTGTCCTTGCCCTACACGCTCGAAGTGATACTGACGCCATCTCTTCTTCGCAAATGGCAACAACAAAAGTGATGGACTGGTTTCGGATTAATGTAGTCCATATCAATGCGTCCAAAACTCAACTAATCTGTTTCTGCAAACCTGTCAAGCAAGTTACCCTATCGTCCCCATTACATTTGCATACATCACATTGCAATCCCTGTTCGTGTGACCGTGTGCAATACGCTTGTTCAATTAAATACCATGGTGTTTTTTTGACAGTGATTTATCCTGGAACTCCCATTTCGCATATGTCAAAAACTTCGCGCAGTGTCTTGTGTTTTGTATATTACGAAATTTTACATGCCGTTGTCTGTCCGAAAGCTTGTAGTACATGCCTTATGCTACAATGTAATCCGGTTTATGATATATTCATATGGTAATGGCGCTCCACATTTGGTAAACCGGGTCAACTCCGTCCTTCGTGGCATTCTGAAGCATGTAGCTTATAATGCCCCCACCCCTCCCACATCTGACGTGTTCAAAGCATTGTCTTTACCTTATTTCAATTCTTTGCTGCTAGAAACTGTTGTCTTAAAGCATTTTTCGATAAGCCAGTATAAAATTCCTTATGTGCCTGTTCGTTGCCTGAGACCAAAGAATACGCATGTTACACCCCGTTGTAAGACGATATGTGGTCGAAGACTCCGTAACTATTATGTCCCAGCAATATTTAGGTTACTTCCCCAAAGCATACAAGATGTGAAGACGAAATATGGTCTCAGAAAGGCTCTTAGACACGTTAATGCATGATCGGAAGCCTGTCATGTGTGTGTGTGTTTTTTTTCCTCACTGTTGTCTACAATCTAATAACGTGTTACTGATGGCTCTGTCGTTGTCTGCCAGGGACTGCCGTTCGAGGCCACTGCGGCTTTGGCAGGCCCGATTCTTTCATTGCATGATTCTCAAGTCATCAGTAAAATACTATTATTATTATTATTATTATTATTATTATTATTATTATTATTATTATTATTATTATTATTATTATTATTATTATTATATTATTATTATTATTATTATTATTATTATTATGAATGAAATATCAAAAGCAGAAAACAGGCTGTTCTATGTGGCCTTTTTAGACACAATAGGAGCCTATGACAACGTAGATCGCAACGTTTTGTGGGATATTCTGGAAGGGGAAGGCTTAGTTAACGTTTGTCTACAGCTTTTGAGAGAGATTTACCTAGAAAATACTGTTTGCGTTGAATGGGAAGGAATGAGGAGCGAGGAGAGAGTTCATATCAACAAGAGACTGAGGCAGGGGTGCCCTTTATCCCCGCTGCTGTTTATGATGTAATAATAATAATAATAATAATAATGTCTTTATTTGTGTCCCGTAACAGTACACGACACGGGAGACCTGCAGTAAAAGCTGTCATGAATGACAGCTTGACAGAGCCGTAGGTCCCCCATACAAGGGGCAGTTACAAACGACAAAAAAGACATAATACATTGTCACAATTGAAATTACACATTCCGAGCGTACAATGTAACATACACAAAAAATAAGGCAAGATAGAAATACAAATTGCAAGTTCACTCATACAATAAAACATCACAGTCAACTACGGGGTAGGCACAAAAGAAATAACATAAATGCAGTTTCACTTATCCGCAAGAAATAATAACAAGAAATAACTAAGAATGTGTGCAGTGAATCTGTCGTAATTCACGTTTAGATAGTTTAAGTAGGTCAGTCCCGGATGTTTTGCAGTTGTTTAATAGAGTTGGAAGTGTGAAGGATAATTTTTCCATTGTGTAATTGGTTCTAGGAGTTGGTACAATCCACTCCTCTTTATGACGGGTAGTGTAAAACACAGTGCCCTTTTTCAGTAATGACAACTCATGCAGATATTTAAGATGATTTTTTAGTTCGCGCTGGAATGCAAGTGCTAGCTTATAATTGTAAAGATTGAATACTGGTATTATGCATGCTTTGGAGAAAAGACCTTGCGAGTGACTGTTATATGGTAGATTAAAAAGTACTCTGATAAACTTTTTTTGAAGTATAAAGATCCTTTGCAAATTTGTATACGTGGTTGCGCCCCAGACCAAGAAACAGTAATTAAGATGAGTGTAAAATAGGGAATTATAAAGCAGGATTTTTACTTGATACGGGAGATATGATCTGTAATGGGAAATAATGCCTACTGCTCGAGCTAACTTAGTTAGAACAGCATCAATGTGACTATCCCATAGCATATTCTGAGAAAATGTTACACCTAGAATTTTAATATTATTTGTGATTTCTATTGGTGCGCCACCATAACTTAAGCTTACATGAGAATTTAGCTGCCTCAATTTAGGTCTAAATATTACAGCTTTCGTCTTATTAACGTTTATGTTCAGATGGTTTACTACTGACCACGTTTTAAGCTTAGTAAGGAGAGAATTCGCATCATTGTGTAAGATATGACAGTCTGGAGCAGATAGAAATACACTAGCGTCGTCGGCATAGAAAACATATTTAGGATTAGTAGAGAGGTTAGTGAGATCATTTATGTAAATGTTAAAGAGAAGCGGACCAAGAATGCTGCCCTGAGGAACACCTTTAAGTATGGATTTTAAATCAGAACGATACGTTTCAATTTGAACGAACTGCTGTCGAAAACTGAGATATGATGTAATAAGTTCAAGAAAATGACCTCGGATTCCATAAATTTCCAGTTTCTTCAGCAAAGTTAAGTGATGAATACAATCAAATGCTTTAGAAAAGTCGACATAAATACCTAGCACAAAGTTCTTTTTTCCAAATTCGGACAAAATAAATTCCTTCTGTTCCGGCAAAGCTAATTCGGTCGATTTGTTTTTCCTAAATCCATATTGAGCATCTGAAATAATTTTGTGTAAATCAAAGAACGAGCAAAGCTGATAATGGATAAGCTTCTCCAGGCCTTTGGAAAATATGGGTAAGACAGAGATAGGTCGGTAATTATTCATATCATTAGGATCACCCTTTTTGAAGAGCATAGTTACTTTAGCGATTTGCATTCGCTTTGGAAAGCATGCACTTGTTAGGCAAAGGTTAAAAATATGGGTTAAATGTGGACATAAGATATCCAACACATATTTCACCGGACGTGTCTGAATTCCTTCAGCGTCGCAACTTGAACTATTATTTAAAGAAGAAAAAACTGAGGTAACTTGATCTTCTGTTACAGGGCTTAGAAAAGCAGATGAATTATTTCTAGCGGGCATAGTATTGTGAAAATCTACAAGTATACCTTGATCAGAATAATGAAGTAAATACTGATTAAAGGAATCTGCAAGGGCGCAGCCAGACACGTCACAGTCATTTATTGACAGCTTCTCGATTCTAGGTGAAAGTTTCGTGCGTTTAAAAACAATGTTCAACTTTTTCCATACGAGGTCACTTTTCTTTAGGCAGTTATGGAATTCAGAGTAAATGTAACTAGATCTGCTTTTTTTAACCTCCTTGTTTAATTTATTTCGGCACGCCTTGAATTGCTTTAAGGTATCAGGATCTTTTGTTTTAATAAACTGATGGTAAAGCATATTTTTCTCATTGATTTTTCGGCGCAATTTTGGAGTTATCCAAGGTTTGCGAATTTTTTTACCTAGCTTAAAACTTTTCATTGGAAAATGTCGCTTGTAAACCTGCAGGAACTGGTTGATAAATTTGTCATACCCTTCGTCGGCATTTTTTATGTTCATTACCCATGTAAAATCTGACTTAAGTAGCTCAGTCCTGAAGCTGTCTAAATTTGACAGAGTAATAGATTGAAAAAAAAATGGGTGGTCGGCTTTTGCGTCCTTCTAAGTTCTGCTTCTTTACCATAACAAATATCGGAAGATTGTCGCTAAGACCACATGATATAGCTCCTGCTGTGATGTCTGTATTATCAAAATTTGTCACAAAAAGGTCTAGCAGTGTTTTATTGTCTTTCGTAATTCGGGTCGGTAGTGTGATTGCATTATCGCAACCATTTGATGTAATAAGCATTTTCATGTTTCTTTGTTCGTTAGTGTTTGCTAACATATCTATATTAAAGTCGCCGGCTGACGTGACAGAGTAACCATTTGCAGAAACAAAATCGAGAAACTGCCCGTAAAATAAAAAGAAGCTTGACACATTTCCATGTGGGGGCCGGTAACAAACAGAAAACACATGCTTATTTACACGTACTGACAATATTTCAAAGTCATCACATAGCACAGAAAAAGAAGGAAGCAGTTCGAACTTTACATTCGGCTTCATCAATAGCATGAGTCCACCACCACGACGATTTTTTTCGATTTAAGCAGAAGGATTGATAACATGAAAACTGAAAGTTATCCTGGTCGTCTTTACACCAAGTTTCGGTTAACATGACCGCGTCGAACAAAAAAGAAAAACTAGAGATAAAACAATCCAGTTCTGCTTCCTTGTTGTAAAGTGAGCGAACGTTTAAATGAAGGCATTTTAGTGAATTTTTGTGCTGGTTCGTTGCAACTGCGTTTACATCCTTTGGAAGAAGGTAATTGTAATTAGCCATTTCAAACTCCGACAACACATTTTATACCCATTTGTTGGACATACTGAAATGTGCTATGACGGAAGGTCACGTACACTGCGCACTACGATTGCCGACTGGCCATCTGTTTTGCGCATGAAGATCTTCCCATTCCTGTGCCAGACATACTGATATGCATTTTGTTTTGCCCAGTCCTTCGTCAGTCGCAACAGATGTCGGTTATGACTAGTCATATTTTCCATAATGGCAATGTTGCTTTTTTCGTCCCTCAGTTTATTCTTTTTCTCGAGCCACTTATCTCTGACGGCTTGCCTGGTGTATCTAACTATTATTCCTGGGATCCTATCGTGCTTTGCAGGTAGCCGATGAATTGCATCAACGTCTCCGCTCGAAAGCCTTGAAACTCCTATCGTGTCAGCCACAGCGTTTACTTTATCTAGCAGATTTTCAGGTTCGGTGGACTGAATTCCATGGAATTCAAGGTTCAGCTTTCTGCTCCTGCATTCAAGATCATTGACGTCACTTCGCAACGTTTCATTTTCTTCTTCTTTTTTTCCGACCTTTCTCTCCAAAATTTCCAATCTCTTTTGAATATCTTTTGTCTCTTTTTCCTGGGTAATTAGCCTTTCTAGTACTTCATCATAGTTTTCCGACATTAGCTCTACAGCTGTTTCAATGCTAGCTACAGTGTCTTTAAGCGGCATCAGCTCGTCTAATTTTCCATTTATAATAACGAGTAGGGTTTTAATGTCGGCTATCTCGTCATCAGGCAGCTTTTCCCCTTGGTTGTCTCCTTTGCCGCTTCCACTTTTGCATGTGAGGCATGCCCATTTCTGCTTGGCTGACTCCGATTTACTTTTGTACTGCTTTACGGTAAGCCCAGCACAGGTTCCGAGATGGTACAATTTGTTGCATACAGTACATTTGGCAGAAATTTCCTCGGGCGTAAACTTGTTATTGCATGAGGAACAAAAAAATCTGTCGACATCGTGCGTTCAAGACAGTAGCCTCAAGCAAAACAAGAACAACAACAAAAAAAACGAAAATAGCAGAATACTATGGCGGCGGCAGTGGCAGCAAGCAGCACATATTCTTAAAATCAATCACAAGTAACGACACCAACCTGCGAAAAAGCAGAGCGGTGTTCAAGCGATGTCCTTTCGTGCTGCCGCTGCCGCCGAGTGCTGGTCGATCCGAGCAGTCCGTCTTATATCTTCAGAGAAGGTCGCTTGTCGCGCCGCGGGTGGTTCCAGGCAGTTAGCAGATCGAGGTAGATCTGCCGCACTTGCGCAGTCGGCTTCCTTCGTCAGGATCAGCGTGGGCAACCAAGCCGCAGTGGAGACGAAACTGCGAAAAAGCAGAGCGGTGTTCAAGCGATGTCCTTTCGTGCTGCCGCTGCCGCGCAGGGTGAGGATGGAGAGGGCGCTAGAAGGAAGTAATATCGAGTTTAATCTCTCATACAAACAGGCGGGCACAGTAGTAGAGCAGCAACTCCCAGGTTTATTTTATGCGGACGACATTGTGTTGCTAGCTAACACACAAAGTGATTTGCAACGTCTGGCTATCTGTGGACAGGCAGGCAACAATTTAGGCTTGAAATGTAGTGTTAGAAAATCAGGTGTTTTGGTATTCAATGAAAACAGTGCACAGACAGTGGAGATACAGGGCCAAGAAATACCTCGGGTAACAGAATATAAATACATTGGTACATGGCTAAACGAAGGCTATTATATATGGAAACACAAGAAAAAACCATAACAGTAAAGGGGAAGAGAAATGCAGCCATAATGAAGCACAGATCGCTATGGGGATACAATAGGTACGAGGTCCTCCGAGGTATGTGGAAAGCTGTAATGGTTCCAGGACCTACTTTTGGAAATGCGGTTGTTTGCTTCAAATCAAGGGTACAATCACGACTCGACGGGAACCAAAGCTCAGCGGGTGGCCTCGCATTGGGCGCTCACGGGAAGACTACAAATGAGAAAAAAAATTAAATTATGGGGTTTTACGTGCCAAAACCACTTTCTGATTATGAGGCACGCCGTAGTGGAGGACTCCGGAAATTTCGACCACCTGGGGTTCTTTAACGTGCACCTAAATCTAAGTACACGGGTGTTTTCGCATTTCGCCCCCATCGAAATGCGGCCGCCGTGGCCGGGATTCGATCCCGCGACCTTGTGCTCAGCAGCCTAACACCATAGCCACTGAGCAACCAGGGCGGGTAACTACAAATGAAGCTGTGCAGGGTCATATGGGCTCGACTAATTTTGAAGTGAGGGAAGCTCGCAGTAAAATTGAGTATGAAGGACGGCTGAGGAATATGGAACAAAGTAAACGGGTTGGGAGACTGTTCAAGCATCTGTACAGGAAAAACATTGACTCACAGTGGAGGAAAAAAACTAGGAAGCTTGCCAGCAGGTATGCGGCCTGTAGGGTTGGAAACACAGCAACAAAGAAGGTCAAGCGGAAAGTCAGAGAGGCAGAAATCATCTCATGGGTGGCGGTAATGGAAAAGAAACCTGCCATGAATAACTACTTAAGAGGAAAAACGAAATCAGGAAACAAACCATTTATGATAACTCAAAAGGACGCTCATTACTTTTCGAAGCGAGATCGGGATGCCTTAGAACACGCACCTATAGATAGATAGATAGAATAAACTTTAATGTCCAACGGAAAAAGGTGATCTACCCACCCCCCGACGCACAGGTCAGGGGGGAGTGCCGCCGCCTCAGATGCAGGCTGGGAGGTCTTGGGTCCCAGCAGCCTCTTCGGCCAGTTGGACGAGCCGGAGCTGGAGCTCAGGGTCCGAGCTGCGCAGCAGGGTCTCCCAGGTGTCTCTACTAGCTATTTTGTGCGTTCCCCCGGGAGAGTACGGACATTCCCATATTATGTGGTCGAGGGTCCCTCTCGCCCCACAAAGATTACATTTATCGCTCCTGGCCTCGGGGAACATGTGGTTCGCTATAACCGGGTGCGGATATGTATAAGTTTGTAGTCGTCTCCACGCGACTGCTTGTATGTTGTTTAATTTTGGGTCTGGCGGGGATACCAGTCTACGAGCCAATCTATAATGCTGCGTGATCTCCCCATATTTTAGCATGCGCTCTCCGCTCCCTCGGTCATCGAGGGACCCCGTAGCGGCTCGGCGGTAGAGATCTCGAGCCAGCTCGTGGGCCGCCTCGTTGCCAGGGACGGCACCTATAAAGTGAGATATAAGAAGGAAGAAGAAGCATGTGCTTGCTGCGGTAAAGCTAGGGAAACGACTGAGCATGTTCTTTTAGAATACGAAGACGTCTACGCAGTTGTTCATTTAGGCGCCACTGGCCTCCTTGAAGCCTTTGGGTTCAGCGGAAACAGTGGTGAAGCAAACATGTCCGCAATAGGCATTAGTAAGAGGCGATCGGAGGATTGGTGGAAGAAAAGTAGGGAAACGACAAAAAACGAAGATGTGGAAAAGCACAGTTCGCAATAGGGGATCAGAAAATTTGGGCGTGGTAGTTGATAGTGTTGTTTTTTCTCTTTTTATTTGTTTAACCTAGGTAGGACCTGAGGCAGTATAACAGCAAGTGCTTGGTGGCACAACCCACCACCCCGTTCCAAAGGGGACGCTCATAGCATCCATCTATCCATGTGTGAGTAACTATACTTACGAGGAAAAAACGATATCAGGAAAGAAACAATTTATGATAACTCAAACGGAAGCACATTGCTTTTCGAAACGAGATAGGGATGCCTTAGAACACGCACCTATAAAGCGAGATATGAGAAGGAAAAAGAATCATGTGCTTGCTGCGGTAAAGCTAGGGAAAGGATGGAGCATGTTTTATTAAAATGTCAAGAGTTCTGCCCAGCGGTCGATTCAGGCACCACTGGCCTCCTTCAAGCCCTTGGGTTCAGCGAAAGCAGTGGAAGAGTAAACATGTCCGCAATAGAGATTAGTAAGAGGTGATTGGAAGATTGGTGGAAGAAAAGTAGGGAAAGGACAACATAAAACGGAGACGTTCAAAAGCAATGTTCACAATAGGGGATCAGGAAATTTAGTTTTCGGAATTCATAGTCTTTTCCTTTTCTTTTTTACCTTAGATAGCACTTAAGTAGTATAATAGCAAGAGCCTGCTGGCGCAACCCACCGCCCCGTTCTTAAGGGGACGTTCATAACATCCATCCATACATTGTTGGCTGCGCTAGACGTTATACTTCCCTGAACCTAAAAAAAAGGCCGATCGAAATTTCTGCATTTCAGCGTCGGCGGAATGAATGGCTTGCTTCGAAGCGTGAGAAAACATAAATACACGTGGGGGCTTTGCAGAAATTCCGCTGTCGATGAACGACTTATATCAGATATTGCAGTCGATCGTAAGCTTCGTCGGTGTCCTCAGCAAGCAAGCTCGCGGAAGCCCCCACATTGCAACTACTCGCGATCGCCGGATACGTCGTAGTCGGCCTAATATGACAGACAAAGTGTTATGCTAACTTACATGCGTTTGCTTGTGAAACGCACTTAAAGGGACACTAAAGGGAAACAATAAATCAGTTTAGACTAATAAAGCATTGTTTGAGAACCCTGCAGGCAGTCATTTCAAGAAAATAGTTTGAATATTAGATGAGAAAATGAAGGTACAAGTATCAGTATTTGAATTTCGCGCCGAAACGCCAGCGCTGGTACGTCAGCCTGACGTCGGGGATTCCAAAGTTTGTTTTCGCATTTGAGCCGCGTTGGCTGAATAAAGGTTCCCGAAACTTGGCGTGTTTAATAGTTGCTTCCTTTAGAACACAATGTAGTCAATCTGTACCGCTATATATAATTAGTAGGCCCTAGAAGATGACATCAAAAACCATGACGTCACAGCCCCCAGGTGCGGGAACTTACGTAGGCGTCGCCACCCGTATTCTTGCGCTTTTTCTGGCTTACCAAACGTCTTATCGTTGTAAGAGTGGTGTTTTTGGTGTTGTAGAACGGTGATTTACTGGTGCAGAAGAAATCACTTTTCACTTTAGTGTCCCTTTAAGAAGCCCAAAAGTTATCAGTATAAGGCACCTATAATCATTAAGCTGTGAGATTCCGCAATCGTATTGCTGTTGGAAGGAGGTCTTCAAGGTCCGAATTTCTGTTGAAGGGTCACCTATAGATCATTTGAAGGAGCTTCAAAATCCGATCGGTGTGGAAAGCGCGCCCATAGAAGGCGTTGATGGAAATTTAAGAGCCCTATTGCTGTCCGAGGGTCAGATAGAGAAACTTTCAGGGACCTTCAAGAATTTTATTGGTCTATAAAGCGTGTCCGTAGAGCGTCCTGCGGGACATTCAAGAATATCACTGGTGTGGGAAGCGTGATCATAGAACGTATTGAGTGACATTCAAGAGTCTTATCGGTGTTGGAAGCGTGCCTGGTAAAAATCCTGAAGGACAGCTAAGAACTCTGTGTGTGCAACTATACGGACCCGACTTATCTTTTTTACTAGGATGGCAATTTGCATGTGCAAGGGATGCATAACACACGGGCTTATGCTCCGCGAACGTTGCTTCCTGCCACTCCTGGCTAAATACCTTGGCAGACATCGTTTTGTAGTTATCTTTTTATAAATCTTCAACAATCGCAATTTGTATTCGTGTGTATCAGTAAAGGACAGGCAATCCGCGAGATGCAGCACAGTTATACTGGAGCACACTCCAGTCTTGCCATATACATAGCAGGTGCACTATATTCGCGCATGATTGTGTCTGTTGCCTACTGTAAAATTTCTCTTTGCTATATGTGGCATAATGTGAATTTTTCTTTCCCGAATACTAACTGATGCCAGAATGTTACTACACTCCAAAAAAAGTGGTCAAAAGTGAGTGACAACAACTTTACTCCCTTTTTCTTTGCTAAGACCCCTTTTTGTGGGAGTAGAGTCACAAGATGATGACTAACCCTTCTACATGTGTAAATTGACTTCCAATGGCTTGCGAAGCATCGTCCTCAAGTATAGCGTCTGCTTTGTGATTCCAGATCAGCCTTAGCGAGAGCAAGATTATAATGCAGCAGAACAGATGTAGGATAATTTCTTTTGGCTTTATGCTTGCTTCTGGCTTAGGCGTACCCTCAGGGTTTACATCGTGGCTGTAATGCAGTTTCTCATTCTTTCGTGCTTATCAAGTTCTGCAATTACTTTGAAATATAAATGCTGAACTTCCTTGGTCAGGTCTGCTGATCTCTCAAACGCTAAAGTGACAGTCGGTTTCCTGTGCTAAGGAAAAACTGGATTTGTACGCTGGATTCTGCCATCAGTAAATCTCAAAAAAGCATTGGCTACTAAACAGAGCGCAGCAACGGGATAACACGTTCTGTAGACGCACTCAACATTGCCGATAATAAATGTAATTCCGCGGCGTTAAATTAAATTTTGAAGGTTTAGTTTTCAAAACAAAGTCCTTATTATGAGGCACATGGTAATAGAAACTGCAGATTAATTTTCAGCAGCTCAAGGTATTTAACATCCTCCGAATGCACGGTACATGAGTGTTTTTGCATTCTGCCCCCATTGAAATACAGCCTCGGCAGTTGTGACCGGGCACGTGACCTCCAATTCAGCAGCGCCACGCCAAAGCCAATGGGCTACCGCGGATCGTTGAGTTCCGCGACGAGAAGGAAGCATTAGCATGCTCAACACTTCTTTAGAGCCTCCTTTGAAAAAAAAAACAAGACTGGAACAGTTTCGCCCCAAAGGCAAAGCTTTGATAGGCATAGCCGTGTATCAGACAACTACAGGAACCAAATTTCGCTGTTTCACAGGCTGCCTAAATTGCAGTAATCATTCTCTAAGTAAATTACGAAGCAAGGGGTGCAGCGCGCATGCCTATATATGAACAAATCTCGCTCAATGACTGCGTACGCTCGCTGTCACAACGTTGGCATGATCAAGGGTGCAACCAGAGGGTACCGAAGGCTTCGCTGCCTCTTCCTCTGATGCGTCTGCAAAACTTGAAGTAGCGTTACCTCGGCCCCACCTCTGCACCCAATGGAGACTACGGGCCAGACAATGAAATCTTCCTTACCTCAGTAAGGAAGCCTTCATTGCAGTGAGGCTACCTTATGTCACTCTGAAAGGTTCCTTACTGAGGCGCCCTCGGTGAAGGCTTCCTTGGTGCTTCCTTGGTACTTCCTCAGCATAAGAAGCCAAACAATGAAATCTTCCTTACCTCACTAAGGAAGCCTTCATTGGGGTGAGGCTACCTTATGTCACTCTGAAAGCTTCCTTACTGAGGGGCCCTCGGTGAAGGCTTCCTTGGTGCTTCCTCAGCATAAGGTAGCTCCAAAGCTACCTTCATGCGTCCTTACGCCGCTCCTTGCCCTGAACGAGCGCTTCACCTCACTGCTTAACCACATGGCATTCGCTTGCGCATGCGCACTTTCGCCCACCTGCGGAGAAGAGCGAGCACGGTACGTCTTGCCAGGCATGTTCGTTTCAGTCACGCGTGCGGCATGCAAGCATTGCTAGGCGTTGCTAGGCGTTGCAAGACGCCGGCGTGCCAGCGTTGCTGGAGCACATCAAGTTTTGCACTGTAATGCGCAACTTTTTTTTAACTTTAGTAAACGAAACTAGAAGAAAGCGTCCACGCTTCTCTATATTAGCTATTCAATTTAAAGATTGTGCGACGATACAACATTTTTTTAACAGAATAATGGTGTTCGCGGAAAGATTTGAAGAGATAATCTCGAACCCAGGCACGCGGCAACCGCTCCTTAGGTGAGGACGGGTGAAGGGAGCTTTCAGAGTACGCTTGCTTCCTCCATCGGTCCTTCGCTGTAAGGAGGCCTCACGTGAGGTTAGGAAGCGCTAGAAGGAAAGGAACTAGGGGTGTGCGAATATTCGGAATTTCGAATACGAATCGAATATTTTCCCTATTCGAAGCGTATTCGATTCGAGAAATGCATGTTCGGAAATTCACGAATATCCGAGGACGGCCGAATAATGGTGGAAACGGCGAATATTCGGATAGACTGCGAATAATTGAGCAATTAAACAATTGTATGCTTGCTCCGCATTCTCCTAAGAACATGTTTATTAACTGAGAACTTCGCATGATCCGCTCATTATCTGTATGCTCTGTTTCAGTCTATCTGCTTCAGGCATTTGAGACATGATCAGTTTCGGTTTCTTTTTCACCAAGCTTTATAATTCCAATTATTTTGGAATGCCCCATTGCCTCGAAGGTTGCAAAGGCAACTCAGGGTTGCCTTTGCAACCCTGAGTTGCCATTATCTGTATGCTCTGTTTCAGTCTATCTGCTTCAGGCATTTGAGACATGATCAGTTTCGGTTTCTTTTTCACCAAGCTTTATAATTCCAATTATTTTTGGAATGCCCCATTGCCTTGAAGGTTGCAAAGGCAACTCAGGGTTTGCTAACATTGATTCAAGATGTATCAAGGCTCTTTGTGCAGAGTGGAAATTTGATGAAGTGGCCAGCGTAGGCATGTTTCTTGATCCGCGCTTTATGGCCACAGTTCATCAGGCATCTGGTCAGATGATCTGGCTGAAAAACCTTGTGACAAGGGAGCTCCAGGAAGCCGTCGTGGAACACCATGGGGACACCGCCGTGCCAGCGTCGACTTCGTGTCCACTGGTGGCATCGAGTGTATGGAATGCTTTTGACGATCTAGTGATGAACAAAGAGAAGACACATTTGGCATCTGCCCCTGAGAGGGAAGTTACAGACTACGCGCAAAAGCCTCTTCTGGAAAGGGGCATGAATCCTTGTGAGTGGTGGCAGTCCATTGGCCGCTTCAGGTACCCGCTTTTAAGTGCACTCGCCCGGAAGTACTTGGCGATCCCTGCCACTTCAGTTCCTAGTGAAAGAGTCTTTTCTACCGGTAGAAATGTGACAGTGCATAGAGAGCGTTTACTTTCTGGCCATATTGAGCAGTTAATTTTCCTTCACGACAATCTGTAACAAGCGTTTTACCTGACTGAGGGCATTACCTGAGTCCGTTATCTATAATTGAGTACCTCTTTAATTTGAAGCAACCTTGTAAAATGCAATGTTATTTTTAAAAGGGTAATAAAGCTATTGTTACCTCTCTTGGAATTTTTTAATACTACACATGTATTCGATATTCGATTCGATATTCGAAGAGAGTTCTTCGTCTTATTCGTATTCGATTCGTAATCGAAAATTTCAATATTCGCACACCCCTAAAAGGAACGTTTTATTGTTTGGGCCAAGCTACCTTCATGCGTCCTTACGCCGCTCCTGGCCCTGAACGAGCACTTCGCCTCACTGCTTAACCACGTGACGTTTGCTTGCGCGTGCGTGCTGTCGCCCACCTTCGGAGAAGCGCGAGCACGGTACGTTTTGCCAGGCACGTTCGTTTCAGTCACGCGTGCGGCATGGAAGCGTTGCTAGGCGTTGCACGACGCCGGCGTGCCAGCGTTGCTGGAGCACACCAAGTTTCGCACTGTAATGCACTGCTTCTTTAGATTTAGTAAACAAAACTAAAAAATAGCGTCTACGCTTCTCTATATTAGCTCATCAACTTAGAGATTGTGCGACGATACAACCTTTTTTATTGAATAGGGGTGTTCTGGTGTTCGCCTAAAGCTTTTAAGAGATAATCTCGAACCCAGGCATGGCGGCAACCGCTCCTTACGTGAGGACGGGTGAAGGGAGCTTTCAGAGTATGCTTGCTTCCTCCATCAGTCCTTCGCTGTAAGGAGGCCTCACGTAAGGTTAGGAAGCGCTCGAAGGAAAGGAACGTTTCATTGTTTGGGCCTACCTCTAAGACACGGCGAGGGTGGCGCAAGACCGGTTTAGAGCAAAGGCGAGGGTATAGAGAAGCTTGTTAAACCATCCCTTCCCCCAGCTTGTGCGTCCTTTATCACGTGACATCTGCATATACATGCATGGAGGAAGAAAAAGAACTAGACAATAACTGGCGACACACGCAAGGTAGAAGCGAAATGTCATGCTAAAACGCTGCTGCCACGCACGGCAATGACGTCGCAATTGTGACAACGTGATTGTGACGTTCTTTAAACAAGTATGGCGTGTTCCGGTTTATAGTTCTACGTGCGCTGCGTGAGCTGCTTCAACTTTTCAGCTTAGTTAAAAAATAATCTAATGGTTTCGCACTGTATAATCTGCTAGAATGTTCTAGTTAGTTGCGCTGGAAGAAAAGGATAGTGTTTGAGCTTGCGTTCACGAGTGAAACTTGGACACAATGCTGGAGCAAGTCGTTTTGCCTTGCAGTGCGTTTATGGTTGTTAGTGCCGTCCTGCGCAGCTCGTGTTCAGTTTTCCAGTGCTGTTGCTATCCTTTGTGGCATCTGCTGTTGTTAATGGGGCAAATGTTCAGTTCACTTTATTGTTCTTAAAAAACCCCAGGGGGGTATTACATAAGGGGTGGGTTTAACATAAGTTCCACATTTGGTACACTTCATTAGTTATATTCAAAGTGATCAATCACACGCTGTAGGAATTGAGACAGGCAAGTGATGCTAACAATGTCAGCAGGAAGGCCGTTCCAGTCTTTAGCTGCTCGAGGAATGAACCAGGCAGAAAAATGAGTCGTTCGAGCACGCGGGCATGCGACTTGCTGCGGATGACTGGTGCGGTGAGAGATGCGTGCCGCAGGAACGATGTATGGCGCATGACGAAGGGTATTGAAAAAAAAAAACTTGTGTTAGAGCTCAAGACTAACAATGCGTCGGTGATTAGATAGTAGTGCTAGTCCGGATTGTGTTTTAAGTGCCGAAATACTGCCATCATATGAATATTGTGAGTGAATGAACCTAGTAGCGCGGTTCTGAACAGATTCAAGTGAGGTGATAAGATACGTTTGGTGCGGACTCCAGATGAAAGATGCATATTCAAGTTTTGCCCGAACAAGGGACTTGTAGGCAAGCAGTTTCACGTTTTGAGGTGCCTGGCGGAGATTACATTTTAAAAGACCCAGTGTTTTATTAGCAGATAATATGATATTAGAAATATGTTTATGCCAAGACACATCATTGCATACAGTGACACCTACGTATTTATAGGACTCTGCTAGTTCGAGAGGCATGCTTCTAATTTAGTAGGAAAATATCAGGGGAGAACTGCTAAGAGTGAGACATAACGTTACATTTTTGTACATTAAGTTTCATTAACCAATCGTTACACCATGTTAGTGTGTTGGTGAGGTCTTTCTGCAGGGCTGTTTGATTGCAGGTGTTGTGTACAGTTCGATAAATGACACAATCATCGGCGAAGATCCGGATATTACAGGACACATGTGAAGGTAAGTCATTAATATATATTAAATATAATAGATGGCGAAGAACCGATCCTTGAGGAACGCCTGATGTTACTGGCACAGGGTTAGATAGGTGATTATTTATAATGACAGATTGGGAGCGGTTGCTAAGAAATTCGATGATCCAATTCAAAACACCAGGATGCAAATTAAGTCTTGTAAGTTTCAATATTAGACATTGATGAGGAACTTTATCGAAGGCCTTAGAGAAATCTAGGAAAATTGTGTCAGTCTGTATGTTACTGTCAAGGTTAGTGTGAACATCGTGCAGGAAAATGGACAGCTGTGTTTCACAGGAGAAACCTTTGCGGAATCCGTGCTGGGTGGGATGGAAAAAGTGATTGAAGTCAAGAAAATTCATAAGAAGAGAGTAGATTGCATGTTCCATGATTTTGCAGGGGACGCTTGTTAGGGAGATGGGGCGGCAGTTAAGAGGCGAGTTTCTGTTACCTGATTTGTGGACTGGAACGACCTTCCCAATTTTTCAGTCATCTGGAATGGAACCTGAATAAAGAGACTGGGCAAATATCAAAGACAAATATGCTTCAGAAGTAAGCTTAGTGTTTTTTTTAAATCTTTGGGTTAATCTCGTCTATGCCAGAAGATGATGAACACTTGATTTTGTCTATGATCGCACAAAGAACGTCTGCATTGAAAGCAATGGCTGGCATTGACGAGTTTATACTAAGCGGTGACGAAATGAGAGGCGCATTAGATTCGTTTGTGAACACAGAAGCAATGGCCGAATTGAACACGTCGGCGAAATCGGAATCATTAATAATTTCTTTCGATTCGTTAGTTATCTTAATAGTGCGCGTTTCGCTATCGTTTATAGCTCTCCCCAATTGCCTCGGGTTATGGATTAATAGGTTTGGTAGATTATTGGGATAAAAGCGGTGTTTAGAGTGACGCAGTGCGTCGACGTAGCTCTGTTAGGCTTCATAATATTTATCCCATGCGCATGGGCGTCCTTTGTGAACCATGGTTTATCCCATTTATCCATTTATCCCATTTATCGCATTTATCCCATGCGCATGAGGCCTTTGTGAACCATGGTTTTTGCTGATAAAAACGAAAGGTGACTTTAGGAATAAATTTATCTGCAAGATCACTTAGTTTGTTTTTGAAGCGCGTCCAATTGCTCTTAAAGGAATGGTCTTGAAAAGGTGATTCGAAAATAGGAAAGAATGTATTCATAGCTTCAGTTATAGCTCCGTAATTTCCTTTGTCGTATAGACATATTGTTTCCTTAAAGGTATGCCGTGTCAACAAATTGAACGAAAACGTGGCATGGATGACTTTGTGATCACTGATCTCAGGCAAATAAGAAATGGATGAAAGGCTGTCATGGTGGTCGGTTAGTATGAGATCGAGGACGTTAGCAGTTTGCTGTGAAATCCGGGTTGGTTCAGTTACTAGCAGGAAAGGTTAAAGCTAAGGCAGAAATCAACAAAATTCTTGGCCTCTGTGTGTCCGGATACCGAGAATGATTGTATGGTACGCCATTCCATTTGTGGGAAGTTAAAGTCACCGAAGAGCAGGATTTGCGCATTTGGGTGGATGGTTAGCAGTTCGCTTATGACGTTGCTAAGTTGATGGCAGAAATCAGAAGTAGCACTCAGTGGTCTGTAACAGATACCAAGTAGCACTTTTTTGGGATAGGTAAGCACTTTCACCCATAAGACCTCAAGATCTGATGTAACGCTAATTAGCGAGCATGACAACTGCTCGCGAACAGCGACTAGCACACCACCACCACGGGTTCCTGCGCGGCCGTTCCGATAGAGGCAGAACCCGGGCAGCTCGGCTTGAACTTCGCTATCAGTAACGGCGCTGCTCAGCCATGTCTCACTTAGTAATAGTATGTTGCTGCCGGTAGATAAAACTATTTTCGACACCAATTCGCGCTTTGGGAGGAAGCTGGGCACGTCCATGTATATTATAGAAAGCGAAGCGCTATCTCTGGAGCAAGTCGGTGTTATGTTGTTTTTCTGTTTGGGGTGATGTACGATGCCACCGGGGCAAATTTGCACTCATTTTGCCTACTCCTGCCAAAGCACCATTATGGGCGGCCGTATCTGAAGATAAACAAAAATACAACAGTCGGATGACAAAACTGCAATGACCTCAATGACATGAACACGACGCTTTCACGGCAACGAGCACATAACTCCTTGTGCTCGAGCACATAACAAAGCTGCTCGACAACTTGAGTAACTAGACAGGCGTAAGAGCCTTGATAGATAGATAGATAGATAGATAGATAGATAGATAGATAGATAGATAGATAGATAGATAGATAGATAGATAGATAGATAGATAGATAGATAGATAGATAGATAGATAGATAGATAGATAGATAGATAGATAGATAGATAGATAGATAGATAGATAGACAGACAGACAGACAGACAGACAGACAGACAGACAGACAGACAGACAGACAGATAGATAGATAGATAGATAGATAGATAGATAGATAGATAGATAGATAGATAGATAGATAGATAGATAGATAGATAGATAGATAGATAGATAGATAGATAGATAGATAGATAGATTCAGTGTGTATGCAGCAGGCAAAGAATTAACGTTGACAAAACAACCCTATGATCTCAGTGATACGGCAAACATGTCCGAAAATAGGAACTCTAGGAGGTATCTACTACATACGAACAGTTATGACTACGAAATTATGACTACAAAAAGCAAGCGTAAGATGTTATGTAAACAATATCAGAATAAATTTGATAGTGTATAAGAAATGCCATATATATGCGGACAAAATATATAAACCCAGAGATGGGTGTAAGAATCAAGTAGATCTGATTCAGAATGAATTCTTATATGAATTGCACTGCAAACATTTCTGGTGTCATAAAAAACAGTAAATGCACAAACAATCTTGAAAAAGCAATCTTGGACAACTGGTGGCATAAACGAAATGCTTATAGTGTAATATATAATTCAGATTATTATTTTATGTTTGTTGTTAGTACTGCAAAGGTAAAAAGTCATTAAACTCCGACTATAGAACTGAAGTGATTTTTTACTTGGTTGTTAGAGAGTTACACATTGGAACTGCAGAAAAAATGGTAGTTTTGCCAAGCTTCGTGAGTAGGAAAAAGATAGTATTGACACGAAAAATGGACAGAGCAAGCAACAGCCGTCCTTAATTGTTGAATGATATGCACGCCCCCGGTGGTGATAAAAATAAACAATAAAACGGAAATAATGTATTATTATGGCCTAATAGTTCTGCGCGAACCAGCAAGGTGAAGAGAAGTAATTTTTTTAAGGGAAGATGAGACATCCACAATATTGCAGCAATTGCTACAAAGGATACCCGTACGGGTTTCCTTTGTTTTTTTTTCCTGTACCGTCTGAGCTAGCCAGGCGGCTAGCAGATGCCAGGGCAAAGTCGAATTTGGCTAGTGGCGAAGTCAGCTTGTGGCGTCTGTTTTGCAGCAAAGCGAAATTGCGGTGCCTAACGTAGTGGAAGAATGAGGATCATTTTGAACATCTGGGGTCCATGAACAGGACGAACAACTCTACCCAAGAATCCAGCCACCGGAAAATTATTGCATTCCACCTGCATCAGAAGGCAGGTATTGCGGTGTGCTATAATTTCGCACTGGTATGCGCATTTTTGTTCCACACGGTTCACAGGTAATACAGAGCAACTTCTTTTTACTGCCCCACAACGGAATGACACCTCACTGCACATTCAACAGTCACCTTGATATTCAAGTTTCGTTATTTTTTTCAAATATACCAGGCAAACAGACTGCATTCAATAACACATGTGAGCACCTGGACCTGCTACGCATGGCTTGGGGGTTGCCAAGAGGTCACTAATTGGTGATCGTCTTTTATTTCACACAGCACGCAGATGGCACAAAATAAATTATAATGCAGCAGGACACTGTGAAAAACGCGACATAAGGGCAAGAAGGTGACAGGGGGACTCTTGTGTTATGCTGTTTTGAATGAAGGTTTCTCCTGAAGCTAGCAACCATAAACTCCTCATTATTAGGAGTTAGATTACTTCGTATGTTCTTGATTGTGTTGGAGCTAGCTGTCGCGGCCTATCTGCAAAAGATATTGCAGTCGGGGTCCGATGGCTGACCGTAGCACAATATATAGTGAAATGCCTTGGTACTTTCACTATGATTTCTGCAGCCTGTAGGCTGAACTAGAAACCCAAGACTGAAATCCAGACTGGAAACCCAAGTACAGGCACAGGAGGCTCTTAGATGATTCATCACAACATCAAATGCAATCGCACAAAAGCTTCGCAGGTGTCAAAACGACGCAGCCTAAACCGACACCTAAAACGGTGCTGCGGTGATAGCGATAGCGCTAGTGTCAGCATGATCGAAAAGAGGGACGGCGTCGCACGCGACACGTAGGGTCGGCAACTCTGCAGTATCTTGGAGTTGCGCGTGACTGCGCTCGGTGAATAGCAGCGGAGTGGCGCTGTTGCTCTCTGTGTGGTAATCCACAGTGTGATGACGGCGCGTGCCGAGCAGTCTCTCCAGGGCAGAAATTTGTAGTTGCTGGCCTCGGTCAGTGGTTATGCGCAAATGGCAACAGTACAGCGACACAAAATTAGCATGAAATGCTTCTGCCACTGTTTCGGCCGTGATGTCTTGAAGAGGCATCGCATCAAGCCTTCTTGAGTACTGATCGACGCACATGAGAAGGTACCTAAAACCGTGGCAGGCCGCAAGAAGATCCACCAACTCTAAATGCACGTGATCGAAACAGCTATCTGATGGTGTAAACGGCTGCACCGCAGAACCAGGACACGCCAAGTCACTATAACGGCTTGACGGGCTTGGCATGTTTATGCCCAGCTTCGAACACCTTTGTTGATCCCTGGCCAGACGAAGTGGTCTGTGATAAGCATCCGTGTCTTTCTGATGCCGGGATAGCTTAGCCCGAACAGTGAATCTAATATTGGCCGCCGGAACTGATGGGACACGAACAATCGAGGAGCTGACTACGATAGGTCACACATGACCAATGTTGTGATGGAAGCGGTGCCTCCGCAAGCAGGAGCGACGAGCCTTTTCCCTCGATTGCTGAAACTCGGGGTCATTTTTTGTGCGTAGGCTAGAGCTTGGAAATCCACAAGGTCATCTGGCACAGTGCCGAGCTACGACAGTGCATCAGGTGCCTGATTTTTGGTCGCAGAGATATGGCAAATGTCTATAGAAAATTGGGAGATAAACGATAGTCGCCGAAGCTCACGTACTGAGTACGAGAATTGTTGTTCTTGAAAATGAAGGTTAACCGTTCTGGTCGGTCAGAATGTGAAAGCTACATCCTCGAAGATAAAGAACGAAATGCTTGACAGCACAATTTCCCTCCCGAAGGTGCTGTAGCGAGCTTCTGTAGTTTCAGGTGCTTTGAGAAGAAGCCCAGCAGTCTCCGGTCTGTGTCATCGTGCTGCTGCAGTATCGCACTCACTGCCGTGGTCGACATGCCTATCATAAGGTGACTTGAAGTGGTGGACAATGGATACACCAGCAACAATGCGGACGCCAACCACGTTTTGGAAGGAGTGTTCGTGCTCCAAAGACCAGTGGGGTAGGCGTTTTCTTAGAGTAGCCAGGCAGCAGGTCGGTAAGCGGCTGAAGAACTTGCACAGGATGGTATAGAGCGCCTGTGACAATTTATGAGCCTGAAAAAGTCGCGCAACTTTCGGAGGGAGGTTGGAGAGCGGAAATGCTCAGTTGCCGGCATCTGTGATTCCACTGACTTGAGGCCTTGGGGTGATGGCTAAGAAAATCCAGGGCTAGCTTCAACTCCGAAAATGTTTTTCTGTGACTTTATAACCAGGCCGTGCTCATCCAGTCACTCAAATCGAAGGCGAAAGTGTTCTTTGTGCTCTTTGTCTGTGCCACTTGCAATGAAAATGTCATCAAGGCAAACTAAAATGAACGGGAGTCCACGCTTAATGAACCTTTGAAGTGTTTGTGCCACATTCTTCAAACCGTAAGGCGTACCGACCAACTCAAATAGGCCAAATACAGTCGTGCGTGGTGCCATCGGAGTGTCGCTTGGTTCGACAGGAATTGGGCGGTGCGCGCTCATCAAGTCAACCTTGCCATATATTTTGGTTCCTGCGAGACGGGCGCTGAAGCCCTGTGTGTAGTGAAGGGGATATTGATCCCGAGTACTAATGGCATTCAAAGCTCGGTAATCACCACAAAGCCGGCAGTCACCAATCTCCTGCTTTGGAACTAGACGTATGGGTGCAGACCAGCTGCTCGAGGAAGGACGAACTACTCCGAGCAGAAGCACGTGTTCTAACTCACGGTGGGCGACTTCCAACCTCTGTACAGCGAGCCTCCGTGGCCGGGAGGCGACAGGTTTGCCGTTGGTTGTGATATGATGCGTCACCTTGTATTTCACAGGCAGCACATCGTTCCGGGGCTTCGTGAGTTGCTGGTACTCAGCAAATATGTTGTTCTGCGTTGAGACTGGCCAAAGCCTACAGATTTCAGATGAGGTGAGGTTGGACTGCAGGTAGGTTGGGATGGCTGCGGAAGTCCGTTCCCAGTATGCCAAAGTTGACGTCGGCGATCACAAACACTCATCTGTGAAAGCGCCGAAGCCTGATTTCAAGCGTTATTGACCGGAGCCCATATGACGAAATTACAGGGTTGCTCACTGCATGGAGCAGGGGTGTGTACTTGCCACGTGGGCGATCTGCGGCAGTGGCGGTAACGATAGACAGCTCGGCTCCGGTGTCGACGAGGAGGCGGGTTCGGCGATGCAGTCGAGTAGGAAGAATAGGCGGCCTGCGCGAGGGCCGCTGTCGCATGCCACCGTTAGCGACTCCGCATTTCGATGGGGGTGAAATGCGAAAACACCCATGTACTTAGATTTAGGTGCACGTTAAAGAACCCCAGGTGGTCGAAATTTCCGGAGTCCGGCATTCCCCATAATCAGAAAGTGGTTTTGTCACGTTAAACCCCATAATTAAATTTTACTTTAACCGTTAGCGACTGGCCAGTGCGTTTCCCGTCCACGAACAGGGCTGGGTGCAGCGACTTAATTATTCGCCAAAGCGACGGTGGTACGAGCACAACTGCGGCGGCGAGTCTCTAGGCGCTCGAGGCGCCTAGAGCCTAGAGGCGTTAGGGCTCAAGGCGCTGCAGGACCGTGCGTTTCAGATTGCCGTATGGGGTGGCTGAAGGAGTAGTCGCTAGCAAGTCGTCTATGGCATTGTTGATGTCGCAAGGTAGCGCGGTGACAACGTACAGGCACTTTACTGTCTGTGAAATCATGCGCCGGAGCTGAAAAGGGGCCTCTACTTGCATAAACCAAACACTGGGATTCTCGGGTCAAAAGCTGGGAAGCTGAAGCTCTGCGGCGATGACAGGAAACCTAAACGTGGTGTCGTCTCTGTCTGCAGGAGTAGGCGCAGCTTCGTCCATGGCCAGTGTTAAACAACAGAAAGGTCCTGGGCTGGGTCACCACTTCTTGCGAGCTCTGTTTAGCGGAGGCGAGGAATACATGTTTTGACAGCTTGGGAAAGGACAGTCGATTGGCTTTTTCGAAAAGTAAACACAGGTTTGCCGCGTGGCAGTGGTGGCGCCGCAGTCGGGCAGCCATTTTGGTGCGGTGCAGGGGCCAATGTCCCCCACGGCGAGGCAAACTCGGTTTCCGGAGCAAAGGGGCAATGACCCCACGGAAGGTATAATGAAGTGGCGGAAAGTCACTACAAGCTCTAAATTCTACATTTATTTATATCGACCTCGTTTTATTTCCGACGTTCATCTCCAATTCATGTTCCAAGACTGGATAGCTTTATCACTTCGATATGATATTGTCTACATGGCTTCATGAGCAAACCCTACAGCGCAGAGAAGCAGACAAGAGCAGCCAATTTTCAATTTCAATTCAATTTATTTCCAGAATTACATGTGTTCTAGTGGATACCAAAGGCTTTTAAAAGCTGTTCGAAAACAGCTTGACTAGGCCGATGGTCCACCGTGTACTTAGATTTAGGTGCACGCTAAAGAACCCCAGGTGGTCAAAAGTTGCGGAGTCCCCCACTACGGTGTGCCTCATAATCAGAAAGCGGTTTTGGCACGTGAAACACCATAATTTTTTTTAAGGCCGATGGTCCATTACAAGGCATACATGGTGGTGGCATCAAAATTGTAACATTGCTAGACATTCAGAATAAATTAATTACATAAATGCACAATAACAAGACCGAAAATAATATCAAGACTAAGAGAAAAAAACATGATTGATACATCAGAAAAATGGAAGTATTTGTGTATGGGTTACTAACAAAACTAATACAAGTCGCTCTGATATAGAGAGTAGATAATACAGACTAAAATATGAAAAAAACATTCGGTACACCAGAAGATAGAAATACATGTGTATGGGTTACAAAATCAGTAACACGTAGAGTTGTCTCTGAAAGAACGATAAACAATCACTGATCACATGTTTACAAAATGCATTCGCAGTTCCTTCGATGAAGAGGTATATGTGCCTTTACATTTATTTAAAATATGTGGTAGATTATGTTTCAATGACTGTAGGCTATATTTATTACGAAACCACGGGACATACCATGTATAACTATTTCTTGTACTGCAAGAATTGAATTTTGGTGCCAAAGATGCAGTAGACACTAGAAAATTTTTGAAGGCAGTATTCGAGAAATAAAATTAATTTAGAAGGCGAAACGTGTAGAAATATTCTATTTTTATAATTTTATGCTTTAAAAACGCTGGCCGCGTTGTCTCCAGATAACCCATGTTGTCAATGTGCCGAATCATTTTCTTTTGCAAAGAAAGGATTTTCATAATGTTTGTCTTTCCTGTAGTCGCCCACACTAAGCTACAGTAATTTAAATAGGAAAAAATAAGGCATAATAAATGTTCAGTTTTGCTTTGGTTGGAAGAAGACGCCGACATCAAGACAGAAACCCGCCGTGGTTGCTCAGTGGCTGTGGTGTTAGGCTGCTGAGCACGAGGTCGCGGAATCGTATCCCGGCCACGGCGGCCGCATTTCAATGGGGGCGAAATGCTAAAACACCCGTGTACTTAGATTTAGGTGCACGTTAAAGAAGCCCAGGTGGTCGAAATTTCCAGAGTCCCCCACTACGGCGTGCCTCAAAATCAGTAAGTGGTTTTGGCACGTAAAACCCCATTATTTTTAATCGAGACAGAGCGCCTGTGATAGCAGACATTTTTGTGCAGATATTTTCAATATGTTTATCCCAAGTAAGCTGCGAGGAAAAAGTGACGCCTAATATTTTATGTTCATCCGCAATTTGCAATTCTTTGCCCGCACACAATAAGGTTTGATTACTAGTAATAACATTATTTTTTGCGCGAAATAACATTACTTTAGTTTTCATAGGATTTATTTTTAGGCAATTAGCGACTGACCATTCAGATAGCTTATTGAGTAGATAGTTACATTATTCCATTAATTATTGTGAATTTGGACCAGAAATGAGATATTAGTGTCATCGACATACACAAAAAATTTTACAGTTGTATCAATATTAGCAATGTCGTTAATGTAAAGGTTAAAAGCATAGGACCTAGCACGCTCCCTTGTGGCACACCATTTAATAAAGGAACAAAACTTGACTTGTCGTGTTTTATACATACTGATTGTTTTCGATTAGTAAGGTAAGACTCAAATAATGCTAAAGGAGTACCTCTAATGCCATTCTGTGAAAATTTCCATAGCAAAATTTTATGATTTATACAATCGAATGCCTTACTGAAATCAATGAATAGTGCCAATGTGAAGAGATTTCTTTCTATGTTTTTAGTGCATGCTCCTTGAGTGTGAGCAAAGCAGTTTCTGTTGACCTACCTTTACGAAAGCCGAACAGAGCACTAGATAGAATGTTTTGTCTGTCGAAAAAGTTTGATAAGCAAGAAAAAATAATCTTTTCTAATCCTTTGGAAAATACTGGAATGATTGAGATGGTTCTGTAATTTTACACGGCGGTTCTGTTGCCTCCTTTAAAAGTACAGTTACCCTACTTTTCTGCAAACACCCCAGACTGTAAAGCTAGATTAAAAATATGCGTTAAAGCGGGAGTGATGTATTCTAAAACATACTTGATAGGTCGCTCCGAACGTCTATTTTTCGTGTGTTCCACGTCTTCCTTTCTTGCGTCTATCATGTGCGCGAACGAGGCTAAGTGAAATTCGTCTGTACTGTCGGCCATGCTTCAAGTTTCCAGCATGGGTTGCAGCCACGCAACTTTGCATGTAGTGAACTTACGCAGCAGTGCGGTCATAGATGATAAGCCGTCCAGCTACCAACCAGTGGCTCTGGCGGCTGGCACTGAGAGTTGCGCGTGGGTCCTAACTACCGCCAATGATCATCCCGTCGCATTTGGGTACGTACATACGTTAAATTAGGGCAAGAAAATAAAATATAAAGAAGAAATAAGTAAAAAATAAATAGAATATATAGAGAAGAGAAAGAGAAAAAAGGGGGAGGCCCCTCCCGTGCCACAAAGTATGACTGGATAAATGAAAGAAAGAAAAAAAGAGAGAGGGCAAAAAAAGAAACAAAAGGGAGAAGGAGGTAGAGCTACTATCCGGCTGTCCACGACCAAGGGGACGGACAAGGAATCCAGTGGCGTTTATTTGACAATTCATTTATTGTACTCTCTCACTTGTATCTTGTTTCAGGGTTCTTGCTTGTATCATCTTGCGGCTTCCTGCTTCTTGCTTGTCATGTAAGGGGCCTATTTTTCCGTAAAGATGGAAACCTTCTTCAGGGCTTCTGGGTTGTTCTTGTTTATCTGGAAAAAGCATAGAAAATGTTTTTAAGCAAATTTCGAGAGACAACTGACCATTCTATTTATAATTTGTTTTTCGTATGCTCTTTGTAAATACTCTTCTGTCGATGATTAAAAATTTGGTCGATTTATATAAGGATTTATATATACTCTGCTCGGTACATGAAAGACTCCAATAAAATGAGGTAATATATTCTAGCTAGTTCGAATTTTTTTTCACATTTAGGTACCTCTAAATTGTGTATTCATAACTATGAACAAACTCTTTATTTCTTTATTTCCCACATTTAATTTTGTTTATTGATTAGATTGTCTATTTCTTAGACAAAGAATTTGTAAGATATAATGGACGTACTTGCCTATAAAGGTCAGTACTATGGTGCTAGAGTTTTTCATTTCAGTTCTTTTCCTTATATTACGCGTTATGATATTTTAAAAGTGAAGAATTGTTTCTATTGATGTGTTTAATTCAGTAAGGTGAGCGCATTTATCCACTTTCTTATTTTTAATGTCAGTCAGTGAAATTACCAGCATTTGCTTCAAAGTGTTGTTTTCACTGCCTTTACTTAACGAAAAATAACAAAAACATAGACGTTTCGCCACCTATGCGGGTGGCATCGTCAGTACACAATGGCAACAAATGAGAAATACATCCTATTTATCTATGAAACTGCCGTAAACATCCGGCAGGGGGCCACGGTTAGAGTTGCATGAAGATTGATTACGACGGATGGACCATGATTCTACGAACTTTCTTGGGCCCCATCGGTGTTCCCGTGCTAGTGTGGTTACATTGTTAAAATCGAACATGTGTCCCTTTGATAAACAATGATCAACCAATTCCGTCTTGGCACGTGTAGCATGGGTGGCTTTCGTAGCATCTCTTAAATGTTCCTTGATACGGGTGCGACGTCACCGCCCCACTAGCATGGGAACCACACTAGCCCGGGAACACCGATGGGGCCCAAGAAAGTTCGTAGAATCATTGTTCATCCGTCGTAATCAATCTTCATGCAACTCTAACCGTGGCCCCCTGCCGGATGTTTACGGCAGTTTCATAGATAAATAGGATGTATTTCTCATTTGTTGCCATTGTGTACTGACGATGCCACCCGCATAGGTGGCGAAACGTCTATGTTTTTGTTATTTTTCGTTAAGTAAAGCCCGTGAAAACAACACTTTGAAGCATGAGTTCCCCTGGCTTTTGGAACATTTTCTCACACCAGCATTTAGTAATCCTAGGTCTTATGCCTAGGTTGACTATTTTGACTAAATTGTTTTATAGAAATGGAACAGTCTCGGCTCTCCTATTGTATTGTGGACTTTCCAGCAAAGTGATATTTGTGAAACTGCTACTTTTACAGATTTGTTGATATTATTTTGGTGGCGAAATCACTAATGCGAAGATCTATTAATTTATTTTGTGGTAACATTGTCTATTTAAAATTTGATTTTCCAAAGCATCCCGCGAAATCACTTCTGTGAACCTGCTGGCTTTCCTCTCTTTCCGTGGGCGTAATTGCCCTGGTGTAACATTTGAACTTGTTGCCTGCATCGATAGGAACAACTGTGGACGCGTTGATTGTTCATATTGATTTTCCGACGAAATCACTTTCGGTGAACGTGCCGGGTAGCTTTCTTCAGTAGTACCGTTTTCGTTTTTATTTTAAGGGCGGCATCACCTAAAGCGAACATGCCCAGTTGGTCATTTACGTTTTTTTTTTTGTGAAATCACTTGAGGTGATCATGCCTATTTTTTATATTCCTGGGCAATTAAAACGTTTCCGTCTTTTTTTTCCGTGAAATCACGCTCCGTGAACGTGCTGGCTTTCAGCTTGTAATCACCTTAGCATATTGCCTACAGCGATAATTTGAATGAGACTCCTTCATTAGAAGTGAGTTGTCTGGGGTTTGTCTTCTAGTTTGGACTCCTGACGAAATCATATTTGTGAACGTGCCGGGAGATACATATTGTTATATAATAATTATTTCTTTTTCTTGGGGAATTGCGTAATTTAAACATACGCTTTTTTCATTCTCTTTTTTTTGCTGCATTATGGCGGAATCACTGATTGTGAACATGCCCTCATTCAATTAGTTTTGTCATGGGCCTTGCGACCATTTACGTGTGTGTGTGCGTGCGTGTGTGTGTGTATCTGTGTGTGTGTGTGTGTGTGTGTGTGTACGTGCGTGTGCGCGTGTGTGTGTGTGTGTGTGTGTGTGTGTGTGTGTGTGTGTGTGTTTGTGTTTGTGTGTACACTATGCTTATCAAATTTTTTGAACATGACGGCTGCCGAGTAGATACTACATGAGCTTAATTGATAGGTAATCCTTTGTATACTCTTTTTTACCAAGGCGATTATTTGGGTTTTCATCTGATTTTTAGTATCTGGCGAGATCAATTACTGTGAAAATGTTGAAATTAATTTTTTGTGTAGTTTCCTTTCATTTCATTTCTTTTCTTGCACTCACTTAAGGTAAATAACCTATTTAATAATTATTATCCTTTCTGTTGCATCGGTGAAATCGCTTAAGTTGAAAGTGCTTTTGTATAGTTTGGATATTATATTTCTTTGTGCGCATTTTTACTACTTTTATTAACTGCAACATATAAAAGGATATATGTTACTGGTTTATATGTTCATTTTTGGAGTGCATGTACTTCATTTATTGTATTCTTATCCTTCTTAGTTTTCTTTTTTTATGACAAAGAGGAAGGTGGTTGGTGTTATTAGGGTTCTCTTACAATGGCAGCTTCTTAGAATGATGTGCTTCATTTTTTATTAGTAAATGTGTTCAAATGATTTATTACTTATTTAGAGCTACTATGTAGTGAGGTTTTTATTAGTAAGAGTGAATGAGTTTCGTAATTGTCCTACATTTGTATATTGTTTGAGTATACGTGTTCATTTATTTTTTCGCAATTTTCTCGATGACTTTTAGTGCTGCAGGATTCATAATAATTTCACGTTTGCAGGTAATTTCTTAGTTTTCGGAATTTCGCTCAGCCCTTTTCTTTCTTCTTCGGTTTCAATACATATAGATAAATCGTGATGAAAACTTTTTGGAGAAAAACCACATTTACACTCATTTGTTTCTAATATGTTAAATATGGAAAGGTAATATGGAAATCCTCTATGAGCCTGAGACAGCTTGCGTAGGGTAATAATTTCAAGGAAAACGTGCAAGTTTGTTTGCCACATCTTCAATCCATTCTGTTGCATATGATTTGTTAGCGTTATTCCAGTAATTATTTTATTGTTCTCTGGGTTGTTTAGACAATAAATTTTCAAGAAATAATTTTGTCATTGGTTCTGCTGTTTCTTCGCCATATTTCCATGCAGTTCTAGCTAGTTGTTCTGACATTTCATTAGCTGTTATTCCTGAATTTCCCTTTATGTACGTTAATGTAATTTTGTGATTTATGAATGCATTTTTATTATGTGGATTCTCTAGACCTCGTAAAGTACACAGACTGTCAATTAAAATGTGAAAATGATCTCGCTCTTTTGGTATGATATATATTTTACTGCTTCTAATACAGCCGTAGTCACTGCTTCAAAATTACTAGAGTATTCTGGAAGGGAGAATTGTTTTTGCTAATTAATTTTGTGTTCTTTAATGATAACCATGAATGCTGCACCAGTTTATTCAGCATCTTTTGAACCGTCCGTATACATGTTTTGTCTGCATTGATTGGTTCAGTTCTCTAGTCTAACAAATATCTTTCAGCTGGGACTGTATACCATAAATATATTTTGTTAGCTATGCTTGATTGGTTGAACGTTCGTTCCTTCCATATGATGTTGCTATATTTGTGTAAGATGTCATATATTGCGTTTTCCTTTTCTATTGTTAAATGTATAGGTGTGACGTTACATATGACTTGAAGAGCCATATTTGAAATGATGCTAAAGTGTTTGCATGTGTTTATTAATAATTTTCTCTGTATAGATGATAGTTCCCTTATTATGTATGTTGGTTGTATCATACTTGACAGCTATAGACAATTACTCTTTCTATGCATATTATATATATTTGTCCTAATTGATTAGGTTTCAGTCCCCAATTTATTTTACTAAATTTAGAAATTTTAGGTATTTTAGCTGTGTCTAAAGTGATCTTGTTTTTAATCTCCTTAAGATGTCGTACAAAGTACAGCCCTTTGTCAAAAATGACAAGTAAAATAAACTTTAATTCTTCCTTATTATTTATACTCTCATTTTCTAAGCGTAATTTTTGTGGTTTGCCTATGTATTTATTTCCTAATACTATCGACTGACATTTTTAGGGTTAAAACCTAATTTATTATTGTTACCCATTGATAAATCTTTTTGTAATGCTTCATTGCCAATTCTATCTAAATGTGCTCTACTGATGCCTTTGACTGTTCAGGTGACGTCGTCTGCAAATGCTTGTATGGTGATATTATTTGGCATTTTTAAATTTAAAAGTTCGGAAATAGTAAGATTCCATAACATCTGACTGAGGGGTGATCCTCGAGGTGAACCATTTTCAATTTTTTGCTAAATTTAACTGTAGAAGACTTATAGATTATGATTATTTCTGTCAATATGTTGGCTGTAATTGTAATGAGATATGTAGGCAATTGTAGCTCCTTCAGGATCTTTATGATTATTTCTTTATTAAAGGGGCATAACACCCAATTTTTGATCATAATCTATATTGTGTGTGATACCCCTTGTGAGTTCAAGAACACGCTGGCAAAATTTGAGCGCATTTGAGCCAGCAGGTAATTTGTATTTTCATTCTTTGTATTACGTTCGAACGGCATAACAGTGGAGCAACACTGGCACCCTCGCGAGCCGTAACGTCACAATGACAATGACAATGATGTTTATTTGCATCAGTACATGACGCGAGGAGCATGCAGAAAAAGCTGCCACATGGACAGCTTGACGAAGCCGCAGGCCCCCGCATTGGCGTTTGCGCGGCGTTAGCGAGCACAAAGGTAGTACATCATTGTATAGATATGTCCTTTACACAATAGTGAGCATCGCGAACCATGCGAAGCAAATGAAGAAAAAAAAGATGTGCTCTAACAGGTCATAGTAAAAATCATCTCTAACCAATAAGGATAAAAAACAATGATAGGCACAACGGTATCGCAACTGTTCAAAAAAAATAGAAGAAACACAAGGGTGAGAAAGACATAATGATAACACAAGGTGTAACAATAACATTTCTCATACAAACTAAACAAATGAAAAAACCAAGAATATAAGCTATACAATGGGAATAGTTGTTTTCGATAAGGAAAAATTTGCGAACGCCAGGGAAACAATCTAGTGCAGGCAGAAATAACTATACAGAGCTTTAAGAGAGGTATTTTCCCATCCAGTGCTTTCGCTGTGTAATTTATTCAGTAACCTTGGCAGGTTCTACGAATAGTTTGTTGTCCGTATGTTGTTCTGACGGTTTACACTTTCCAAAACTCTCTGGACCTTGTCGCATATGCTGTAACGTTGATTTTTAAATCCGCTAGTGTTCTTAGAAAGCTGGCTCCATTTTTTATTTCTTGTTTGTACGCTCTACAGAGTCGATAATCGTACATACTGGTAATTGGCATTACATTGTATTTTATAAAACATTCACGTGTATGAACATATTTTGGAACATTTTCTGCGACTCGTAGGAATTTTTTTGCAGTACATAAAGTTTTCCAAATTTCCCTGTGTGGTAGTAGCCCAAACTAAGTGACAGTAGTTTAGACTAGAAAGAAACAGTGTGTTGAAAATCAGCATCATTATTTTTGTTGGCAGTATATGACGGTTACGGTAAGCAAGCGCGATTATTTGAGATAATTTTGTCGCCAAGGAATTTACGTGCATATCCCAGGATAAGTTTTCTTGAAAGATAACACCTAAAGTTTTAAAGTACGGAACTATATCGATAGGAGTTGAATTTCGCAATATAGGCGTATTAATTATTACGCATTTATTTTTGCTTCGAAAAATTATTCCTTTTGTTTTGTTTGTGTTTATTTTAAGACAATTTTTATGTGTCCAGTCATGCAATTTTTGAAGAATTAAGTTTGCTTCCTCAACTAATTCATCCGCCGACTTTCTTATCAGGAATATGCTAGTATCATCGGCGTAAATTATATAGTTTGCCTTGATACTGATACTAATGATATCATTAATGTATAAATTAAAGAGGAAAGGGCCCAAAATACTTCCTTGTGGTACGCCACAAGAAACGGGCAGTGGACTAGGGAGTTCATCATTAATACCGACCCTTTGCTTGCGGTGTTCTAGATAACATGTGATGAGGGATGTAGCCTTCCCGCGGTAACCATAACGTATGAGTTTCCTAATAAGAAGTGAATGATTGACACAATCAAATGCTTTTGTGAAATCTACGAACAACCCCAGAACCAGTTTTCCCTCATCAATCGCCCTTGAAATTAACTCTTTCTGAGCAAGTAAGGCACACTCCGTGCTGAGGCCTTTGCGAAAGCCAAATTGGCATTCATTTAGAAGTTTATGTTTTTGCTCAAAATCCATAAGCCGATTTAAAATTATTTTTTCAAGTACCTTCGAGAACATAGGGAGAATTGATATTGGACGATAGTTGCTCATGTCATTTTTGTCCCCTTTTTTATATAGGACACTAATGCGTGCTTCTTGCATTTTACTGGGAAAAATAGCTTGACTGAGACAGAGGTTGAAAATATATGCAATGCATGGAGCCAGGATATCAACAACGTATTTTAAAGGTTTTTCTGTAACCCGTCAATATCTTTCGCACTGCTGCTGTTTAGATTTTTAATTATGTGGATTACTTCGTTTTCATCTACACGTTTAAGAAAAATAGTGTTGCTATTAACCGGAATATTACTAAGATCATTTGGTTGCATAGGCGTATTACCTGCACTTGCGAAATATGTATTAAATGCATCTGCAAGCCGCTTCCCAGATAATTCTATACCAGTAATATCTAATTTAAGAAGTTTACTGATAGGCGGATGATGCCTTAATACAGAGCTGAGCCTTTTCCACATAGTCTCAGAGCATCCAGCAGCTGCAGCAAAGAAATTTGCAAAATATTCAGGCTGCACGATCCCCGAGCGAGCATGTATATTCCGGCAAAGAATCAGTTTGTCAGCAGTGCGCGCATGCGGGGAACTTCTGCTTTGTTCAGCTTACCATTGGAATTTGTCAAATTGCAGCGGCTGAAACAATGCCGCCGCGCCGTCTAAGTAGCGCTACTGGGTGCTAGAAGGAACGGAGTAAGGAGTGCTCCATATCGCATTTCAGGTTCCCCAATAAGCCCGTCAAGCCTTTTGGAGATGAGTGTGGACAGGAAGGACTGGGGTTTATCTGACGCTTTTGTTTTGTTTTCAGAACACTACAACATCTACAACGACGATTTGCGCCTGCTCGCCGAGTCTGGTATACCCGTAAAAAAGCTGAGGCTGCAGCCAGACGAGATGGCGACCGTGTTCGTGCACCGACCCATCCGGCGGGTAGTGCCCCGGCCAAACTTTAGCCTTGCTATTTTTTTTATCGAAATTTGGTGTAATAAAGCAAGTTCAAGTATAGGTTCAGCCAAAGTGTACATCGCGCAAAATCCTTGTGCCGCGGGCACATCTGCGTGAGCATTTGTTTACATATGCTGCACGCGACTACAGAGGCAAAAAGAACTGGTGGGAACGCGCTGCAGCTTAACAACAGCGTAGTTTTGTTGAATACGGATCTAAGAGAAATGCATGCCAGCAAACAATCTACGCTCATGACAATTCGCATAGTGCGAAGTAGCACCAGACTTCTTCTCCCGTAAACGGCTGCCTAAGCAGAAGTATTCTGCAGGAGTCCACCTAGTGGACATGTCCATTTCGTCTTCTGTTGGAGATCTGATTGGCTGGGCTGGGCTGCGCGTCCACAGCAGCGAGGCGCCACAGCCAATCAGCACTACAGCAGCGGATGAAATGGACAAGTCCATTGGTGGACTCCTGCAGAATACCTCCTCAGTGCTGCACGCATGAAATTTCAACAGTGAGGAAAGGCACCAGCAGCATTTCGCGCAACACCAATGTCGCCATCTACACTCTAAGAAAAGTTTACACCCTTTGGGACGTATGTTTGCCACACAACGATAATCGTTATCTGTCTTGCCCGCATTTCCTTTCTTGAAAACGCTGCGCTCGTTGCTTTCCTGTCGGGAATACTATGTCATGCTGATAACGCGCATGCCGTTCGTTGCTGGAAAGTACCGGGCTCGCCGCGTTAAGGAAAGGAAATGCGGACAAGACAGATGCCAATTATTGTTGTGTGGAAAATATACACCCCAAAGGGTGCAACTGTTTTCAGAGTGTATGTTGACCAAGTTTAGTACGCTTACTTCTTCCATGGCCTTCCAGATTTGCACACACTAGCCGGCACACGCCAATCTCAGAGGCCCTCTTTTTATCACCTGACATAGCGGCGATGAGGTCGAAGTCAAAATGGGGGTGCAGCGTGTACAACGCCATCGCTGCATCTGCTCTTCAAATATTCGTCGGCAGCTTCATCACACGAAGAATGCGGTGCCAAAGACGTGGCACGCGACATCTGGAGCCAATAGGGCAACAAACGGCAGCTATGCCATGACCTCACATGGTGCGGCGGCGGATTTCGTAGCAGGCGATGGCTCGGTTCCATGCACCGCATGACGTGTCCCATGGCTTGGCAATATAGCGGTGGGCGCAGGAGAGCGGGGTCTAGCTCATATTTTGGACAGAAATGTGCGTTTACTGCCCAGTTTTCACCCGTCTATAGAAATATTAGACCCCCACTACAATTTCTCGCAGAAAATAGCAAAATATTCAGCGACCATGCCATGCCGCCTTTAATGTTTCCGAATGCGTTTTAATGTCCAAGTAAATTATTAGGAACTGTAATTTATGAAGCTTTGCTTTGTTTATTACTCCTTTTATATTATCTAGTGCATCAATTACGGAGGTTCCATGTTTAAATCCATATTAATTTCCTGGTAATAAATAATTTACCACAGAGAAATTATAAGTTGCATTGTTTATCAATTTTTCTAAGACTCTTCCAAATAGAGAATTAATCGCTATAGCGCGATAAGATTCTTCTGGTTTATCTGTTATCTTATTTTAGGCAATAAAAGGATCTTTGAAGATTTTCGCCGTCTTGAAAAATGTCCTAATTTAATATAACGTTTCAAATTTTATAAAGATACGCTTATGTAAATAATAGAGTGTCTGAATAAATGATGTTATTGAATAATCAGATCCTAGTTTCTAGTGGTTTTTTAAGCTATTGAATGATGTTATCCACTTCTATAGCAGTAACGAGCAAGAATTCCTAAAGGTTTACTATTTCTTCTGTCATACTTGGATCTTCATGTGTTTTTCCAACGCTTTCTTCAAGGTTGTATAACTTTCCTAATAAATACTCGACAGATTCTTCTTCTATTTTTATTTGAAAGCTATGCTGTTTTTCAATGATATTGAATTATTACAAGTTTCTTAAATTTATTTGTTGCTAATTTGTATGGTAAAAAAATGTGTTTTTTCTCTTTTACAGCAGAACAATTCCTTCCAAGACCTGTCCTTTGCTTCGGTTATGTTTTTGTTGTACTCTTGTAATGCTGCTATGTACACTTCTTTAAAACGTTTTTTGTAGTTCTCCTTTCCCTTTTGATACCTTCTTCTGAATTCTCTTACTTTCTTCCTTTCTATTTCTAATTATATGTTCCCCATTGGTTTTGCTATTGAATTTCTTGGTTTTATTATTTTAGTGTGCTTGTTTGCTGAATTTTCGATTTTTGTATGAAAGTTATTGATTATTGTTTCTATCTGGGAAGGATGTACTATATCCTCTTCTATTATTTCTTGGAACCATTTGTTTTGTTTTAGTTTTTCTAGTACTTGATATTCTCCCTTCATTGTTGGGCGTTTTATTGGTTCTGAATGTTTATTAAACGCTGTTATTGATATATACCTATGGTCACTAAGGGAATTTTCTTCCAGAACCTCCCATTCTTGTATTTTATTTGCCACGGCTTTATCGACCATAGATAGGTCAATCCAACTTTTTCCATTCTTAGATTCAAAAGTAGGGAGTGAATTTTCGTTGTTGAAGATATTTAGTTCGTTTCTGATAATGGATGCAAAAACTTTCTCTCCTCTAGGTTTAGAAATTAAGCCTCCCCACACTGCGTTTCTTGGAATTGAAATATTCTAGAATTATTATGTTCTGTTTATTTTTTAATTTTAAGATTCCCTCTATTTCTAGGAAAAAGCGTTCAATGCTATGTTTTGGTGGCACGTAGCAGTTATTCATGTTGATAAACTCATCTTGCCGTTTAATTCTTATAGCTGTTATGTTTTTTGTAGTTAATAAAGGGAATATCTGGATTTTTTCGTTGCGAATTATTTTAGCTGTTTTCGGGAGAACTGAGTGACTTACCATTTTAGACTTTATTGGGTATACTATAACTTTATTACTTAAAGAATAGGGTTTCTCAGCAACTGATATATCCTGTTCAAAATGAATCTGTAAGCTAATAAGTTGTGTTGAAGTTTTGATTGACCTAGCTTGATTTACCTGAAAAATATTTAATGACTTATTAAACATATTTACTATTATTTAGTAGAAAAAATGAAAAATACGAAAGATATCATAACGAAAGGAGAACTTAAAATAGTTACTGCGAGACGAAACTCATTGTCGTCATCTGTGCATCACAGGCTTCATCAATTGCCTGACATGTTGCATCCCACATTGAGTTCTTACAAGTGAAACCCTTTTCTTTGCACATGGAGCAGGACTTATTGGTTGCCTCACATTCGTTATGACTGTGGGCTCCACCACATTCTGTGCATCTGACCTCTTCAGATCTACACTGCTTCTCAGTATGCCCAAATCATGCATATCTCGAACATTTTGTAACAAGGACATTCTCATACACCTTGCAGCGATTCCACTCAACATTAATGCGACCTCATTTCACAATTTCGTTTGCGAGTTCTCTGTGCTTAGTTGTTAAAGTGACGGACTTTGATGGCTCTTCTTTTTTTTGTCTCCCACACTACTTTGACATCCTCTTCGTTTCCGACGAGGCTGTTTTGATAAATCATTCTCCCTGGAATATCCATTTTCATTTACTGCGAACTCCACACCAGCAGCTTTAAGCTTTGGGGAGAAACTCTCGGAAATTGCTGTAGAAAAATGGCAAGTTTCTTGGCTAGCCTTAAGGCCTAACTCTAATTTCTTGATATCTGTGACATAGCTGCAACTATTGCGACGCCATTTTTGACGTTTTCAACTTCCACATCTATGAGCCCGAATTCGCCTGGTTCAAAGTTCTCCAATTTGTCTCCTGTTTCACGTTGTGGGTTCTCATTCCTTGTTGTGTAGTCTATCAAAAGTGCTAGTTTCGTTCCAAGCATTCTGTTATTTGATTCCTCACCACCCCCTGAAACTGCCTGTGCGGAGGTATTGTCATGCTTGCTGGTTTTAGCTTTTCCAGCCAAATTTACATTGTACTCTATTGTCCGTAGAGCCACTGTCTTCATGTTCTGAAATTCGAGAATAAGGGCATTTAATGCCTCTCTTGTCGGTGGTGAATTTTGTCGGACATCTAGCAATGGTTTATGAAGCGTTCATAAATGTGCATGACACATTTCATTTGTCTTGCTCCTTCTCTAGTTTCCATTGTGCGTTCCGGGGACGCAAATGTACATCATCTGTGATTAGTTTCACTCAAAAGTTCACCTGTAGAAACAGGCTCTTCATGGATCTTTGCATCTGATTCACAAGCCTCTTGCTTTGTGTCTTCTTGTGACCCTTCTTTGGCATCTCCGAGTCTCCTTCCCACCAGTCAAAATCTTTATCCATCAAAAAAAAAAACGGCGTTCCAATTAGTTGTATGCAGTATACGCCTATACTGCATACAACTGTATATATTTTCCCTAATGCAAGAAAAGTTGGATGATTAAAAATTAAAGGTAAATAAATAAACAAAGATCTGAAATCTTTGATTTATATGTCTCTTACTTACTAAGAATTAAGAACGAAAGACCTTTCTACGTTGTTTTGGAGCTGCTTGGTGTGGATGAAATATGCGATCTATGGACTTCAAAATGGCCGCCTTTGTTTACATTTTTAACGTGCTTTCTCCCTCGCTTACAGTAGGAATATATCACAAAACTAAACTGAAATAACGGTTCTTTTATGGTAAATCAAGGTCGTAGATTCTTAATTTGAGCTTTTTGATTTCAGATGATGCCTCGTTATTTGGGATTGAGTGGATTAGTAACCGGTTAACATGTGATTGATAATTGCGACGAATACAAGAAATACACTTGTATTCATTAGCGAATAACTTGTGTTCTAACTATAGTAGGTTCTTAAAATTTTTACTGAATATTCTTCTCGTTACTTCTGACGAGGAATAGAAGAGGTCAGCATCACTGCTTCAAGGGTGCTAAAACAAAAAAAAATGAAGAAATACTCGTTTTTGCCTCGAGGACTGCCGGTTTGTTTAGATTTCTTCTTTGGCGAAAAACAAAGTAAAAAATAAACTAAAATGATGAAACTTGTTCTTTTCTTGATCGCGAAACCTCTATAAATAATTCAATACCAAGTTTGACAATGAAAAGCGAAAGAAAACTAAACTTACAAACAAAAAAGTGAAGAGCACTTACACTGCTGTCGCTCCTTTGTGTGGCCAGCCAGAGAAGTCTCGGGTAGTACAGCATGAGATTCTACACATTGAATACCCATTCTGCTCCGCCGTCGCATGCGTCTTCGTAGCGTTGCCGCTGACTGATAGAGGATCGCCGATGCACTCGAATGGGCCGAGCTCGACATTTTGCGCGCTACTGAGTGGTCCTTGTCCGAAGGTGGAACAAGGGTCGCCCATATTGAAGGCGGCGTCTCGTTCGCGCCTGATCTCTGGCCATGCCTTGCGATAATATATTGGGCATCTTGCACGTCGATGGGTGGCTCTTGCGCCCCTTGCAATCCAGCAGTGAAAGAATGTTACCGCATTCGGTCAACGACCGCGGGGAAGTCCCGAGGTGTCGTTCCGATGGAGTCAGCAGTATTTCGTTTCTATGATCCGTGGACAGATTGATGTTGTCGTTGAATAGCAGAGCTGCATCATCGCACCTCGACGAAGTACGAAATGATGGTTGATCCCTAACCCCGGCATCGTTAGGGATCAACCCGGCAAGTAGGAAAAAGGCTTTATTCCCTGCACCGGTCCTTCTAAGTTGAGCTCCGGTTAGGGGACTGGAGACCTCTAGGCAGTGGATCATATAGGGAGTGATGGTCCACCGAGTGCGTTATCTCGGCTGGAGCTGACGTCGTCATCCGGTTACCTGGCTCATGTATGTGCCCAAGTGAAGGCGAGCTTGGAGGTTGCGTCACCAACTGGGGGTGATGGGAAGTCATCTGGGGCTCTGGAACTCGTGGTGTGATGTAGGGCGGCGGACGGTGTACGAGACCCACGGTAGAAAAATTAGTTCGCAACCGCGGCCTACAGGGAGGCAGGCCACGATCCCGTCCGCCAAGACCTCTTCGGGCGCAGCTGCAGCCGCCAGATGGTACTGCTCCAAGATATGCTGGGTTGTTATGTCAAAGTTGCAGCGGCGAACACCGTGCCCTTCCCACCGTATGATGAACAAGGGCTTACGTGAGCGCAGCCACCTTGGCACGACTGCCGCGTTGAGGCGACGTACCTCATAGCCGCACGCATTGCAAAGCTGGCCTAAAGCAGCTACCAAAACTGCCGTCCATTCCGGCCAGGACCGGTGCCTGCTACCTTCGTGCTCATGTCATGCTTTTCCGCGCCGCAAATCCGGTTTCTTGGAACCCGCCATGCTTTGTGGCCCAGCCAAGCTTGACGAGCGCTGAGTGCATTGACTGTTTCCTGCCTACAGAATCTGTAAAACTCCAGAATTTCCAAAATAACTGGCGATGGTAAGGCTGCGGGGGAGAATCCTGAGATTACCGAGATGACGTAGTTAATTTGCTGTTAACGCAGTAACATATGTCTGGCATGACGTCCGTGAGGCAGTCAGGATAGCTTCTCGAGGAGCCGCGAGCGGCCTTCACAGTGAATACAGCAACCCCGGTACACGCAGTAACGAAATACATGGCCACGGGAGTGTAGACGGTATCGCTTGGTGGCTCAGAGCTGGATAGTATCCTGAGGGGAAATATCCATGGCAATGGAACGATGGGCGGCGTTCCTTTGCCACAGGAGTCACCGAAGACAGCAAAGTGTGGCGAGGCCTGACCTTAGGAGCGGGCTGCCGTAGGCTGTTAATTTCGGCTATGCCATAGCGACTGAGAGAAGCAGACGAGAGGAATGGGTCCGAATGCCTAGTTTACTTCTGCTTCTTCGCGTCTTCCTTTCGTGCGGCCACCGTGCGACACCCGAGGTCAACTGGAATTCGTCTTTACAACACTGAGAAACGCATTAAACAATGCAAAGATACAGTACGTGTGGCACCTGTCTACCATTTTCGAATGTGTGACGGATACAAAAGCACAGCGAGAAATTCCTCACATGAGGATTTGAAAGTTGAAGATCTATATGGAGAAAAAAATGGACGATGAAGGTAAGTGTCCAGTATATCAGCTGCGATCGGCTTCCATGTTTTGGATAGTTTCATGTTGGGGCTTTACCCAATTTGTTTGCTATGATGGTGATAATTGCCAATGACACCCTTTCTTAAGGGTGAAAACAAATAATTATATAGTCGATGTGAGCTGATTACTAACCATGTCACACCCTAGTTTTCTGCCTATCGCTGCTTCATCCCATAATGTTACCTTAGCTACTGACGATACTGTTCCTATCTTTCGCCTTTTTCTACTAATACTCGAGTAGACTCTTTCTGATTTAAACTCCCCGTCAGGTTTTAACTCAAGCGTTTTGGAAGAAAACTTTGCCTCACTTCCTGCCTTGACAACTCTGTCGTCATTGCGTAGGGTACGGCCGTAAGGCGGAACACGCAGATCACGATGAGCGGTAGCCAAAATTGACACCGAGAGCTTAATTGCTACTTTAAGACAGTAGCCGAGCCGGGTATTGAGCAGAGGTAACCCTTTCAAATTACTTTTCCGGCCGCTAGTGTCACGGCGTGCGGGAGTATACTCACGTGGAACATTTTGCTATATTGCGCGCTACTAATAAAGCGCGAAAAAATATTATTACGCAGGAAGTAACGCATACAAAACCATCTATTTATTCTTAACGACTCATTTAAACTTTTTTAGGCTTCCATCGAAAGTGACCTCTTAAGTTCAGAGAGAAATGAACTTGGTTAAAAATTATTCCCTATAGCCAGATAATAAGTTCCATCCTAGTTGCCCAAGGGTAATGTTGAGCGAAAGCTGTGTGTCTTATAATCGTACACTGTACAAGTTCCTTTCACAGCTTGACTAATGTTATCAGGGAGGCCCCGTAGAAATATCGCTAAAGCGCAGTAGATATATTGTTTGAAAAACATAAGGCATGTCAAAACTGCAACATTACCAAGTTCTTTCTCTAGGCTGTCAAATTAACGCAGCCTATTTATAGCCGGTTCAGAGAATCAATGATGCCTAATTATAACAGTGCCAAGTTGCATGGTCAGTGTAAACGCGTGTGACAAGTGAACTATTATTCAAACGAAACAAATTGAATGTCATGGTGAACGACAAGTTCCTTGCTAGCTGATGGTGAGACTGAGTGAAGGTGGAAGGTTGGAATGTTGAGTGCTCTAGGTGAGGTGAGGGCTGCAAAAGTGGCATATTTGTCAATAAATTAGGAATGGGCGGATGTGAGGACGAAGCTCGTGTCTAAAGAGTGAGGAAGGAATAGCAAATAATAAGGCATTTACACACCTCTTGCGTCGGTCAGCCTTTGATTTTTTAACACTTCCCCCCAGAAGCCTCTTGGCAAAGCTGTTGCGCGGTTGGCCATGCTGTCGTGGGTCCGATCCCAGCAGCGTCGGCTGCATTCCGATGGAGGCAGAATGCAAAAACGGTCGTGTACCATGCATTGAGTACACCTTCACCAACCTCGGGGAGTCTAAATATTCCGGAGCCCCGCACTACAATTTGTCTCATAATCAGGTTTGTCACGCAAATCAGGTTTGGCACGCGTAGCCCCGCAATATATTTTATGTTTTCTGTTCAATGATCTGTACAATAGCAAATAAATAATTTATTTATTTATGGCACAGCTATATGAAATGCATCTGTCAAGGGAAAGTGGTATCTTCTGTTGTGGCTGGCGGGTCAGGGCTTGGGTTCTCGATCTCCGCGTTGATGGCCTCTCGGATAGGTCCGAGCACTTCCTCGCGCAGCGCTCTCTGGAGGAGGTACTTGGAAGCTCGTTCCACGAATGGCTGCTCGAAGCCCAACACACTCTGGTAGTGGATCTCCTGTACGTCGGCCGACAAGATCTGCAGCTCGTCTAGCTGAGGCTTTGAGTCGTCCGACAGCGCTGCAGTATACCAATGGCAAATGACAGTCCATCCATAACACACCACAAGAATATAATGAACGAATAATTTCACAAATCTTATGTGCAGTAATGATTGTCCCATTAAGAAAGGCAATAACATCGGCTGATAAAAACCTTTTGCAACAAATTATTCAGGACCTTAACCAAGAAAGTGCAAGAATGTGGTTGCAGAATAATATGCAGAATACAATAATAACGTTCAACAATCTGGCAAGGGAACAAGAATTAATTATCACCAGTCAGCCTGTACGTTGTGTTCACGGGCACATTTATCTAGGTCGGTTACTTACAGGCGACCCTGATCATCAACATGAAATGTACAGACGAATAAAAATGCGTCGGAGTACATACAGTCGGCATTAAAGAATCCTGATTGTAAGCTTAAAACTATCGTTGAAAAGAAAAGTGTATAATAATTGCACTCTACGTGTACTAACGTATGAGGCAGCAACTTAAGGTTTAACAAAAAAAGCTCGCGGACCACTTATGGGCCGTTCAAAGAGCGATGGAACGAAGAATGTTAAGCGTAACGCTACGAGACAGGAAGAGAGCGGTGTGGATCAGCAAGCCCACGGTGACAGCCGACATTCTAGTTGACATTAGGAGACAAATGTGGAACAGGACAGGTCATGTTATGTGTAGGGCAGATAACCGGTGGGCCGTTAGGGTTACAGAATGGGTGCCGAGAGAACGGAAACGCAGTCGAGGATGGCAGAAGACTAGGTGGGGTGATTATATTGAAAAATTCGCAGGCGCAAGTTGGAATCGCTTGGCATAGGGCAGGTGTAATTGTAGGTCACAGGGATAAGCCTTTGCCCTGCACTGGACGTACAAAAAAGGTTAATATTGATGGTGATACAGACAATCGATTAGCAAGGTGTTCCTTAAATATTTGTTTTCCTTTCTGGTGTCTTAGGAGGGCAACAAAGGTGCATGACATTACGGACCCCTCTGTGCACACTAAATTTGCACAGATAACCGTTTCGTTATATTCTGCAGTAAATTACATGGTGTATACAAAGCCAACATATTTCAAGTGGCAGTATAATACAGAAGCGGAGCAGGACATACTTGGTTCATTATTAAACACTACGGCTATTTTATGGATATCTCTATGTTGTTATGACCCAATAATTTTCGGTTTGACAAAGTGACATAAGCCTACCTGCGGGCGTTCGCACGAATTCTCCGCCATGCTACAGTGTTTCTCAGCACAACTCCCAGAGAGTTTTGGTTGGGAAAACGATTATTGACTGGAAGCATTTTCTCCATTCAACCAAGTTGGCTCAAGAGCCGCTCCTCGGCTAGAAAAGATGCTTCGCTTCTCAACAATTGCTTAGATGTGGCATTGGAACGCACTGATCCTACCTTTCAATGGGCAGTGCGGCCATTAACTTTCTCGAGTAGAGGAGGAGTGGTGAGTCGAAGGACGTTCTACAATACCGGGGTATATATCCGTATTGTTTTTTATCATCACACAGGAACAAATAAATCGTTGCCTGCATTGTAATGTAGTAGTAATGGCCATGTACAAGAAATACAAGAAGCACAGTTAGATTGTCTTTCACTGATCTCAAGATGTGGTGTTTGACTACGTTCTCCTTGGTTCTTTATATCCTCTGGCGTTTCTCGAACTCTAACCGATACTCAGCACCTCCCCCAGTATGGCCACGCACCGTAGTAAGGCGTGTATATATCGTCTTCCTGCAATTTCGATACCAAAAGATTTGCGGATATCTTGAGTGTTTGTCCCGCCCCATGGGTCATCATAGGTGATTTCAATGCACACCATCCAGCATGGGGAAGTACACGGACAAATGCAAGAGGACGAAGATTAGCAAGCATCGCCCACAACTATGGCCTTACTCTCCTGAACGATGGTAGCCCCACCTTTCTTCGCGGCGTGACATACGGCAGCTGCCTCGACCTTGCTTTCGTCTCCAACTCTCTCGCCAGATGTGTGAAGTGGTTTCCAGACATTGAGACACATGGGAGTGACCACATTCCCACCTATCTGAACATCAAAGGCTTGTCGTCTAGATCAGGCTTACGGAATACCATTCGGACGATTCAATGGGCTAACTTCAAATCTGAGATGGAAGATGCCTGCCGCGAGGGCCTACCATCAGGGTTAGAGCAAACGATTAAAATGACGATGCAAAACGCCACTCGCATGATGACGACCTCTTCCACGCGGAATGACTTCGACATAGAATTAGAGCGCCTTCGAGCGCTTCGTCGCCGGGCGGAACGTCGATATCGGCGTACAAAATCAATTCATGACCTTAGGGCAGCCAGGATGATGCAAAAGAAGATTCAGCGTCGTATGGATAGATTAGCGTCGGAACGTTGGGCAACGTTTTGCCAGAAACTCGACCCCCGCAAGCCACTGTCTCACATATGGAAAACGGTGCAAGGTCTGCGTTGCCTTCCGGAACGGCGTTTCCCATTCAAGGCGCTAGCGCTTTTCCAAGGGCGGCAAGACATCGATGTCGCAGAAGACTTTTGTGCGCGGATCGCAGACCAAGCTACTCGTCCAGATCCTCCAGCCCGAGCCGACGTCCCCAATTCACGTGATGGCCGCATGGACCTTCCTTTTACAATGGAGGAGCTCGAAGCGGCTCTAGCTCTCTGCAGGCGCTCATCATCTCCGGGTCCGGATGGTATATCATACCGGGCCTTGTGCTATCTCGGAGAGTCCGCACGGATAAAGTTGTTGAGCCTTTACAACTCCTCATGGCAGGAGGGAAATGTTCCTGACGAATGGAAAGTAAGCCGCCTGGTGCCACTCTTAAAGCAGGGCAAATCCCCATTAGAACTCACCTCTTACCGCCCAATAGCGCTGGCCAGCTGTGTAGGAAAGATAATGGAACGGATGATCCTTGGCCGCCTGGAATGGTACCTTGAATACTACAAGATTTATCCGATTTCCATGGCTGGTTTCCGACGTGACCGCTCTTCTATCGACAATGTAGTTGATCTCGTTTCCTATGTCCAGCACGAAAAGTCCCGTAAGCGTTTATCTGCAGCTTTATTCCTAGATGTGAAAGGGGCATACGATAACGTATTACATGAGGCCATTCTCGACGCCCTTGCGACGGTTGGCCTAGGTGGTCGAGTTTTTTTGTGGATTGCAAGCTACCTATCTGCAAGATCATTCTTTGTGTTAACTGACGATGGCCCAACTACGCGACGCTATACCAGCAGGGGCGTTCCTCAAGGCGGTGCTCTCAGCCCGACGCTATTCAACCTCGCTCTTGTTGGACTTGCTGAGTACTTGCCAACTACCATCAAAATTTCAATATACGCTGACGACATCTGTGTCTGGACTTCGGCAGTCACACGTCCTCAGATACGTGCGCGACTTCAAAGAGCGGCCACTTTGACAGCGAACTACTTGTGTAAACAGGGTCTCAGCATATCACCAGAAAAATGCGCACTAGTAGCATTTACTCGCAAACCGATGACGCCTTATATCATCTCAATCAATGGGCGGACTATTTCCTATGTCCGAACCCACAGATTCCTTGGCGTAATTATTGACCGAGACCTCTGTTGGAGCCCGCACGTGGCCTACATGAAACGGCGCCTGACAGCGACTTCCCAGTTGTTTCAATACTTGGCAGGAAAGACGTGGGGGATGTCAGTAGACGCAATGCTTAAACTCTACAGAGCTCTCTTTCTCGGTTTTCTAAGATATAGTCTACCTGTACTGACCAACACCTGCAAGACAAATATTCGTGTTCTGCAGGCAGCACAAGCTCAAGCACTCAGAGTCTGCCTTGGTTTGCCCAGATGCACCTCAACAGAGGCAACTATTGCGATTGCTCGGGACCATCCAATGCGAACTCACATTACGGTGGAAGCCCTGAGAACGCACATCAGACATTTTGCACGTGCCACCTATCACCACCTTGCAGCACTACCTTCGGACAGGCACCAATCATCATTCGCTAAAACTATCATCAAATACAACGACAAACTGCCATCGGGCTTCACCGCTGCATCTAAACCATCGATACCCCCTTGGTGTCTTGTCAGCCCCACAGTCCATCTCAGTGTACCAGGAATCGGAAAAAAGTCTGAACTGTCGTCGCCTGTGCTCAAACAACTGTCTCTGCTTCTTCTGCACGAGAGGTACGCGGACAGGGAACACATTTATACCGATGGTTCCACAAACATCCAGTGTTCGTCCGGTGCTGTGGTTGTCCCAGCAAAAGCTATTACCATCAGCTTTAGGACTGACCACCCAACAACATCGACATCTGCTGAATTAGCTGCTCTTCGCGCTGCACTTCGTGTCGTCAATCGGGAGCCACCTCGGCAATGGTCAATCTTCAGCGATTCAAAGGCAGCCCTACAATCTGTACTATCAGCTCTGCATCGCGGGCCATTCGAACAGCTCGTATTCGATATTAGATGCCTACTCCACACATCACAGGAGAAAGGACACCATGTGACGTTTCAGTGGCTGCCAAGTCACTGCGGCGTCACTGGAAATGAAGACGCCGATAATGCCGCTCGGGCAGCTCTTGAAGACGCACAAGAAGAGGCCATACCGCTTTCACGATCCGACGCAGCTAGCAGACTTCGAGTGCTTGCACATGAGATCACGCTATCTCTATTGTGCACACCAAACAGCCAGACCACCCAGAGCAACCGTCAATACCACCTGCCCTCTTTGATGCATCTCTATATGCCAACTGGACTGCGTCGAAGAGAGGCGACTCTGCTTTATCGCTTATGGCTGGGGGTGGCTTTCACCAAATCTTACTCCTTCCGCATTGGAATGGCCGACAACGATCTCTGTAATGCCTGTCTTTGCGAGGAGACGCTGGAACATGTTCTGTGCGACTGTCCTGACTATAACGTTCAGCGACAGTCCCTGGCATCTGTTCTAGCGCGCCTTGACAGTAGACCATTGTCGCTCGACACGATTTTCACATGCCGCCGACAGAAGATATCGCAGGTGAAGGCGACAAAGGGACTCCTTCGGTTTTTGAAAGAGACGGGATTGGACAAGCGGCTGTGAGAGTGACGTCGCGTACCATGCCAGAATGATGGACTCCAACGGACGATGTGTGTGTGCTGTGATATGTGCTCTCTCTCCCTCTCCCCCTTCCCCATCTTTAATCTCCCCCATCCCTCTCCCATGTGTAGGGTAGCAAACCGGTTAAGCCATACTGGTTAACCTCCCTACCTTTCCTTCTCCACTTTTTCCTTCCTTCCTTCCGTAGTAAAGCGGTGCGTGGCCAAACTGGCTCGCCACAACAAAAGTGGCGAGCCGAGTCGGCTATCGTCGAAAATGTGATATGCAGGTCAAGCGGGTCAGTTTTTTACCTGGCTCGTCGAAGATTCCAGTGTAATCGCTGGCATCCGCGTGGCTTTCAGAAAAGTACAACACAGTTTGCGTCGCGCACACAATCACAATACAGAAATCTATGGTGACAACAGCCAGCGGATCTAACTATGCATGACATTCGAGAAACTTCTCTTACATGCACGCGTGTCATGCTCGACGGATAACGTTTAACACTTGTTAGCTTGCGAAAAGCAGTGATCGAAGGAAGATGTGGTGAACACAAGAAAAGCTAAAGGCTTTACGACGCGCTGTACTCTGATGCCATTTAGTAGCGATTGTCGCAGAGCACGTCTTGCGTGGCACTACTATTTTCTTCTCGCGTTTTCCCCTTCCCACTCTCTTCGCTGCCGCTGGCTTTCATTCCAAGCTCCCTTCGGCGTTGCTCTTTCATCCTTCGCTGTTGTGTTTGTTCGATCGGTTACGCCGACACTCGCCGCAGGAACGAACGCCTAAGAGCTGTGCTCTAAATAATGGTACAACTGTACTTGTCTTCAGCCACTCCGCCAAGAAAGGGCTACTATGATTTCATTAATCAGTTCAATAGATCCCATGGGTTCCGCTAAACTGCGCTGTTTCTGAGAATAGATAGGCCACCTAATGGCTCCTTGCTAAAATATTTCATGCAAGACATTTTCGGTTTAAAACTGAACGCGAAGGATGCATCTAGCTCATTCTTTTTTTTTTATGTGCAGCCAAATTATCAGAGTTATCGTGGTAGAACATATTACTAGTGTGGTTTAAAGGTATTTGCTCTCATCCAGCACTTGCCGAGATATTCACCATCTACCTTCTTACTTCGCCACGCTTCTACTGCCTTACTGCAACGAAATTCCGGTATGTAATGTACTTAAAATCCGTCAACCAACGCATATTTTGTTCAGTACGAGGAACTGGCTTCAGCATAGGAATGGCAGGAGGGTACGTGATAAACGTATTGATTCACATAACGTGATCAGCATGCATTTTTGAATGGCGTGTATTTATTTATTTAATAAATGCAGGTGTGCTAGCCTGCAAGATAAAACTGATGCCACTCCAGCCTTCGGTGGTTAACGCTTCTTTCATTTTCTTTTATTTGCAATGTCCAGTTTCTTACACGTAATGGTGTTTGGTGTTGATTTGTCGAGCACTTGTATGCGCAGTATACCATGAAACACGAAACATGGTAGTTCGTACAGTGTTGTCATGCATGTCCTTCAGCTCCTTGATTCGCCAACGTGAAGTAGTTAGCGCATAAACATTAAATAATGCCACAGTAACGTTCACTGGTAAACGGAACTTGCGCGTGCACAAAAAGATAATCAATCATTGCCCTTTTACACTCAACAATACGAAAACCTTGCCCACTCACGCGGTTTGGATAATTATAACACGCTCAGTCGAATTCGACTCGCAACTGTGCGTAAGTGATCCCTGAGCTAGCAAGCATGCGCGTTGTGGCAGTGAAGTCCCCTTCCTGACACGAGAGAGAGCCACTCAGTATTCTTGAAGAGAATAGTCATCACTGCATCAAGCGCAGCTGAGAGAAAAAAAAACAAGTTATTTATGCTACTAACACATTGAACCATGCAATCAGACCAAGCGATGAACGTAGTCATATACTTACGCGCCCCAAAGCGCGCGTTGGCGACCACAGGCCCGGTGAAGCGCAGGTACATTCGTGGTAGGCCCGTGATGCCTAGGTTACAGATACCATCGAGCTGGGCACGGAGCCTCACGTTCCATGTTGTGTGCGCTGAGCTCAAATTGCAGTTGACCTGCGAACGAATTCATTTTGCTTGTTAGTGTATACGTACGTCAGGGTTCGTGCGCCTCGGTTATATTACATCAGAAATATTAACACCCCTTCTATCTATTTTCGAAATTATTGTATGTCTCCTATCGATACGTATTTGTCCAGCTTCCCCACAGATGTGCTATTATTGGCTTTGCTGCATTGTTATCATAAGAGACCTCGCATGCTCCTAATTGATGATTTCCTTGTTGGTGAAATATTTTGACATATTTAGCACGTTTCAGGATATGAGACCACCTGAATAATTGGCTTCGCATATAGTATTATAACCGAGATCGAATCCCGGCCAGGGCGGCCGCATTTCGATGGGGGCGAAATGCGAAAACGCCCGTGTACTTAGATTAAGGTGCACGTTAAAGAACCCCAGGTGGTCGAAATTTCCGAAGTCCTCCACTACGGCGTGCCTCATAATCGGAAAGTGGTTTAGGCACGTAAAACCCCATAATTTAAATAGTATTATAATTTTATATGCAACTTTGAGTATAAGCCTACCACAACAGGACCTATTCCTTCACGCTTATGGTCAGCCAATAAAACATAAACCGAGCGATGTTGGCTCTCTCTTCACCTGAACAAGTCAATTTGTACGTGGCGGTCACGTCAAATGGAACATATCTCGACATGTTATATCAATTTTAAGGTTGCTTGACGTTGCCGTGTTCTTAACATATAACACTTCTTATGCTCCTCATTAGTGATATTATTCTTCGTGAATTTCTTATTATATCCGGCATGCTTCTCGATATGAAACCATCGGCATAATAGCTACACAAATATTATGTGTTCTTAAGATAAAAAATTTTTATGGTGCTAATTAGTAATTTCCTTCTTGATAATTTTTTAAAATAAGTTTAACGTGTTTTTGCTATGATACCACCGCCATATCATATTTGCAACTACGCAAATATTATGTGCTCTTAAAATAGAACAGCTCGTGTGCTCCTGATTAGTGATTGACTACTAGGCGAATTTCTGTTTTTATTTATTTTTAATGTCTCTCGGTATGAGATCGCGGTCATTATTGAATACGCAAATATTACCCACCTTGCAAGCAACTTTGTACATAACCTACCACCACACTAACTCTAGGTTCAAGTTTGTGGATAACCGATAAAATATAAAACGATGGATCTCGCCTCTCTGCTGTACGACTCAACAAAACAATCTGTACTAGTCTGTAACACGAAGTGGCAGATATTTAAAAGCGCTATCAACATGCTAAGGTTACTTGACGCATACATATTGAAGAAGAAAGGGAAAAAAGCAGTGTCAAACAAAAAATGGGGCAAGAAAAAAACGTGTTGAAGGCCAGCAGATTCCGCGGCACCAAAGACACAGAGAGGAGTGGCTTCAGGCGCATACCTGTGGGGCTCAATGTGAATAAGTGTCAAATACTTCACCTAACACTAGCTGAGCTGCGTAATTTGCAACTTGTTAGCTAATCTGTATTTCTATGTACTGCTTCTTTCTTTGTTCGATTAGAAAAAAGCACGACTGCTGCTGCCTCTTCCACAGGAATGATTCCACAATTAGAAATTGTAAAGCTATGAAATGGGCTGGTAGATGCACGTTCCCCATTAATTTGCGCTGAGTATTACAGTGGGGAAAAGATGACGAAGAAGGGAATGAGGGCGTGGACGGATGAAGCGCAAGGACTGACGGACGTCCGTCTGCATCCTTCTTCTCTTTTTGTCATCTTTTTGCCACTGTAATACTCCGCGCAATGTAATCGTGAATAATTCGCATTTTTTCCGCAACCCTTGGAACAAATCTACAGGCCGCACAGTCACGCTCATAAGTCATACAGCTTCTGCGAAACAATCAATGAATTCGCATGCGCACAATTTTTTTTCAGCAAACGGAATTCACTTCAATTACCTCTGTTCCGTTACCTTAAATGTCAACTGCTACTGCCAATCGCATTGCGCATACCACTTTCAATGGAACACTATACAGCACCTGCATGCGTTCCACGCCCAGTTGTGGCAGGCCACCGACAACCGCGGCACGCAGAAATCGTCGGCGCCGGAATTCCCAGAGCTCGGGCAGGCGGGAAGGGAAGCCTCGCAGCATGCGACGCATGAATGTCCCCAGCCGCTCGGAGCAGGGGGCCGACACGTTGGAGAGCTTCGGCACCGGTTTCACGGTCGTCGATGTGGTCGTTGGCGCCGCTGTGGCCACTGCGCACATGCGAACGCAGTGACGCGACTGAGCCGAATTGAATGGACAGAGGCCGGGGGGTCGAGGTAACGATTACAGTTCACCAATCTCGTGTCGTAATTTCTTGTCCAGTCACTGCGTGGCAGCGCGCACTCAATATATTTTATTGAGATAGTTGTTTACTGCAATGTGCTCAGGGTTCAAAGGGCTGAAGGAGGGAAGGGAGAGGCACATCTTATTCACACATACAAATTTCAGATATTTAAAGAAACACTAACAATCGTGCTAAAAATATTGTAGTAAATAGGAGAGCAGGTTATTCTCAAGAGTGCTCAATGCCGACGGCATTACAGGAGAGTGCGTCATCTATGCAAGCGGTGAGGCGGGAAAGTTGGCTCTATTCTTTGGTACTATAGGGAAGAAAGTAATCATAGAGAGACGTGGAAGGCATCGCAAAAAAATCACAGAGTAGTACGATACTTAATGCGAAATTTCAGCGCCTCTGTATGCGTGTTTTCATTTCGCTATATGTTGCTTGGCGCGGACAATCTGTCTCGTGCGGCACGTTTCAAACGGAGCATAGTCTGGTGCAACTGCCTCGCTTATCCGGAGATCGTGAGAGGTGACCCGTGGGTGAAGCGTGGGCGAGATTCACAGCACGTGCCGCAGACATACCTCCGCTCATGCAGCGCTTTGTTTCCATAGAGACGGCACGCTCTACTCTGGCGCCATCCCGTACCTACCGTAACCGCAAAGCCCGTCTGCGGCACACTATACTTTTCTTCTCTTGCTTCCCCCATAACCTCCTCCTCCGCTTTCCGCCTCCTGGTTCCACTGCACCCTCCCACTCCGCTGTCCTCCTCGCACATCTTATTTTGCTCTAACGCAAGCTGAACGATAACGACGACAGAAAGGCACATTTGACGCACGCAGTGCTGAAAGGCGCATGTGACACAGCGCTGTGTGTGTCATATGTGCCTTTCTGTTGTCCTCGCCGTTCAGCTTGCGCTACAACAAAATAAGATATGGCGTACCAACAAGCCCTTATAGCTGTCCTCATCATCCTCCTCACGCTCTCTTCGTTATCGCCGCCTTTCATCTCCCGCTGCGCTCCTCGCTCGCTTTCATCCCTCGCTGTGTTCGCTCGCTCCGTTACGACGAACAACGCCTACGCTCGCCCCAGGAACGGGTGCCTAAGAGCTGCACTCTAAAGATAATGATGACTTTATATTCATGATCAGTGCGAGAGGACAAATACCACGTTTGTGATGAAAATTCTCAGTAGAATAAAGGGCAATAACTCCATGTTATTCACCGCGAATACCGCGTAACGTTTACTCCTAACACGCCTCTCAATCAATCTAGGATATCATTTGCCTATAGCCGAGTCAAGATATGCAGTGACTTCAGCTGACTCACATCGCCGAATAACCTTTATGAGCAGCCTATAAGAAATTCGCAGTACAAGTGCGCCCAATCACTGACGCAGGCACTCTATCGTGGCATGTATCATTGTTCTAAATCTTATACTTCCAAGCTTCCGCTTAGACATGGCCAGAAAAAATCCGTGCCTTCATAGTCAAGGAACTGTTTCTAGCCCTTTTCAGCTTATTTTCTATTGGATGCGTGACCTTTCGATCACCATGGTTTCTTTTCTAAAGAAGAAATAAAAATTAGGTGGGAAAAAGTTAGTTCCCCTTCTTGTGATATGGGGTAGCTGTATTAGTCGCAAGTGTACAAGAATGCTCTCTGGGATAAGGCAGTGTGCGCATGACCTCGCAGACACGGGCAATACGTGGAATCCTGGTCATGAATTCACAGCAAAATCAAAACTGTGCCGAGTGGGCTGAGTGAGAATCCATATATTTAAATATTATCGCAAGAAACACAGCCCTTAAATCCCGCACAGCACAAAGTACTGGCTACTCACATGCCGTCGATTGTGAATCAACGAAGTGTAGACACGCGATCGCGAATGGAACAAAATTTTGATAAATATGTTGCGACTTTCGCAAATATATGTATCCTGCGTGCTCAAGTTCTTCGATGTGCCTAGACGTCATGTTTCTTGCAACAGTCTTTTGGCATAGTGGTCAGTTACTCTTTCGCTCTGTTTCTTCCTGCGGCTGTTATATTACAGTGTCACTTGTCACCGAAGGCGAGATCAGCGTGAGTGCATGGAAACTGAAGGCCGGCTGTGAATTTTTGGTTAGAACTGGATACAAGAAGAGGAGCGCAGGTCAACCCTCCTAAATACAAGTGTGGGTATATATATACGAGATAGAGAGAGGGGGGGGGGGGGGAATGGAGTAGTGGCTACAAAATAAGTCACGAAATAGACGGCGCATTCATGCATACAGGAAGATTCATCATTACAACGCATCAATTTTATGGCTTACTTTCTTTGGCTTATTATGTCGCTGCCTAATTTGTTCTCGCGTAGTAATCCTTACTTTATTAAGAGCGCAGGATGAAATCCGAAAAGTTTGGCTTTCCGTCAGTTTTTGCTCCACATCACGCAAATGGTTTGCGAAGCTTGTGCCATTTTCGAGGTCAAATACGACACAACAGTGAGCTAACTATGAAGTCGTGTATCGAAATATGTAAGGCACATTATTACAAGGGAGGGAGAACATGTGAAACAACGCTTTTTTTTGTACCGAGTCTTACCGCATATATTACACGTGCCTAAGAAAAAAGTTACCCGTCGTGTTGGCGCTCTGATTTTGGCGTTACTTCCTGCAAAAACGTCCTTGTGCCGTGTACTGGATGCACACGAATGAAGCCAGCCTGGTCGAAATTAATTCGGAGAAGCCCACTACGGCGTGCTTCATAATCATATCGTGGTTTTGGCACGTAAAACCGCAGACCTTAAGAAAAAAATTCACGTTTTCTTCTAACAGGGAAACAACGTAACGCTGATAGGCAAGTCATGAACTCCTGCAATTTCTCGTGTCTGTATTAGTTCTCACGTCCCGAACTTGTGCCTAGCACAGACACTTCATCAAATCTCGGGCCATTCTTCTTTCCATAGCTTGTTGCGTCGTCCTCAATTTAAGTAGAACCCTTTTCGTAAGCCTCCAGGTTTCTCCCTCGTACGTGAGTACTGGTAAGACGCAGCTGTTACGCTGTGGCCCGATACGCTGAAAGCCAATGGCGGCCGGCGCTCGGCGCTCGTGGGCGAAAGTATGCGAGTTTTGCAGTGCGACTGTGCCCAGCTAGGCGAGTCCTGCGCTATCGTACCCGCCGGCGCGGTCGCGTTGTTGGTGTCAGCGTTTGAAGACATTATATGCGTGTTTATATATGGTCCTCCGAAATTACGACATAACGCGCGGAGTTTATATTTAAAGAGACTATAGGGTGCGTTGGCATGCAGGAATTGCTGCAGGTGCGTTGCTTAAATAAGTAATAAATAACAATTGCTAGACCATCATATGTTTCCTGTTCGTTATATCAAACGCTACCAAGCGCTATGGTTATGGTTATGGCAATTGTATATTGGAAATTATGAATGCGATGCTACATGTCACGCGTACCGAAAGCTTGAAGTATGCACGCTAATTACTACATTTGTAGAAAATAATTATGGAAATGTTAGAGAGCTCTCCAAGCCTATCATACGAACTTCGCAGGAAGCTTTCCAAGGTCTAAATGAACTCTTTGTTTGCGGAGTTCCAAAAGTGTCAGTCAATGACAGTCTTCAATACAATCCTTAGACAAGCGCTAGAAAGTATTATTCCTGCTCTGTCAGCTATGCATGCCGAAGTCCCGAATTGCTGACAAAACAATACTTTATACGAATTTTACATTTCTTTAATATGTGGTGCATTTCAGGTACACATCGTGCTGAAACTTTGCAATTTATTTCGATAAATAACGGTTATATTATTCTTAAAGTGATATTCAATGCAGCTGTTGGCGTCAGCCTTTTCTCTGACCTTTCCAATTATTTATCCCCTTCAGAAAAACGTGCGGATTCGGATGGTGCGACGAACGAAGCGACACACAGGTTAGTTGCACGAATTTTTTTCCGCACCTGTTCAGCGGCACAAAATACTTCCGTTCTTTCCACCACCGCTCTCGCTTTGAATGCTTCATAACATCTGCTTCCTTTCTAGTGTGTCATCCTCATGGGTGGCAAAGTGGAAGAAAGTGCATGTGCGTGAAGTGCCGGAATCTAGTAAGGGGCTAGAGGTAGAGAGGGCGTGGGAAACATTAGAAGAGCGTGTAAATATGTGTGTGTGTGTGTGTGTGTGTGTGTGTGTGTGTGCGTGCGTGCGTGCGTGCGTGCGTGTGTGTGTGTGTGTGTGTGTGTGTGGGTGTGTGTGTGTGTGTGTGTGTGTGTGTGTGTGTGTGTGTGTGTGTGTGTGTGTGTGTGTGTGTGTGTGTGTGTGTGTGTGTGTGTGTGTGTGTACAGTGCCACTCACGGTCACTTAAAACCACCGTCAGTTGTACTTCGCCTCTCGAGGAGACAGGACATTTATCTAGTGAGCCCCTCAACACGACATCTCAATGTGATAAACGTGTGCTTAATCTTGTGGGCGTAATGATGATGTAACGCTAACGTATTTTTCTCACATTTACCGCTATATTACCACTGATTTCTTTCTTTATTCCCTCATCCCTTCTCGTCCGTTCCGGGTATAAGGTTTTGAGGTTTTTATTATTAATCTCCAAATGGACATCTGTCAGACTAACATCCCTGCCTTTGCTTGTTTCATTCTCTCCTGCAGAAGTTGCCTCTTCGCCCTCGTCCACCAACCGAATCATAAAAGGGCTTCCTGTGATAATGCTTGTTGAAAGCGCACACAAAATAAATTTATTTTTGCACACACCGGAGCAAGCGTTGACCTACTGAAACATAGCTAGAACTCTGCAAGTGCTTCACCTGGACGGGTACGCACAGGAATGCATGCAACGGGCCGGTCTGGACGGTACGTCTCGTTTGAAACGCGACACGCGCGTTCCAGACAGTCTATGCACATGCAAACTCGTCTGGAACGCTGCTACTGCACCCTCCAGTTCCGCCGTGCCAGTGCACGTGGATGGATGGATATTATGAGCGTCCCCTTTGGAACGGGGTGGTGGGTTGCGCCACCGAGCTCTTGCTACTATACTGCCTAATATCCTACCCTTGCACCCTTCCGACGACGAGCGCCCCTCCGCGGCTCTGAGAAACATTCGTAGGAAAGGGCGCCATACTCTTCCCTGAAGAGAGATGGTGCATGGCACACTAGTCAGTGGATTCTAAGTACTCTCGCCGGGCCTTTCAAAACCACTCATGAAGCCTGAAAATCACGAAGACTTTAGCGCAGCAACTGCCTCATCGCCTGCGGCTTTAACACCGGTTTGAGGTCAGAAAACTTCATCTTTGAAGGTAATATCAGAGGCCACGTTGCAGACACGCCGGTCAGGTACGTGTTTGTACGCTGTCCAACTTGATACAAATAGAAGTTATGACTCTTTCACGTGACTTCTCAAAGCCTACGACATTGACCACAATGTGGCTGGCCTCAGCATTGTGACAAAAAAAGATACGAAATAAATATGATATGTCTTAACTTGTGTTGATCAAGCTTATTCAAGTAATAAAACTTTAGACAACCTTCAAAAAAAGAAACGTATATCAGCCTCCAGACATAAGGTTCCATAAAGAAAAACATTTATCTTAAAAGAATGTAACCTAGAGTAACGAAAGCTATTTTAGCTATAGATGAGTGTCAGGTTATGATAAAGTGTGATATTAAGAATGACATTAAGTATGATAAATCCTGTCTACGTATTTCGAATTTAACAAGATTCATTACTACACCATAATTAAGGCGGTTGCATGGACTACAAGAAAGTATAATTTAAACTGACTTTTCTATACGACAACTTCATCCTCTATTATAAAAAAATTTATTATTAGAACTTGAACATGGGTATAAACACGTATTTATTTTAGTTGTAACTCAACATTATTATATTATTCCAAGGGAGCACCATTGCCCCACCGTAAACAGGAACCCTGTCATTGCTCGTTTCTTGCCCATCGTCCACTAGTGAGTAAACGCAATTATTTCAGGAAAAAGAAAGCAAGCAAAAACTATGTGGTGGTCTTCACTGTGGGAGAATTCTGCTGTCACAATAAGTTTGTGCAAAGCCGAAGCAATTGCTCAACTGTGTTGCCTACTTGTCATGAAATTGTCTAAATTTCTTGCGCCTCATCGGCCGACTGTGTACATTGTTTGCCGAAATAAATTAATCCTAGAACCTCAGAGCTCTATCGATATCATGAAAAGTCTAAACACCGGCTGTACTGTTTCGCTTTAAGATAAGTGATTGGACTGCAAGAAAGTTTGCTACCTCTATACTGCTATCAGGGAAGCATGGAATTTGGTACTCTGTAAACGCAGAAATTATTGCAAATTGAAAGCTCTTGTTGAAATTTATGTTGACGTAAGCATTCTTTAATTGTTTCTATTGAATACTATCAGATGAGACTGATAATGCGTTCAATTTTTCTTATTTACAAGACGGGCACTTGTTTGCAGCGTCTGTCTAAGTGTAACCTCAACTTCACATAGCGTCACGGTATTCAACCTACATGCAGCGATGCCTTGTATCCCGATGAGACGATTTGTGGCGAATGAATGAAGCAGTGCGGAGCAGATGTGTATGTACAGGGATGTGGTAAACATAGTTATACACGTTTACCGCTTCAACACTTCTCACGAACATATGACCTTGGCCTCCCAGCTTGGCCTACGCGACCGCGAAAAGCACCCGCTGAGTCTATGCAGGAAAAAGTTCGCGGTCCCTTGCCAGTGTCCCCTGTCCCGTAAATATCTTTCTGCTTTTTTACCTGCACGTAGCGGCTGTGTGGGAGACCGCAAGACTGACACCAAACCCAGTGGGAGAAGCATGGAAGGTTAGTAGACCAGGGAAACTCTAATGCCAATGCATTGTTAGAACTACTGTGATTGCACTGCCTGCCGGATTGGCTAGCGCTAAACACTGCCTCAAAACTCTTGAAATTACACGTGGAAGAGCATGCATCGGTATAAGGATCGGCCAAGCGTGCCACTACCTGGAATCAACCCAGTTTTGTGTGCGCCATCTCCGCTGTAGGATAAGTTTGCTAATTACATGGACCCCGGTACCGGCCAACTTTACTCGCCGAGAAACCGACCGATGGAAATACATGGAAGCCCGGACACTATGCAAGGAAACCTTTGCTTCAATAACGTGCAGTGTGCTGAAGGCTATTGCTAAAGCAATGGTTTGTCATTGTCGGGATAGAACTACGGATAAACGTATGAAAAGGTGAATTAGTTACCTCTTTGGCGCAGCGGATCCTCGGTAGCAGTTTCTATACAGATAAAGTATAAGACGCACACCTGGATCTGGATTTCGTTCTGGCGCACCCCTGCAACCAAGCGACGCCACCCAGGCATCGCTCAGCATGGTGTACAGAAAGCTTTCATTTTTGTCAGCGGCATTACATTACGAACAGTGCTACAAAAGTGGTACACTTCGACGTACACATTTAGAATAAGTGACGTAGAAAAAGCTAATAATAATGTTACATCACATAAAAAACATTTATATAACATTACGACCATATGAAGCTCACAGGCAACGAAGTCAAGCAGAGCACGGGGGTAATTAGCGGTGATTGAAATGTAAAGGCAGAAAATTATGAGAAAAAAGGACATGAACGTGAAATAAAATATAACTTGTTGCCAGTGGGTGCCAAACCCACACCCTTCGGATTACACGTGCAAAGCGCTTTCAATTAAGTTACAGCGATGGTTATCGATCCACCCACAAACTTGGGTATTTATATGTACTAGATGTTGCTCTGGCAGTGTTAACCATCATGATAGCAAAGTACAGAACGCCGACCAAAATGGGGTTGTCAAAAAAATTTTTAAACGCTTCGCTTCCACACGCGGAAGCTTTTTTCTGTACTTGCCTGGTATGCCACACAGATACCCTTTTCTGTACTTTTCTATTATGCTGTTACTTCCCTACCAGGCGAGATTTCGTCAAACTCTTACTTTCAATGTTGACAATTAAGCGCCACTCAGACCCATGGCTGTGAGCAGTGCAGACTATTGCGAAGGGGAGAAAAGTTCAGTGCCCACCGGCGACAAGTTATCTTTTCGTCCAATTTTATTACCTTCTCCCTCGTAATTTTCTATATCTAAATTTCAACTACAGCTAATTACCCAATGCTCACCTCCGCTGTATTTCCTGTTGGCTAAATATGCACGTGATTTAAAAAACCCGAGCCCCTCGGTTTCCCCTTCTTCTCCTTTATATCCCATTAGGAACGGCATAAAAATTACCTTGAGAAGAAATAGCATAATGAAAGAAACATGCGTCACCAGGACATTCTCATTGCGCCCACATATGCTATTTTCAAAACGCGCGCGTCGGTTACAGATGCAGAAATTCTCCGTTTTTGTTTTACTATATTTAATGCAAAAATTTACAGATCGCCTACTAATTTGTGCATATTGGAGCGATGCTACTGCTGCATATCCTTTTCCTCTTTCAAAGAGGCCAAGCCTATATGCATGCATGCATATACTTCTGTGGTCACATACCTACACTTCTGTGGTTTTGTACATGAAGTATCATTCCACTCTACATGTACGCTGGGATGAAATTTACCTCTGCGTATTACTCAAGTTGCGCCCACTGCGGAAGTTTGTTTTAACAGTGGAGCGACCACACTTCCCAAAAAGCGACAGCACTGATTATTCTAAATAATTATTTTTTCCTCATCTTTAGAAAACACAGTCACCAAGACTAAGAAATATGTACACGAGTGTATTTTTGTCGCCTCAACTGTCCCTACTCGAAAATGTTTTTTTTCCTCCATGGGCTAACACAGCAGTGTTCATACACTTTGCCTTTACGTCCCGGCAAAACTCTTGGTGCATCTGCTATTCAGGGAACTTCAAAGGAAAGCCCCATTGCACTGCGGAAATTGCACTCACCTGTAGTCTCCTGCGTAGATGTAGCTTCAGTGGTGTCATTCGTCACTGGAAAATCTGTAGTAGTGGGTGTCTGAAAAAGTAATAACGGCGGTTCCCTTGCAGGGTTCTCTGTGAATATGGTCATGGAGTTCTCATTCTGCGCTTCCCTTGCCGTCACTGTTTCCTGCCTCATGGGCGGGCACATAAATTTATGCAATACCACTAATTATTACCACTACCATCACTACCATTACCACTACTACCATTACCATTACCCGCCGTGGTTGCTCAGTGGCTATGGTGTTCGGCTGCTGAGCACGAGGTCGCGGGATCGAATCCCGGCCACGGCGGCCGCATTTCGATGGGGGCCAAATGCGAAAACACCCGTGTACTTAGATTTAGGTGCACGTTAAAGAACCCCAGGTGGTCAAAATTTCCGGAGTCCCCCACTACGGCGTGCCTCATAATCAGAAAGTGGTTTTGGCACGTAAAACCCCATATATTATTATTATTATTACCATTACCACTACTGGCTAGCTCTTCTGAGCCATGAATATCGCCGTTGTTGATGCAGAACAGAACAAGTGAAAACAAAGCTACAATTTTTCCCTAACACTGGGTTCGCGCTTTCGATGAAGCTTACGACAGGAGACGCGCAACAGGAATGATTGTCCGATAACTGGAAAAAAAAAACATTGGTTTATAAATATTGTGTGTACGTCAGTGGACCCGGGATTGCCAAATTCATCCTGACTACTATCAAAGGCATCTCTCATCACACTGCGCTGCTTTACGGCGTGTAAATAGATAAATTATCACCACTGTCAAGCTACCTCCAGGTCCCTTTTGGCACTAGCAGTCATTTCTCGTGTGGCTTGTCCAATGCTACAAATAAACATCGCGTCACGTGGTGATGTCCAGAATAACCGTTGTACAATAAACTTTGTAACTATACGAAATGAATGTCTTCAAAATGTGCATTTCTTGAAAAATATCTTCCCATACACGTACATCTTGAAACAGTGTCAAAACACGCGGACAGAGTAAACCTACAAGCGTGAGTGCCACATTAAGAATTAATGCATTCATGTTCAGCAGCTTCTTAAGCATTGTTTGTGTTGCACAAGCTAGGCATTTCGTGTAGACAAGCCAGCCGTGTAGACTTTAACAAACTGTTGGTATGAGATATTCCTACTTTAAGCTCATTCTTATGGTAATTGTGATCTGTGTACGTTATAATTAGTTCAGCAGCCTCCTTGTTATGGTCTATACGGGTCAGCATAAGAAGTACTTCTGCATGGCACTGCTATGAAATATAATTAAAATTAAATTACGGTGTTTTACGTGCCAATATCACGATCTGATTATGAGGCACGCCGTAGTGTGGGACTCCGTAAATTTGGACCACCTGGAGTTCTTCAACGCGCACCTAAATCTACACGGGTTTTCACGCCTCCATCGAAATGCAGCTGCTGTGGCCGGGATTCGAATCCACGACCTGGCGCTTAGCAGCTCGACACCATAGCCACTAAGCAACCACGGCGGGTCTGGAATACAATGTCACAGTCCTGAAGGAAAAAGCAGAAAAAAGCTCCACCACTGTATTCGTTTCAGCAATACGTTCACTTATTTATGCTGAAGGCACTTTAAGTGTGCTTAGGATAACAGTTTCAACTCATGGGTTTCACGAACTATATTTCACTCACAATTATCCTCCAAGAAATTATCGCTATTCGTTGCCCCGAAATGTTGTGGCATGGAGTCAAGACATTAACTACTAATGGTGGGGCGCCTAAGAAGTCAGTCACAAAGTAATTTTCGTATGATAAATGCATAGGAAACACATAAAAATGCAACTGCTAGACGAGCGGTAAGCGAAAGAACCTGAAGAAAAATTCATAGCGGCAACGCGCTAAATACGTCGCTTTTGCAAGGATCATCGTACAAAGACCCTGTCTGTGCATTTGCGTACGTCGTGATTGCAGCAAATGGTTCCACTGCAACGGACTCCTCGTCGAACCTTGTTACAGCTTGTTAAAGAAATATTGTTACGATATTGTTATTGTTAAATATGAAAAGCTATATACAAGTATATTTACAACGTAATACGCCGCACTTGGCCAAGAGGCAACAGCCCGCGCTAGCCTCCAATCGTTGTCGTCGTCTTCTTACTGCTCGCCTCTTCGTCATCGGTAATACTATTCCGTAGCACTACCCCCGGCGGCAAAAGCGCCGTCCCGGAGCGACTAAAGGCCGGACTTGGAAACAGTGTAGTAGGCCTTGAGCCTACTGACGTGCACCACATCACTGGGTGCCACAGTAGATGACGAGGTTGAGCTCACAGGGGCAATTTCGTACGTCACAGGCGTCACCTGGTGCAGCACGCGGTAGGGCCCTGTGTATCGCGAAAGGAGCTTTTGTGAAAGTCCGACGTGACGAGAGGGCGACCACAAGAGCACGAGCGCACCAGGAGAAAACTGTACGTCACGGTGGCGGGCGTTGTACTGACGCTGCTGAGTGGTTTGCGAGTCCGTCAGTCGAGCACGGGCAAGCTGGCGTGCATGGTCGGCGAGAGCGATGGCGTCGCGCGCATACTCGCTTGTTGAGATCGAAGCAGGAGGAAGTGCCGTGTCAAGGGGCAAGGTCGGTTCGCGACCGTAGAGCAGATAAAAGGGAGAAAATCCGGCGGTGTCGTGCCGGGAAGAATTATAAGCGAATGTGACGTAAGGAAGGGCAATGTCCCAGTCGCGGTGGTCCTTGGAAACGTACTTTGACAGCATATCGGTAAGAGTACGGTTTAACCGCTCTGTCAGGCCATTGGTTTGAGGATGGTATGAGGTAGTCAGCTTGTGTTGAGTGGAGCAGGAACGTACAATGTCGGCGATAACTTTCGAGAGGAAGTTACGACCACGGTCAGTGAGCAGCTGTCGCGGGGCGCCATGAAGTAAGATAATGTCACGCAAGAGAAAGTCCGCGACGTCAGTGGCGCAACTGGTAGGGAGAGCCCGCGTGATAGCGTATCGGGTGGCGTAATCAGTTGCGACGGCTACCCATTTGTTCCCAGAGGATGACGTGGGAAAGGGACCGAGGAGGTCTAATCCAACACGAAAGAACGGTTCCACAGGGACAGTGATCGGCTGGAGATGACCGGCAGGTAGCACCTGAGGTGTTTTCCGACGCTGGCAGGTATCACAGGCAGCAACATAGTGTCGGACGGAGCGAGCGAGACCAGGCCAATAGAAGCGGCGGCGGACGCGGTCGTACGTGCGGGTTACGCCAAGATGTCCTGCAGTAGGTGCGTCATGCATCTCAAAGAGCACAGTCTGTCGTAGATGTTTTGGCACGACAAGAAGAAGATCAGATCCGTCAGGGAGGAAGTTCCTTCGGTACAGAATGCCGCCCTGGAGGACATATCGGCGAACGGATGCGTCGGTAGGTGTAGAGCGCAGACGCTCGTTGAGTACTCGCAGCGATAGGTCTCGGTACTGCTCATCGGCGATGTTAGCGAAGGCAGACACAGAGAAAATGCCGTCGGCGGTACTACTGTCGGCGTCGTCAGGCTCGTCTACCGGGTAGCGAGATAGGCAGTCAGCGTCCTTGTGTAGTCGGCCAGATTTGTAGGTGACAGAGAACGAATACTCTTGGAGGCGTAAGGCCCAGCGACCAAGTCTTCCTGAAGGGTCTTTCAATGAGCATAACCAACAAAGCGCGTTATGGTCTGTGATAACGGAAAAGGGTCGGCCATATAAGTATGGGCGGAACTTGGCAACCGCCCAAACTAGGGCCAGACACTCACGCTCAGTGATGGAATAGTTGCGCTCCACGGGTGAGAGGAGCCTGCTGGAGTAAGCGATAACACGGTCGTTGCCGCGCTGGTGTTGTGCCAGTACTGCGCCAATTCCGTGACCGCTGGCATCAGTACGAACTTCGGTAGGCGCAGAAGGATCGAAATGGGCCAGAACGGGAGGCGTTGTGAGAACGTCGATTAGATGCGAGAATGCAGAGGCCTCGTTATCACCCCACTGGAAAGGGGCGTCTTTCTTCAAAAGCTCGGTTAGTGGTCGTGCTATGGCCGCGAATTTTTTCACGAAACGGCGGAAGTAGGAACAAAGGCCGATGAAGCTGCGCACATCCTTGACACACTTCGGAACAGGAAAGTGCGTAACAGCATGGATCTTGCCTGGGTCCGGATGCACTCCGTTCGCGTCAACGAGATGCCCAAGGACGGTAATCTGGCGACGGCCGAATTGGCACTTCGATGCGTTCAGTTGCAGACCGGCGCGACGAAAAACGTCCAGGACTGCCGAGAGGCGCTCGAGGTGCGTAGCGAACGTTGGGGAGAATACTATGACGTCGTCCAAGTAGCACAGGCATGTGGACCATTTGAAACCATGAAGAAGGGAGTCCATCATGCGTTCAAAAGTGGCAGGAGCGTTACATAGACCAAACGGCATCACTTTGAATTGATAAAGACCGTCCGGAGTTACAAAAGCAGTCTTCTCGCGGTCGAGATCGTCCACAGCAATCTGCCAGTAGCCGGAGCGGAGGTCAATAGAAGAGAAGTAGCGAGCACCATGGAGGCAGTCAAGGGCGTCATCGATCCGAGGTAGGGGATACACGTCCTTTTTGGTAACCCTGTTAAGGTGCCGATAATCGACGCAAAAGCGCCATGAGCCATCCTTCTTTTTTACCAGTACAACCGGTGACGCCCATGGACTACATGACGGTTCTATAATGTTATTGGCAAGCATTTTGCGAACTTCAGCGTGAATAACTTGACGCTCAACCGGTGACACTCGATACGGGCGGCGATGAATAGGAGGGGCATCGCCGGTATTAATGCGATGTTTAACAGTTGTAGTTTGGGCCAAAGGACGATCGTTAAAGTCAAAAATATCGTTGTAGGAAAACAGAACGCGGTAGAGCTCACGAGCGTGCTCGGACGGCATGTCGGGCGCAATCATTTTCTGTAAGTCGGTGATGGTGCAAGTTGTCGACTGAGATGGTAGAGGAGGATCGGCCGAATTGCTGTCTACCTCAATAGATGCTATTGAGTGATCTTCGAATGAGCAAAGCTGGGACACAGACATCCCGCGTGGCAGCACTTGTGTCGTCAAGCCAAAATTGACCACTGGCAGGCAGACGCAATTAGCCGTAATAGATAAAACGGTATGAGGTACCGTGATCCCGTGTGTAAGGAGGACGTCTTGTATAGGAGCCGCGATATAGTGACCGTCGGGCACTGGTGGGGATGACACTAGGTCAACGTAAGTCAGTGCCGTAGGTGGCAAGCGAACAAAGTCGGCGGAACTGAGGCGACTGGGGTGTGGTTCAGCAGGATCCAGAACAGGCAGGTCAAGGCGGAGAGTACTGGCGGAACAATCAATGAGAGCAGAATGTGCGGAGAGGAAGTCTAAGCCGAGGATGATGTCGTGGGGACAGTGGGCGATGACTGTGAATAGCACGACTGTTGAGCGATCGGCGAAGGAGACGCGGGCGTACAGGGAACGTCCACCTCCACCAGATATGTTACGTAAGAAGACGCAAATGAAAAGCTATATACAAGTATATTTACAACGTAATACGCCGCACTTGGCCAAGAGGCAACAGCCCGCGCTAGCCTCCAATCGTTGTCGTCGTCTTCTTACTGCTCGCCTCTTCGTCATCGGTAATACTATTCCGTAGCAATATGAAGGCAAAATAAGAGACCTCAGATATACACCATTGAATGTTGTCTTCGTAAATGCAATAAGGAATGCATTCCTATTTCAATTGACAACATATGTTCGATGTGTGTCACCAGTTATAGGCTGCGACTCCACAGAACACAAAATTCGGAAGCGCTTTTGTTCTGCTTTCTTGTGCAGGAAAGCACAAGTTCTTACCTCTGGTGTGCTAAATGGTGGGGACTCTGTCGTCGCCTCGGCAAAGATGGTTGTGGGGGTGGCCTCGGAGCTGCTCGACGGCAGAGTAGTAACTTGGACATCGCTTGCAGTTGCAGGCAACTCTGTTAAAGTGCATAGAAGCGCCAGGCACAATATGGTTTCAGGCACCGATTTCACAACGACAGAGCGCGAGGTACTATGACTACAGTGACGTTCTTTTTTTCTGTTCGCAACCTATGATGCAATATGCATTCTCACTAATAAAATTTGCGATTCCTGATATGATTACAGGAGCTTATCAAGGGTTATGAAAAGAGGAAAAAGTATGACGTTCACTGTGTTATTGCTTGTATGAATAACAGCACTCTCAATCTTGTTTTGAAAGCATTTTGAAAAAAAATTGGAGTACAACAAAGTCCGCATACGCAGTCCGTCCGCACGTAGCGGGTCTAAAATTAGGTAAATCTTAGGTTTTGCATGCCGAAACTACGATCTCGTTACGAAGCGTGCCGTAGCCGTTGGGGGAGGGGGGGGGGGGCTACTCCAGATTAATTTTGGCCACCTTGGGTTTTTTTTGTTAAAGCCAATAATTGTTGGGCCAACTGGCCCAACAATTATTTCTTGTTGGGATTCTTTAATGTGCAGCTAACTGTAAGTGCACAGGCATTTTTGCACATCAGCCCTCAGCTTAGATCTAACCTGTGTCCTTGAGCTCAGCGGCGCAATGCCATAGCCGCTGGTCTACAGCAGCGGATAATTGGTGAGTTTCTGCAGAGCCCTCAACAAACAACTGCAATAGCGACATTATGAAAACCACTTCATTTTATGTGTCTCCGTAAGCAGAACAGCCATACTGGCAGCTTTCGTAGAAACTGACATCATGGGTTTTTCTAGTCACCCAGACGGAGATTGGCTGCCACTCATGTGATACTATCTCAAGTTTTTTTATTATTACTTTTATTGTTCCTGTAGCGTTTGCCAAGCTCGACGTTCTCGGTCAACATTGGTTCATAAATCGAATAGCCCTAATCAAAGAATATATTTTACTACTATCTTAAATTTTTCATATTTATATTGGCAACAATACAGAAAAAAACTGGAATATTCTCTTTCTGTGTGTTTACCCCCCAAAACAAAATTATAACTGCAACATTGGGCATAGCCGTTCACTAGTTTACCATCTGCCATTCAGTCGTTTCACTGTGGGTGGTAAAGGGGAACGATGTACACGGCGTTGTGTGTGCATGCTCAGAGTCGGCTACGCTTACAAACTCTCACCGAGGTAAGCAGGTCGCATTTACGCCTTCCACTGTCATTTCTTTAATTGACAAGGTTACGATATATCTGTAGTGCAACAAAGGCTGAACTTACAGAGAAACGTGTGGAACCGCTGGAAAAGCTGTCTTGCGTCCGACAAACTCAAGGTCGCGAATCTCAAGCGTCAGGTGCGCAGAATGCGTTGCTGTGCGAAAATGCGTCTCACGCGCCGCGGAGTGCACCCACTTCATCGTCAGAACTTGAGCGTCCTCTCGTTGAGCAATGGGCCAACAGTAAATTGCAAAGTTTGCATGCCAACAACAGCGCCGCAACGCATAGCCCCGCAAGTGGAGCAAGCCGCAATGCCATTTCACTCCGCGGGAAATTTACGCCTGATCTTCAGCCGCAAGTGTTCGGCTTCTCACCGAACTGGGCACCGGGGGTGTTTTAAAGAAAGCAGAAACGTGCGCGCTTCTCTGCACGCGCACAGCCGTGGACGCGGCCTGGCTCTACACTTTATGGCCTACACAAAGCTTTGATACTGACATACTGACATAATGACACAACGCTTTGATGCGATGACATTTTTTTGCGAAATTCTGCCCTGTGGTGTCATGATTTCGCCGTTTTACCCAACCATAGGCGTAGCGCCTCCTGGTCACCGACGTTACTCATTGGCCACGCTAAGATTTTCTTGTGGTTGAGCGTCCCGAAGCAGCACACGGGTCAGAAGGACCTCAGGGGGAGGGGGGGGGGGGCGATCGGGAATAACTATGACCATAAGGGGTCATTTACCTCGGCGCATATGTCTAAGCACACTAGCGTTGTTGCGTACCGGAAGGCAGCTGCTGCGACTGGAAATCGAAGGGCTCCGCGACTTGATGCTCAGCAACCGAACGCCATAGACACTTAACCACCACGTGAAACAGCTTCACTTCTTTGTCACAAGTTCAATAGCGCAGCAAGCGCTTAACGAGGTTCTACAGCTCGAGGCACTTGGGGGCGTGCTCAAGTTGCAGGGGTTCGAAGACTGTGCACGTGAGCCCCAGTGGACGGTCGCAAGTTGGGCCTCACGATCACGCTTTTACGTGTCCCACAGGTATTACCATAGGTGGCAAAAACAAGGCACCAATAAAAAGCACAATAACGTACGTGTCTCTAACTTTCCCAAGAGCTGAGAAGGAAAGCAGAATTAAAGTTCATTTCCGTATTTCAGGCTTCCTTTGATCGTAGTTCCGTCGATTCATTTTGTTTTACTATTATTATTTGTTCTTGATACCGCGACATAGTTTCTCTCACTTCTAATTTTCGCTATCAACGCCTGCTTTACTCTGTCTTTAACTTGAATGTAGATTTACTCGTCTTAGAAAGAGGTTTTGTTCCGTTTTGTTTTCATTTCTTGTCATAGCGGTTGTAATCGCATGGTTTTCGTCAAATTAAAAAAATATATAGTTTTCGTACCAAAACCACGACATAATTATGAGGAAATTTGATCCCCTAATGCGGCAGCCGTGGCCGGAATGCAATCCCGTAACCTCATGCTTAGCAGCCGAACACCATAGCCACTAATCAGCCATGCATGTCGGGTGTCAAATTTTTCGTTCTGTAGTTATCTGATGTTTACATGCCCCTCTGCCCCTCTCCTGTGCCGCACATGTACTGTGTTAGGCGGTGTGGAGAAAATAAATTAATTTAAATTTAATTAACGTTGTTATCTTATACTATGTTCTCTTTTTTTTTCTATATTCAAGGAACGAATCGTCAAACCATTACAACGAGTTTCTTCCATGTTTCCACTTAAAACGCCACAATTAGAGTCAGAATTCTCGCTTGTCGCTCTCTGTGCGGGGACGCTCGGTTGCGTATAAGCAATAAGAATCCCTGAGAAGCAATGAGTTCGCCTTGACATTGAGTCAATCAAACATGTGGATCGATTAGATTACAACATTCTGTCTTCCTTCCTTTTCTCTTTGCGCAAATACAGCAGACAGCCTCGTTGTATCAGAAGAAGCGTAAACGGTCCCTTTTACTCACCGGCGCCGAAACAGCAGCAGCAGCAAGAACAGCACAACAACCACCACAAGGACAGCGCCGATGTCATCGGCCGGGATCGCATGTTCGGCCCCGAAAGAACACCTCCGGAAGCAGTGTCTCCCCGTTCGACGGCCTCGCCCGAGTCCTTGGCCGTTTAACCCCGCCCGGTGGCCGCCGCATCCGACCTGGCACGACCGCCTCCCTCTCTCCTGCGCGCCGCCGCTAGTCTTTCGTGGTGTGAGAGTGTCAAGTGCCTCCAGTTGAGGCCGTTTCCTTTTTCCTTATATATGCAAGTTTTGTCGGACATTACGGCGCATCAATGGACCTCACGCGGCTCCCGCCACTAGTTCGCCAGGGTAGAAAATTTCGTTCGGAGTGCGTTTAGTAAACCGAATTCATAATGCCGAGTGCAGATCTGCCCCCCTTAACTATTCACAAATGACTGGTTCCTTCCTTTTCACCGGGTCAATTTGTAGCTTAGATTAGCAATAGCCACCGGTGTTCATGGTGAAGCGAAAACCTGCGTAAAATATATCTTTTACTGCGACTATTTTCGAGGGAGAGAGGGAGGGAGAGAGGGCAACGGAAACAATACACTTTGCAGCAACCTAGGCACCTTACTTTTAGTCCACGATGTAATTGGCCAGAAATTGAATCGGGATACTTAACTAAAACTAACTGATGCGGTAAAGCTAAGCTAAACCTTGAGCGCAGTGAACTACAGATAAAGGAGATATTACGTCGGTGGCAGTTCTATTCAGACAGGACTATATGAAGATAAATACTATCCCACAATCACTTCACAGGGACTCAAGTTAGAGGAGTCCAAAGTTGAAGGTTCTTGTAGTTATTTAGCAACTCACAATACAGGAATTTCATAATTGGAGCCTTTGGCATTCATGGCAGATGGACTCATGCCGCTTGCATGTTTCTAATTTATGCTTTTCTGGCGCCCGAAACAGCCATCGGAACATTCACATACACGTTAACCTAGGTCAGGACGTCTATTCCCTCATGTTCCGTTTCGTAAGCTCGCCTATTTTATCATCCCGTCTTGTATAGAGTCAGTTGACAATCAATAAATAGCTTTGTTACGAAAAAAAAACATTGTTTGTTCTCTAAGAAAAATATCAATGCAGTAAAATTCGACTAGTGAATACTATTAGTTCGCAGTCTTGCATTTTTGCAACGCCTCTCTCATTATATCTGCATGACTGCCACTGCCCATCGGAGACGGCAAACGCGAAGGTCGCTAGCTGGCCACTTTCAATCAGTGCACAAAACTTGTCCCTTGGTATTTCCGCTTGATCGTCGCTACCTGGGCATGGCGGCACAAACAGCGCCATATTCCCGCCTTTCGCATCTCATTTCTATATATATATATATATATATATATATATATATAAACGCAAAGAAAGGGGGTTAACCGAGGGGCCCGATTTTTATTAGTCATACTACATATCTATTAGATCGCTACCTGAACGCATCAATGTTGCTGGGTTCGGCTCCCACCTACGGTAAGTTGTTTTTTGATCCACTTTATTTTCCACTAATTTATCGTTTCTTTATTTCATTTATTAAGCACAAGTAATTTCCCCTATGTAGTCCTTCGTGTCGGTGTTTCTTGGCGTCTTATGATATGACTATATATATATTCTCACGTGGTGGTGGCGTCAAACAACACAGTAGCAATACTGTGAAACACAATACTAGCTTTTATTGGGCGAACATGTGCCCTCAAAAGCAGGCTACACTCAAAGAACAACGATAGCGGCGAACACACTCGGCGATCGTCGAAAATCTGATCAGCGCGTCAAGCACGTCGGCTTTTATACACCAGTCGTCGAATGTTCCAGACTAATCATTGAGACCCGCGTGCCTTCCACAAAGTCCTACACCATTCGCGCAAGGCGATGAAATCAGATAACACAAGGTTCGGCGACAACAGACAGCGGATAGAAGCATCGATAACTTTCCAGAAACTTCTAATACATGCAGGCGCGTCCCGCGCTGTGCGATAACATTTGTTAGGCGGCGAAACGTGGTCGCCCTATAAAAATACGTGCACGTGTCATTACCCCCCTCTTAAGAAGCATCGACCTGATGCTGCAAACAAACGAAAGTAATAAAGAAAAGCACTCGTAGCAACGGAAACAACAAAATAAGGAAGTTCATCAGCGCCCGTAAAAGGGTTTAAGGCTCACCACGTTGACCACTTCAGATCCTGCGCGGCGCCGCCGTGAATGCGAAATGCCGTCTGGCACGACCTCATAGTCCAGTGCGCCAATACGTCGGATGACCTTGTAGGGTCCGAAATAGCGTCGCAGTAGTTTCTCACTGAGTCCACGTCGACGTATCGGGGTCCATACCCAAACACGGTTGCCGGGCTGGTACTCGACGAAGCGTCGTCGGAGGTTGTAGTGTCGGCTGTCGGTACGCTGCCGGTTCTTGATCCGTAGGCGGGTGAGCTGTCGGGCTTCATCGGCGCGCTGGAGATAGGTAGCGACGTCCAGATTGTCTTCCTCGGCGACGTGCGACAGCATGGCGTCGAGCGTCGCCGTCGGGTTCCTGCCGTAAACCAGCTTAAACGGCGTGATCTGTGTTGTTTCTTGCACCACCGTGCTGTAAGCAAAGCTTACGTACGGCAGGACCGCGTCCCACGTCTTGTGCTCGACGTCGACGTACATCGCTAGCATGTCGGCGAGGGTCTTGTTCAGGCGCTCCGTGAGATCATTCGTTTGCGGGTGTTAAGCAGTTGTCATCCTGTGGCTTGTATGGCTGTACTGCAGAATGGCTTCGGTGAGCTCCGCTGTAAAGGCCGTTCGTTTGTCGGTGATGAGGACTTCTGGTGCGCCATGTCGCAGCAGAATGCTATCGACGAAAAATTTTGCCACTTCAGCTGCACTGCCTTTCGGCAGAGCTTTAGTTTCAGCGAAGCGGATGAGGTAGTCCATCGCCACGATGAACCACTTATTTCCGGATGTTGACGTCGGAAACGGTCCCAACAAGTCCATCCCGATCTGCTGAAAAGGTCGGCAAGGAGGCTTGATCGGCTGTAGTAATCCGGCTGGCCTTGTGGGTGGTGTCTCGCGTCGCTGACAGTCTCTACATGTCTTGACGAAATGGGCAACATCGGCGGTTAGGCACGGCCAGTAATACCTTTCTTGTATCCTCGATAGCGTCCGGGAGAAGCCCAGGTGCCCGGCGGTCGTATCGTCATGTAGCGCGCGCAGTACTTCTGGACGCAGCGCCCACGGAACAACAAGAAAATAGTTGGTTCGGACTGGTCAGAACTTCTTCTTCACGAGCAGATTGCTTTGAAGCGTCAAGGAAGATAATCCGCACTTAAATGCCTTGGGGACAGCGTCGGTGCGCCCTTCCAAATATTCGACGAGGCCTTTTAGCTCCGGGTCTGCCCGGTGCTGTTCAGCGAAGTCTTCCGCGCTTATCATTCCAAGGAAGGCATCGTCATTCTCGTCATCTTGCGGCGGCGGGTCAATGGGGGCGCGTGATAGGCAATCGGCATCGGACTGTTTAAGTCCGGACTTGTAGGTTACAGTGATGTCGTATTCTTGTAGTCTGAGGCTCCACCGCGCAAGTCGTCCTGAAGGATCCTTTATGTTCGCAAGCCAACACAACGCGTGATGGTCGCTGACGACTTTGAATGACCTGCCGTAAATATAACGGTGAAATTTAGCTGTAGCCCAAACGATGGCGAGGCATTCCTTTTCGGTCGTAGAATAGTTGCCTTCCGCTTTTGACAGCGACCGGCTAGCGTAAGCTATCACCTGTTCCACTCCGTTTCCCCTCTGGACTAGAACGGCACCGAGGCCTAGGCTAATGGCGTCAGTATGGATTTCTGTATCAGCGTACTCGTCGAAGTGCGCAAGTACCCGCGGTGACTGCATGCGTCGTTTGAGTTCTTCAAATGCGTCGGCCTGCGGCGTTTCCCACTTGAACTCAACATCACATTTAGTTAGACGTGTCAACGGCTCAGAGATGCGTGAGGAGTCCTTGACGAAGCGCCTGTAGTAGGCACACATGCCAAGGAATCTACGCACTGCTTTGTTGTCCATGGGTTGCGGGAACTGTGCGATGGCAGCCGTCTTTTGCGGGTCTGGACGGACACCAGATTTGCTGATTACGTGGCCTAGGAACATAAGCTCATCGTAAGCGAAGCGGCATTTTTCAGGCTTCAGAGTAAGCCCTGATGATTTGATGGCCTCCAGTACTCACGCAAGCCGCCTGAGGTGATCGTCGAAGTTTCCGGCGAAGATGACGACGTCATCTAAGTAAACGAGACAGGTCTGCCACTTCAATCCTGCTAAAACCGTGTCCATCACGCGCTGGTACGTTGCAGGCGCCAAGCACAGTCCGAATGGCGTAACCTTGAACTCGTAGAGACCGTCTGGGGTGGTGAAGACCGTCTTTTTGCGATCTCTTTCATCATCACCATCATCATCATCATCAGCCTGGTTATGCCCACTGCAGGGCAAAGGCCTCTCCCATATTTCTCCAACAACCCCGGTCATGTACTAATTGTGACCACGTCGTCCCAGCAAACTTCTTAATCTCATCCGCCCACCTAACTTTCTGCCGCCCCCTGCTACGCTTTCCTTCCCTTGGGATCCAGTCCGTAACCCTTAATGACCATCGGTTATCTTCCCTCCTCATTACATGTCCTGCCCATGCCCATTTCTTTTTCTTGATTTCAACTAAGATGTCATTAACTCGCGTTTGTTCCCTGACCCAATCTGCTCTTTTCTTATCCCTTAACGTTACACCTATCATTCTTCTTTCCATAGCTCGTTGCGTCGTCCTCAATTTGAGTAAGACTCTTTTCGCAAGCCTCCAGGTTTCTGCCCCGTAGGTGAGTACTGGTAAGACACAGCTATTATATACTTTTCTCTTGAGGGATAATGGTAACCTGCTGCTCATGATCTGAGAATGCCTGCCAAATGCACCCCAGCCCATCCTTATTCTCCTGATCATTTCCGTATCATGATCCGGATCCGCCGTCACTACCTGCCCTAAGTAGATGTATACCCTTACGACTTCCAGTACATCGCTGCCTGTTGTAAATTGCTGTTCTCTTCCCAGACTGTTAAACATTACTTTAGTTTTCTGTAGATTAATTTTTAGACTCACTCTTCTGCTTTGCCTCTCCAGGTCAGTGAACATGCACTGCAATTGGCCCCCTGAGTTACTAAGCAAGGCAATATCATCAGCGAATCGCAAGTTACTAAGGTACTCTCCATTAACTTTTATCCCCAATTCTTCCCAATCCAGGTCTCTGAATACCTCCTGTAAACATGCTGTGAATAGCATTGGAGAGATCGTATCTCCCTGCTTGACGTCTTTCTTTATTGGGATTTTGTTGCTTGCTTTATGGAGGACTACGGTGGCTGTGGAGCCGCTATAGATATCTTTCAGTATTTTTACATACGGCTCGTCTACACCCTGCTTCTGGAATGCCTCCATGACTGCTGAGGTTTCGACAGAATCAAACGCTTTCTCGTAATCAGTGAAAGCTATATATAAGGGTTGGTTATATTCCGCACATTTCTCTATCACCTGATTGATAGTGTGAATATGATCTATTGTTGAGTAGCCTTCCTTATACTTCCTTATGTCAGCTGTCTTACGCTTGTTGATTAACTTCGAAAGTTCTGCCAGTTCCATTCTCGCTGTAGGGTTAGAGGCTTTCATACATTGGCGTTTCTTGATCAGATCTTTCGTCTCCTGCGATAGTTTGCCGGTATCCTGCCTAATGGAGTTAGGCGATCTCCATTAGGCGATCTCGTTCGTCGACTTCTATTTGCCAATAGCCAGACTTGAGGTCCATCGACGACAAGTATTTAGCGTTGCAGAGCCGATCCAATGCGGCGGCTATTCGTGGGAGGGGGCATACGTCCTTCTTCGTGATCTTGTTCAGACGACGATAATCGACGCAGAAACGTAGGGTTCCGTACTTTTTCTTCACCAAGAATACAGGAGATGCCCATGGGCTTTTGGACGGCTGGATGATGTCGTCGCGAAGCATTTCGTCCATTTGGTGCCTTATAGCCTCACGTTCTAGTGTAGAAACTCGATATGGGCTCTGGCGGAGTGGTCGAGCACACTCTTCGGTTATTATGTGATGCTTTGCGACTGGCGTTTGTCGAATCCTTGATGACGTCGAAAAGCACTCTTTGTATCGTCGAAGTAAGCTTCTCAGCTGTTGTTGCCTAATCATGGGGAGACTTCGATTTATGTCGAAGTCTGGTTCGGGAACTACGGTCTTCGGGGTACATGCGGCAGAATCCGAGAGGACGAACGCATTGCTGGTTTCCAGAATTTCCTCGATGTATGCGATCGTGGCGCCCTTGTTTAAGTGCTTGAACTCCGGGCTGAAGTTTGTCAGCAACACTTTCGTGTTTCCTCCGTGAAGTCGAGCGATTCCTCTAGCGACGCAAATTTCACGGTCGAGCAGTAGACGCTGGTCGCCTTCGATGACGCCTTCTACGTCAGGGGGTATTTCTGTGCAGACCAAAATAACAATGTTCGAGAGAGGCGGGATGCTCACTTGATCTTCCAGCACACTCAAGGCGTGGTGACTACAAGAGCTCTCCGGCGGTATGGCTTGATCTTCCGACAGCGTTATCGATTTGGACTTCAGCTTTATGATTGCACCGTGTTGGTTCAGGAAGTCCATGCCGAGAACGACGTCTCGTGAGCACTGTTGGAGGATAACGAAGGTGGCAGGGTAAGTCCGGTCATGAACGGTAATTCTTCCCGTGCATATTCCATTCGGCATAATGAGGTGTCCTCCAGTGGTTCGAATTTGAGGGCCTTCTCATGCAGTTTTAACTTTCTTCAACTGGGCGGCGATGTGTCCACTCATTACAGAGTAATCGGCCCCTGTGTCCACTAAGGCGGTAACTGCGTGGCCGTCGAGAAGCACGTCGAGGTCGGTTGTTCTTTGTCTGGCGTTGCCGTTAGGTCTCGGCGTCGGATCACGGCCGCGTCCTGTTGAACTGAGGCTGGAACGTCGCGTCGTCAGGTCGTCTTTCGTCGTCGTATTCTTTGCTTCCAGACTTCTTCGGGACGGCGGCGTGTCGTTATGTCGTCGAGGTAGTTTCTTCGTCGGCGGCGGAGGATCTTCGTCAGTTCGACGAACAGCAACCGCACCTCCATCGGTTGCTACTTTTAGTTTTCCGGATACGGGCTCGCTGACCGGCCCCGGGCTGGGCCAGTGTATGGTCGGCGCTGCGGCGACAGGTAGCGGCCTGGTGATGGCGAACATGGCGGTAGTCGAGAGCTCCACTGAGTAGCGGCAAGGTATTCGGCGATATCGCGAGGGCGTTCACCTTGCTGCGGGTGCGGAGCGTTCACGGCGAAACCTCGCAGTCCCATCTCCCGGTATGGGCATCGTCGGTAGACGTGACCCGCTTCTCCACAGTGGTAGCAGAGAGGGCGGTGGTCAGGAGCGCGCCAAACGTCTGTCTTCCTGGGGTAGCTGCGCTGGGCGGCGGGTGGGCGTGCTGGCGGCGGCGGTGGTGCTCGACGGAATTGCGGCGTTACGGGGCCCTGGCGCGTAGGTCATCGCTTGCGACTGAGGCTGCGGCGATTCAGGGCCTACTCCGAGTTGTTGTTGGAGCTGCTCACGTACGGCGTCGGCAATCGAAGCCACTTGAGGCTGTCAGGTTGGGAACAGCTTCTGTAGCTCCTCCCGCACAACAGCTCGGATAGTCTCGCGTAGGTTGTCGGTGGCCAGTGACTGACCTCCGGCGTAGATTGTCGAGTTCGTGCGGCGGTCGAATTGCCGGTTTCGCATCTCGAGTGTCTTCTCGATGCTGGTGGCCTCGCGAAGAAACTCGTCGATGGTGTTCGGTGGGCTTCGTACCATTCCGGCAAAAAGTTCCTCCATCACACCACGCATGAGTAGGCGGACTTTCTTCTCCTCGGGCATTTCAGGGTCGGCGTAACGGAACAGACGGCCCATTTCCTCCGTGAAGATCGCGGTTGTCTCATTAGGTAGCTGCACCCGGGTTTCTAATAGCTCTTGAGCTCGTTCTCGGCGCACTACGCTTGCGAATGTCTGCAGGAAGCCGCTACGAAAAAGTTCCCAGGTCGTTAAGGTGGCTTCTCGGTTCTCGAACCACGTCCTGGCCGCGTCCTCCAATGCGAAGAAGACATGTCGCAGTTTGTCGTCGCTATTCCAGTTGTTAAACGCAGCGACCCTCTCATATGTCTCAAGCCAGCTTTCTGGCTCCTCGAAAGTTGAACCGCGGAACGTCGGAGGCTCCCTGGGCTTCTGCAGCACGACGGGTGACGCTGGAGCTGCCATTGGGGAGGACTTGATGGCGATCTTTCTAGTCGTCTCATGCAAAAGCCCGTGCTCCGGGGGCAGTCCTTGCGGCCTGCGGCTACCTCGCTTGCTCTTGGCGACGTTGCTGTCTTCCGCGTGAGGGCTTGGGTCACGGCTTTGGGGGGGGGGGGGGGGGGGTGGGGGGGGCGTCCGGTACATGAACGCAAAGCACCTCCACCAGATGTCACGTGGTCGTGACGTCAAAGAACACAGTAGCAATACTGTGAAACACAGAACTAACTTTTATTGGGCGAACCTGTGCCCACAAAAGAGGCTACACTTATAGCACAACGATAGCGGCGAACAGGGTTGGCGATCGTCGAAAATCTGATCCGCGGGTCAAGCGCGTCGGCTTTTATACACCAGTCGTCGAACGTTCGAGACTAATCGTTGGGACCCGCGTGCCTTCCACAAAGTTCTACACCATTCGCGTAAGGCGATGAAATCAGATAACACAAGGTTCGGCGACGACAGCGGATAGAAGCATTGATAACTTTTCAGAAACTTCGGATACATGCAGGCGCGTATATATATATATATATATATATATATATATATATATATATATATATATATATATATATATATATATATATATATATATATATATATATAGACACACTCCAATTTCTGACCACCTTCTGCCTGCAGTTTTCGCACACCCCATCCTTTCTTGGAGTGTTTATTTATCCCCGGCGTAGGCTCAAGGCTACGAACGGGTCCTTTGCACGAGACCATATGTATTTTTACGGGATAGTGACCGTCAAGAACACAGTAGGAAAACTGTGATTAACGAAACTGATCTTCATTAGGCGAACTTGTCCCAACAAAAGCGAGTTACACTCAAAGCACAACGATAGCGTCCAACACAGTCGGCGATCGTCGGAATCTGCTCTTTTGGTCAAGCGCGTCGGCTTGTATACATGAGTCATCGATGTTTCCTGAGTAATCGCTGGTGCCGGCGTGACTTCCACAACGTACTACATAATTCCCATCGCGTATACTACCAGATTACGCAAGCTTCGTTGACAAGAGACAACGCATAGAACCATCGCTCACATTCCAGTAAATTCCAATCATGGGGCCCTATAACATAAAACTATTGCAATATTTTTTATTCCAATCTCCTGACGTCAAATTTGCGTCACCGCCGACGCAGGCACCGTGTAGTCACCAGCAGGGTTGTCTGAACAGGCCAATCAAACGCTCTCCTCGTTCATAGGAGGTCACTTTTGTTTGCTCGTAAAAAGAATAACATTGCCTACACTGAGCGGTTTGTCCTATCTAATTGGCTGACAAGGGGCGAGGAGCACACTTAAGGGGAGAGAGATTCGAGGAAGCAAAGACAGTGCACTGAAAATAGATAACTGGATGAAGAGGGTGGTGCCGGCGTCTGCGATTGGTCCGCTTTCCCTTACTTAGGTTGCGGTGGCTGGTCGGAAATTGCGGCAGCATGCAACGGAAACATAAAAATGACGCTCAAACGGGTCCTCAGCAAAGAAAAGTTGGCAGAATGAGGTCGTAAACGTGCAGAAAGTGCTAGAAATTTTTACACGGCCATGCAAGAAGCTTTATTATACGAAAATAAACCTATGCTTTTCTGCAGGGGCGAGTAGCCAGCGCCTGAGCGATCGGCGGCAGCCATCTTTTATTCCTTTCGGGAAGGGGCAACCTGCGGCTATTCAGAAGAAAATTCAGTTTTGTTCGGCATATTATTGCGTCTTTAATGCGTACACGTCACTTTGACGCGGTGAGCTTTTGCGGTTTTGTGACGTCGCGTGACAGGCAGGTGAAGTGGGTGCAGCCCGAAAACTTTTGATCAATATCCGGGGGCTAATGGCGAAAAGGCGTCGAATTTGAAATAACTATTTTTCTTTTTTCGGTCAAATCATACATAATCAGTGTGTACAAGTCATATCAGATGGGGAGCTATCGCGGTTTTCGTGACGTCGCTTGACAAACAGGTGAAGTGGGGGTGGTCCAACAAAATTTTTGACCAATCACGGAGGGCTGATTACAGAATTGGAATAGAAAAGTTTGGAATAGTTTTACGTTGTATCGCCCCTGCTATTCTTGTCATAATGCCTTTGTGCGTATTCCTAGCGACAAGTCAGTGTCCCCTCACAACAGACGTGAGTGGAGCGGCTCAGAACGCCGGATCAAAAACTACAAAAAGCCCTCGTTGCCTGGGCCGAAAGGGTCGCTCCTCGTGAGGGGCCATCCTAGGACTCGGGCCTGCCAGATCATAACTGAGCAGAATCGCAATAAAGTTGTTACCACCTTCTCAATCGCGACACAAAGCGTGGCACATGCCTTGCAATTTTGATAAAGAATGCTTTCAGGTGCGACGAGCGGTCCAGCTGAAATATTGACATGTGTACATGTTTATCTTTATCGGGGAACCCCGTTTCACCGCCTAACAAATGTTATCGCACAGCGCAGGACGCGCCTTCATGTATAGGAAGTTTCTGGAATGTTATCGATGGTTCCATCCGCTGTCTGTCACCAAACCTTGTGTAAAATGAAATAAGAAATATAAATGAAATATAAAGTTTATAAATGAAATAAAGAAACGATAAACTAATGGAAGTGAAAGTGAATGAAAAAACAACTTGCCGCAGGTGGGGAACGATCCCAACCCTTCGCGTACCTTCGCATACATAAACAATGACTGGGAAATGCCTACTGTGCAAACTGGCCGCTGCATCTTTGGTATCGTGTATCACCCACCGTCAAGGAAATTTCACCAAATTTTTTCATGTACTTCAGCAAAACCTTACTATTCTTCTGATGGAAATTATTTGGGCTACATAGAGGGTGATTTTAACGTTGATATGGGCAGCGCAATTACAGTGGTCTGGCACACTTCAACTGCCGCTTTCCACATCCTTATCAATAAGGCAACGCGTATCAAAACTACCTTGTCATCCGTTTCGGGCCCCATATAAACTATAAAAACAACGTCTCCTTAAAAGTTCCTGCAAGTAAGCATATCAGCGATGTCATGTGTTCACAGGCTCTTGCACCATGTCACCATTCAACAGATGCAGCGTCACCTCATCTCTCCGCGTACGCTTGACACGTTTAAAACCGCATCCCAGGAGTTGATAGGATTCAATGCAATTTCAGCAGAAACCGTTCATTCTGTTTGTTAGTGTTGCCATTGAAATTTACAACGGTTGGTTTTTCGATTAATAATGTTGCGCCTTGTTCGAAAGCGCAAAAACCGTCAATGAGCCGTCATCTTATTCACTAGTCTCGTCATTAAAAAATGCAAGTTCAACGCTACAAAAAAAAGCAACTAAACAAACAGTGACGCCCTTGCACGCTCAAGATCTACCCTTAAACATGTTGACCACGGAATTATGTCTTCAATAAATGAATATTACAACGATATTGTAATGTAATTTTCGTCTTACTGAAGAAACCCTAAAAAAAAGTGCAGGTGTTCTGAAATGCAAATGGCAAAAGCAGTGGTTGTATACAAAAGAGGCTACAAGGACGTCCTGGTACGGACGTCCAACACCGATAAAGCCAATATCGGCGTTCCTGTACCTTTCTTAAAGTCTGCAACATATCACATATTTCCGTCTTGGTATTTTTTTCAAAATCACTCAATCATAACCACACATCAATTTGACTTCGCCGGCGACAGATCCACCCAACCTGCCTGGCTCGTGCAAAAAGAGCATACATAGCAATGGTTTGAAAATGAAGCTCTTGATCTGGTTGTATTATTATACTTTAGCGAAGCCATTGACACAAATAACCAAAAGATACTTTTTTGAACCATGAACACTACGGCATCTGTGGGAAAGCATTGAATCTTATATCTTACTTAGGCTCTGGGTCAAAATACGTACGTCTATATCGCATTATTTTTCCGATGCATACCTATGAACAAAGAGATGCACCAGGGCAGAGATGCACCTCGGAACCGCTGCTGTTTAAAAGCTAGATAAATTGTACTCTCTATAGAAATAGGCAGCCAAATATAATGTATAGGCCGATGATATACTAGCGGTTTATTTTCACCACCCTCCATCACATTAGAAACACCATGAATGAAGTCTTACTAACCTTAGCAAAGCGGATGTCCCATATTTGCTGTTAAAAAATACCTAATTGAGTGCTCCTCTACTTTTCCATTGTTAAATCCACATAACCACAGCAAATCACATAAGCTTCAACGCGATAGCACATGTCGATAGCCTTAAATCTCGCGGCATATCATCGATGCTCCTGATCCCGTGTGACCGTAACATATCAGACGTTGCTCTTTGCTGTTTTCGTGCTATATGAATAATGTACCGCCAAAAACATAAATTACCTATGAAAACAAAACGTAATTTCAACTGTGCTTTTTTTTCCATTCGTCATTCTAAAAAGTGCTAGAACTACCATATGGTTGTGTAGCAAGCCATAACGGAGGACGTGGCATAAGTTTTCATGATCTCGGGTTCTGAGCGTATATTCAATTGACGGTACGCGGGCTTTTCGCATTTGCCCTTCATCTAAATCGAACCGCTGCGGCCGGTATTTGAGCACGTGCCCTCAGGCTAAGCAACGCAACGTCTTCGTCACTACGATACCATGGCGAGCCTTCTCATCACTTCGTTACTCTCTCCTTGTATGAGGTAATACTGCAGTTTCGAATGCGAATAAACTTGCTGCCCTGCGACATAAAATACTTCGTGTTGTTGAAAACATTTCGTTCTGTTCACGGATCCACCATATGTAAACTGAACTTGATAGCGTTCCGGCGAAACGCTTTTAGAAGCGAAGCTTTTCTTTGCGAACGTCGCCGGGTTTCGTGACCGTGGGAGATGCAGCCTCGCTTTTCCCTTGCAGAACAAGCCAACCAATCATAGCCGAGCATGCGCGCCGCGTGCGCCGCTGGGCTTCTCGCAGCACCGCCAGATGGCGCTCACCTCCGCGGCGGTGGTGGCGCCAGCGGTGCCGGGGACAAGAAAAAAAGGAACCAGAAAGCTCGCCTTCGCGCATCAGTGACTGCGCAGTAATGAGGAAATACACTTCTTGCGGATAGTATAGATTCGAATTGTGCTACGTGCGTATGCGCTTGCTGCCTCTGAAACCACTTGCTGCATTCAAGGCATCCGTCGTACTCTCTATTAGTCGGCAACTCAGCTTAACAATGGGTTCGGTCTAATTCGTGCGTGCCCGAGCTTGTGTGCGTGCATGTGTGTGCACTCATGTTTCCACACTTTATGCACTCACACAAAGCTTCCCTGTATGCAGATTCTAACTCGTTGATTTGCTGCATATTTATCAGAATTTCGCATCTTTTGATAAGGGCACAACATCCAAAGATGGCTCACTCTTTTTGCAGTATTGTGACACCCATGCCCAGCTGTTCACCCTACTGTGCTAGAAATTGTCATTCCCTTTCCTGTTACCTAAAAACCGAACCAAGTATGGCTTCATGGTGCTCAGGTCAATTACAGCCTGTTTTTTCAACACCCCACTTCTCGACAATGTAAGCACCATATCATTTCTTCTCTTCGGTATATGCATTTTGAGTTTAGTTCCTCGTAATCATATTTTCTCTTTGTTTATGCTTGTTAAAAAAAGCTGTTTATATGTGTTTATTTTTTTTTTATTCTGCACTATGGGCTTTCCCCTTGCTTATATCCCGTCTCATTCCCAGTCAAACCGTTTAGGCACATTTTTTTTTTCACGGACCCCTCTTTGTACGTCGTATAGAAGACAATAAAGATTGATTGATATGTCTGATTTATTCTTTGTTGCGCATGATGTTTCATTACCTATTTCTGAAACTTGTACGATGACCGATTATGATGAGTGATAAAATGTTATTCTGGTTTCTAATTTTGTTACTAATGCTCTTGTGCTCACGCTGGATATGTATCGATGATGAGGCACGTGAAGCAACGTTCTAACACTGAATTTATGTAAAACTTATCAGGTTTTTGTACGGAAAACTGAATTGATTGATTGATTGATTGATTGATTGATTGATTGATTGATTGATTGATTGATTGATTGATTGATTGATTGATTGATTGATTGGTTGATTGATTGATTGATTGATTGAAAATGAGGTACAGGAGCATTATCGCCAATGTTCGCGCAATGTGAAGTGCATGCTGTCAATAGGCTGACATGCGGGAAAGGTTCGAATAAACTAGTCATATGCAGGCAATATTATAAACTGACTGATATAATAAAAAACTAAAATTTTAACTTCAACTGAACTTCAACCACAGTTCAAATGAACTGCTTCGGTAGAAATTGGGTTTGCGATCCTTCAAGGTGCCATCAGTCCGCTGTCTTTTATTTTTGACAAACGAGGCACATTACACTGCGAAATGTTATACGTAGCGATTGGGACCATATAACACGACACTGTTGCAAAATTCAAGCAAGATCACAGCCGGAATAAGCGCCAACTTGTGCGTGTGTGTATGCGGTTTCGAAGAAAGAAAGGGTCTTACGAAAAGCCGCGGCAATCGGTTTCATGAAAATCCATGAACTCCTTTCAATTTGCTTTTTTTTAATGGCGTGCTCAATTAAAGAAACAACAACGAGCCCCTAGACGAACCATTAAGTGTTACGAACGCAATTCCCGTGGTACTATGAAAGCAGCCTTCATCTGTCACATTTCCAGCCACAGTTCCCTGCGCCGTCATGAATTTCAAACCTGCTGGCAATATTTAAAGAAGAGCTCGAGGGGAAGGAAACTCCAGGAGTCGATCCGCTTTGAGGCAGGCATTTAACGTAGGGAGCGTAGATGTGTAGGTGACGTAACTTTATTCCCTATCTGTCCAAATAAAGGTTGCTATGCAGCTACAGGTCCATCCCCGACATAAAGTAGGGGCAGGCCAATATTCCAAGTTTGAAATACTAATCAAATAGGTTCTAAAATTTCATTATGCTTCAAACTGATAATTTGATTTTCAATGTTGACGAATATTTCCTTCGTTCGAATATGTTAGTATTAAAAACTGACACCAGAACGTAGTACCGCTAACTCTGATGGCGCATTACACTGGGCGTACAATAGCACTGAAAAGCGTCCCTAAAGTGTTCTCTTTAAAGTAGCTGCGCACCAATAGCCTAACAGTAGCAGGAGCGTGTTGGAGCTGCTCCCGTGAAAAAAATGGAGAGCGAAGGAAGTCACATGGTGCAAACGCGTCATACCCTGTTATTCTGTGTTTCCTTTCCATCATTTTGGTTCAGTGCGTAACAACAACGGAGGCTGAGAAGCAAATTTCACGTCATAAAGACCACGTGAAGGTGAAAAATCTGGTCTCGGGATACACCTTCTCCCTTGCGCCTGCACTCGGTGCGCACAGACCGTTTCAATGGATGAGCAAGCGGTCGCGCCCTCACTGTGCTACTGTTCTTTTCGTCTCTGCTCTTTGCCTCCATTCCTGTTCCGATAGTTGAAGGCGCCATAAGAATGCGATAGAGTATTTATGTTCTGATTATTGTTACACCTCGACAATTGCCAGTCCGTACGTCACGGTGAACGTTCCACACTTTCGTTTATCATGACGTATCTCTCTTGTGATCTCAGAGACCCTGTTACGTGCTGATGTGCGAACAGGAAACCTCGAGTTTTCTGTTAGATACCTCCAAAGTGGGTGAACTGGGCTTATTATGCTATAACGAAATGCGCGATCGACGGGGTAATCAAGCCTTCGTCTTCCAGCCCAGCAGCCCAATGCTCCCTAACCATTAGTCCATGATAAATTTTCCAATTTCATCCACACATATCACTCAAATCACACGCGTGCTTCTCTCGTGCCAAAGTCACGTTTTGAGATGTCGGCCACGTGCTTCAAGTGCCAGGTTCTTGCATTCTTCACACGTGGCAGCTAGCGCTTTGAGACGCTGCGTTATACTGCGCTGCCTTCGGGATCGGCCCACATTTCCGTCAGATGAATGTCTACAAATTGTGCGAAATCGAGATATATGCTATGACATAAAACACACATGGGATCCTCGAGGGAGATATAACGATAACTGTGGGAACTGTTCCATATGTTTGTGCCGCTGGATCACTACGGCTGTAGCGAAGAAACACCAGTCCCTGAGCAAACACATGAATCGGATAATTTCTGCTCAATAATTTCTAGTCACTAAATAAGAAAGCCTCAGTTTTAGGCAGCCTGTTTAAACATGTGTTCTCATCTGATCAATGTCATAAAAGTTACTTGTAAGATAAGATCACCTGTGGTGCTGTGGTATCTCATTTCTCTACTAGAGCAACCCCAACGCTGTACGTTCATCTGTTAACAGGCTGTTCCCTTATTTCATTAATTTCACTGTCATGATGCCACACACAGCTGAAAGCAGCTGTTTATCATTTTCAGATTTCTCAGTCGTCCTATAACCAACTGTGAGCTGTATTACATGCGCGTGCAAACGTAAATCCGCCTCATTCATTTTGTTAGAAAACGGACTCCACACAAACGTTATATTTTGAGAGGCATAATAGATGAGAAATTTTCAACACTCGATTCGATATTCCCCATTCGATCGAGGTTTTCCTATTTCTTGCGTGTGCGCGCCCATCGCAATTACTCTTGCAACTAGTTCAACTTTGCGTAAAACGCGGGTCATTCTGTTTCTAGAAGAGCAGTATAAAAAAAAACTGCGGGTAGACATTTACTTATTCCAACATATTTCCTGCATTCGGTAGATGTAACCCAATTATGAATTGAATTGTCCATTCAATTACTATGATTAAACGCAGTATTCAAACCTGAGCAATATAGATGACTGGCTAGTTTCGCCTTGCCAAAGTTGCACGTGTGGTTCATAAACTTTTCTTGTTAATTTAAAACGATGAAAAATGAGTTGGAAAAGCGTTTCAGAAGTCGGAGATAGCGGTAAAAAGATGCGCTAGAACTACGTGCCGGAGATGTATGCTGAAGCATATGCCTAGCATATTATTTCAGGTGATAAAAAAACGGTTATGTAGTGCTAGTGAACAAAAGAAATGTTTCTCATACCGCAAGGCTACCCAGTTCAGCTTTTAGCGAAGCTTGCTTGCTTGCTTTCTCTGATAAAAAAAAAACATGTATCCGGAAGGATCCCGGCTGTACCTCGACCAACAGATTGCGCCATGCGCAGTTCAGACCGACAGGGTATACCATTAGAAAACCTTCGAAATTTCTTCTGTGCTGGTGAGAATGAAACCCACATCACACGGGCTCCTCGAAGGAAAGCAGCCCGCCGCTTTTGCAAGCTGTGCCAAAAAATGCACCGCAATAAATGTACCGCTGTCTTTAAAACAACAGAAAGCTGAGCTAGTTGGTAATTATTCATTACGCAAGGTGAGGCGTGCAAGCAGGACACAAGAGAAGAGAAGTGGACTACACGAACACCGCGTTCATGTTGTCCACTTCTCTTGTGTCCTGTCTGCACACCTCACCTTCTCTCGCCTTTTTAATGAACGCCACGCAGGTCAGCCCTATATAGTGGGCTTGCGCCATGGCTGTACTAAGTATGGGCCGCTCCTAAATGAACCACCTCTAACCAATTAGAGTCACCAAGTAACTGCCGCTGTTAGTGTGGACAGAGAGCCTACAATTTTCGGCCTTCGCACGCATCGGCGCGCCACATGCGTCTCATCTCAAAGGCAACGAGCGGACTTCTCGACTGTGCCACTACACGGCGCAGCGTGTCCTGAAAGAAAGCGCGAGAGGCGCACGGCTACCGAATGATGCGCTCCTCAGCGCATGCACCAGCGCGCCATGCATTTCGGAAGCCTGATTCCTGCTTCTCCACTAGATGGCGCGGGCATGGGAAGCCCGAGAAAGGCGTCCCGCTTCAGGGCACGCTTCATACGCAAGGCGTTTCGGCGGTGTCAAAACGTCGTGTCGCTATATTACTTCAATGCTAAGCGCATTACCGCCGACAGTGATCGTGAGGTGAGTTATGCCAAGTTTTTTTTTTCTCCCTGAAGTAGCAAGATACAACCACCCTGACGTACTAGGGAGCAAACAGGGCATGCAGGCGTGTTTTCTTGGTTTAATATATTTCCAAGGACACTAGCCTTAGGGTGCATATGCAAAAAAAAAAACTTTTATAGAGGTTTATATGCAGTGACTCACTACGTACTTTCTGAGAAAAAGAAATTTGAATGGTAAATAGCGGTATCCGTGCAACCAGACAGGTGTGATCACAACGTACTTCCGCAATCTGGCACGTAAAAGGCGAGGGCGCACGAATATTACTCCTACTGAGGCGAAGAATAATGTTAACTGGTTCTAAGATAAGCAACGTGCATGATGTCTGTTTTGAAATCCCCGGGCGGCATCTACTAGTCCGCTTTTTTTTTCGTGCTTGCTTTCTTCATGAACTCCCAACTCTGTTAAACGCCAGAAAAAAAAGACGCCAAACGGCGGTCGATTAATGGCGGTCGCACTCCCGTCACCCCGACTCCATCTCTTAATCTCGTGCCACCACCGCGGTCACTTGAGGAACCAGTTTGCCGCGAAATGAACGAATCAAATGAGGACCAACTTTCGGCTGGTGCGCGAGTTGCGCTTCCCGCCTTCCGTGGCGATATATAGGAAGCCATCCGAGCTACCCGGCGCTAGTTTCGAACGCTGCGACCGCCACGCCATCATGCAATCCTGGGCGCTTGCCCTGTGCCTCGCCATCGCCGCGTCGGCTGAGTCTACGGAAGCCGGTGAGTTCGTGCAATTACGAGCTTCTGCAATATATATATATATATATATATATATATATATATATATATATATATATATATATATATATATATATATATATACACTAAGTTTGGAACCAATCCGAAACAATCAGTTCTGATAACTGTTTTGTTCGATGAAATATTTAACAGAAAAACAATGCTTCTGTTACAATTACTAGCATGTTTTATGCAAAGACAACACCAAGACACGATTTGCCCATTTGCACGCCCCGTGATAAATTGTGCCTGCAATATGAATCTAGAACACCAAGATCCTCAAGTAAAATCAGTTGTCATATAAGCTATCACTGATGCAATTGTACATTTTTTCCCATTCAACTGCTCACCATGCCTGAATTTGTGAAAGCATCTGCAGAATTTCAGTCTCCCGCGGATGAACTTAAGAGGAAGCTTTAGCTCGGGCACAACTCCGATGCCACTTATTCCAATACATGAATAAGACAGAAACGCTTTTCTGAGGTAATCACTTCGCCAATTTTACTGAAATTGGTGTCATTTCAGAGAGAAAGTTAAAATCGAGCGACTGTTGAAAGCGTAATTCAGATTTAAGATCTTTTATTTTTAAAAAAGAAAGGAAGTTTCAAAATTGGTATGTTTGAAAAATAAATAGAAGCACGAAGCTTGCAAATTCATTCCTCTGCACGAGGATCAGATATCGCAGTTCTGAATTCCATCCGTATTAACCTTCCAGTCGGAGGAACTTGATATACTTATTTATATACTACGTGAATTTGTTACATTGTTCACATGGCTTTTCGAGAAGTGCTACTTACCTATTAGCCGTGTATTCGAGAGCCATGCGTAATAGATCAAATTGGCCCCCTTTATATGTACTATTGGAAGCAACTCTCAGAATTCTCAGTTTTTCTCTTGTGAGTTACAGAGTTGTAAACTTCATAGCTTTGTTTTCTAAATGGCGTTAATTTTCAGCCATATTTGTTTAAAAAATAACGGCCAAAATAAAAAAATTGCTGCCTAAACTCACTAGATTTTAACTGTGTCTTCTAAATGCAACAAGCCTCATCAAAATTGGAGCAGCGGTCGCCGAGAAAAACGATTTCTCCTTTTCAATGTATTTAGATTGGAGCATCCTAGCTAACTCTTCATTGGGCATCTGCATGAGTGAACGGGGACTCTTTAAGTGGCTAGTCCCCTCGAAAAACAGCTTTGACTAAATTTGTTTTCCAGGCTACATAAAACGTGATACTGCCACAAAAGTTGGCAATGTTCCATGATCCGGCTTTCTCTTGTAAAAAATTCCGAGGGCACCTAAGCACGTCTTATGAGTGGTGAATGCGAAAGTATTAATGTCCAATGCCACACCACTGAGTGGTCTTCCAAGTTATGAACACCTCGCGGCTAAGATAGTGCGTTCAGACGCTTGGCCAATGGTTTACCCGAATAAGATACTGGGCTTCTGAACAGGAGGCCGTAGCTTTCAAACTGACTACCACCAATGTTCTTCCTTTAGAATTTATTCAGTTTTTATGCATTATATTTATTTAGAGCTATCACTGAGGCCCAGTTAGAACACATGCGAGATTGTGTGGGGAATGAATGCGCGGATAACACAGGTTTACTCATAATCGCAAAGCCTTTATTATTTATTTATTTATTTATTTATTTATTTATTTATTTATTATACAGTCCCACATTCGCTCGGAGAGCATTACAGTGGGGGGGAAGTAATACACATGTTAAACAGTTGTAATTATGGTTACATAAAAAAAAACACGGTGACGAATAATGCAGTGCAGGCAGCATAACTATGCCAAAACAAAAAGGAGAAAAAAGAAGAAATGGACTATATGTACACACACACACACATACATGGGCATACATGAACATATGAACACATCTACACTCAGAAATACATATAGTAGGCAAGGAAACGCGAAAAAAAAAGAAAAAACATCGAAACACGCGAAATCATCACATGTCAAGCAGTTCTTCGAAAAAGGCTGAATTTGATGTTTTAGAAACGGTATCCTGAGGCAGAGCATTCCATTCATTGATGGTTTTTGGAAAAAAAGAATACTTTAACAAGTTCGTTCTTGACTTCATTGGCCTTACTTTTAATGGGTGTTCACGGCGATGGGATGTGTAATGCGGGTTAAGCATGTATTTTGATTTATTAATGCCAGTATTGTTGTAAAATATCTTATGAAAAAATGTGAGACGCAAGCAGCGCCGGCGTTCGGCTAACGTCGTAAGCGCTAGACGTATTTTCATTTGTGTGACGCTACTACATCTGCGATAGCTCCCAGTGATAAAGCGTGCCGCTCGGTTTTGCACGCGCTCTAAGATGTACTTAAGGTTGTCCTGATAAGGGTCCCATATCGTGCACGCGTATTCAAGAATAGGCCTTAGCACAATTCAAAAGGATCGCGCTGTCCTGTGCCTCTGTTACGTCCCGGTCTTCTTGAATTGCGCTAAAGGCTTTGCCATTATGAGTAAACGGTGCCAACTAGCCCAAGAATCAGCCTTGTTGGATAACACAGGGTACGCATAAAGAGAGGGGGTCACGGGGCCTCACGCCGATGCCTTCTCCCTTCGTACAACACCTGGCGCTCGCGCAGCAGCAGGTGAGTGAGTGACGAAACTTTGTTGTGAACACCTGCAGAACGGTTAGTCTTCCTCTGTTAGGGAGGCGTTACCGTGACGCGGCAATGACGTCTTCGCGGCGTGTGGCGCCTCTACATCGGCCGCGGCCGCACTATTCCCTTTGGTCGGCCGCGCTTGCCCCTCTTTTGGGGTGGCAGCCTCCCTCCGGTTTCGCTCGGTCGTTGCCTTTCGAGGGCCGCCGAGATCTGCTGGATGGCCTGGGTTTGGACATCTTGGTCATAGCATCTCGTTGCGGCGTCGAGCCGCGGGGGTATCGTTGTTATTGTTGCAGCTTCGTGCGGATTCTTAGCACAGTCCCAAAGGATGTGAGCTGCAGTGGCTCTTACCTTTCTGCACACACAACACAGATGACTTTCATAAACACTTGCACACACGTGCCTCATCAGCACCGGGGTGAATAACGACCCCGTTTGAAGTTGTCGGTATAAAACCGCCTCCTTACGGGTCAAGCCCGGAAGAGGTGGCGGCATGGTCCTTCGCTCTAGTCGGTACCATTTCACAATTTCATTGTAGGAAGTCATTTTGTCCTTGGTTTCCCACCACCACGACGGGTCGACTGTAGTAGTAGCGGCACGGTTGGTTAGTCCTCGCGCCGCCGCGTTCGCCGTCTCGTTGTGGTTAGCGTTGCCGCGATCCGACACATCACTGCCCATGTGGGCCGGAAACCACTTTATCACCACACACCGACTTTCACTCGCGAGATCGACCACACGCAACACACGCAAAGCTTCACCCTACACCCTTGCTCTGGCGTAATTTTTCACTGCCGTCCTAGAATCACAGAGCACAGTCGTGCACTCGGGGTCGGCGATGGCCAAAGCAATGGCCACCTCCTCGGCTTGATGCGCCCCTCGAGTCCGCACACTCGCCGCTGTTCTCGTTGCACCGGTCGATGCCCCGACGACTGCAGCGGCGAATGCCTTTCTGTCATGTGGATACTCTGCCGCGTCCACAAACACGGCACCCCTGTCTTTGGCATGGAGATCGATGAGCGCCTTGGCCCTCGCCGCCCGCCGCTCTTTGTGGAACTCAGGGTTCATATTTCTTGGCACCGGACATACCCGTAGCCGTCTACTAATTGCGTCCGGTACAGGCACCTCTGTATTTTCGGGTCCCATTTCCTTTGGTCCCAGGCCTAGGTCACGCAGCACTTGTCGGCCCGTTCTTGTTTCTGATAGCCGCGCGAGCTGAGCGGTCCTCTGCGCCTCGGCGATTTCCTCCAGGGTGTTATGCACTCCCAAGGCCAGGAGTTTGTCGGTGCTTGTCCAGTCGAGAAGTCGGAGTGCAGCCTTGTACGCTTTGCGTAGGAGCGCATTGATCTTATTTCGTTCGCACTGTCTCCAGTTATGGAAAGCAGCAACGTATGTAATGTGGCCTATAGCGAAGGATTCCACTACCCGGGAGAGGCTTTCTTCCTTCATGCCTGCTGTTCTGTGCGACACCCTCTTAATGAGGCGGATGGCCGTGGTGACTTTGGCCGCCAGACGGTTGACCGTCTCGCCGTTGACTCATTTGCACTCAATCAGCATCCCCAGCACTCGGATCTTCTCGACAGCCGCGATCATGTGACCACCGCTCGTCTTGATCAATATTGTGTCTTGCTCTCTCACAGGTTCGTTGCCTTTCGTCTTCCTAGCTGTCTTTTTCGGAGGAATCACCAAGAGCTCAGACTTGCTTGGGGAGCAGACGAGCCCAGACCCGTCCAGCTGCTCCTCGATAGCGTCAACCACCTCTTGCAATGTATTCTCGATGTGTCCGTCGCTTCCTCCTGGGACCCAGAGCGTTATGTCGTCGGCATAGATGGTGTGTCGGACCCGCGCGACTCGTGAGAGGCGCTCGGCCACCCCTATCATTACAAGGTTGAAAAGAAATGGCGAGATGACTGAGCCCTGGGGGGTCCCGACGCTGCCGAGCTTCTTCTTTTGAAGCCGCAGGTCACCGGTGATGATTTCAGTAGTCCGCTCCGTCAAAAAATCCTTGATGTACGCATAAGTTCTCTTGCCCATGTTTAGCCGTGACACCTGGGCCAGAATCGCAGAGTGTCGCACTTTGTCAAAAGCGCTCTGCAGGTCCAAACCCAAGATGGCTCGCTTGTCTTTCGTGTTGGTAGTGTCATCGAGGATTTCATTTTTCAGTTGTATCATGGCCTCCTGAGTTCCGAGCTTGTTTCGGAACCCGATGACGGTGTTTGGGTAGAGCCCCGAATCTTCCAGGTACCTCTGCCACCTGTTCATGAGTACATGCTCCAACGCTTTGCCCACACAGGACGTAAGCGAGATCGACCGGAGGTTCTCAATGTTGGGTGGCTTGCCCGGCTTGGGAATCAAGATGGTCTTGGCTGCTTTCCACTGCCGAGGTAATAATCCGGCTCGCCAGCAAGTGTTGAAGTATGCCATGAGGTTCTCGATCACCGCTTCGTTAAGAATTTTTAGCGCTCTGTTCGTGACGCGGTCGGGACCAGCGGCGGAGTTGCTGTTGAGATCATGCAGGGCAACCCTTACTTACCATACTTCAATGTCTCGATCTAGCCACTCGTTTGCTTCGTCTAGGTAGTCCGGGTGCGTCTCTGGGGGAGTGACCAGGAGGTACTTGTCATCGAGGCATTTCTTCACTTCGTCTTCCCCGTGCTCGGTCAGCGCCCTGTGGATGATCTTGGCCAAGTTGTGCTGCTGGTGAGACTTGGTCGTGGTCGCATCCAAAAGATGCCTCAGCATACTCCACGTCTTGCCGCAGTGCATCTGGCCGTCCGCTGCGTTACAAACCTCATTCCATTGCTGTGTGCATAGCACTCGGCTGTGGGACTCGATCTCGCGGTTCAGTTCGGCGAGAACTTCTTGCGTAGCTTTCTGTTTGTCCTCTGCGTCTTCCACCTTGACAGGATGGACTGCTTGGCTTCGATGAGGTGGGTGAGGCGGCTGTCGACCCTGTGGACACGCTCGTCCGTCTTGACTTCCTTGGTGGCCTTTTCTACCTTGTTTACAATCTCGGTGGACCACTTCTCAATGTCCGTAATTTCGGTTTGCTCTTCGGGTAACAATCCTCGAAACACGTCCCAGTCAGTAAATATATGTTTCCGAAGGCTTCTGCCAACTTCGTCGATACCACCGAGCGGGACAGCGACCTCCACAATGTAATGGTCACTTCCCGATTCGTGGCCCGTGTTGTGCCATTCGAAGTCCGCCATACCAGCGCCATTACTCCTGACGAAAGTGAGATCGGACGTTGTGTCTCGGGTGATCGAGTTGCCGATTCTTGTAGGGTATGCTGGGTTGGTAATTAGATTTAGTCCCAAGTCGGTAGCATTTTCCATTAGGTCCCTGCCCTTTGCCAATGTTTTGGGGTAACCCCAGGCTTGATTCGGCGCTTTGAAGTCCCCGCAGATTACCAGCCTGTTGTCGGGCCCCGCGACGTTGCACGCCTTGTGTAACAGTGCTTTGAATTTCTGCTTTCCGTGTGATGGGCTACTGTACACGTTTACCAGAAAAGTGCTTTCCTTCTACTTTTTCCCGGTAACCACCTCTACCATGGTGTGCTCGATTGGGCTTTTGCTCAATAACTCGTGCTCGATGTACGTGATGCCTTTTCTCACCAAGGTGCAAACTCCCCTGCCGTTACTGCCGGCCGCGGTCCGGAAGCTTTGTAGGCTGGCGTGGGACCGGTAACCTGAGAGCTTTACTTCCTCAATGAGGGTCTCTCGCAACATGATAATATCTAGCTTTCTTGATACTTGTTCTAAGTGTTGCTGAAGTACAGCCTTTTTCCCAGCAAAACCGCTGCAATTCTAATGCCAGACCAGGAGGCCTTTCACTGCTGTTGTGGTTGCGGTGGTTGATGTCCTATCCATGTTTGCTGAAAGTTAGCCATTTATGTTGCCAAATTCTGTACTGTCGTCGTTAATTGCTGGCATGTCTGTTCAATTGCTATGAAACGGTCGCTAATTGTCTTGGTGAATGTCGTGCGAATATACTCTTCAAAATGGGTGAGCCTATCTTCAAGGTTGTCTACCCCATCGCTGAGTCTCCACTCTTTAAGATTTTCAATTACTCTTCTCTTGGGTGCCGGACCCGCCGAGCAGCAGGTGCGAACTTTTTTCCCGCACCTGCTCCGTCGTCCAGGCGCCACTCGTGACGTGGCGTCGCAGCCAATGGGAATTAAGGCACCGTCTGCTACTGCAGACGACAGACGTCGGCTTTTCCGCTCGGTGGTCCCTTTGACGCTCTCGCATTTTTACGTGTGCGCTGGAATAAAATATTGGACCACATTAAAAGCCCAGTTCCAGATAGCGTAGACACAAAGGAACACCCGTGCAGAACTTCACGTTTGAAAGCCGTGTGGATGCGTAAGGGAAAGCTTCATCAAAAATACACGTTTTTGATATAGAAATAAAAATGGTAAATGTTAAATAAAAAAATGGCTGTGGCTTAGGTAAGGTTAAGCCCAGGATGCGAAACATACTAGCCTTTATTTTAGTTGTTGAACCACTGTTTAGCCTGGTGAACTGCTGTTGCTTGGCTATATTTGGTTCGGCTAGACGAAGAAACAACTCATGCATTACTTCTTCGCCTTCAAGAGTGGAACGCGACAGCGTTCCCGTCGACCCGCCAAGGGGTGTAAGACAATGGGCTACAGGGCAGCGACTACGCGCCCCGCATTGGACACGGTGAGCGTCGAGCAAAGCAGCGTTCGGCGCGGCAACGAAATGTGCGCCTGAGCAAGAGACGCACGCCTTAGAAACAGCTCGTTTCTAAGGCAACACCGCATTCACTAGAGGCGCTTTTGTACCGCTTTGAAGCATCGTACTCGTGGCTCAGTGGTAGCGTCTCCGTCCCACACTCCGGAGACCCTGGTTCGATTCCCACCCAGCCCGTCTTGCAAGAGTTGAGCCAAAGCCACTTCTCCTCTGTCGTGACGTCACGGTGTCACGTGATTTCATGGCGACACCGCCGCGCCTGAGGAGCTGGGTTGAGCTCTCGTAATATGCTTCGCATAAAAACTCCTATTGCTGCTCACCGGGAATTACGCAGAACCAGGAACATTCACAAAGAGCGTGGTCACTCGGTAGAACCTCGACGATTGAGTGGCTGGCTACAGCGCGCTGAAAATGGTTGAAGTAATGCGCTCGGATAGCGCCATAACGGCTAACTACCATGTACACATGTCATCTGTTTAAGCGCTACATACAGATTGTTAAGAGGACAATTTGACAATTAGCAGCTTCGCAGCTTCCAAAAGGTCCCTTCGATAGTCTTGATCACCCTGCCCTTGTACAGCGCTGGGTAAAGGTCTGAGTAAAGTTTCGTTGCACTTCGTCATAAATGTGCCGAAAGTGCTCTAAAATGTTACACGGCCACGCAAAAAGTTTTATTGTACGCAAATAAGCCCATGCTCTCCGGCAGGTGCGAGTAGCCGGTGCCTGAGCTATAGGCGGCAGCCATCTTATATTCCTTTCGGAACGGGGCAGCCTGTGGCTATTCAGAAAAAAAAATCTGTTTTGTTCGGCATATTGTTGCGCGAACAAAGAATTAAATGGGTCGGCATATTGTCGAGGAGAAGGGAAAAGGAGCTCGAATACTGCGACATCCAGGAGGTGCGGCAGTGGCGAGCGACGTGGCCAATGCGGAGGCAACGGAAGCAAATGGGCTTGTTGTCCGGAGTTATCCACTCGGCAGGGTTGCGGTATCTGGGAGGGGAATACGCATCGCCTTAAGGCGAAGCAGTCGCCACCGGTCGGGCGTCAGGTCCGCAGACGGAGCAGGCAGCAGGAAAACCTAGCTTTGCAAATTCTTGCCGTACAAACTACCTGGATAAGAGAGATCGCTGGGGCTGGTTGGTCAATGGCGGGTAAAAATGGGCGTGAATGGGATGGCACAGCCTCGAGTTTGCGGCGAACAATACGTATCACGTGCTCGTTTAAGGGTGGTGAAGCGGGAAGGTAAGAACCTGGATAAGAGAGATCGCTGGGGCTGGTTGGTCAATGGTGGGTAAAAGTGGGCGTGAATGGGACGGCACAGCCTCGAGTTTGCGGCGAACAATACGTGTCACGTGCTCGTTTAAGGGTGGTGAAGCGGGAAGGTAAGAACCTCGATAAGAGAGATCGCTGGGGCTGGTTGGTCAATGGTGGGTAAAAGTGGGCGTGAATGGGACGGCACAGCCTCGACTTTGCGGCGAACAATACGTGTCATGTGCTCGTTTAAGGGTGGTGAAGCGGGAAGGTAAGAACCTGGATAAGAGAGATCGCTGGGGCTGGTTGGTCAATGGTGGGTAAAAGTGGGCGTGAATGGGACGGCACAGCCTCGACTTTGCGGCGAACAATACGTGTCACGTGCTCGTTTAAGGGTGGTGAAGCGGGAAGGTAAGAACCTGGATAAGAGAGATCGCTGGGGCTGGTTGGTCAATGGTGGGTAAAAGTGGGCGTGAATGGGACGGCACAGCCTCGACTTTGCGGCGAACAATACGTGTCACGTGCTCGTTTAAGGGTGGTGAAGCGGGAAGGTAAGAACCTGGATAAGATAGATCGCTGGGGCTGGTTGGTCAATGGCGGGTAAAAATGGGCGTGAATGGGATGGCACAGCCTCGAGTTTGCGGCGAACAATACGTATCACGTGCTCGTTTAAGGGTGGTGAAGCGGGAAAGTAAGAACCTGGATAAGAGAGATCGCTGGGGCTGGTTGGTCAATGGTGGGTAAAAGTGGGCGTGAATGGGACGGCACAGCCTCGAGTTTGCGGCGAACAATACGTGTCACGTGCTCGTTTAAGGGTGGTGAAGCGGGAAGGTAAGAACCTCGATAAGAGAGATCGCTGGGGCTGGTTGGTCAATGGTGGGTAAAAGTGGGCGTGAATGGGACGGCACAGCCTCGACTTTGCGGCGAACAATACGTGTCATGTGCTCGTTTAAGGGTGGTGAAGCGGGAAGGTAAGAACCTGGATAAGAGAGATCGCTGGGGCTGGTTGGTCAATGGTGGGTAAAAGTGGGCGTGAATGGGACGGCACAGCCTCGACTTTGCGGCGAACAATACGTGTCACGTGCTCGTTTAAGGGTGGTGAAGCGGGAAGGTAAGAACCTGGATAAGAGAGATCGCTGGGGCTGGTTGGTCAATGGTGGGTAAAAGTGGGCGTGAATGGGACGGCACAGCCTCGAGTTTGCGGCGAACACTACGTATCACGTGCTCGTTTAAGGGTGGTGAAGCGGGAAGGTAAGAACCTGGATAAGAGAGATCGCTGGGGCTGGTTGGTCAATGGTGGGTAAAAGTGGGCGTGAATGGGACCGCACAGCCTCGAGTTTGCGGCGAACACTACGTATCGCGTGCTCGTTTAAGGGTGGTGAAGCGGGAAGGTAAGAACCTGGATAAGAGAGATCGCTGGGGCTGGTTGGTCAATGGTGGGTAAAAGTGGGCGTGAATGGGACGGCACAGCCTCGACTTTGCGGCGAACAATACGTGTCACGTGCTCGTTTAAGGGTGGTGAAGCGGGAAGGTAAGAACCTGGATAAGAGAGATCGCTGGGGCTGGTTGGTCAATGGTGGGTAAAAGTGGGCGTGAATGGGACGGCACAGCCTCGACTTTGCGGCGAACAATACGTGTCACGTGCTCGTTTAAGGGTGGTGAAGCGGGAAGGTAAGAACCTGGATAAGAGAGATCGCTGGGGCTGGTTGGTCAATGGTGGGTAAAAGTGGGCGTGAATGGGACGGCACAGCCTCGAGTTTGCGGCGAACACTACGTATCACGTGCTCGTTTAAGGGTGGTGAAGCGGGAAGGTAAGAACCTGGATAAGAGAGATCGCTGGGGCTGGTTGGTCAATGGTGGGTAAAAGTGGGCGTGAATGGGACGGCACAGCCTCGAGTTTGCGGCGAACACTACGTATCACGTGCTCGTTTAAGGGTGGTGAAGCGGGAAGGTAAGAACCTGGATAAGAGAGATCGCTGGGGCTGGTTGGTCAATGGTGGGTAAAAGTGGGCGTGAATGGGACGGCACAGCCTCGACTTTGCGGCGAACAATACGTGTCACGTGCTCGTTTAAGGGTGGTGAAGCGGGAAGGTAAGAACCTGGATAAGAGAGATCGCTGGGGCTGGTTGGTCAATGGTGGGTAAAAGTGGGCGTGAATGGGACGGCACAGCCTCGACTTTGCGGCGAACAATACGTGTCACGTGCTCGTTTAAGGGTGGTGAAGCGGGAAGGTAAGAACCTGGATAAGAGAGATCGCTGGGGCTGGTTGGTCAATGGTGGGTAAAAGTGGGCGTGAATGGGACGGCACAGCCTCGACTTTGCGGCGAACAATACGTGTCACGTGCTCGTTTAAGGGTGGTGAAGCGGGAAGGTAAGAACCTGGATAAGAGAGATCGCTGGGGCTGGTTGGTCAATGGTGGGTAAAAGTGGGCGTGAATGGGACGGCACAGCCTCGAGTTTGCGGCGAACACTACGTATCACGTGCTCGTTTAAGGGTGGTGAAGCGGGAAGGTCAACGCAAGACGACGTCGCAGCCGTGTTAGGGAGCCGCCAGAACTGTGGAATGATGCAGTGGCTCTTGGCGAGCTCAAAGCGGCGGCATTCCTTGACAATGACGTCGATAGTGGACACGTTGTTGAAGGGCAACAAGTTGAATGTGTCATCCGCGATCCCTTTGAGTACGTGGCCGACTTTGTCAACCTCGGCCATTTTTTTTGTCGACTTTCCGACAAAGAGCGAGTACGTCTTGCACTCGGAACTTGCACTCAGATAGCAAGTTCTTTTCAAGCAGCCAGCTGCCGACCAGTGGGATTTCCAAAGAGGCCACTGAGCTTCTCCTTGAAAGCGTCCCAGCTAGAGATCTCGTCCTCGTGTGTCCGGAACCAGACACGAGGAGTTCCACCCAAGTAGAATAAGACATTGGCTTGTGTAATGGTAGGGTCCCAGCGGTTGTTTTGGCTAACACGCTCATACCGGTTGAGCGAGTCCTCAACGTCGACATTATCTTGGCCGCAGAATATGCCAGGACCGCGGGAATTGGTAACCGTAACGTACGTTGTTGTGGCGGTCGCAGGAGCAGCAGGAGGCAAGGTGTCGTCAACGGAAGCCATGGCGAAAATCAGGACGGTGCGGCCGCTGCGGAGCTCCGTGTCGAGGGCGGAGAACGACACACTCCACAAAAATGTTACGCGAACAAAGGATTAAGACTGAAGACTATTTACAAAGTATATTTACAAAGGGTAAGGGTAACGGCAGCGCTGGCCAGTTCAGCCAACAGCTCGAGAGCCAGAGAACGTTCGTCGTCTTCGTCGGGGCGCCCGTGAGCATTGGCCACACGAAACACGCAGTATGCTTGTATAAATACTATAGCACCTTTAACGCGTACACGTCACTTTGGCGCGATTAGTTTTCGCAGTTTTGTGACGTCGCGTGACCGGCAGATGAAGTGAGTGCAGCCTGAAAACTTCTGACCAATTGCCGAGGGCTAATGGCGAAAAGGCGTCGAATCACAAATAACAAATTTTGTTGTGTTCGGTCCAACGATGCATGATCAATGTATACGCGTCATATCAGATAGGGGCCATTGCGGTTTTCGTGACGTCGCGTAACAGATAGGCGAAATGGGGGGGGGGGGGGGAGGGTGCATCAAAAAAAGTTTTTTGCCAATCGCGTATGGCTGATTGCAAAATTGGAATAGAAAAGTTTGAAATAGCTTTACGTTATAGCGCTCGAAGCCACATATCAATGCTTTCAAGCACAATACGTTTCGTGCGAATGCTACGAGCTATGCAGTTGGGGGCGCGTAGGAGAAGGCCGATCTAGAAATATTCTTCAAAGACGAAACGTTGTGTATGCTTTGATCAGCTGTATTTAATCATGATTACCGTTGTAACCGCCTCTTTCGGTAGAGAGAGGAGGCACACATATCTGCTGGCATTAGACGATGCGCAAAATGAAGGTGCAGGTCTGCGGCCTGAGTTGCGAGCACGGTATGGCCGGCGGAACGTTATCGGGCAACCAAACGGGCTGGTGTGTTTTTCTTGCGTGCCAATCTTACACTGTCATTGGTTAACTGCGTCTTTATTGTTGATTGATAACTGCTTGGGGCAACAGGTTTTAATATCTTGGTTCACGAATTTTCGGTGCGATGTCATTACGTTATTTTGTACATAACCACTGGTGAACGTGTCAGTCTCGCTAGATTTGTTTATGCCAGGCCCCGAGCGGGAACCAATCCTATGAAGTTTCCCAGTAGCTTACATAAAAGACGTAATTTTGTGCATCATTCGTTTTAGTTTCAGCACTTCACAAAGCCTTAGGCTTCGAATATTCTGATGTAGCATGTGTAATCAACCTATTGAAAGGTATACTCTCTAATTGCGCTCATATCTCATATACTGTCTAACGAATGCCTTTAAGTGCCCACATATACCTCAATACAAATATTAGGACTACGAATTGGATTACTAACTTTTAACTTACCGGTGCCAATTTGTAAGAGCTCATAAATTATCTTCTCCGCGATCACTAAAAAATTTTGGTATGCCGCAGGGTTTTGTCTTGGGACAGCTTTTATTCTGCTATACGTCAACATAAGTAATAATATTACATCTACAGGTAGACTATTTGCAGACGATTGCGTAATTTATAGACAAATAATGAACGTTTCCGACTATGTAACTGCATTCTGACCTCGCGAAAATAACAGACTGGTGTAAACATTGGCACATGAAAATAGACAGAGAGAAAAGTTTAATGATGCGAAATGCAGAGACGTCGGACTGAGGTACATTCTTCTAGCCAGCTATTCTGTTCAGGAAGCGGAAGATGGAAAGAAAGAGGGAAGAAAGAGATGCACGATGGGTGATGATGATGGCAGAAGGCGGATGTAAAACATACAACACGTAGGTCTCCTCAAAGCCTACAGCTCAGTTACGTACAATATAAAAAAGCAAGGCCTTAATGGCCCGAAAACTCGCTTTAACGTCTGGCAAAGGGCCTAAAGTAATGTACCCCGACAGCGGTGCACTGTGGAGGCGCTTGAGGTCATTGTTCCACTTTTGTCACTCTTCCACACACTCAGGGAAGTCACACAGCACGTGACCTATTGTCGCATCCCCATTGTACAGCTCACAGTCTGGAGACTCGGTGCGTCGCATGAGGTGCCTGTAGCCGCGCGTGAACGTGGTCCCCAGATTAAGTCTGTACAGAAGACTGGCATAGCTGCGCTGAATCTTTTGTGGTAGCCTAGATTTCATCGTAGGGTCTAATCCTTCAAGTGGTCCGCGCCCATTATCCGGATTGTTCCGCTGCTTCTCAACGGCTTTTCAGATAATTGCTGAGAGAAGGCACTTGGAGTCCGCTCTTGAAAAAGGAATTGCAAGCAGAGGTTCTCGTTTTTCGGGTGCCTTCTTCGCTTCGGCATCGGCCAGTTCGTTGCCGTGTACACCAAAGTGACTAGGGATCCAATGAAATGTAAAGTGGTGGCCGTTCTCTTCCGCTAGAGTGTATAGCTCGGCAGCTTGAAGAGCCAACCCTCTGTAAAAGCTTTCTTTCATTACAACCCTAAGTAGCTGCAGAACCGATTTCGCGTCACTGAGGACTGTCCATGCTTGAAGAGGCTGGCGCGAAATATAGTGAACTGCCTCTCTGATTGCCGCTGGTTCCTTGGACGTTGGTGTCGTCTTGTTACGCAGACGAAACCGTCGAATGACTTGATGCGCTGGCACAACGAAAGCCGCACCCGAAACATACGACGACACAGATCCGTCTGTATAAACATTTACCGAGGAGCCATGTCTTTCGGCATGTATTCTAGTGTTAGATGTGCGAGGCCTACGGTAGGTATTGGCCCTTCTTTAAGATAGATACCGGGCATAGAGACACAGCCGTACTTTTGACATGACCCATGCAACATAAGTGGAAGATCAGCATGCTGGACTCTTGTCATTTATTGGCCCTCGCAAAAATGGAGTGCAGCCGTATGTCGGGAAGCATCGATAAAGGGTCACGTCAGTAGTGGCACAGCAGCCGTAGGAATGCTCGGAGAAGATCGCATCGTAGAAAGAGGTACAGGGTGAAGTGAGCTTCCTAATTTGTACCATAAGTTGAGGGGCAACGTGGAACCCCTAGACATGTTCTCAGCATCTGTGCCTGGACACACGAAAAAAATATGTGATGGACTTGCCTGTTGGAGGCTTCATGCTAGATGCAATGACACCAACTATGGAGCAGCTGTAATTAGGGTGACCTTCCTCGTTCATGTCGAAATATCTGATTGCCGCGGAAAAATTCTGTCACTATTGCCCCGCTGAAATATTCGAACCTGCACAAAACCACTTCCTGAAGTAAGCAATCCGGCTGCAAAATTTGATGAAGACAATAAAGGCGAAGAGAGTGAGCATGTTGCGCAGTCTCTGTATACGTCTTAATTTGGGCTCAGCTTTACCTACTTCAACTAGAGACTAAGCTTTCCAACCACGTAAGCAGTTTAACATGCCTTGTAATTTCCGTTGAGTTTGTCTGTTATGAAGAGCAACCAGTGCTTACTTGGTTTCTGTTTGGTCCATGATCGAAAGTGTAGATTGAGTTTAGGAATAAGTAGAAATAAGATTTAAGGAGGGAGAGAGAAGTGGGGGACAGGGGGGTGGTAGGCTGCTCGTGTTCAAGTACGACAAAACGAGTGCAAAGCTGTAACATTTTCTAATACATTTAAGGATTAAAATACATACAACTGAAATTTATATAGTATTGTTACGTTTCGCCTACGACGCGCGATATGGCCGGCGCGGATGCAACGGACGTCGGGGCTTCGTTTAAAGCGTCGGACATTTTGGCCCGTTCGGAGCGGCCGCGACGCATCCCCGCCGAGCGCGTCCCGGCATGTTCAGTGCCACGTGTCTTCGTGTGTGCGTGTGTGTGTGTGTGTGCCCACGCTTGTCAAAGCGCGGCAGCTGGGGAGAGGAGCTCCCCCAGTGTGAAGCGAGGAGGTCTGACCGGCGCCGGCCTGGCTGATGCGTCACCTCCTTGTCACTACATGTCTCTCAGTCCGTCCGTGCCTCGCTGTCACGTGGTGTCATCACGTGACCTTCCTTCTTGCCCGCGACGCCAAGAGTATAAAAGCAGCTGCTCCCGGACGCCAAGAGAGAGGCTCCGATTTCTTCTGTTGAGTAACGTGCTCTCCCGTCTCTCTACTTCGGTCGACCTGACCGCCCGCTCTTTGCGATGCTAGAATAAACAAGTTGTTCTTTTAGCAGTCACCTCATGCTTTGCTGGGACTTTCGGATGCTTCCAGTGTGCCCCAGGCCGCCAGGCCAACGCTACCCTTGGGGCTTGCGACCCATTTGCAACAACGGGCGCCAACGGTCCGGTTGCAACAACGGGTGTCAGCACTGAGGTTCCAACAGCTGGTGGCAGCGCTGAGATTCCAACAGCCGGTGCCATCGGTGCGGATCAAATAGTATTTATTCACAGAGGAGAGCCTTAGATATTGACCTATATTTTTATTATGATAGAGAATTCGGTGTATGGGCTTTGAACTAAAGTTAAAAAACCACCATTGATTGTAAATCAATTTCAATTTTATTCAGATGGCGTATCCTGCAACGAAACTGTGACGCAGCAGCTGAAAGAGATTAACCAACGAATTGGATCGCTTCTCCCGGACCCGTGGCTTCTGCCGACACAGTCCAGTGGTGGACGCAAGGGCAAAGGTTCCCTTCTTGGATGGGGCTTGGTGTCCGGGCTATCCTGGACACGGGCGCAACTCCCACTTGACAGTTGCGAATCCCGGCTGCTCCTTAAAGTTCCTCTACAGGGCTTGGCTCGGTTGGCGCTGCCCTTCGCTTCGACACCCCTGTATTTCCAGGGGGCTGCTACTGCTACAGCAAACGTAAGCATTGCAATGCGCGAGTTGCCTTAGTACTGAAGCACGAAACCTACGGAAAAGAGGATTGCAGAAGGTTGCTGCAGCGAAGCCGTTGTGTCCCCGTTTACGGTGGGAGTGGATAACATATTGGTTTTGGGAGTTACTATGTTTCCTTATTCGTTCCCATTGCTTCTCTAAATAATTACCAAGACAAGTATATAAACTACATAGAATTTTATACTGATGGCTCTAAGACGGAAAAACACGTGGGTGTAGGGGCCGTAACAGAAAATTGGGAAACAAGCATTCGATTACCTCAGCATGCCTCTGTCTACACAGCCGAAGTGTACGCGATATGGACTGTAGTTCAAAAGATCATTGCTGACAAACTTGAAAACACTGTCATATACACAGATTCATTAAGCGTACTGAAGGCTCTACACATGAAATCCCAAAGTGAACCCTTGTTAGGCGATATTTTGAATGCATTGACGTCAAACAAATATGGCAGGTCAGTCAAGTTTTGCTGGGTACCAAGCCATGTTGGAATATTGGGTAACGAAGCGGCGGATAGATGCGCATCAATGGCAGCGTACAAAAACATTCGAAATACAGCACTTCCATATAAAGACAGTGTCAATGCGATTCGGAAGGCCTTGACTTCAAAATGGCAACGCGATTGGGACACTTGTTTAAGTAACAAGCTTCATCTAATTAAACCTGTGATTGGTGAATGGAAATCATGCAGTCACCAGCAACGATTCTACGAGGTGATCTTGTGTCGACTTCGCATTGGACACACACATCTGACGCACAATTTCCTCCTCCGAAAAGAAAACCCGCCAACTTGCGAAAAATGTAATGAAGCTCTTACAGTCATTCACATCTTAATAACATGTCCACACATCGATACACTGAGACGGAAGTCTTTACACAGCCTGTATAATTTGCACATTCCATTACACCCTGCCCTATTACTAGCAGATGACCCCCTAGTGCCATTTCCTAACCTCTTCGACTTTTTAGAAAAAACAGGTTATTTACACCAACTATAATGTCATGCAGGTTTACCTGCCCTAACGTTCCGTTTTATTTTGTCTTGTGACTGGCGCAGCATGGCCTTAGTTGCCTTTGTGCCACTAAACCCAAATTAACTAACTAAATAATTACATCGTCGCTATATTATACGGTACCCTAATCGAGCCATGAAGCGAGGCAGAGATACAATTATCGCTGCTACTTGTAGCAGCGAAACACTCCTTCAGTGAATATAAATAACTTTTGTGATAAGATGTTGCTACCCACATATGTATAATATATGCAAATTTTTTAATGCATGCTGCTTGCATTGAAGGCATGCGGAAGCATTATGCCGCATAACGTTTCAGTGCAGCTAATTTTATGCACAGCCGACTCTTTGCCGCTAATTTTATACGCAGGGAATGTGCTTCAGAGTGGCCTCAGTAGACATGTCTCTTGTATTCAACGGACTTGTTAGTGTTCTTTATACTTCAGATGATTTTGTTAAGCTATTAGTTCGTTAAGTTGTTACTGACTCGCGATCTCCTCATATTTTCACTGAAAAACGACTACTCTCGAACAGTGGTTCCACCACGCTTTCTCATATTTTGCAATTCCCAAGAGTACTTTCAGTACTTGCCGTAACAAATCTCATTATCACTTTCCAAGGCGAGAACACAATGTTAATTTTGGCAAGCGTGATGGAACTAGTTCTCATGAATGCATCTTTACAAAGCATGACGCTGGGCTGAAATCACCTCTTTAACAATAAAAAAAGAAAAATATTTTGCTCATTTATTATTATTCCCAGGAAAACATGTTAAGGCATTAGTAGCGCGTACAACCTTTATTTTGACTGTCTGCGTCCGCTTCCCCTTCCTTGAATCTCTAGAACTTCAGTAACTAATTTCGTCCATACCATAATTTTATATTTAATTTCATTGTTTTCGTTTTAAAAAAGTATGACACGCCCACTGAAGAAATATTTCAGGCAGTACAGGGAGCATTTGCCACATAATAGTAGCTATTTGCATCTATCGCAATACCTACCCTTGAACGGTGCGCGTTACCCAAGGCAGCAGTGAAGGAAGAACTTAGTCTGAAGTGTGGTATTTATTGTGTTCCTCATTTCCGACACAGACGCCGAACCACCTAGCACGTTGAAATTAAGTTTAGCTTACCTAGACATGTCAATACTTTTGCGAACCACTAGATACTTTCGCCTTCTTTGTCTACCATCTTTGCCCAGCCTTCGACTAGGTGTTCAAGACATTAAACCACTGAAAACATGTGAATGAGGGGTCGGCAGTACGCTTGGAAATGTAAGCGGTAGTGTTACACCCTGATTTCGTTGATTTTCTGCTATTGAAACGCTCTGATCGCCTCAAATTGATAATATATACTCTCCTAGAACGGCACTTTTACACAAAACGCAGATAATCGTGTTATTGCTCAGGATTGAATGTGAGGAAAAGATCACATCCGGCACTCAGCCGCACAATGCTTTTTGCGCTTCCTTAACTTATTGCTTCCTTATCCCGTTCGGCGTGCATCCCGCATGATTATTTAACGCTGCTGATCCATCCTTTACTGAACGCTACATTTGCCCGCTAATTTCCCATTGCAGCAAACACGAGCTTTTGTTACACAGATGCTAGAACAGCGTTAATACACGGCAGCGACTACTTCATTTTTTGAGCACGGCAATAAGCACGTTCCCCAATCTTCTTGAAGATCTGGGTGGTCCCAAAGATAAGTTGTCTATGACCAACAGACCGCGCCATCGACTGAGCAGGGCGTGAAAGATACACACAATAAATTTATAATGGTGCACAAACGGCAGCGCAATGCCTAGTGCCGGAGTTAATCGTTCAAAAATTGAAGCTAAGGTTATTTTTTAGTTGACGGTACGACGCCTTTGCAGCATGTCTACACGCGCACAGGTCCGTAACCAAGGAGCAGGGTTAGGGTACCCTGACACTGATATTTACGTTATTCTGCTAGTCTTAGCTCGATCATATAGTACTTCTACAGCATACTGATCGTATGCATTTCCTTTCAAATCTCTGCGTCTTAGACAAATTTATCGTACCATTATCATCATGTCCTACCTGCAGCTTACGTGGCCCGGACCCCGTGTGACAGGACTGGCCGTGGACGAAGTAAGACTGACGGACTTGGCCCTTAAAAAACCGGGCAAGGAAGGAGACCGTGCAGCTGATTTTCTCCTACAGGTAAAAAAAATTTGAAGGCTCAGCTTTTTTCTATTGTTGACATGGCATCACAATAGTTCTTATGCTAAGCTTGCACGAAAACCAAAGCACTGCTCACCTATTACTCTTACATGGCTCTAGTGCACACTGTATTGATGCCCGGTTAAGCGCTCCTTCAAAGGTATATATATAGTATTTAGGCCCATACTGTGCAATGTAGAGCATGAATCTTCGATCGACAGGCTTATAGCTCACACGCCAGAATCATGAAGCCAATAACTGGGGGAAATATTTCGGTTAGAATGGGATCCGTAAGTTCCTCCTTTAAGTGCAGATGTAGTACAGTCATTGCCTTGTTCCGTTCTGTTCATGCGGGGCGCTGTGAGGATTGGGAGGTCAATCCCATCGCTCGTAACCCGTTGTCAAGATTGGAGTCGGGCATGAAATAGATGGTAGCTGGCCCAGGCCGTCGTCCAACTTATCTACGCTGAGGACGTTGTTGAAGGGAAGGACTGCTTCTGATCGAGAACGAGGAATATTGGTTTATTTACAGTATCTACATCAGGACGTTGCAGTTCATCAGTCTAGCATAACTGCGAGAGAAAGTACACTGAGCAACCGCACAACAGCGGTTTATAAACACTCGATCCTCCCTCGATCCCGATGTGAGCGAAAGGTTCGACCAGGCACCGTAGGCGAGACGACCAGACACCGTAGTCGAGACGGCCAGGCACCGTAGGCGGGAGGGCTTACACACACACATTTCCGCACAGGTTCATGGTCCCCAACCGAGGTCAGATGGTCTTCGCAGAACTCGGGACTTACGTCAATAAAGGCGCATTTTATTCCCCGAGCTGACCTCCGCAGCGCGCCCGCCGGTTTCCCATTGTCTTGCGTCTTGAACGGCGCGTGGGAAGGGCCCTCGAACTACGTTCGCTCGGGGACTCCCTCGTTCACAGCAGACCAGGTTGGCGGTGGCGGGTTCAGGCACAAAGCCTGCTTCGTCACACTCATCTTGGCTCCAGCGACGGAGAGTCGAGGACGCGCGTGTTGTTCTCCACACACAGTCGACTTAGTGACGCCGTGGCAAGAGGTTTGCGGAGGCGTTCCAGGAAAAGTTGACGCCCGCTGTCGCAACTGGCTGGCAAAACTTGCACGTCGGCGGGCCGTTCCTAACAGCGGCTACAATATGGGTGGCAGCTTTTGTACAGGACATACCACCCTAATTGCTGGTTGGAAGCCAACCAGCATCTACGGTCAACTGGCACTGCAAGTTCTTTATAGGTTGCCTATTTCACCACATTAATGAAAATAAATTGGAAGGCATGTATTTCAAGTAACCTATTAAATAATTTTGATCATCCTCTACAATGCAGATAAAACAGATATATCCCTCATTCGTTCAGCCAATTCCACCTTACGAGGCAGCTTTATTTTAAGCCACTTATCACAGTAGTGCTTTTTGACCAATACTAAGGCGTGGGGACCTCGTGTACGCAAATCAAATTTAAGAAGAAGAACTCAGGAGATCTGTAGTAAGACCGAGAGGTGTGTCAACGCAGGCAGACGGAACAAGCAATACTCCAAATATTATGCGAAGCATACTAGCCGCACAACCACGCTCTTCCTTGCTGCGCCGCGCGCGGCCGCGTAGCTACCATTGAGGGTATGAGCCATTGTTCATTGCTGCGCGTCTCATATGTAGGTCTATTCTCTTTTAAGCTTGCTATGCTTGTTATTAAGTTGCTTCTATTATGCGAATCATACTAGCCGCACAACCACGCTCTTCCTTGCTGCGCCGCGCGCGGCCACGCAGCTACCATATGACGTCATAACAGCTGCAAAAGCGGAGGCTCAACTCGTGCGCTCGCTTGCGGCCGCGTAGCTACATAGCCGGGTCTCAGCTCGTGCGCTCGCCAGCATGAGTTGTTTGTTCGTCTAGCCGAACCAAATATACCCAAGCAACAGCAGTTCACCAGGCTAAACAGTGGTTCAACAACTAAAATAAAGGCTAGTATGCTTCGCATCCTGGGCTTAACCTTAGCTAAGCCACAGCCATTTTTTTGGTCACCGTAGCCATGCCCTGCTACCTCCCATCCATCTTCTTGATACATTGCATTATTTTCGGAAAATAATAAAGCTTCGACTGGGGCTAGTTAGTATGCATAGTTCTGCTTACTGTGCAATACTGTTATATAAAGGTGCAAAAAGACAGACACACATGTGCGCAAACTTTCAACCGTTTATAGTTCGCTATCGTACGTCAGATATATACAGGAAGGGTTACTGTAAAATAAATAGATCTCATGAAGTGAAAAACGAAAAACAAGCCAAGCTACGTACATCTGATTTAACAATGACAAGTATGGCTAGATCGAACATCCGCCTATGAATTTAAACGCTGCGTCTCCCAGGGCCACAGAAGGTCTGTTAACGTTGTTTCCCCAAGTCATTTTTGAGCATAAAAATCGTCTGCAAAATATCGCGTGCTTTTTTTAGATCTGCATCGAGCAAAGCCTCGGGAAAAACGTCTGCTCCCTTACGATTCAGGGCATTCTCAGTTAATAAAAAGAGCAATTGTGAACTCGAACATTCACCTAGCCATCAAAAAATCACGGGACCACAGCACCAACGATAGTATGCCGCGACGGGTCACGAAGCTTAAGGACAGTTGTTATCCTATAGTACTTATATAGTCCATCGCCGAAAAAGTCTTCATAAGCTTAAACAACAAAAAGAAAGTAGCTACAAAGAACGGCGAGGATAAGAAGGCAAATGTCGTACCTTGTATGCATAACCTTTCATATGGCCTCGAGAAGATTGGCCTAAGTGTTTTTTTTTCGGCACCTTTAAAGATGAAAGGCTTATGCTAAGAAGTAAATACTGAAACAAAATTTGACAAAAACGAATGCGAAATGAAGCATACAACAGAAAACAAGTATTTGGCATGTGTCGACAACCTTGTGTACAAGATACTTGTACCTTTCACTTGCGGAAAATCACACATAGGCCAGACAGGCAGATTAGTAATATCATGTCAAGAGAAGTATGCGACAGAAATGTTCCAATCACCAGGACATTTGGCGACGCATTGGGCGCGATGCGGCTGCAAGCCAGTGTTCAAAGAAACGAAGGCTTTGGCTCGATGTAGATCTAAAAAAGTACGTGAAATTTTAGAGGCACTTTTCATGCTCAAAAATTGCTCGGGGAACCACGTTAGCACACCTTCTGTGGCAATAGGAGAATCTGCTTTTAAATTCATAGACACGGATGTTCTGTTAAATCAGATGTGCGTAGCTTGGCTTGTTTTTCGTCTTTCACTTCGGGTTATCTATTTATTTTACGATCACCATCGTGTATATATATATATATATATATATATATATATATATATATATATATATATATATGTGTGTGTGTGTGTGTGTGTGTGTGTGTGTGTGTGTGTGTGTGTGTGTGTGTGTGTGATTTGCGATAGCGCACAATCTACAGTTGACAGTTCGCGCACGAGTGCCTCTGTCTTTTTCGTGCTTTGTATAAGGGTTTAGCGCAGCAAGCCCAATGATTCCGACTAGAAGTCCGCTGAACAGACGGGGACAAAAAAGACACGGGACGTATGGTCATTTATCTCTGCCCCTTTGCTCGTTTTCAGTTGTGGATGTTATAAAAATTAATGGTTTGAAAGTTACCATGTATACATGGTAATTCAATATAAAGAAAAATATATCGAAATTCTCAAACACCAGCATTTAAACTCATTTTAGCGACCATTAAATAGGTAGTTATTGTCATTCCCTCTGTATTCTTAATATTGCCCCTGTTATTTGTCATTGTTCTGCTTTTCACACCCACTCCTGCAATAACCCAATAAGGCTGCAGTATGTGCACATAAATAAATAAAATAAAATTGAACACCTCTGCAGAGATTACCAAGACGCTCAAAATGAAAGTTTGTTAATGGACAATCAGACCGGCAAACGATAGATAGATAGATAGATAGATAGATAGATAGATAGATAGATAGATAGATAGATAGATAGATAGATAGATAGATAGATAGATAGATAGATAGATAGATAGATAGATAGATAGATAGATAGATAGATAGATAGATAGATAGATAGATAGATAGATAGATAGATAGATAGATAGACAGACAGACAGACAGAAAGACAGACAGACAGACAGACAGACAGACAGACAGACAGACAGACAGACAGACAGACAGACAGACAGACAGACAGACAGATAGACAGACAGATAGATAGATAGATAGATAAATAGATAGATAGATAGATAGATAGATAGATAGATAGATAGATAGATAGATAGATAGATAGATAGATAGATAGATAGATAGATAGATAGATAGATAGATAGATAGATAGATAGATAGATAGATAGATAGATAGATAGATAGATAGATAGATAGATAGATTGTATGAAACATTTATAGCAAAAAATATCATAAATGCTTTACAGCAAATTATAATAACGTGGAATAACTATACTACGCTTATTCTTTAGATTTAGTATTTCACTAACTTTACCGTAATATATGCAGGTATGCATGAAAGGAATATAGTTCGGAGACAAGAACATTCAAATAAACATCTCATTGTGTTAAAACACTCTGTCCTAAGTTTCTTGTGAAACATCACATGGCAGGTATATCGTACCTGTGCGCAAAATTTTATGCAACCATTTCCATGAAACGAGTCACCAGCATTTTCGTTGGTAGAGGCCCCGAAGCGTTTGCGAGTTCCAATAAGTTGATCACTTGGATAGCCGAACGTTTATGCGCTCAATGCAACTCGAGCACTGTATTGTATACTTTTGCAACATGCAGGTGACCAGCCGAGTGGTGGACCGCAGCATCCGCGAACAGCTGCCTCGACTCTTGCTGGTGGCTCTGGCACCCCAGTCTTCGCTGGTACTGGAACGACGCTTGCTGGTGTACTGAGCGCATGAGAGGTGTGGGCCAGCATCTCGGCAGTGGTGTCTGTGGCGGTCGTGATGTGCACTGGGTTCATCCGGGGAAAACAAGGCTCTGTCATCGCTGTTTGGTGTGGGAGCGTGCGCTGTGGTTACTTTACTGCAACAGCTTGCTCTGTTGCAGCTTTAGGGGAATTCAGGCGCAGGCAAGGCTAATAACCTATCGAAAAATATCTATTCAGGAACACACAAAATAAAGGAAAATATAAATCTTATTACTGATGAAGTCATTGTTTTTTTTTGTAAATTCATAAGTGAGCTCCAAGAGCGTAAGCTGAGAGGAGAAGGAGAAGACCACGTCATTGCCATGTTACCCGTCGACTGGCATTAAGAATGAGCAGACGGAAGCGCCACGGGCAGATTGAGAATCAAGTCACCGATAAACATCTACGTCTGCGTAAAAATCTTTCACGGAATCCATAAGCACGCCGGACATAGTTTCAGCAATAACTGCAAAAAGTAAATGGCACCAAATTTTCCTTAGCATACGCCTTAATTATTGGTGCTTCTTGCCATTCACGCAGACTTCACGTCATTACTTAGTGCAACGAAATATTGTCATAAGTATAGGACAAGTCTACTGATAAGTCTAGTGCTAGTGCCTTAATTTCTTGCTGGTTATCTCAAGTATCAGGAAAGCAAGCACGAACTGTTAGCCTAATCTCACCCTATTGCCACTTCATACATTCCGCAATTCTTTAGACAACATATACTTCCATGCTTAGGGCTAGTCAATTGAAATTAAAATATGTGGCGTTCTTTCTCCGGTGTACTTTGAACTGAAACGTGTTCATTTTCTTTCTTTTTTAGAATAAAGCACTCATTGATAACTCTTCAAAATTGTACTTCTTTTACCTGCTGACCCACCGTGGTTGCTCAGTGGCTATGGTGTTCGGCTGCTGAGCACGAGGTCGCGGGATCGAATCCCGGCCACGGCGGCCGCATTTCGATGGGGGCGAAATGCGAAAACACCCGTGTGCTTAGATTTAGGCGCACGTTAAAGAACCCCAGGTGGTCAAAATTTCCGGAGTCCTCCACTATGGCGTGCCTCATAATCAGAAAGTGGTTTTGGCACGTAAAACCCCAAAATATTATTTTACCTGCTGCATATTCCGTCAATCCTACGATGGCAAAACCAGTGCGCAAAGGTATTACAGAAGCGCCATTGAAAAACTGTAGACCAATTTTCAGCGTAAGTTACAAACTAGATGCATGCACTCTCAAGCGAAATCTATATGACAAATGTCGACACTAAACCCACGATTGTCATATCACCCACTCCATCTGTGCACGCGTTTCACTTCTTCCCAATTAACAACCACAAAGTAACTCTGCGATAGTTAAATTTCTTTCTTAGAAAGGTGATGTCGTGTCCCACCGACATGGTATACCAAACGGAAATGTCACTTGTCCTTACATTGTCAAGTGGCCAGCCACATAAATGACTTGAAACGACGCTGGCTGTAAAAGACGCCATGAAAAAGGAAGTTGATAAGCACAGTACGATAAGTTCCCACCTTCACGCAATACATTTAAAAGCTGTTGTCGTCCTAAGCTGTCACAGACGGGAACAGTAATCGCTGTGAGCAGTAATCTTGATACTTTTGTTTTTTTATGTATGGTCAACAGACACTAAAGGAAAGTATCAGACCGAGCTTGATTTATGGACTAGGCTTCTGTGATAACGAGTATGCCATTCATATTGAAAACAGGGCTTTCGTATGCGAAAATGTGAACAAAATTGAAATAGGAGTGGCGTCACCTCTATCCGACTATGCCACCTCTCGTGCAACGTTCCCGCTAGACGATTTTCAGGAAGCGGCCCAGCGGGAGGGCTCACGACGATTACTTCAACTCGCAAGTTTTGGTTGGTAGATGTGATTCCAGTGGAGATGCAGCATCGATCGCACACGTTTTTACATGACGCTCACATTATTCAGGCGAATATTCCCTGAACGGAAGGCGAAAGCGCCTTGCGTTCGGTCATCATGGTAGTAATATTATTAAATCGTGAAGCAGCACAAGCAGGACACACGACAGTCGATTGGGTACATGCAACTGCGCACGTACACACTTCGAGCAGCACAAAGGCATCCGAGTTGTTCAATCGGCGGCTTCATAGTGCTGTACTCACGCAAGCGCATCGGCTTTGGTGTGTACCCGCGAAACCTTCGTCGCAGCCCTTTCATGCCGGGCAAATGTCTTAAGAGAGCGAAATAAAGAATTTGATCAATACAATAGAAATAACTCGCGAAGCAGGTTGATACGTGCTAGCCGCGACAGCGTTTTTGCCTATGAGTACCATGCATGGCCGTGGACGACATAACACTCAAACAACGTTCTGGCATGTATATAAATATCGTGTACATTACGCATACATTATTGGCGAGACAAAGAATTCTTATTTTTGTTGTAGTACTCGACACTAAATGTGATTTGTCCGCCAAAGTAGCCTCAAAAACCTTCTTCTGGCTGGAAGCAGGCAGCCAACATAAAGCCACAAAACAAGCGCGCAGTTACGCACCGAAAAAGCACAAGAAACATCTGCTTCTGCCAGTTTCATAGCGTTCCATCATCGCTCCTAGCACAGCACACAATAATCAAGCCTTACATACAGTAAACATTCATGCGCAAACACCCAACAAAATTTTTAAAGCGACACGAATGGCAAAAGGTAAGTAGACGTGAACTGTTTAAATACCATTCCAGAAACCTCGAAACGATTGTTTCGTCCCAAGAAAAAAACGTAGTTTACAAGACAATTGCATCTGAAAGGTCCGAATACTTTTTTTTTTTGAAATTTGAATCTCCCGCCACCCAACGGGGGATGTGGTGACGTAGCATACGCCATCGTATGTCCTTCGCTGCCGTAACTGAGTAAAACGGCGCCCGACAGACGGCGGTACCGAGCAAAGACAGAGTGGTGGATTCGCCAATGCAGCTTTTTTTGGTCAAGTGGCGTAGACCGCACGGAAGTTGAATTCTCTGCTACTTGCCGTTTGTGCGATTTCCGTGAACCAGAAAACCAGCGCAACATTGCGCGATAACGAAACTACTTAAACGCGAAAGCGTGGATGGCGTGGAGTCGAGCGAAAACGAAACCTTTCGACCGCCTGCGTCGTTGTTAAGGGTAATTTCAATCTGTTTTTTTTTTCTATTTAATAAATACAGCTGAACTAGTAGCACACTAGGATGCTTTTTTGCAATGAGCGGTTGAGTACTAGCGACAGAATCTGACTGAGGAGTGCTTTCGTCATCGTGGAAGTACTTGAATGTCCCGGGGAAGTCTTTAATCATCTGCTCCATTTACCTCCATTTCTCTAATATTAAGGCTCTGTTCGCGATAATATTAACGCCTTAGAAATACTCGAGCCCTAATCTATCACGTTAGCTTGAGTTAATGTTTACCTTTAGTGTTCCTCTAATGTGTCACCTCGTGTAAAGCTATGCGCGGCTTCCGAGCGAATGACCAAACTACGAGGGCGAGTTACGAGGGAAATAGCTAGCTTCAAAAAGGCCAGGAGAAGGAGGGGTTGGACAAGGAGGGATTTTGCTACCTTTTGGTGTTATTTAGGGACCTTAATGCAAGTTAGTCAGCTACGCCGACTGCCTGCATAGAGACAAAACATGCATCGTCAGGCTTTGTCTCTTCCCTCCAGATGGCGCAAGGCGTTTGCCTCGGGAAGGGATTACGGAAGAGCCGAGCGCGGCTACAACATAAGCCTTTCGTGGCTAAAGAAAATGTCGAGTGATACGAGGAACTTATAGGAAAGTAACGGTGCCCGTGAGATCCGTAAAGGTTTTCATCCTGCTAAAGATGTAATGCACAAGGTGTCATTGTTGCTACGCTAAGTTTGACACCTCGTACTACTGATTTAAACAAAGAAAGATACAGCGCAGAGCCCGCACTATTGTTCTCGACAGGCTGGAGCAAGTTTTCAGTTAAGATTATTTCAACAAACAGATTAATTTCTATACTAATTAGAGTTTTGCTAAAATTACATTTGTTTGTTACTTTTTTTACCAATTCTGCTCTTCATGGTACGAAATAAAGCAGAACGAGATGTCATTTTCACTTGACGTAGAAGAACGTTTAGGCACTACATGGTGAAAAGACGAGAAAGTAGTACTGAAAACTGGAGAGAAAACCAGATAAGCCGATATTCTAGTTTCTATTATAGGAATAAATGGTGTTGGGATGCCCATCTTATGTGTAGAGCCGATGATTGGTAGCCTATTAAGTTGCAGTATTGGTGCCAATGAAAGTGTGATAAAATTACTATATGTGTAGGTACAGAGCTGTTAAATGACGCGAAGCATAAATAAGTTAGGACCGGCGGACCAGTCTTCGTTCTACAGTGGGCATAAAATACACTGCTGCTGGTGATGATGATGAATTGCGCCAGCGCTAGCGTTTGTAATGCAGGCTAAATTTGGGTGAAATATTTCTGCAAAAGAAGGTTCTTGTTCATAGCAGCTGCACCTGCTCCATGTACCAATTGACTACGCGGCAGTCTATTATAAGGTTGTAGTGACGGTGATGAAGTGCAAAATTTTGGGAAATATAAGCAAACAATCTAACTCGTTCCTCTTTATTGCACAAGATAGTGTTCGGAAAGGCAAACAATGCTTAAAATAACAACGTTAGCTGCAAGCACGATCAGTGGCATGCTAGCTTAGCGATAGCGCGCTAACGCTACCAATAGCGTTAGCTATAGATGTTTCAGGATCAGAGAGGCCATCACCGCGACGCCACGTCACCTTCGCTCTCGGAAGCCTGTGTTATGCGCGCGTTCCATTGTCCGCGCAAGCTCTTGCCTGCGATCTAGCTGCACCTCGGCAAAGCCAAATGAAAACACGCCAAGCAGCCAAGTGTCTCAATGTGCTCGCCTGCCTGTGAGGAGGTCCAAAGTTGAAGTACCGCTCAACGGAATTCAATTGGACATTAATGCTTGCGTAGTCACAGCTCATAAGAAGTGCTTAAGTCTCCTCGGATTTTTTTTTTATTCCAAATCCGCCATTAACCCACTGTGATAGGTGAAAATGGCTCGCGCTCCGTACAAATGGGTGCGGCGCCTGCCCAGGTGAGCCTGGACCGAACCATTTTAACCTATCATTGAAAGCTAATAGCGTATTTGGAAGATCAGCAGATTGAAACATGCTTTACGTTATTCTGACCCTATTTCAACAGGTGCGTAATCTGATCTGATGTGCCTCCCTTGCAATTTAATTAGCGACAACATTAAATAAGTTATGATACTGTAAAAGCGTCTAGCGTCCAGCGATTACACAGTAACGGTGACATTATGGTGCGAAATGAACGCCCCCAGAAAGTTGCACAATAACACGTGAAACTACGTATATGGAGCTAGCATCATGGTCGGGACATCTACGTTGCGTTGGCGACGTGGCTTTGGAGCGTCGTTATCTTCATTACAAAAGCAACAAATCACAAAAAATAAAAGACGCGCAATGAAGGAATTATAAAGACGCTGTTTATCGCCAAGAATTCGGCGAACTGGTATCAGTTCAGGCATTCGGAATAACCTAATAATAAAGATTCATAAAAGCATGGGAAACGGTAATGAACTGGTGTGATTAGGAAATTTGACGAAACGTACACTCCTATACCTCAGCAGTTTGCAACACTAGCACGACGATAAAAATTATGGCATTTCCGCGTGAACGCACCTAAAATGTTCAATTTATTGAAATGTCCCGAAGAGGATGTTAAGCAATGAAGTGAGTAAGAACCAGGACACTGCTGCTTCAAGAATAAAACCTATATAACACGTATATTTGGCGGCTAAAGGTGGCCTGATTGCAGAAATTATATATTACTTATCTGGAATAAAGTTCACTTAGGATAGTTCGCCAACCTCTCATCTTTTGTTCCAAACGGCGACTGATCTGAAAGGACGTCTCTCATGACAAGTCAGCTGAGAGATATTATTCATTACATTACATATATAGAATAATATTATTACGGTATATTTATTAATTGATATTATTTAATATAGTATTAGAAATAACATAATTATTTACATTATATTATTACTGCAAAAATTGACAGAACAGACATGCAGCAGCAACAAGAAATTTCGCCGCTCTGTTTGTTAAGTAAGTAAAACAATTTACAACTCAGCTTAAAATCTCTTGCTACCTTTAATTCTATGGATAGCTGATTCCAATTTTTTGCGTTGGTAAACTGAATTAACCATTCACCGTACAAGCTGCTAGATTTTGGTAGGTTCACATTGCAGTCAGCCTAGTGATAGGGTTTGGGAAAAGAATATACACGATGGTAATGTAGAATTAGTTTGGATTATGTTGTTGGTCATGATGCAGATCTTATGATTTTGCAGTGATGTGAAGTGTTAAATACTGAGCTATTCAATATAATTTGTACTTGAGAGGCATAATGGGTTTGAGCTAATGATGCGTAATGATAGTTTTTCAAGACGCCCTAAAGGCGATCAGTATGTTGCATGTTTAAGTCCCCAATATTCAGTGCAATAGCTAATGTGAGAGTGGCAGAATGAAAAGTATAAAAATCTAAGCACGGAAGAGGGAAAATACTAGTACTGCTTGGCCTTTCTTAGAGTATAGCACGCAAGTGCTAATTTCTTAGACATATTGTTTACGTGATCCTTCCCATATAAATGACTGCCGAAAAAGCCCCTAAGTATTTGAACGAAAACACTTGCTCAATTAAACGGGCGTCTAGCTAGAGGGAAATTAAAATGTACTTGTGTGTATTTTGTCTAGAATGGAAAATGGCATGTTTCGTTCTTGCTCTCTTCAACGCCAGTCTATTACATGAAAACCAAGAAGACAGAGCTGATAGCGCCATTATTATATTGTTCTGCAGTGTTACGAGCGAATTTCGTGTAAATATAAGTACCGCGTCATCTGCACGCATCAGAATTTCTGAAAAATGCAGTGTCTCAGGAATATCATTTATGTAAAGAGAAATTATTGAAGGATCTAGAACGGATCCTTGTGGTACACCGCTTGATATATTTTTAACTTCCTACACGAAATCATTATTTACCACATATTGCTCACGAAATGATAAAAAAAAACTCGAAAAAAATTTCAGTACGTTATCACCGAAGCAATAGCCCCCTCATTTGCGCAGTATATAGTGTGGCAAGCTGTGTCGAATGCCTTCTTGATGTCTAAAACAACACAACACCAATTTCATATTGGTGTATAGTAGAATTAATGTGTCGTGAAGGCTTGCTGCGGCTGAAGAAGTTAACTGGATTGAAGCAAAGCCATGTTGGTGCGGAAGAATATTATTTTTGTTATTAAATTTCTTTAGTTGTTGAGCTACTAGTTTTTCAAAAAGGGTGTTAATGACACACACTGCTGATGTAGGCCTATAACTACTCGGTTTGTTCTTTTCTCCAGATTTGTATACGGGAACAACTTTAGCAATTTTAGTATATCTGGGCAGCAAACGTTCCCTGGGGAATGATTAAACGGACACTAAAGGCAAATACTAAGTCAAACTGAAGTGACAGATCAGTGCTCGAGAACCTCTAAGCTGTCAATTTTATCGCGAACAGAACTTTAATAATAGAGAAATCAAGGTAAATGCAGGACATGATTCGAGACTCCGGCGGGTCATTCAAGCACGTACCCGATGACGAAAACACTCCTCAGTTAAATTATGTCGCTAGTACACAACTTCTCGTTGCCAAAAACATCCTCGTTTTCTGTTATAAGATGAAATAAAATGCTAATTGTCCAGTTTTAGTTCATGTTTAGAAAAAATAACTAATTGAAGTTCCCATTGACAACGACGCGGGCGGTCGAAAGGTTCCGTTTTCGCTCGACTCTGCACCGCCCACGCTTTTTTCGTAATCGCGTAGTGCTGCGCTGGTTTTGCTGGCTCGCGAAACTCGCACAAACTGCAAGTAGCAGAGAATTCAACTTCCATGTGACGTCGCGGGATGCCCGAACGGTCTACGCCACTTGACCAAAGAGCAGCTGCAGCGGCAAATCCGCCATGCTGTCGTGGCTCGGTGCCGCCGTCTGTCGGGCGCCGTTTTGAGCACCGATGGCAGCAAAGGGTAGTGATCGCGTATGCAACGTCACCACTCCCCTAGTTGGGTGGCGGGAGATGTTAATTTCGAAAAACGTGTTCGGACCCTTCAGATACAATTTTCTCGTAAACTGCACCTTTTCTTGGCATGAAGTAAGCGTTGCGAGGTTTCTGGAAAGGTATTTAAACAAGCCACGTGGACTTAGTATTTGCCTTTAGTGTCCCTTTAAAGAGGTGGCACAAGTGCGCGCGAAGAGTATCAATATTTTCATTAAGCACTCTTGTCTGTATGGACTCGTGACAGGCTGCTTTATTCACCAACATCGTACTGACAACGGGTATTATCTCATCTAGAGTAATGACATGAAACTGGAATCTGCTGTCGACAGCCACGCGTACAATTTCCCTTTATTAATACCGGTAGGTGTAAACAATGGGAATTTTTCAGCGAGGTTGAAACCAACATTGATGAAAAAATTGTTAAAATCGTTGGCCACCTGCGGGGAAATGCAACTAGGGGTTACTCACTCATCTTGATTTAATGCAGTTGTATCCCGCACAAACTTCCATTGTTGTCCTGTATCGCCTTTGCTTCGTGTGAAAAGGCGAGTGAGGCATTCCTTTGATTTTCTCAACATTGCATCATTTATTCCTGTAATACCTAAACTGGGTATGGCAGTTTTTGTTCGTTCTGTCCTTTTTACATTTGTTGCAGTATGAGTCCTTTCTTTTTAGTATGTAAGAATCTCTTGTGTCATCCACGGACATATGGACACTCCATAATTGTGCTTTAACTATGTATGTGTTCGTTGGGCTGATATATATTTTAATATAAGTGACAAAATTCTGAAACTCAACGTTTACATCAACATTTTGCGTGGCTGCAAGATTGGTACATTGAAGCAGTGATTGAACGCTCGCATAGTCTACGCGGACAAATACACCTGGATGCCTTTGATACAGAGGTAAGGTACGAGCCCGTGGAAACCACAGAAATATAGGACAGTGATTCGCAATGACAACATCATAAACATCTGCACATAAAGTGATGCCTTGATTGAACAGTATATGGTCTATTAAAGACGCAGGTTGACTGGTCATTCGAGTGAGAGGCGTTATAAGATCTGTAAGGTTAAATAACTGGAGAAGTAATACTTAATCACTGCTATCATCACTCAATTAAATAATATCAAAATCACCACAGATAAAATGGGAAATCTTGTATTATGAGCGAGAGCAAAATAGCCTCCATACATATACATGCAACAAGTTCGCTCTTATTTGAGCTGCGAGGCCGGTAAATGAGACCTATTAGAAGACCACAACTGAATCGAACAAAAAGTGCCTCAATTATATTTTTGCTGTATTTTTGCACATTGTATCAATCGAATCCCAGTTCGTTCCTGGTAAACAATGCAACACTGCCGCCACGGGAAGAGCTACATCTAGGCAGCGAGATTACTTTCTATCCCAGTATATGGGCGGATGCGCTTTCTTTTAGCCATGTTTCCGTGACGCCAATAATATCGTAGTGAAAAGAGTGCCGCGACAAGTAAGCCAGGAGATTATCTGAATTTTCTCGAATGCTCCTTAGGTTTATACGAAGGATAAATTTATCATCGTTGCCTAGTTTCGCTTGTTCAGTTTGTGACGCACACAAGCCATGAGATTAAACAACTTGTGCCAGGTTCTCAGTGCGCGTCACATGCAGAACTTTGGTTTGTTCTACCTTTCGCATCAGTATTTTGCCTGCAGACACCCAAATGAAATGCTAGTCTTTTCTTCCCTTTTGGCTGCCAGAACTTTTCCTAGGAGCGCTTTGTTTGCTGGACAAAGGTGCTCATTGACGTATATAGGAGCACTGTCCTCAAAGCCAAATGCAGAAGTACTTATTCTCCATTTCTTTGCGGCCTTCAGCACTCGGTCGCTCTCTTTGAGTGACGCTAGCTTGACAACGATGTTCGGTGTTCGCTTTTATCTTTTCAGGGCACACGATGGGAGACTTGCATGTCTGATTTATTGATTTCAAAGAAGAGCAAATGGTTTGTATTATAGAGAAAAGGCTCTCATTTTGTCCGAAAGAGACGCCTTCAATTTCGAAATTGTTATTCGTACTGCATCGCTGTAGGTCTACTACATCTCTCCTTCATTCTTTCAAGTCATGTACAAGGTGACTGTTTTCTAAGATCTTGATTTTCGGACTTGACGTAGGCATTGTATTTCTTTACAGACACCACTTTGACCTTGAACTGCTCAAACTTCTTGTTTGTAGCATCAATATCCTTCACAGTTTGTTCTCTTTTGTAAAAGCTCTTTTAGATCCTTTTTCCGTCCTTCCTGCGCAACAGTAAACCGATCGACAAACAGATGGCGGTTATATCTGTGGGATGAAGATGCCCCCCAAACGGTGTAAAGTGTTTTTATAGTGTGGCGGAAACCCACGAGCGTAGTCACTGATTACGCCTAGCCGTGGATCGAGTATCAAGCAAGCGTACTTATCAAGCCGCGATCCAGGTCTTTATTTTTTTTTTCTTGAGCGCCCGACAGTGAGGCGTAATCAGTGAAGTCTTTCTTGGAACGTCCTGAATGTAACGTATTTTGCGCATTTTTCAACATTAAGGCCTCTGCACGTTCCAAGCTACTTTCTAATGATTGTGGTAGATTTCTCACAGTTTTATCACTTACCCCGTCATCGAAAAATTAAGTCGCACTGGCTCCGTACGTGCGTAGAGCATGTTCAAAAACTTTGAAAGTACCTCCGATACACCGTTGTCCTTACACTTTATGTAACCTTCAAATCAAATGAACGGCCCACAATGAATCTGATCTTGCAGCGTGATGTCTTTGCTCACAACTGGGGTATTTCTAAACTGCTCCGTAATATATACTGTGTTTTGACAATATTTCGCTTAAACAGTGGTCTTGTCCCCACCACCATAGCCAAACCTGCAATTACGTACAAGCAAAATTTTCTGCCACAGGTACCCTACAAGGAGAGACAGTGTCACAATGAGTTTGTGGTCTGACACCTAAAAAAGAAATAGGAGATGGTGGTGAGCTATGTCTGCGTGGTTAGCCATAAAGTGACCCATTTACATAAAGTTTTCCTGAGAAATGCACCTCGAAAAGGCACGCGCACTTACATTAAAACTTCTGATTCAACGTCAACGACGTATTCATCCATTCCTTCCATGCACTCTATACAGGCGACCTTTTCAACGCTCTTATGCTTATCGATAGATTAGGTTAACAATAACCTTATCTGGTTACCCACATATTAAACATGTATGAATTCAGACCTTCAGGCTTGTTTAACTATTTAAAATCATCCGGTGAAAATGCCGTCGACGATTCTCCTAACCCTAAGCAAATGATAATTGCTCCGTTTTATTGAAAACCGTAATAAACAGGCGCTCGTGTATACCGCAAAAGCCGAGGTGTTCCCTCTATGCCGTTTTTTATTCTCGAAATACAACGAGTTCTCAGTAATGATAATATTGAATAATATAATCCGCGCTGCGCATTGCGCATTGCGCATGCAATTCGCCAAATAGAGACCAAGAGAAAGCCTATAGACCCACTGAAGGTTAGCCATCAAATTAGGTGCTGGCGTTAGCAGCGACATGACTGGGGTATTGGCTCTGTTGTCATCTGCTACAGTTCAATGCAGCGCACGCAACTTGATTGGCGATTTACTTTTACCTACGGTGTGGGATGCATTGTAGGTTAGCGCCAAACGAAGTGATATCAAAATGTACGCAATCATCGCTATCGGTACGTTCGCTTACAACAGAAATTTCGGTGAAAAAATGACAACCATTTCACTCTGTGAAGATGGAATCGCAGTGAAAGCTAAAGACAGCCAAAGCACTCAAACAAAAAGCAAAGTGCTTTCGTTGCCATTCCGTCTCCACAGAGTCGAATGGTCATCATTTTTCGATCAGCATCGTGGGAACGTTCTTCGTCGGTGGTCGTTTCACGCTGGCGCCGTTTACATTCTCGTTGCTGTTCCCTCCGGCGATCTTCGTACGCATGTTGTGCTTCGGGTGTACGAACTATACGTGTCCACCCCATCGATAACGCAGCTGTCTTTAGTGCCGATACCTCTGCTACTTATACACTGCGATAACCTTGACGTCGTGCTGTTGTTCACGGCGAGCATTCTAATCTGTTCCGCATTTTAACATCAGTGCCGCCGCACTGCACCCTTATCGGTTTGTCAGAAATCGCGAAGTCCGTTTCTGTTGCTGGACGCCGAAAAAAAATTACGGAAGGTAAGTCATATACAGCTTTCGCTGTAGAAAGAAACGTAACGGCGACAATGAAGCAGAAGATACCTTCAAGAGCACCACCTAAAGGCTAAGAAAGTAACGCTTGGAGACCACTTCTGGCATTACGTAATCTTTCTAGTATTACTTATTAGCATCAAATGTGGACGCAACACTCCAAAAGTGGTTTCATCAGTCATAGCGCAGCAATGATCGAAAGAGCCAGCGGCAGTGCCAGGGCGACAGCTGGGCTCGATACGCTTCTGTGCTCGCAACGAAGACCGAACCATGTGATGTAATGAGCTGCCACAGCAATCCGCATCGACGAAAGAATTTGGCTATCGGCAAGGTGAACGGCTGATCTCACAAAATACGACAAAGACACGTACAACAGCAAGAAGGGACAAACAAGGCGCGCAGTAAAGTTAGCTCTTGTGAGCAACTTTTGTTCGTGCATCCTTGCTTTTGTTTTCTTGTATACTGTTCATTTACTGTGTCGACTGTGTGTGGAGACCATCGCTTTCCGCTCTGCTCAAGCAGTTTCGCAAACAGCTTTCTGAGGAAGAAATAATTTTATAGCATCGACGGCAATCAAGAAATTAACATCGCACTCGAAAGCGCTACTGCGGCTCTTGAGATCCACCAGCCTGCTTGAACGCCCGAATTTCGAACGCCCTTCTTGTTATCTTGTTAGTGCTTTCTTGCGCTTTGTTCAATTTGTTTTGTTTTTTATTCTATCTCTTTTGCCCTCCTTCCAACACCTATTCACCCCCTCCTGTGCACAGTAGGAAACTGGAAATTCATACCTGGTTAACCTGTGTAGCTCCCTCTCTCTCTCTCTCTCTCTCTCTCTCTCTCTCTCTCTATCTATCTATCTATCTATCTATCTATCTATCTATCTATCTATCTATCTATCTATCTATCTATCTATCTGCTGTGTGAATGCCTTGGTGCGAATGTACAGAGTATTCATCCCCCGCGAAATTCTCTACGCATGTACAAGCACGACAGCTGCTTCAATAACGTGACGTAAGTACGTCTCGAAAAACAAGGGGAAGCAAAATTGCTTTCACTTTGCACAGCGTCGGCTCGTAATTCCATGTTCTGTTCAAATACAACACCGGCAATATGGCGCAATGGCACCTGCCTCGTGATACCTGACACCGCTATGTCGCATACTGCGCTCTTATTACCGTCGCACATATTACCATCGCCATTCTAGAGCGCAGCCCTTAGGCGCCCTATCCTGCGTTGAGCGTGGGCGTCGGCATAACCAAGCGGCCAAGCACAGCGAAGGATGAAATAACGAACGCGGAGCGCAGCGGGGGATGAAAGATGGCGAAAGTGAAGAGAGCGCGAAAAGGAACGCGTAGGAGGAGGGTGCTGCGAAACCATGAGGAGGAAAGCGGAGGAGGAGACTATAGGGAAAGCGCGAGAAGAAAAGCGTAGTGCCGCACAAGTCGGGCTCTGCGGCGACGACCGCTACGAAATGACGCCATAGTAAGCGTCGTCGTCTCGTTACTGATGTCATGCCGCGAGCGCATCCACTCTCCAAAGCTGCATTTACCTAATAAAAACGTTTATTCTCTCTCTCTCCACTAATGCCATATATGGAAAGAAAGCGCCGCTTGAGCGGAGGTCTCTCTGCGGCGCCTGCTGTGAATCGCGCACACGCGTCACGCCTCTGGTGATCTCCCAATAAGCTAAAACCCCTGAATGAAGTAAAGGTAGCGTCATCTCCACTCTCCTCCTCCTGCGCTGGTGGTGGTTCCCCTATACGCGGTGCTGAGCTGGCGGACGCTCTCCGAAGACGCTCTCCGCGCGTCTCTCTTCAACGCTAAGTAAGCGGCGAGAGACAATAAACATTTATTTCGTAAAGCAAGTGGAAAATCTCCTCGGTGAGTGGGGCCCTCGGTCCAGAGCTCCATTGCCATGCGCGACTTCGCGAGCCCGCTGGATCAGCCGTTGCTGTTCCTGCTGGCTTGTGCTGAGCAGCGCAGACTCCTAAGAGGAAAGGGTAGGGTTAGCACACAAAGCGCGAAGCTATATCATCAGTCAGCTGTCATTGTCGGCATCTCAGGTCGCTTTCAAGGTATGGTCCGCGCGGCGGTGACGCCACCCGAGTACGTCTGGTCACGGTTCATAGTGTTTCGGCACGAAGGGATAAGGCACTACAGAGCGATAACGTCTTGTAATGATCAGAACGTCATCAGCACACCTGTTTGAATACATACCGTCACCGCTTCGTAACGTGCGGTGATACACTGAAAAAGTGTTGTTTGCATACATTTCGGCCAAACAAAGGCTACGCCAAGGAATATATGCCTGAGTCGACAAAAAGCAGATGCGTTTGAAGACGATTTGATTGAATTGGGGTACGAAAGTTGCAAATAAGCGCAGCACGAACATGCGGCAGTTAGGAGAACGAGCCACTAACAAAGCCGCATAAAACAAGTGGCAGCATATGAGATTAGTGATGAGCGACGAATGGCTCGTTTGCCACGCAGAGCCCGGACCAATGCGTTGGGTTGAAATCAGTCCGGCTGATTCTTTGAAGCCAGACCTTCCTCCGTGCCACGTTTCACTTGGCAGATGAAATACGGAACAGTCGCTTGCCGCGCCTCGCACTTGTGCTGCATGTACCAGAAGGCACAGCAACGCGGCATCGCGAACACGGAACTGCGCTACAAAAGCACAAAAGAAGCGGGAAATGTGGCAAGCAATGTTTCACACCGCGATAGCAGCGGAAGCACTAAAAAACAAGCACTAAAACCACTAAAAAACAAGCACTAAAAAAAGCGCGAGAGCACGCGACGGCGTTCGGCCAATGGGAGGGCCGAGCGTCAAGGGAAGGCACAGGGTAGGGGTAGGGGTAGGGTAGGGAAGGGGCACGGCGGAAATCTTCAAAAGATGGCTCTATCTTCGAGTTTTATTGAGATGCTTTACCGATTGGCGAAGCACTCGCGCCACACATCGTTCCGTTTGCAACATGCCGCGCGAGACAGATTGTCCTCGCCAGCTAAGACATCGAGAAACGAAAACACGCGCTTAACTGCGCTCAAATATCACGTTAGGGAGCATCGTAATCGTCTGCGAACGTTTTGTACTACTCCATACAGATGTTTCGACAAATAGTGTGTCTTTTCCAACTTTTCCATCTTTTCCAAACGTCTTAGGACATGGGCTCAGCAGCTAGCTGTTCAACACATGCCTGCATAATTCGTCGTTGTTGAAATCAATGAAAGACTTCTGACGTGCTTGTCAAATGGCACTTCAGTGAGCTGGGTGCATTGAGGGTATTGTTTCTTCCAATATACCGGTGTTACAAAAATAGACCAGCTTTGAAACTGCTATTGCTTTCTTTCGCGAGATCATTTAAGATGGCAGACACTTTCTCGTGAAATGCGCACTCCATAAGTGACCTCTGTAAAGATAAGCTAAATTGGGCATTTTTAATCCCGTATCATACGGGCCAAGATACAAGAGTAGACAGGTGCATCAATGACACCGTCTGTGTGCAGTACGACCTCCCTACGAGTGTGGACCCGCGTTCTTCGTTCGCCGGCTGGAGAGTTGGAGTCATAATTTTTTTGTCCACTGTTAGTGGCGTTATGCCCTGCGCTTACGTATTTCTTTGCAATGCGGCCTTACGGCGTGTCATATTACTTTTTCTATGGCTCTACTAGCTCTTGCCCGTTCTCTATTAGTGTTTCCCATGCTATTTGCGAAGAAAAATTGAATATGCAACTAGAAAGCACCAAAGAAACTCGCTCGTTGATCTTCATTTACAGTGCGGTCATCCATCGTCCAACAACATCCTATGTGGTCCTTGTTTCCAAACATTTTCCACATGTACTTGTCCAGATGTGCTTGTGTTGCGTCTCAACTCGCGGAATAGTTGTGATAACACAAGCAAGAATGAGCAACACAGCAGAACACAGCAAGAACTGAGCATAACTGAGTATAACCCAGCAAGAATGACAAGAGCTCCTAGTCAACATTGCCGCCAACTTTGTTTAAACACTTGGCTAGGCTCTGAAGAATTGAAGGAGTAAGACAGAATATAATATTACCGGAGACATGTTACTTTTTCGGTGCCTCAATTAGCTCTTGTCCATTCTATACAATGTTTCCCATGCTATTTGCGGAGAAAAATGTAATATTCAACTGGAAACCATCTAGCGTATTCCGAAGATTTTAAGGAGTAAGGCTGAATATAATATTGCCATGCCCATGTTACTTTTTCTGTGTCTCTACTAGCTTCTGATACTTCTCCTGTGTGTGAGTGACAGCAGCCGCCGCCGACAGACTTTCACTCACGCAGCCCTTTCTTTCCATACATGGTATGGGTGGACGCGCTTGCCGCATGCTATACGGGAAGAGTCGATGACGTACTACTCTTGCGCCACCTCGTAGCGGCTGTCGCCGCAGAGCCCGTTTTGCACGTCACTATGCTTTTCTTCTCGCGCTTTTGCTATACTCTCCTCCTATTAATTCGTGATTCTCCAGCAATGACTTAAGCGTGAAAAGCAACAAAAGCGCGTTCTGGATGAATAGCACTTATCACTGCGGTTGTTTGACCTCAAGATTTTTGTTTTGTAGAAACTTTTCCCTGTTGTTATACATTCTCACGGCAAGCGCGGCTTACACGCTTTCGGGCTGAAAAACGATGCCCCGTTCTTGTAGCACCACTAGCATGAGAGGCGGCAACTACGAAAACCCAATAAACTGGTTTCCTGTCTTCGTTGAGACATCTGTCTATTCTTTCACTGTGGAAAAGGCCGGTAACCCCAATCGATCATCGGTACTGCCAACAGCACCACTGTATAGTAACCACGTCAGCGAATGCAATGGGTCAATGCAGGTGTATAGCTATTTACTTCTGCTACATTTTCGTGAGTGCCACCACGGCACTAGCAATAGCCAACCACTTCATTGGCGACTTCATGGCTCAATAATGTTACTCTGACTGACTACCATGTTGTTATTACTGTCGGAGTGTGTATGCGTGGCCAGTGGCAGTATATGCTGGGGTAATGTTATACTCGACCTTACTCGTTCAATTCCCACTGTTCAAACAAACGAAGTTACTGACGACGTTCGATCGAAGTCCTTCTCATTATTGATATCACCAGAAGTATTCCACGAGTTGAATTGAATTCTGAGGTTCTACGTGCCAAGCCACGATTTAATTATGAGGGACATCGTAGTGGGGGACTCTGGATTTATTTGGACCACCAGGGGATCTTGAAGAATGCCCAGTAAACAAGCATTTTTGCATTTCGCCGCCATCGAAATGTGACCGCCTCTGTGGGAATTCGATCCCGCGACCTCGTGCTTAGCAGCCCAACACCATAGCCACTAAGCCAGCACGGCGGGTAACCGTTAGTTAAAAGAGAAGAATAATTACAACGGACCTTCGTTGAATCGACAGCGTTGGGGCGCTCGCATTGTTGCGCAATTCCATAAACAAGGAGACGCTGTTTTTTTTTTATTTTGAGATTGTTTTATTTTCACCATACTGGCACATCAGTACATAAAGAAGGGCACCTAAATGGTGATGACAGCGGGAAAAAAGCTGCGTTTTAGCCACTAGACTAGCCCCGCCAACCCCTACATACAAAGGCAGCAACGAAATTATTATTTAATATTATTATTTCTTTGGAAACGTGTACATTTCAGCATTGGCATTTGTTCGGCGTGTTGGTAAACTGACTTGGAAAGCATATTTAGCGCCAGCAAACGAGGACGGAAGGGAGACGACACAACGTTAGCGCATTCTGGTGTCGTCTCCCTACCATCGTTGTTTGCTGGCGCTAAATATGCTTTCCGAAGCAAGTATACATTTAACAGGAAAGGCAAAGCGAGGAGCAGGCTGGAAACTGCCAGCGGAAGGGGCACGACGCCTGCCTACCCCTCAGAAGGAAGGTGACAGCAGCACAGAAATGGAAGATAGGAAGGAGGGGAGTAAAGAGCAAGCTCACACAGAACTATTCAAAGCAATGGTCTGATTTAACTGTATAATTCACACAATTTTCACGTTTCAAAGTTCAAGAAAATTTATTATACCACAGTTAAAATAGAATTTTTCGATAACATGCGTAAAGTTCCATCTGTTTGTTCAAACTTTTTTAATGAGCTCGGCCCACAATACTGTAATACCTGTACTCCATAATTAGTTCACAGCCGGGATATATACCAATGGTTTGTATGTTTTGTTAAGCGTGAGGAGAGATTAGGCGTTAAATTTGCTTAAGTGTGGATGTGGTGGCCTTTACGAAATAATTCGAACCTAAAAGCTGTTAAAAGGTGATCTTCGTAGTTGTAACTTTTAAAACGTTAAATTTGGCAAATAATTTGGACGTGTGCGCATTGTACGACAAACCTGCAATGCGAAGCAATTCATTTTTTTTTTTCTTGCAATATGGTGCTGCGATTTCTTGGTGGCAGTAGCCCAGCCTACATGACAGTAACGCATATGAGGAGAGAAGAAAGCGTTTTATAGCAGAAGCGCTTGAGGCTCTGGCAATATGCACATATATTTTGGCAGGATACCTATACGATGCTACTAAGTTTATTTCTTATGTGGTCTGGCTGGTATTCCCAGGACATGTACCCAGTGTATTTTCCGATTACGAAACAAATAGGAATATCATGTAATCCTTCTCTCTCATGTGTTCCTTCTATTCATTTCGCATTCCCACGGATTTGATCACGTTGTTCGACGGCCGGAATTAAAAGATCCAAATTTGCCACACCCAAACTAGCTGCTACTATATTCGGTAGTATTTACCCACTGCTCAAACTCACTCTATTTTATTATGCGCTAAAACTTAGCAGGCCTCCAGCCTCCTTCTGCCCTCTCCCCGCCCGCCACCTCGAATGTATGCACAAGCAAAACAAAAAATTATTCCCGCCGTCAGCACACAACTTTACCGGTAGAATAACATCACGTTAAAGTTACGTCGCCTTCGCCGCGCAACAACGCGCAGCTGGCTGATACATGACCGGTGTAGTTATGAATGTGTGCGCTTCTATAGGCAGGCCTCGATAAAATTACCTTCTTACGTAAGAAGTAGTAACGGCCACTTTAGGATTTGAATCGACCTAATAACGCTTACTTTTCACGCAAGCAAGAACATTCTCATCAGCGGTACAGGCCTGATGATGCCCACAGTGCTCGTATTCACGACAGGGACCATGGAGTGCATCGTGATGTTTTGATAGTTTTGATAGTGTGAGTGCGTTTCTTTTATGCGAAACTTTCTTGGTCTGAAATTGCACTGTGAGTCAGGTAGGCATGTTAGATGATTATCAGAGTATTATTAGGCAACAAGAACCAAACGTCTGCCTTAGGTGGCAAATGGTAGAAGGATGCAACTAAAGGTTTGCGCTCTTTCCAACTGGTAACTTTTTCTTGTGCACTTAGTTCATCAATAATATAAGAATTACGCACACTGACCAATATACACTTTATTAAATCAGTTTTCATGAATAACTGTAGTGTATGTTCTGTAATGCCTACTGTTTTCTTTTTCTCTATGTGCGATTAAATCCGGTACTGTTATTTCGTTTTTTTTGTTCTTTTTTTTTGGGGGGGGGGACGCTGAAGACAGTCTTTTTAATAAAAAATTACAACATATGAACACGATTTTGCAGGCTCCGCTTACGATAATCTCCAATACATTTAAAATGACTGACATCTGCGTCTTGGCCGCATAACACGAGGACAGAAGAGTTTCAAATGATTTGGGACGCCGGCTTATCGAAATGTCATTTGCGAATTCGGTGGCTCTTCACATTAGCAATGAAATTGTTCATCTGCTGTGTGTCTAGGATGTAGGCAACAACGTTTCTTTGGTGACGAGGCCCGTGAGCCTATATCTTAGGAGATATATCTGAAAACGCGGAAATCCAGGCAACCGAAAACCTCATAGCGTCATTGTCTTATATTTCTGAGGTTTGCTTTGAAGCCTGCAAGACGAATAACGTCATAGGTATCCTTGTAAAGAAAAGGAGGGGGGGGGGGGGGGGGTACGTTGGGTTTTTCTCAACAAGCTCTAAAACTATCTGAATGCAAGATAGCCATTCCGAACACTATCTCAAACTTCAAGTAACTCATCGCAAGTGGGTAGTATAATCATCGCCCGTAGCGGTGTGCGGGTATTCGCTTTCTATACCGAATCGGATAGAAATCACGTAGGGCCAGAAGCAAATGGAAATAACTATCGAATAACTCACGAATAGGTCACGAATAATGTACAGCTTTCTCACCTATAATATTGAACAATTTTCACACCGTGATATTCCCGCTATACGAAAGTTTCTGCCATTACAATCCACACTGAAAAATTCTTTATTAGAAACACAATGGGAGCATAAGGAACAACAAAGCAGTGTGTTTGCAAACTCACGGCTCTTCAGAGCATACGCCTTCGTTCATTATTATGCACACTCTATAAAAGGCTTGTCAGCCATAAAAGGCTTGCGGGCCAATTCTACTCTGTGGATACCTTCGCTACCAGCGCAGAAATGCTGATCGTTGGCTGCGATGGCAGGGGAAAGAAACGAAAAAAGAACCATTTTTACCTAGTTTGCGTAGCACCGCCAGACGGTGTCACTATTGTATCAAGAAATTTTAGTGTAATGTATTCAGATTTAGTCCAACGGGATGACGTTGATGCTGCATCTTTATATAGTACCAGCCAATACCCGCTGTTGAATGCCATGTCTAGACTACATTGTATTTCGAGTCCTCATGTTTAGAAAGAAAAAGTTGGCTCTCTGAGGGACGCACCGTGTTTTAGTATTTATTTATTTATTTATTTATTTATTTATTTATTTATTTATTTATTTATTTGTGTGGTGCCCTCAAGGTACATAATTGTACATTGCAGAGGGTGATGTTGGTCAACTGTGGATGGCATGAATGTAATCGCATTGTGTGCTTTATTTTTATTTCTAATCGTGTATTGTTGACGATGTGACGCATTTAAAGACCATTTGATATATATTTTCGAATGGTGACTGTTCGGTTCGCGGAAAATATCGGGTAGTGACTTCATTTCCAGTACCGAATCGAATAGGGCAATATTCGATTCATTATTGCAAAGTTTAAATTATTGGAGCCTCCCCCCCCCCTCCCCACACCCACACACTTCTTTACGACTCTAAAAATACACTCGCGGGGTAAGACAACTATGATGATACCCTATACATTGCTCTCCTGCAGTCTGCAGTCGTCTGAAATGCCAGTACCAGTTTCCCGAAACATACTTAACATTGGTGCGAAAGGATAAAATGATCCAATGAGCGAAAAAGCAGGCGCCTCCAGCAGCGAAACGGAACCTAAATTCTCGCTGGTTACGACGCCACGTCACGTTCGCGGCTCGACGGAGTGGAGCGGCCGAAAGGGACAACTTATTGCCGCGCAGGCGGCAAGATGTAGCGTGAGGTGAGAGGGCATCGCCGATACGCCATGTCACCCTCGCTCATGGGAGGTTGTGTTATCCGCGCCTGCCTTGTGCGCGCAAGCTCTCACATGCGTTCTAACTTCGTTTCCGTACTTGCTATAAAAAATGAAGTTAAACAAGCAGAATATATTGGGCAGGAGAAACGTCAATGGTAGTGAGTTTTGAACATACTACCCCACAGCCGACTGTGGTATAAAGTTTGTAAACAGGGATAAAGTGCCTCAGACAGGCTGGCCAACGTTTCGATAGGAGAACCTATCTTCATTTGGCCAGCCTGTCTGAGGCACTTTATCCCTGTTTACAAACTTTATACCACGGTGTGCTATTCCATCTGTCAGCCCCTTTCTTGTTTTTATACCCCACAGCCGAGTGTCTTGCCCACTGGGAGAAACCAGCGCACCTTATATAGGCATGTTTTTTGCCGCAAGTTAAACCACACACAAAAGGAAGACACACATATAGAACATGTTGTAACACTTGTTGTCTTCTATGTGTTTTCCTTTTTGTGTGTGTTTTACCTCCCGGCAAAAGACATGTCTTTTAGCAAATACCAACTAGGCCAACAGGCAGTTCTGTTGCCCCCTAAATAGCAGGCCTCTGCAGTCTGGATTATGACATCCCCCCCCCCCCTGCTACTTGGACCAAAATTTCCGTTGTCAAGCCCGGCGTGACGAAAGCGGTGATGTCAAAATCTTCGCTGCTTACTCAGAAGCGTTTCCATAAGATTATATGGCAGTTGAGCAAGGTAGCATGACGTCACGTATCGAAGTGCATCTGCCTTGTGTTATCTAGGAGGCATTGGCCAAGCGATTCAGAGTGCCCGCTTGCCAACGAAGAGCTCATGACTCGAAAGACTCGTCTGCGGTGTTCCACTGGACATTAATGCTTTCGCATTCACAGCTCAAAAGAAGTGCTTAGAAGTCCTCGGATTTTTGTTGGTAACAAACTTAGCAGGCGCGATAATAGTTATTTCACCAATAACCTCAAAACAAAGCAAACGGACGTAGAGAAAGATTTCGAATTTGAAGGTAGGTGACGTTTCCTTCACAATACCACGAACATTTACGAATGGTGCTTGTGTGTTCTGAAATCGTGTATGTCAACCCTTTCTTTTTTTTATCAGAGAGCATTCGTATTGACGTATCGCTGAAAATGATTCGTGTAGTACCTTGTGCATGCTAATGTGCACTGCCCTCAACCACGCGATTGAGATATTTTCGGGGATATTTGTCACGTTTGCTAAGATTCTGGCGATACGAGATTCGCAGTGTTTCATTTTAGATAGGGCTTATTTTTTAGGATCCTTCTAGCAGAACGTTGTAGAGAGGAACATCACGTTTTTCTGCTTAATTCCACCTACAATCTAGGATGTTTTTCAGTAATAATCGATGTATTAGTGGTTTAGACAAACAAAAAGTATTACTGGGTACTTAACTGAAAAAAAAAGTAAGAAATATAGAAAACTCTGATCGTAAAAACACCGACTTGTATGGATTTCCAATAGCACAATGTACGCGTCTGCTTCACTTGTTTTTCCATTTAATATTATGCTCTGGAAAGGATATGAACATGGAACAGAAGTTATGATTTTTCAGGAAGTAAATGTGTGGGACAATACCTCTGCATATGTGCACTTATAAACAAAAAGACTCTCCCAAGTCCTGCACTGACATTCTTTAGGTAACAGAAGTTGAAGTTAAACAAAATCATATTCTAGGGTTTTACGTGTGGAAACCACGGCATTATTATGAGGCATGGCGTAGTGGGGGACTCCAGATTAACTTGAACCACCTGTAGCCGTTAGATGTGATCCCAGTGCACGCACACAGGCGTCACTGTTTTTCGAAGCCTTCAAAATGCTGAGACCGCGGGCGCCATTTCATGACACAACCTCAAGCTTAGCAGCGCAAAGCCAAAGTCACTACGCCATCGCCGCGATTATGTAGCACTTTATCGAAGTTTGTTTGGGGTACAATATCGAACACCAGGAATAAGGAAACCACCTGCTTTTCGGCAACCTTACAAAGCGCTCACCCGCTGTTACAACTGGACAGGGATCAGCACGGGAACAGAGAGCTTAAGAAAAATATGTCAAGTGGCAAAAGGACGTGCAATTCTCTCAAGTTAGACACATGTGCAAAATATGATCGCTTTTAAAACAGGAAACGCTATAGAAATTCACACTGAATATCCGATACGTCTAATTTGTATTCGTCATGCCTTGGTACACAAAACACGGGAAAATTATATACACAGTTTGCAGTGACACAGAGACAAAAACTGCGCGCTCGGAAGAATAAAACTATAAAACTGGTGCTGCACAATAATAATGCTGCCTAGTTTGCTTCGACGTAAAGTGTTCTATATGAAACGCAAGACTGTGTTCCAGAAAACAGAACTTAATGGCCATGTATTACGTGTGCGGCTCAACATTTAATCGACCAGCAACCACTGGTTGAAAACTGAGTGGTGTAACGTCTGAAATGACAATGCGGCCGCCTTGGCCGAGGGTTGAAATTGAGCTAGGGTGGTTGATAATCTTTTCTTCGAATACCAAATGACGTACTGGTTTGTGGTCATCAACCGCGCGCTTTCGAATTGCCTACGACCCCTAAATGGTAGCACTAAAAAACACATTTCTTGCCCTTTCACACAATTGCGCGGTCGGGAATTAACTTTTTTTCTGGCGGCCAGCCAGCAGACAGACGCTTGTGGGATGCGAGATCTCTTCTTGGCCTCTCGCAATCACTCCTCCATCCGTGCTCCTTGATAGGCGATCGCCCTCGCAACATTGGACACCGAAAAAAAAAACGGACCGAAAGCGCGCTATCTTTGACACACGCTCGTGTTAACGAGAAGTGATGTCTCGCAGAGCCGCCGCGGTCACTTGAAGGAACGCGCTCGGCGCGGCGTCACCAACCGAACGCTGGTCCACTTTCGTCCGCAATACGCAATGTGTTTCCGGGATATATAGGAAGCTTGTGTTCGTGTGTGGGGGACAGTATACGAGACCTTCTTTTTTTGTGGCCGCCTCTGCAAACAGCGAGTTCAACAAGAGCCCGCCCGCGTGCGTTTCTGTGCACTCATCACCGTACAGCCGTATCCGTATCCCAGCTGTTACCATGGGCCTCTTCACTAGCGCCGCGTATTTCTTCGCCGTCACGATGGTAGCGTCCTCCAGACCCGGTGAGTACGCATGCGCACGCGCGCAAACTGTCGGTTCGAGCTACACCGTGTGTTCACTGTGGAGAACCTCGCCAGAGGATATTTGCGAAGTGTGTGCGCAAGATGGCGTCAAGGCACCCAGCCCAATCCAGCGTTGATTTCGTTGTTTCTCATCGGCTCAGCGTAGAATCGTGAACGGGTGCCATGTTCTGCCAGACACAAGCAATTATGCCGTATTTCTTTTTTTATTGTTGCTGTTGTTGTTGGCGCTTGCTCCGCATGTTAGGGTTGTCTTTTCGACTTTTTGGGAAGGGACATGAATGCATGATGTCAGAAAAAAACGTAACCAATAACCTCTCGGGCGTTTCTTGAACCAAAGATTCCGCTTATACTTAGCTTGGCGCGAAAATGTCATAGATCGTACCAGCTAGAACCTCGTTGCTAAATATATTTAAACAGTGCAGCAAACTATAATAACGCGATTGATTTCGGCTCGTCAGTCACAATTTCTGGCTTTTATGGTAATGAGCAACATTTAATGAAGTGGGACAATGTGAAGCACGTCTTCCAAGTTAATGTTGCTCTGTGGCTCGCAGAGACCAAAGCAGCGGCAAACACACGTGTCATACAAAGACATCTCACGTGCAATGTTGTAGCGGAGTGATGAGCGTCAATAATCAAAAACGATATCTGTGTCCCTCCTCAACCTTTCGTACTACGATCAACAGCTCCTTGTACGAGCCACAATTTATAGCCGCAGCTCACAGGCACGCCCAACAATCGTACACCATCCTTTTCAGTCTACACGCCAGGGATTCACTTTCCATAAGAAAGCCATTCAGCGGAGTTGGGTCATCGGTAATGTGGGTTTGCGTGAATCGTTGCTATTGCATGCTAGGAGCAATGCCTTGACAAGCACTCTATCAACTGCGTGCCACTACACTCCCGTGTTCTATTCTTAACGTCTTTTCGTGTGAATGCGCGCTTTTTTTATCTCTCAGTCTCTCAGCCTTTGCTTTTCGTTTTTATATTCTCTTTTGCCTCCATAGTAACACCTTAACTCTCTCTCTTTCTCCCACTTTTTTTTTATCTTTCAGTCTGCAGTTACCTCTTCTCCAGTGCAGAGTTCCAACCTCGATGTTTGTCTTCTGGTTATTCTCTCCGCCTTTCGCATTTAGTTTCTCACTCTCTCTTCTCTCTACAAACTTCACCACTAGCTGGTGTTTTTAATTCTGCGAAAACAGGACTGCGTGCCGTTCCCTAAGGGCTTGGTTCATGCTATTGAGCAATAATGCCCCATGCGACCCAAAAACAACTATGTTAGTTATAATATACGCCCGTTTGTCCTATCGTTGTGCTACTCATTAGCAAGTATGGGCGTTCTGATGCAAAGCCATTGTTGCTTTTTCCTGCCGTGCTGGCTATGATTTTCTCTTCGTCCTATATGTATACAGCAGAAAAGATACAAGAACTAAACTAATCATTTCGCTTTCAGATTGTTTCGCACTGACTTATCCCAATTTCATGGTTTTGCTAGAAGATTCTATGCGAGCTCATCCGTGTCTGTGCAGCTCTCTTGTGTGGATGAGACTGCTAACATAAGCTGCAATACTACTCTTTGAATATTTGAAAGGTATTTATGCGTCACTCTGTGGCGCCTATGTGTAATGCTCTTTTGCTCTTTGAGAATTAAACTGTAAATATAAAATAAGCGCACTTGTTCCTTCTCGGCGCTGCTCATTCGGAAGCACTAAGGTACCGGCGCGAAGTCCTATCTGGTTCATCCTGTCATGTAGTTTACAATTTGTTCTTCGCCCTATGAATTTTTTTCTAGCAAAGAAAACCGAACGCTGTGGAAGTAGCAACATATAATGAAGCAAACTAAAAAATAAGATATGGGGTTTTACATGCCAAAACCACGATCTGATTATGGGGCACTCCGTAGTGGGGGCCTCCGGAAATTTGGACTACCTGGGGTTCTATAACGCATTCACGGGTGTTTTCGCATTTCGTCCCCATCGAAATGCGACTGCCGTGGCTGGGGCTTGATATCGCGACGTCGCCCTTTGTAGCGCAACACCATAGGCACTAAGCAACCGCGACAGGTACAAAGCAAACTAATCTCGCGCCTCATTGTAGCAGTGAAATCTCAAAAACAAAAGGCTGGAGGCTGTGTTCTCCGCTCCATTATGCAGGCAGTGGATCATACTTTATAGCGTTCTTACAACTCTTGATGGCATTTCTACAATACCCTGTCTTGATTCTTGCTGTATCATCACGCCTAATATGTCAGTCGCATTCCTGTGTCTGCATTTTTCGGGGCTGGGTCTGTATATTACACTGTTTTGTTGTTCAAACGCAATTTTTGGCATTTCGTAAAGCGCACTCCTGCTTAAGACCTGGAATAGAGGCAAGCAGCACCTAATAAATTAGTAAATAAATAATAAACAAACAGATGTGCTAGAAAAAAATATTGTACCTTGTTTTCTAATCAATTCAGGCAGCACAAGTCCGCAGTAATATGCGTCCACAGTACCTTATTTTCGCCAAATCCCATAATACGTCTGCGCAAGAAACTTGGCTAAAACTGCACAATCGCGATATCCACGTAGAGAAAATGCAATTTCTATTCTGCTCTCGCTCATTCCCATCTATATTTCAAGAAATGTATGGTGTCTTTCGTTCCCCTTACACCCACCATGGTGGCTTAGCGTCTGTGGGGTTGCGCTGCTAAGCACGAGGTCACGGGATCAAATCTCGGCCAAAGCGGCCACATTTCGATGGAGGCTAAATGGGAAAATGCCCATGTCGAGTGCATTGGGGCCACATTAAAGATACCCTGGGGGTGAAAATTAATCCGTAGTCCCCCACTATGGTGTGCCTAATAATAAAATCGTGGCTTTTGCAGGTTAAAACCCAGAATACAGTTGAATTCGTTCCGCTTAACAGCGAGATTTTTTTGCCTTCCTCGTCAATAGTTTCCCTAAACACGAATCATTTAAGAGAAACCATGTAACGCACATTTTAGGCTAAGAAATAGAATGCTTTGTCATGAACTGAACCCTTAAGATGATGGAGATGGTGCTTATTAAGTTTTACATAGAACACGCTCATGACAGAATTCTACACGCAGGAACATGCTCAAATTCGGAGACATATTACGAAAGTGACACTGCACTGAGCTGCTGAAATCAATGCCTAAAGATGACTACAATATAGACGCATTTATGTCGGAGGGCCTGCTGCAATAATAAGGTACTGAGGTGAGACAGCTAAGCGTATCGGTACGCGAGTTCCAAGAGGACTATATGGGGTACTGTGCGCACCTAGCGCTGCTTATTCTGAATGCGAATCCCGCAATAACGAAGACAGCGGACGTCAGAAGCAGATGTTCAAAAAAATTTATGAAAATTTCATATCTCGATTACAAGCAAAGCGCTTCAACTTTTGGTTCTTTCCCTGTTGGCACAAAAATGCCAAGCGTTACAGCGAGCGTGGCATATAAACACAATACCACTTGTACTCGCAAGACTTATCGAAGTCTTGACGTAAATGACGGTATACCGACAACGAAGCCCGTAAAGAGGAAGCCAAAGGTCGCGTTGCGTCACACGACGCCAGCAAGGAGGCGTCGGCGGCTGGCAAAAGCACCAAGGAAAAACAAAGGCTACGAAACTTCTAGGCTCTTCTCGCGGTCAGATCAAAGAGATCACGAGCGATAGCTACCCTGGCGGCGTAACAAGAGCCCCTGCGCTGGAGCGTCTGAACAAGGGGAAGCGAGGGCACAGATTGGCGAGGGGAAGCGGCGCGCAAACAGGCCGGTCAAGGTCGGACTGACAGCGTCAGCCAATCGCCCGGCTTCCGCTGCTGCGTGGTCGCTAGCGGAAATGCTTGCTGCGTGGACACCTGGGGCAGAGTTCGCGAACTAACATCCAAGTTAAAATATAAAGAAGGCGAGGAACGCGAACAGTCACTACGACGTGAAACAAAATAAAACTAGTATTATTGCCCTGAAAATGAATTTGTGTATCCTACACGACGCATTGCTGGTATGTAGTAGCAGTCCAAATTGTGAACATAATTCTTTTCCTCATTTAATCAAAAAAAGCAGGGTGCAAATGTAGACAGTACGATTCGAGAGACCCACATTGCGCTTTCATATTTCATTTCTTAGTTTTCTTCGGTATATATGTTGCCGCCACCAGCGCGTTCGGTTTTCTTTTCTAGAGAACATGCATAAGGCGAAGAACAAATTCCAAACTGCATGACAGGATGAACCAGATAGGACTTTGCGCCTGTACTTTCGTCCCGTCTCATGGGCTGTTTGTCCGTGGGAAAGTCTTATCAATACGTTCTTGTTACAAATTGTTCTTAAGAATAGAGATTAGAAATAATGACGACATCGAACATAGTTTTAACAAACATCCCTACCCGCCGTGGTAACCACCTGCACTCTCGAGGAGGAGGAGGAGGAGGAAAGAGAAAAGAAGAAGGCAGGGAGGTTAACCAGAATAACGTCCGGTTGGCTACCCTACACCGGGGGAATGGGAAAGGGGAAAGCAAAGATCACAGGGAGAGAGAGGAGGGAAGGAAAGAAGGAAATTAGGGCAAGTTCGCTGACGCGTGTGGTTTTACAAAAATTGCCTTAATAGTCACAAGTGGTCGCACAAACCCGTCGTCCTTAGGAAACACAAAAGTGCCTTCACCGCTTTATGGGCCGACGGGCGATGGGGGCGGTGTTCCAGCAGCACCTGCACAGAAAGCGGCCGATTGTCCAGTTTTTGGAAAGCTTTGGCAAGTTCTTCTCTCTCTAGGGCATATCTTGGACAGTGGAACAGCAGGTGGTCGATGTTTTCTTCGGTGCCACAGACCTCGCATGCTGCGCTGTCAGAGACTCCAATTAATGTAGAGTATGCCTTTGTGAAGGCCACTCCTAACCAAAGGCGACAGAGAAGCGTAGCTTCACGTCGAGGAAGTCCGGGTGGAGGTCGGAGCTGCAGGGAGGGGTTTAGTCGATGTAGTCGTGTCAGTCGTAAGTTTTGCGAGTTCCACTCGCTCACTGTGAGGCTACGTGCCAGGTGTCGAAGCTGCCTTGCAGCGTCAGTCCTCGAAAGCGGAATCGGAACGCTGTGCTCTTCTTGATGGGCTGCGCGAGCAGCGTTATCGGCGGAATCATTGCCACTGATTCCACAGTGGCCAGGTACCCACTGAAAAACGACTTCGTGGCCTTTTTGTTGGACGTCATGGTGAAGTTTCACGACTTCGTATGTCAATTGGTCATGACATCCGTGTCGGAGAACTGACTGCGTGCACTGTAATGCCGGTTTTGAATCACAAAACACAGCCCATTTTCTGGGTCTTTCCGAATCAATGAATTCCAGTGCTCGACGCAGGGCCGTTAGTTCTGCCGCCGTTGAGGTCGTGACATGCGATGTCTTGAACCGCAGTGTCATTCCTCGCGTTGGTATAACCACGGCACCACCAGAACGGCACGGCGTAGTCGATCCGTCGGTATAGATGTGCACGTGGTTGCTGTACTTTTCATGGAGAAGAAGTAAGCTCAGCTGTTTTAGAGCAGGGGCCGGTAGATCTGTCTTCTTCTGTAGTCCTGGAATCATTATCTCAACTTGTGGACGGCACAAACACCACGGAGGAAACGCTGGCGTGGCCGCAGGTGCGTACCCTGAGGTAAACGACGCACGATGTGCACTAACAATGCCGCTAAATGTCGAGCAGGGCCTTGCAGCAGTGAGGCTCGCCAAGTGGTGGGAAGGGGTCCTAGCAGAATGCCTGAGATGCATACGCATTGTCTCAACGGCAATGTGCGTCGTGATCGGGTAATCCTGCGCTAGGGCAATGGTTTCAGCCGTTGACGCACTGCGTGGTACGCCAAGACATATCTTAAGGGCTTGGGCTTGAATGCTCTGAATCGTACGCAGGTTAGTCTTGCAGGTGTTGGATATTGCAGGCAGGCTGTAGCGCAGGAATCCAACGAACAACGCCATGTACAACTGTAACATAGCGTGTATAGATGTTCCCCAACTTTTTCCTGCAAGGAACCTGAATAGGTGACAGATAGTAGTCAGCCGCTTTTTCATGTAATTGACGTGCGGAGTCCAAGACTCTGTCAATTACGACTCCCAAGAACCTGTGACTTCTGCTGTATGGTATAAGTTGTCCGTTAATAGATACGCCGTAACCAGACATTGGCTTCCTCGTGAATGCCACCATTGCGCACTTTCCGCATGAAAGTTCAAGTCCTTGTTGACGAAGGTAGCAAGATGTCTTTGTGGCTGCCTTCTGAAGCCGAGCACGAAGCTGAAGTCGTGTCACACCTGATGCCCAAATGCAGATGTTGTCCGCATAGATGGAAAGTCGTACGGTGCTTGGCAGGTTGTAAACTATTCCACTGAGGGTGAGATTGAAGAGAGTCGGGCTAAGCACTCCTCCTTGTGGGACTCCTCGGCTACCGTAATGCTCGGACGTCGGGCCATTTTCTGTGTGCATGTAGAATGATCTCCTCTGTAAGTAGCTGGACACCCACATATACATCTTGCCACCAAGTCCGACGGCTTCTAACGTGCTAAGGATGGCTTCATGGGTGACATTATCATAAGCTCCTTTAACGTCTAGAAACAGAGCAGCAGATAGACGCTTACAGGCCTTTTGGTGTTGCACAAAGGTTATCAAGTCAACAACGATGTCTGTTGACGAACGGCCCCGTCTAAATCCGGCCATAGCTTGTGGATAGATTTCATAGTACTCTAAGTACCATTCCAGACGTGTTAATACCATTCGTTCCATTGTTTTTCCGACACAGCTGGCAAGTGCGATCGGACGGTATGAGGAAATGTCCAAAGGCGACTTGCCAGCTTTGAGAAGTGGAATAAGGCGAGTTGACTTCCACTCTTGCGGAACCGTACCCGTCTGCCAGGAGTCGTTGTACAGGAGCAAGAGTGCCTTCCGAGCTTGGTCTCCTAGGTTACACAGGGCACGGTATGTAATGCCGTCGGGTCCTGGCGCTGAAGAACGCCTGCACAAAGCCAGCGCAGCTTCCAGTTCTTCCATAGAAAAAGGGAATTTCATGCGGGGATCGCGTGAGAACGGTGGGTGGTCGAGGGTTCCCGTACCCGTTCCATCGGAATTTGCCTCGCCAGCAATCTTTCTGCAGAAAGATTCAGCGACGTCAATTTCTCTACATTGTAGATAAAGTGCCAATGATTTAAACGGGTGGCGCTGACCAGAGGTTGTGCGAAGGCCACGAACAGTCCTCCATATAAGCGACAATGGTTCTCGCGGATCCAGGGACTCGCAAAAGGATGCCCATTGTCGCGAAGCCAGCTTGTTCATGTGACGCTGTATTTTCTTTTGTGTTCGTCTAGCCAATCTCAAATCATGATTTGACTTCGTGCGTCTATATCTTCGCTCCGCACGACGGCGAATGGCTCGAAGTTTTGATAGTTCAATGTCGAAATCGGTGCGGGAAGAACTCCTCGAAAGCAGATGCGTGGTTGTTTGTATGGCATCCTTTATCGCGCCCTGTAGGGTATAAGAGGTGCCGTCTCGACAACAGTCTTCCATTATTATTTTGTATTTAGGCCAATCGGTGCACTGGACGGTTCTGGAAGACTTGGAACTAGTCAGACCTTCGATCTTCAAATAGGTTGGGATGTGGTCGCTACCCCGTGTTTCTACATCGGAAAACCAGTGCACTCTTCTCGAAAGCGACCGTGACACGAAGGTTAGGTCCAAGCAGCTGCCATACGCTGATCCACGCAGATAAGTAGGGCTACCATCATTTGACAAGCAAAATTCCCGTTCAGAGGCAAAGGACACCAACGTTCTGCCCCTAGAGTTAACTTTAGAGCTTCCCCATAGGTAATGGTGGGCGTTAAAGTCACCAGTGAGCACCCATGGCTCTGGAGTAGATGTCAAAATTCCCCGTAGGCGCTCACAATCTAGACGGCTTGTCGGAGATAAATAGCCTCCAAGAATTGTAAACGTGAGCTTTTTCTTCTTCACTGTTAAGCAAACGTATTGATTGGCTTCGTCAGGAGGCACTGGGTGATGTACATAAGTCAAGTCACGGCGGATAAACACAACAACCTTGCTGCACTCTCCGTGGGTAGAGGACATAAAGCACTCATACCCGGACAGTCTGATGGGAGCTGACAGGTGGGGCTCGCAAATCACGATAATGGGGAACTGGTGCGTAAAAACAAACTGTCTGAAGTCGGACATGCGTGACTTAAGCCCTCTGGCGTTCCACTGCAAGACAGATGCATGCTTGACTTCCTCTTGAAACGACGGCATCGCTCGGGCCATGGTTTTACCCTAGAGCCGCAAGCACCGGACTCAAGGTGTCCAGCACCTGCAGTGCGCTCTGTGCCGACGGGGTTTTCATGCTGCTCAGTAGAATGCGCATGGCGTCCATAAGTGACTTCAGCATCACTATGACTTGGCGATCCTCAGTCGTCGTCTCATCCGCGGTTCGTGAGGTCATTGTGGGCGGCGCACTTTGGTGTGACTCCGAGGCAGGTTGTGCTCTTGGAAGTGTAGGCCACTCTTCAGGAGGTGAGCGTGCTGCCGCAGTTTTCGTTTTCGCAGTATCTGTTTTTGTGGAAGTCGGCGTTAATACGGTAACCGCTTTACCGGAAGATGGTGTATATCTTTCAGTAGACGTAACTCTTCGTGCTGCTCTTCGGGGCCGATGTCGTCGTCGCCTGAGAGTAGCGGCAGCCTCTGTGTGTGTCGAATGGTCCCGTACCATACGTTTGAGTACTGCTCGCTCGTTCCTCACTCTCGAAGAGATTGAGCCCACGGCCCATTGCCGCAAGCTTGCTTGCACTGCACATGTATGCGGCCTCGTTCATAAGGCATGCGGTTATCACGAGGCGCTGCTGCAGGTATCGGTTGCCATGAGCTCGCGCGTTCCTGGTAACGTATCTGAGCTGTGTTCGTCAGTTCGAATTGTGTTTTAAGCACAATTTTTTTAACGCCTAATGAGGGTGCTATTCCGCTGTCGTGTTACGTTCGCGTGTACTAGATATGAAGGTAGTCGATGAACTGCTTGTGACTATCTACACTTTAAAAACAAGAAAGGGGCTGACAGATGGAATGGCACACTGTGATATAAAGTTTGTAAACAGGGATGGAGTGCCTCAGACAGGCTGGCCAACGTTTCGATAGGAGGACCTATCTTCGTCAAAGACGAAGATAGGTCTTCCTATCGAAACGTTGGCCAGCCTGTCTGAGGCACTCCATCCCTGTTTACAAACTTTATATCTACACTTTAATAATGTGAAGTGCAAACGCAAACGTAAAAAACGGAAATTTTCTATTTTCACTGCCAAAAATATAATTCAACGGAAGGAACACAAATATAATTTGAAAAAAGAAAACCACCACCAAAGCCCACCGTGCAGATGGTTAACTAGCGCAGTTCATACATGTGGCCCCTGTGTTTATCCTGGGTTAATCCCGGCGGTTCACTACACGGCGGCTTCGTACGCTGCCGAATCCTCGATACGCATTAGCTGCTTGCGCTCGGCTGCACGACCATGTTCTTGTGCCCAGGCTGCAGCATCGGCACTGCGTGGACGAGCTCGTTCCTGGTTCTCCTCGCCGCGTTGCTGTTCGAAAGCTGCATGTTACTAAGTAGCAGGTATGACGCGTGACCTACTCATTTCGGATACCGGGGTAAACTGCTGCGCACAAGCTCGGCTGCAATGGAGAGCAACAATGTCACTACTGGCACAGCCAATCACGAGCCTCTCCCTTTTCTTTCGCGCATGCGCATGCGGTTGCGCCGGAGGAGTTTTCGGCGTACAGGCGACAGACGGACATACGGAGGAATCGGCTAGCCGTATAGAGCTTCGCTGCGAAAATGACTTCTGTCGGTTCATGGCCAAAGACAGATTTCGTTTTCATGTTTTTAGAGAAATCGTACCCATCCGGTGAAGGGAAAATTTTGTCATAAATATTGCGAGAGAAATTAAAATTGATTGCGTGTTTACTCCACGGAATTAACCTTGGCGTGCAGCTCCAGCAGCGACGTAAGTATAGGCACGTAGATCTCAAATGCGCGAGCCAATGAGTCTTCATCTCTGGATAAGATACATCTCCAATCAGGGTGCGTCCTGCAACTGCTATCACGGCTAGACAAACTCAGGGAGTGGTTTATTGCATGCACCACGTGGTGCTGAAAGTCTTGACGCTATATGTCTTACTATCACTGGTCACATTTATTGTATTTCGCCTCGCGTGCTTACGTGTAATTCTAATATATGTTACAACAGTCATCCCAGCATTTGACTCTTTCGTGGTTCATGAAAGCGTGAAATTAATACAATAAACCACTTAACAATGTTTCTTTGAAGTAGAAAAAAAAAGAAATAAACCAGTTTCTCTTTTGAAATCTCAGAAATACGTGCTAACCGAAAACAAAAGAGAAAAGAAAGGATATATTACAACAGTTGCCATACCCTTTGTGTTATTTTTAGCCATGAAACATTTGTAACAGTGTAAAGCCCTGGGAACAAAATACGTGCACCTCAGGGTCATTTCTTGGAACAGCTTAGCCATCAAGGATCTGTCTGGATATTCGCAATGCACCTTGCACGCAAATATAGTACGGTTAACGTACATTGCTGACGATGCTGTACTACGTCTTTTTTTTTCTTTCAGCGATGAGGACCTGCAATGAGACCGTCGAGCAGCAGGTGCACGAGGCCAGCTGCCGGCTGGTTGGCCGGCTGCCGGACCGCTGGCTGCTTCGCTTCGACTCGGTCGGGGGCAGCAACGAGTCCGTGCCGGTGCTGGCCCTGGTGTTCGGCCTGGCCGACCCCACCACCCACGTCGAGAGCAGCAGGTGCTCGTCCGAGATGACTGCCGCGCTGGCGATGCAGGGCATGGCCAAGGTGGCGCTGCCCTATACCACGGCGCGCGTGTTCTTCGCCGCCAAGGCCAAGGTCACGGCAGAAGTGAGCAGAGCTATTAAAAGCGCTCGCCGGGTGCCCGCTCACGTTACGATTGCGTTGTGCTGCAATGCGCACGAGGAAAGTCAGTGACGACACAACTGTTACAGAGCTCCTGGCTTATCAACTAAGCATTGCAACATAGCAGTACGAAAGCTAGCTTATCAAGCTAGCTTATCAAACCAAGTGCCCTACGCTGCTTCGTCGGTCACCTAAGGGATCAACACCCCACGATGCTGCCGCGTTTGAGTTAGCGCATAGTGCAAAGAACGAATGGCCGCCTATGATTCCCGGCTGAATTACCGGCATTTCCGTAATACTAGTGTTCAAACAGTGTGCGCATGTTTGTTTATTGAACTTTTAATAGGGCAACTGGTGCTAGTCAGATGATGCTGCGGCTTTTTCAGATTCCTATTAGGTGTGCCGAAGCTAGCCGCTTCGGCTATTGTTGGAACGAGATGCTATTTTGAAATGGAACAGACCCGCACCTGTTTGTTAACAGACACGCACGTGAGATGCGAGGCGTTGCCCGACGAAGGCAGCATTCGAACGCATAAAGTTAAATCGAATTCCTGGGTTTCACGTTGCAAAACGACAATATTGTTGCACAACAAACGCATAGTATTTACAAATATTTCCAAGTAAGTTGAGTAGCACAGGGGTAAAGGGCCGTTTATAGTCCGACGTAACGCACGCGCGCGCGCGCGCGCGCGCACGCTACGTCATGTCGGCGAAAGCGACACCTCTATAGTCGGGCGCACCGGCGCAGCTAACGTAACCGGCGGCTTCCAGCGCGCCTCGAAGGGCCCGGCGCCGATTTGGCTCCGGAGCCATTCGCGCGTCGAAGTCGGCGGAACTCTCGCACCACAATGCATTGCGCGCGAAGAAAAAGGCGCCAACACAACTCCGCGAACGGCTTTTGCGGTCGGCGCGCGACTTGGGGAGCCTTCTGCGCATGCTCTGAAGATAGCAGCCTACGGCGCGCGCGTTGAAGTATAGAGGGGATGGCATCTCGGCTGGCGCAGCGCAACCGACGCAGCGAACGACGCTCGCCCGCGCGCCGATAACGTCGGACTATAAACGGGCCTTAACAGCAGCCAAGATGGCGAGGGGCAACCTCTACCTCTTTTTCGTCGATGCCGGCCTAAAGCTGCAGTTTTTTTCTTCGGTGTCGCGACATTACCCCCCGGGCGAAAACACCCGCCGCATCCGGGCTGGTCAGGGTGCAACTTCAGCGGACGGCTTCATCATCATCATCATAATTTATTTTTCCTTAGGGACCTCTATCGGGGTATCAGGGTATTACACAAGGGGGGGTTACAGAAGATCAGAATAGATACAGAGATATGCTTACAGTTTCCTGCGAAATAGCCTGTGGATTCGTTTGAGAACAGTAACGAAAATTGCTGAGAGGCACACTGAATATAATACAAAGTCAAATCAGCAGAGCAGTCCCAATATGTAACGGCAGTCGCAAAAGAACGAAAACACAGTAAAGTCATTACAAGGTTCGGGTTTGAAGTGATCAGTAAGCTGCTTGTTGAAGATAATGGTGTTACGGTCGTTGACAACTCTATCTGGTAAATTGTTCCACTCTACGATGGCGCTAGGCAAAAAGTATTTATTAAAAGAAAATGTTGAACCATGCAAGCGCTTGATGCTGCAAAGGTTAAAAAGACGACGAAATGTACGGGTTGGTGGGATTAGAAGCTTTGCATGTAGTTGAGGGCAGTTATAGTATAGTCGGTGGAAAAGGCACTGCTTTGAAACCTACCGACGAAACACCGATGGTTCGAGTCCTAGGGTTGATTTCATCGCACTAACGCTTCCTTCACGGCTGTGTCTGGAAGTGATGAATCTAGCAGTACGATTTTGTATTGTTTCTAATATGCTAATTAGGTAAGCTTGGTGTGGGCTCCAAATAGCTGAGGCGTATTCAAGTTTACTTCGAATGAAAGTTTCATAAGCTTGTTTTCTTGTGGATGAGGGGCGCAGCGCAAGGCTACATCTGACATAGCCAAGTGATTTAGTGTTGTCGGTAGCCAATTTTGTTATATGGTTGTACCAGGTGAGCTTGCTGTTAATATTGATACCGAGATAACGATATCATTCAACGCTGGATAGAGCTGTCAAGTTTAAAGAGGACGGGTGATCCTTGTTAGGGTGTTTGCGGTGCGGGACACCTGCATAACTTTACATTTGGACATGTTAATTTTCATTAAGGAATTAGAACATCAGGTTTCTATTAGGTGTAAACTTTTGGAATCACTGCTCGGTGGGTTTGGTCTGTAATGCGATGATAAATTGCGCATTCGTCTAAAAAAAGTTGGATAGAGGATGAGATGTAAGGAAGGTCGTTTATGAAGATGAAAAAGAGAAGGGGACCGAGGACGGGGACCCCTGTGGTACTCCGAAGATGACGCTAGCAGTGGTTGAGCAATAATTTTCGACAGCTGTTTACTGGAAGGGATTAGTAAGAAAGAAACAGGTCCATGACAATGCGACAGGGTCGAGACCGAGGCATGAAAGTTTGGTCTTAATCCGCTGATGGCGAACGCAGCCAAATGCTTTGGCAAAGTCTATGACGTCTGTTTGAAGTCATTAGTATAAGTTCGAGTGAAGTTCAGTAATAAATTCAAAAAGCTGTATATCGAGTGACAAACCAGGCCGCAAAATCTGCTGATTTTGAAAAAGGAGAGAATGATGACCGAGATGGGACATGCTATTTGCGAACATATTATATGTTCTAGAAGTTTACAGCGAATACATGTTAGAGAAATTGGGCGATAGTTGGAAGGATCAGACTGGCGGCAGGACTTATATACTGGTACCATTTTACTAATTTTCCAGTCATTTGGAAGTGCACTATCGGTAATGAGCTGGGTAAAAATTATTTGTAATATTAGAGTGGAAATTTCTTTGGTACGTTTACGTAGTGATCTTAGCTGGTTTAGAAATCTTTATGTTTTCGATAAGTTTCATAATGCCTTGAAAATTAATAGTGATGGGAAACGTGAGGAGAAACTGTAGCTGGGCAAATCAAAGTCCTTCAGTGCAGGCTCATGAGTGAAAACAGAAGAACAAATACGAGTTCATTACGTCTGACCACTGATGAAGCGGCACATTGTAACCGTCAGGGTGAGTCAAGGAAATGTTATTGGAGCTACTGTGTGGTTCCAGAATATTCCAAATTTTTAAAGGTTGACAGGTATGATGTTAGGCAACTCATGGTGGAAGAACTTCCTTTTGCTTGTTTCAAAGTGCTAGTGCATTCCCGCAGGCATGTAAAGTGCTTGTCCCATTTTGAACAATATTTCAAGCGTTTTGCATAACGCGAAAGACGCGGTTATTTTTCCGACATCCTCCTTGGTGTGTCAGAAAAACAAGGTTTTTCTAAATCAGCGCGAATGCGAAAAAGATGCACATGTTTCTTAACAAGCGGTAATAATTTATTCTAAAATAGCAACAAGTTTTCATCTAATGTGCGCGATGGAGCAGCCTCACGAAAGCAGTTTAAGTGTTTAGTTCTGTGCTAAGTTTCCTAAAGTCTGCTTTGTTGTAGTCCCTAAGTGTTTGTTCGAGGGCTGTGGGATAGGAACTGCGATGCAGATATTAAATGGTAGTAATTTGTGCTCACTGATACCGGCAACGGACGATAGCGATTTTATTATTTCGGTATTACAAACACGCACAAGGTCTGGAAAGTTCTCCCAATGGGCTCCCATATTGACCTTCTGAGTAAAATTGAATGTCAAGATCGTGTAAAGAAAATCTTTGGATTGCCGGTTTTGTGCCTCTATAATTGCCCGGTTAATGTCCAGAAAATTAAAATCGCTACAGAGCATAAAATTCGCAGTAGAGAAGCTCGAGTAAAGATTCGCTAGTACAGATTTTAGTTCAAGGCTGAAAAAAACATCACAATCAGAAGCACGATAACAAACAATAATCACAGTCACACTTGAAGAAAGTTAAGTTCAATTTGGGGCTGAACTCACCCGGCTAAACTTGGGGTGAAGTTTCGGCGACTGAGGTAAAAGGCCTTAACGAGATCGTTATAAGTTGTCAGATTGTCCCTGGTGGCCAACTCATCTCCAGTGGCTCCGGTGCGGTTGACTAGGCTTCGCGCAATGGAGTGGGTGACTTCAATGAGATTGGGGAGGTGTGGGTGGACAGGGCCCACATGGGCCGGGATCCATGTCAGGGAGATTATGCTGTCTTTAGAGTGTGGTGCCTGGCAGAGGATGCGAAGAGCTTGGGGAGAAATGTGGCCTTTGCTGAAGTAAGTGACGGCTGAGCGAGAGTCACACACTATGGTGGGACAGGTGGGATCTAGAGTGGCCAGGGCGATGGCCACTTCTTCAGCCGTCTCGGCAGTGGGTGTAGTGACGCTGGAGGTGTGGTGTAGGAACCCATCGACTCTGGCGACGGCCACAAATCGTGTGCCATGGGAATATTGGGCTGCATCAACAAATGTGACACCAGGTACATGAGCAAGGGCTTTTATGATAGCTCCGGCCTGAGCTTGGCGCCAGGTCCTGTTATATTTAGGGCCCGGTGACAGTGACCCATTTTTTCCGTGATGCTGGTGTAGAGAAAGGTGCGAGATGATCGAGGCCGACGCGTAAGTACGGCTCTACTTGGATATCGATACCCTGAAGCAGGCTGGTGGGGAGCGTCGATGGCCTCTTGCGTCGTTGAACAGCTCGCAGCTGCCAAGCTAATTCTGCACGGAGCGATAAAGCCCAGGCCAACAGAAACAACGCCGAACGCGACCACAAGTGCGCGTTACACCAAAATGGCCTGCTACGGACTCGTCAGGAAACTTCTGCATGGAGGACAGTAGAACGCATGCGAGAGGGCACGAGAAGCAACTGCTCAGGACCTTCTTTAACTTCTGACGAAAACTATCGCCTATTACCGATATTTGTACACCAGTGTCGATAAGGGTCGCAAGAGCAACACCATCGACTTGAGCTTCGATCAATTTTTTAGCGAAGGCGCTGGGTGAACTGCCTGTTCATCACCACCACCCAAGCACGGAACTCCGAAGCGGTATTTGCGTTGTTCCCTCTGCGATGACCACTCAAGCACACACCACGCCCGAACTCACCGCGCAGCAGCCATCCCTGCCTTCTGTGATTTTGTCGCTTCCAGAAGATCCAGGCAGCTTCTGTGGCATGGATGACGTGGACATTGAGGATCGGATCTCAAGTTGATGAGCGCGCCAGCAAACAGAACAGTTGCGGCGATACGCTTATGCTGGCAAATGTGGTATTTTATCTTAAAGGAACCACATGCGTCTGGTACGAGATGCATGAGCACGATCTGACCAGCTCGGACCTATGCAAATAAAAACTGAATGACTTGTTCGGCAAGCCCTTTGGTTGCCAGCTGACCGCTAAAAAAACTTGGCTCTCGCACGCAGTCACCTACTGAATCATGCATTTCTTATGTTCAGGCTGTTCTTGCACTTTGCCGTAAAGTTGAGGGCAACATGTCCAAAGCAGACAGGATCTGGCACGTACCCAAAGGTATCGCCGATGTCGCAGTCAACCACTTGATATTCAGGAACAGTGCTACCATGGGTGTTACTGGGACAAAGGGTGATAATATGATTACGAGGCACGCCGAGGCGAGGGACTCCGCATTAATTTCAAACGCCTACGGCACACACCTCTATAGTATAGATGACACGCTCAACAGCGGGGCCACCACCTGAGGGCGGTGCGAGTGTCGTCCTACGAGGAATGGATTAGACCGGCAACTGGCTCGATGGATTCCGATAGGGCCATTCTGGACTGGCTCTTGGCTTTCGCCAAGGACGCGCAGCTTCTAGGACGGCTCTGAATACGCCTCCCCCCTCCTCTTCCTATTCCCCATTATAGGCCTTCGCGCCATCCCTTAATAAATACATTTTCTCATCATCATAGTATAGATTAATATAGTAAATTATATTTACTATATTACCATGCGGTTCTAGTGCTCAGATATATGGACAACGTGGAAATTGCTGCCTCGAGATGGGGGCTCGCTAGAAGGCATGGTGAACACGCAACGTGCCTGCTGTCGCAAAAATCAGGGGACAACTCTGCACATCCTCAAGGAATGCGAAGGTGCTCACCCAGCGGTGTCCGTAGTTAACACAGACCTTCCAGAAACACTGGGATTTAAAGTAGATGGAATCAATAACCAGTAAGCAGTCGAGATAAGCAAGCGACATTAAAAGTATTGGTGGCAAAATGCAGGGTATAGACTGATAGGATCGAATCCGCTACAGGCGTAGGTAATTGTACAAGGTGGGCAAACCAAGCAGTTTCAAAGCAGAGAAAAATAATTAAGGAAGTGTAAGCAAAATGTTCGATTGAAAAGCTTGTATAGCATATCTGATTAGCTCAAACAGCATAGATAAATATTTGTCACCCCCCCCCCCCCCGTTTTGAAGGCGATGCCAATACATTGTCATCCTCACCATCGTCTATATATATTCTATATATGATTCCTCCAATCACTAGCCTACGTAATATGGCGCTGCTGTCAGTAAGGAAAGCTTGAGCGTTCAGTATCTGCAGAGGCTGCCGTGGCTATCTATCATGAAAGATATTTATAATGCAATGCCTATTATAGCAGCCTTGGCTTGATAAACCCCATCTGTAAGGTAAAGATGCGAACTAATGCTGCTGGTTCCCACACTACAACAGTGTTCTCGTCAGTTTTTGCACTGATCGGTTGTCTTATATTGTTACGCTCAATTATTTGACCACAACATCTAGCGGTGCTCTCTTAATTAGTAATGTCTGACAACCATTTCCTTTCGTCACACCATTAAAACAAAAGGCAAAGGACTGTCCTAAAGCAAAATCGTGTCGTCTGCTCCATTTCATATTTGTCGTTTTTTTTTGGATCATGCTCACATATTCATAGCTAACCTTTGTCTAATTTCTTGGTTTGCATGGCTAGTGTGTTGTATTACACAGCTGAATCAACTCAATTATCCAATAAAGTCAACATAACGGAAATTCACAATGCATGCACAAAAAAACCACGCAGCTTTTAGCAACTGTTTCTTCAAAAGCGATTGTATGTTACCACAAGAAATACGAAAATCCCACGTGCTGTGGGAATCCGTCCAGGCGAAAGTTTCATTGCTGTTTGCGAAGAACGCTGTTCCTCATCATCAGCCTGGTTACGCCCGCTACAGGGCAAAGGCCTCTCCCATACTTCTCCAACTACCCCGGTCATATACTAATTGCGGCCATGTTGTCCCGGCAAACTTGTTAATGTCATCCGCCTACCTAACTTTCTGCCGCCCCCTGCTACGCTTCCCTTCCCTTCGAATCCAGTCCGTAACCCTTAATGTCCATCGGTTATCTTCCCTCCTCATTACACGTCCTGTCCATGCCCCCCCCCCATTTCTTTTTCTTGATTTCAACTAAGATGTCATTACCCCCGTTTGTTCCCTCGCCCAATCTGCTCTTTTCTTATCCCTTAAAGTTACACCCATCATTCTTCTTTCCAGGCACGTACCCAGGATTTTTTTTCGGGGGGGGGGGCCCACCACCTCCACCACCATCATCATCATCATCATCATCATCATGTTTTATGTCCACTGCAGGACGAAGGCCTCTCACTGCGATCTCCAATTACCCCTGTCCTGCACCAACCGATTCCAACTAGCGCCCGCGAATTTCCTAATTTCATCGCTCCACCTAGTGTTTTGTCGTCCTCGATTGCGTTTCCCTTCTCTTGATACCCATTCTGTAACCCTAATGGTCCAACGGTTATCTAGCCGGCGCATTACATGACCTGCCTAGCTACATTTTTTCCTCTTGATGTCAATTAGAATATCGTCTATATCCGTTTGCTCTCTGATCCAAACCCCTCTCTTTCTCTTTACGTTATGCCTAGCAATCTTCGTTCTATCGCTCTTTGCGTGGTCCTTAACTTGCTCTCAAGTCTCTGCCCCATATGCACTGGCAAAATGCACTGGCAAATGCATTGGCACTGGACATATTGCACTGGCAAAATGCACTGATTGCACACCTTACTTTTCAATAATAATGGTGAGCTTCCAGTCAGGAGCTCGCAATGTCTGCCGTATGCGATCTAACCTATTTTTATTCTTCTGTGAATTTCCTTCTCATGATCAGCGTTCCCTCTGATTAATTGACCTAGGTGTACGTACTCCTTCACAGTCTCTAGTGGCCGACTGGCCATCCTGATCTCTTGTTCCTTTGCCCGGTCATTTATCATTATCTTCATCTTCTGCATAATAATATTCAACCCCACTCTTACACTCTCTCTGTTAAGGTCTCCAATCATTTGTTGTAACTCGTCTGCATTGTCGTTGAATAGAACAATGTCATCGGCAAACCGAAGGTTGCTGAGATGTTTGCCGTCGATCTTTACTCCTAAGCCTTCCCAGTTTAATAGCTTGAATTCTTCTAAGCACGCAGTGATTAGCTTTGGAGAAATTGTGTCTCCCTGTCTGACCCCTTTCTCTATAGTTATCTCCCTGCTTTTCTTGTGTAGAATTAAGGTAGCTGTAGAACCTCTGTATATATTCTAACGCGAAAGACGAGTCAGTAAGACGAGAAACTATTTACAGAACATATTTACAACAACGGTTGCAGCGCTGACCGGTTAGATTCACAGCGCGAGCCCAGTTCTTTCTTCCTCCTCTTTTCTGGAGTGATGGCGCCTACGGGCCTCGTTCAAACGAACAAATACCTCACGCATGTAGCAACATTTTCCAAGCTTTTTACGTAAGCGTTCTGTACTCCTTGATTACGTAGTGCCTCTACGATTGCTGGTATCTCTACTGAATCAAATGCCTTTTCGTAATCTATATAAGCCACATAGAGAGGCTTATTGTACTCTGCAGAATTCGCGATAACCTGATTGATGACATGGATGTGATCCATTGTAAAGTATCTCTTCCTGAAGCCAGCCTGTTCCCTCGGTTGACAAAATCCAGTGTTAACCTTATTCTATTGGAGATTATTTTGGTAAATATTTTGCATAATACTGGAAGCAAGCTAATGGTCCCGTAATTGTTCAATTCTTTAATGTCTCCTTTTTTGTGGATTAGAATAATGTCTGCATTCTTCCAGTTTTCCGGGACCCTTGCAGCCGATAGACACTTCGTATAAACAGCCGCCAGTTTTCCAAGCATTATGTCTCCTCCACCTTTGAATAAATCGACTGTTATTCCACCTTATCCTCCCGCTCTTCATCGTTTCATGTCTTGCAGGGCCCTTCTGACCTCATCGCTAGTTATAGGAGACTTTCTGTATCCTGTTCATTACGGTTTCTAAGTGAACTATCGTGACTCCTGTGGATACTGTATACAGGTCAGCTTAGAATTTTTCCGCTGCTTTTACTGTATCTTCGAGATTGCTGATGATATTATCCTTCTTATCTTTTAGTGCATACATCATGGTTTCTCCTATGCCAGGTTTCTTTTTTACTGATTTCAGGCTGCGTTCATTTTTTACGGCTTCTTCAGTCTTTCTCATGTTATAGTCACGAATATCAGTTATTTTCGCCTTGTTGATCAGTTTTGACAGTTCCGCGAATTGCGTAACGCTGTGCGGCCGCCAGTCCCATACAACCGCGTAGAGCGCAGGACTCTGCGATTCTAGACGTACTGCGCTCACCGCGAAAGGTTAGAAAAACACCCACATAAGCACAGTAGAGAAGTGGCTACGTGAGGTGGTTCGACCGATAACTGTAGAAGCGCCATTCAAAACAAGTAATTGTTGTCCACTTCCGGCGGCGTTTTCTCTACTTGCTTTTTAAATAAAAATATGTTGATCAATAAATATTCTCATAAACAACGGTTAAATTTTTTATTATTCGCTTTTGCTTGCAGTTTGGCAGTTGCCTTGGCTCTCTCCCTTAGTAGATCGCTTAATTTCTTAACTCCTTGCAATTTTTGTTTCCTGTTGCCAATTTTGCACGAAAAGTACTATACAGTTAGGGGAAAACAGGCGACAGTCATCTTGCTCATGGGTTTAAGGGTTTTTGCAGGGTTTCAGGATGGACGCTCATTCACATTATTTTATTTCCCACCTTATCTAAACCATATCACGAGTATATGGTTGCGGGCTGCGTCGCGGCGAGCCGTAACGCAAGGAAACAATGAAGCAAAGGGATAAGTTAAACGCTATTGGCGTTTTCTCCGGCCGCAACTCGTTCCATGAGAGTACAGACCAGCTGAGTAACAGCCGCATCCCTCTCCTGGTCCCAGGATCAGCCTAAACAAAGAAGCTTGAACTAACAAAAGCAACAGCTATGCGCGTTACGGTTGAATAGATGGTGACAACTGAACGCATCTCGAGTTAATCGCGCGGGTGCAGAATCTACGAGAAAACTGTCCTTCACATTACAAGAGATGCCGATAACTACCGCCATATAAAAGGAGTGAAAAAGGCAGCATAATGCTGACTGATGAACAGCTGCGAAGTCTCAACATTAATCTGGAGGCGCATTAGGAATGTGTGAGGAGTGGTGGCGTGGGTAGAGAGGGGGGGGGGGGGTATGCCACTTGATCCCGGGCCCCCCCCCCCCCCCTGGGTACGTGCCTGCTTCTTTCCATAGCTCCTTGCGTCGTCCTCAGCTTAAGCAGAACCCTTTTCGTAAGCCTCCAGGTTTCCCCGCCATACGTGAGTACTGGTAAGACACAGCTGTTATACACTTTTCTCTTGCGGGATAGTGGCAACCTGCTGTTTATGATTTGAGAATGCCTGCCAAACGCACCCCAGCCCATTCTTATTCTTCTGATTTTTTCCGTCTCATGATCCGCATCCACAGTCACTACCTGTCCTAAAGTAGATGTATTCCCTTGCCACTTCCAGTGCCTCGCTACCTATTGTAAATTGCTGTTCTCTTCCGAGACTGTTAAACATTACTTTAGTTTTCTGCAGATTAATTTTTAGACCCACTCTTCTGCTTTGCCTCTCCAGGTCAGTGAGCATGCATTGCAATTGGTCCCCTGAGTTTCTAAGCAAGGCAATATCATCAGCGAATCGCAAGTTACTAAGGTATTCTCCATTAACTCTGATTCCCAATTCTTCCCAATTCAGGTCTCTGAATACCTCCTGTAAACACGCTGTGAATAGCATTGGAGAGATCGTATCTCCCTGCCTGACACCTTTCTTTATTGGGATTTTGTTGTTTTCTTTATGGAGGATTATGGTGGCTGTGGAGCCGCTATAGCTATCCTTCAGTATTTTTGCATACGGCTCGTCTACACCCTGATTCCGGAATGCCTCCATGACTGCTGAGGTTTCGAGTGAATCAACCGCTCTCGCGTAGTCCATGAAAACTATATATAAGGGTTGGATATATTCCGCACATTTCTCTGTCACCTGATTGATAGTGTGAATATGGTCTATTGTTGAGTAGCCATTAAGAAATCCTGCCTGGTACTTTGGTTGACAGAAGTCTAAGGTGTTCCTGATTCTATTTGCGAATACCTTAGTCAATACGTTGCAGGTAACGGACAGTAAGCTGATTGGTCTATAATTTTTCAAGTCTTTGGCGTCTCCTTTCTTATGGATTAGGATTATGTTAGCGTACTTCCAAGATTCCGGTACGCTCGAAGTCATGAGGCATTGCGTATACAGGGTGGCCAGTTTTTCTAGAACAATCTACCCCCCATCCTTTAACAAATCTGCTGTTACCAGATTCGCCCCAGCTGCCTTCCCCCTTTGCATAGCTCCCAAAGCTTTCTTTACTACTTCCGGGGTTACTTGTGGGATTTCAAATTCCTCTAGACTATCCCCTATTCAATTATCGTCGTGGGTGCCACTAGTACAGTATAAATCTCTATAGAACTCCTCAGCCACATGAATGATCTCATCCATATTAGTAATGATATTGCCGGCTTTGTCTCTTAACGCATACATCTGATTCTTTCCTATTCCTACTTTCTTATTCACTGCTTTTAGGTTTCCTCCGTTTCTGAGAGCATGTTCAATTCTATCCATATTATACTTCCTTATATCAGCTGTTTGACGCTTGTTGATTAACATCGAAAGTTCTGCCAATTCTATTCGAGCTGTAGGGTTAGAGGCTTTCCTACATTGGCGTTTCTTGATCAGATCTTTCCTCTCCTGTGATAGCTTACTGGCATCCTGTCTAACGGAGTTACCATCGACTTCTATTGCACATTCCTTAATGATGCACATAAGAGTGTCGTTCATGTCTTCAACAGTAAGGTCCTCTTCCTGGGTTAAGGCCGAATACCTGTTCTGTAGCTTGATCCGGAATTCCTCTATTCTCCCTCTTACCGCTAACTCATTGATCGGCTTCTTACGTAACAGTTTCTTCCGTTCCCTCCTCAAGTATAGGCTAATTCGAGTTCTTACCATCCTATGGTCACTGCAGCGCACCTTGCCGAGCACATCCACATCTTGTATGATGCCAGGGTTAGCGCAGAGTATAAGGTCTATTTCATTTCCAGTCTCGCCATTCCTCCACGTCCACTTTCGGCTAACCCGCTTGTGGAAGAAGGTATTCATTATCCGCATGTTATTCTGTTCTGCAAATTCTACTAATAACTCTCCCCTGCTATTCCTAGAGCCTTTGCTATATTCCCCCACCGACTTGTCTCCAGCCTGCTTCTTGCCTACCTTGGCATTGAAGTCGTCCATCCGTATAGTGTATTTTGTCTTGACTTTACCCATCACCGATTCCACGTCTTCATAAAAGCTTTCGACTTCCTGGTCATCATGACTGGCCGTAGGGGCGTAGACCTGTACGACCTTCAATTCGTACCTCTTATTAAGTTTCACAGCAAGACCTCCCACCCTCTAGTTAATGCTATGGAATTCCTGTATGTTACTAGCTATATCCTTGTTAATCAGGAATCCGACTCCTAGTTTTCGTCCCTCCGCTAAGCCCCGGTAGCACAGTACGTGCCCACTTTTTAGCACTGTATATGCTTTTTTTGTCCTCCTAACCTCACTGAGCCCTATTATATCCCATTTACTACCCTCTAATTCCTCCAATAACACTGCTAGACTCGCCTTACTGGATAATGTTCTAACGTTTAACGTTTCCAGGTTCAGATTCCAACGGCGGCCTGTCAATGGCGGCCTGTCGCCATTAGCCCTCGGCTATTGGTCAAAAGTTTTCGGGCTGCACCCACTTCACCTGCCTGTCACGCGACGTCACAAAACCGCAAGAACTCACGCGTCAAAGTGACGTGTACGCGATAAAGATGCATTAATATGCCGAACAAAACTGAATATTCTTCTGAATAGCCGCAGGCTGGCCCTTTCCGAAAGGAATAAAAGATGGCTGCCACCGATCGCTCAGGCACTGGCGACTCGCATTCCGCCGTGATTTTTGACGAGCCACCTCAAGCTAAGTAAGGCACAGCGGACCCATTGCAGACGCTGGCGCACCCCTCTTCATGCGGTTATCGATATTCAGTGCACTGGTTCAGCCCCAGCGAATCCCTCTCCAATTGAGCATACTCCTCGCCTCTTGTCATCCAATTAGATAAGACAAGCAGCTCAGTGTAGGCAATGTTATTCGTTTTTAAAGCAAACAAAAGTGAGCTCCTATAAACGAGGAGAGCGTCTGATTGGGCTGTCCAGACAACTCTCTGGGTGACCGCCAGATGCTTGCGTCGGCGGTTACGTAAATTTGACGTCAAGAGATTGGAATAAAAACATATTGGAATAGTTTTACGTTATAGGGCCCTAGACAACTTGTGCCTTCGCCGCAAACGGTATATGATAGGCGCTGGCAAGGTTTGTTGCTACACTGTCCAAAATATCGGTATTCTCAGGCTACGCCACCACCCGCCATAGACGACGGCAGTACAGTTGGTGAGCCGGCAGACACTGAGTCTATAAAGGATGTCTCACGTAACTTAAGCTAAACGTTAAAAATATGGAAATGCAGCATAGCTAGACTGAACTAAGGTAATATTATTCGCGGTCGCTTGGAGATACTCAGATTAGTCTTTTTTTCATTCCACCTAATTTGATAATTAGTCTTAATCATTTATTTAAGTTTTCAAATATTACACTTACATGAATAGTGTCAATAGGAAAATTGTAGAGAAACATAAAAAGACTCGATACAGCTTTCTATTGCTTGATACGTGCTACAGAAAAGTGTTTTAATGCAATAGCGTTATAGGCCTCGTGTGGCAGAAGAGAGAGAGAGAGAGAGAGACAACTTTATTTATCCCATCTTAAAGGGAAAGGAAGTGCGGGAAGAAGGCGAGGGAGGTTATCCTACTCGCGGTAGGCCTCCTCTACCACCTCAGCCCACCTCAGGATAGCTTCCTGAAGTTCGGGGTTGTAGCTGCGCATGGCAGCCTCCCACAGCTCCCTACTACTTAAAACTCTACAAAGGTTAGGGGGAGGGGAGTGGTTCTTGCATTGCCACATAATGTGGTCAAGGTCCGCTCTGCTAGCAGGACAAAACTTGCAGGCTGAAGTAGGGTATATTCCCGGGTGAATTTTGTGACGTAAGGCAGGAGATAGAAAAGTGCGAGTCTGTAGTTTACGCCATAGTACCTCGTGTATGCGTGACGACCGAATCATTAAAGGAGGGAGGGTTAGGCGACCTAGGCGGTAATGCCCGCAAATGTCCTGGTACGTAAGTAATCTGTCTTTGGAAGTGAATGCTAGAGGGAGATTATTGGCGTCTGAACCGTCCCCTGCCTGTGCTCGGTTCGTGAAAGCTCGAGCACTTAGGTGGGCCGCTTCATTGCCGATTAGGCCTGCGTGAGCAGGTGTCCAGATTAAACTCAGAAGTTGGGCTGGCGGATTGTGAGATAGAATGGCCAGGGCTGTCCTGCAAACCCTACCCGCTCCAAAGTTGTGTATGGCAGTTTTAGAGTCACTTACTATGAAAGAGTAATTGGGTATTGTTGCAGCGAGTGCCACCGCCGCCTCCTCTGCCTCCTCCGAAGAAGAGGCTATAATGGATGCTCCCGTCGCAATACTGCCAGTGGAGTCAACGACTGATATGGCAAATTTATGTCCACATGGATACTCTGCGGCATCGACATAGAGCACGTCTTTGTAGTTAGATAACTTTTTCTGCAGGGCTTTAGCTCGTTGTTGCCTTCTATGCTCGTGATGAACAGGGTGCATATTCTTAGGCAGAGGAGGGATATGAAAGTGCTCATGTATCGAGTGGGGAATATTGAATTTCTCATTGGTCATGGGTGCTGGGGCAATACTTAGGGAGTTTAGGATGTGCCTACCAGTGTGGGTGTTCGATAAGCGCTGGTATTGAGCGGTCAGGTGGGCTTCTGCGAGCTCACTAAAGGTATTAAAGGTACCTGTAGCCAAAAGTCTCTCAGTAGAAGCTCTACTTGGCACTCCAAGGGCAAATTTGTAGAGTCTGCGCATCAGTGAGTTAACTTTATCTTCCTCGGCCCTAGTTAAGTGGAGATAGGGTAGGGAGAATGTGATTTTACTGACAGAAAACGTCTGTACCAGTCTTAGCAATTCTGCCTCGCGGAGACCTCCGTGCTTATTGCATACCCTTCCTATTAGCCGTGTGGTATGACCTACGCTGGCAGTAACCGTTTGACGTGTATACGTATTGAGTCTGTTAGATTGAATGTGCATGCCAAGTACACGGATTTTGTCTACTACGGGAACTTCCTTCCCGTTAATGTTAATCTGAATGTTCGGCGTAACACGTTTATTTGCGGATAGAATTAACAGCTCAGATTTGGTGGGCGAGCACTCGAGGTTCATGAACCCAGCTCTCGTAGCCACTGCGTCTGCAGCCTCTTGTAAGGTATCTTGAATGTAGCCATCCGAGCCACCCTTAATCCATAAGCGTCACACGTCATTTCGGCGAAAAGGTTTTCGAACCCCCATGCCCAGGCCCTCCATGTGGCGCAAGGAAGCTACTGAATTAGTTGAATTCCTCAAGCTAAAATACGCATAAAAATCGTAAAGGACGACTTATGCGAAATCTACAGACACGACAGCGTCGAAATGTAATTTTACTACACGGGAAAACATCATTTTGTTAAGGGAAAACTCAAAGAAAACCATTTTCCAGCGTTTCTACAATTCATAGGTCGGCCACGGCGTCCGCCATTCGCGCAGTGGCGCGTTAGTATCTTGGAGGCCACAGAGCGGCGCGTTCGGTTAACTGAAATACCTTCAGACGGCACTCACCTCCGCCGCATGGCGGCCCACACAAAAGGCCGCGTTTCTACCAGAAGTCCCCTTCGTGCATAGCGTTCGCGGCCAGCGTTTCCCGGTAAACATTGCGGTTACATACGCTACAGTTGCCAGGAAGCGTGAGAAGCAGTCAGGGATCTTTGAATGCTATCATGTTCCACTCTTAAAGGCGAAGCTTAAGCATCTTCCATCTTTTTCCGGGTGTCAAGGAAGCCCGCGAATACACGCAAAGTGCCTCGAGTGGCTGGTCACGGGGGAATTATGCGTGTATCTGCGGGCTCCTTTCACGCTCAAGAAAAAACTTTTATGCAGCATGTATTGAGCAAGAGAAAGCTAGAAAGATAGATGGCTCGGAAAAAGCGCAGTGATGATACCTCTCTGCGAAGTGAAAACAAAACACCTCGCGAATACACAAAAGTAAATAACCCTGGTGAAAGCTTTTATTACAATTGCTGTTTATTACAGAAACCTGCTGTCTGAAGGGCGCCAGCATGATGTAAACACTTCAGAATGTACAACTGTGTATCCATTGTGTCTCAGTTTATTTTCAGTTACTTGTTTAGTTCGGAGATATATATTTTCGAATAAGGCGGCGAGCGCCTGATTTTTCCATTCAACATTACCAGTGCAGATTTCAGGCATATTTTAGGTAACGCTAACTTAATGCGATAGAAGCCCTTTGCTACGCGGGCTATAAATTGTATGAGAGCATCCTCCTGTCCCACACTAGTGCGGGTGTCTCCTCATTTTGTCCTACGCGCACTGCTCCTACATTCACGCACTGACCGCGCACCATGACATTCGCGCTCTTCTGGTAACGCCGTCAATAGCTGCAAGTCGATGAAGTGTACAGACAAAGTAGGGAAATTCTCCATGCGACTCTCTGCGATGACATCCAATGAACTTGAAGCGCGCGTAAAAACTAAGCGTGGATGCGATGAGCACATTCACATTTTGGTAAACTTGTTAAATGCAACGTAAATATATGTATTTTTATTGAATTCTCTATGCGGCTGCATATCTCCCATTGCAATATATATAACGAAGTAATGTGAATGAAAATGATGGAAACAGTGAAATAAAACGACAGAAACAAGAGGAGTGTGGAGTAAATTGTTTGTTTGTATAGCACCTTTATTCTGGTATGGCTATCGACATTTCAGCATCGCAAACTAAAGTGCTGTAGATGCACGACAGCTCGTACAGCGAACGCTTTGGGCATCAGTTCGGAATACACCGATGATCAATTGCATAATAAGACGCGAAGGTCGAAAACCTTCCTAGAAATGACAGTAGGGAGGCCTTCCTCATGGACACACAATTGCGCACGTGCGTGATTTTCTGGGTATCTCGTCCTCGCGAAGCAAGACGGCAGAGTTTTTATGAGTGGGCTGTTCGGTCTTATACTCGTTGCCAGTACTGGTACTAATTTATGAATGGTTTCTTGCCCATTGTAGCTGTCATGGCCTGGACCTCTAGTGGACGAGCTCTACGTGGGAGGGTGGGAGCTTATGGACAGCTCACACGACGTGGTGGAGTCAATCGACGACGCTGACTTCCTGCTGGAGGTATGGGCCACACAGCTGCTGGGGCTTCCACACACACAAAAAAATGAGTTGATGTGAATCTCGTATGCCCCACTCTTAACACGGCTGCGCCCTTTGCGGTTTATATTTGCCCCAAAACAATAATCGTCATCTGCCTTGCTTGCGTTTCCTTTCTTGAAGACGCTGCGCTCGCTACTTTCCTGTCGAGAATACTCTGTCACGCTGATAACGCGCGAGCCGTTCGTGACTAGGAAGTACCGGGCTCGCAGCGTTAAAGAAAACTAACGCGGGCAAGACAGATAACGATTATTGTTGTGGGACAAGCCCCATAATGTTGTTGTAAGAGTGCAAGCGGCCGCGTTGGTGCATCCCCTTCTGGTTCATCATAAGTGCTAATTGTCCACGTTTACAGCTTATTCAAAATTAGAGGGGATAGTGGTTTGTGAATGGTAGTAGTAGTATAAAACTTTTATTTAAAAAAAGAAAAAAAAATCACGTTCAGGTCCAGTGGGTGGGTCCCTCAGTCCAGGGCCCCACTGGCGATCGCGGCACGCCGGGCTTGGTCGAGAAGGGCCAATTGGTCCTCCCGCACCGTGCTGGCTAGCCACACCTCCCACTGCCTACTGTTGGAGTTTTGCCCCATAAGGGGTGATTGGATTTCTTGTGGCCGACTCTGGCACGACCATGTGATATGGTCAAGAGATGGTCGCCCTCCGCACCAAGGGCAAGTGTTGGGATACCGGGTGGGGTGTATGTGGTGTAGTAGGAGTAGGTGTGGGTATGTACGGGTTTGTAGTCGGCGCCAGTCCCGCATTTGCGCTGAGTCCAAGGATGTGTCTGGAAAGCTATATTGTTGCCTTCCTCGTCTCTGTGCCTCTAAGATATCTTTTGCTGTGATCGGGGATTCTACGAGAGTGCGTTCCGTCGCTCGGATGCTATATTCGCGAGCGAGGCGGTCCGCCCTCTCGTTACCCGTCACTCCGGCGTGCGCCGGACACCACGTAATAGCGTGGTGTTCCGTGAGATTTCTTCCTAGGATTTTGATGGTGAGTTTGGGCAGGGTGCCTGCCATGAAAAGGCGACATGCCGACTGCGAGTCGGTTAGTATTACCGCAGAACGTGCTCTATTTTCAGCGTCACGTATAGCCAGAGCCACCGCAGTAGCCTCTGCTGTGGCCACCGACCCTGTTCTGACTGTTGCGGAAATAGTAGTTTGTGCGTTTGTGGCTACCACAGTGAAAGTTTTGCTATCCTGTTTGCACGCGTCCGTGTAATAAACCTCCGGATTTCTACTGAACCTGCGTTCGAGTGTCCTGGCCCGTGCAAGGCGCCGTTGTCTGTGGTATTTCTCGCTCATGTTTTTAGGGATTGGGGACACAGAGATCTGGGCTCGTATGTTCGGTGGGAGGAGTTCTGTTTGGTCGTTACAATGTGCCGGTCTGAGGGGATACCCTAATCGACAAAGAAGTGTTCGACCTTGCTTCGTGGAATTGAGCCTTTCTCGTTGTGCAATCAGTGTTGCAGCCACGAGTTCTTCAAATGTGTTGTTAATACCCATTGCATTAAAAAGGGTCGTGCTAGTGCAGAGCGGTAGACCAAGTGCCGCCTTATAAGCTGAGCGTATAAGGGTGTTTATTTTAGTTACCTCTGAGTTTGATACTTTTTGGAAAGGAAGGCCAAAGGTTACACGGCTTATGATAAATGCCTGTACGAGCCTTATCGTCTCTTCCTCCTTGAAGCCTTTTCTGTTTCTTGCTACTCTATTTATCATCCTAGACACGCTGTTAACCGTTTTCCGGAGATTTGCGATCGTGTGCCCTACTGCTCCATTTTCCTGTATCCATAGTCCGAGTATTCGAGCTTTAGATACCTCCTGTATTATTTGACCGCCCAGAGCAAGCTTTATCGGAAGTCTATCGTCCTTTCGTGTATAAGGCGCTCTTACTCGGATTAGTTCGGACTTCTCCGTGGCGCAATTCATGCCAGCTTTTGTTACATGATCCTCAACAATGCTAATTGCCTTCTGGAGGGTTTCCTGACGTTCCCCTAAAGATCCCTTTGCGGTCCAGAGAGTTACGTCGTCCGCGTAAATCGCATGTCCTAAGTTTGGGATCCGTTGTAGTTTCACCGCTAGTCCTTTCATCCCTATATTGAAGAGCAGCGGTGAAAGAATTGAACCTTGCGGCGTTCCTCTTTTGGGGGTCTGTAGAACATCTGAGCGGGTGGATCCTAGCCCTATCGTGGCGGTGCGGTTGTCTAGAAAGGATTTTATGTATTCATAAGTGCGCTGTCCGCAGTTCATGTTCGATAGTTCCGTTAAAATGCTTTCGTGCGAGATGGTATCGAAAGCTTTTTTGATATCTAATGCCACTATGAATCTGTCTGCATTTCCTCTCTCTGTGTTTAATACTTCTTCTTTCAGTAGGAGAAACACGTCCTGTACCGACATATGCTGTCTAAAGCCGAACATAGTTTCCGGGAAAAGGTTGCTGTTTTCTATGTACCTAGTGAGTCTCATCTGTATAATCTTCTCAAAGAGTTTACCCAGACATGAGGTAAGGGATATGGGTCGGAGGTTTTTTATGTCCCTAGGTTTCCCTGGCTTCGGTATTAGAATTATCTCTGCATGCTTCCATGCCTGTGGGATTTGACCTCATTCAGTCCATACATGTTTGTTAAAAAGATCTGTTAGCCCTGTTAAAGCATTGAGGCTAAGATTGCGAATCATGGCGTTTGTTATTTTGTCCGGTCCAGGTGCCGTATTTTTCTTGAAAGTTTGCGCTGCCGCAAAAACCTCTGCCGCCGATATAGAGGCATCTAGTTCCTCATTGTTCTCTCCTAAATATGTGGGAGTATCATGGTTTTGCATGGAAATTGCTCCTATATACATGTCTTCTAGTGTGTCTAGGAGATGGGTGTCAGCGTCTTGAAATTCGCATTCAAGTAATCGCAGATCTCGGTTCGTCGCTGTTTTTGTACTTGCAGGATCTATCATGCTTCTCAAAATGGCCCATGTATTTTTTGTGTGTAAGGTTCCTTGTAGAGATTCACAAAATTGGCGCCAATTATTGTTTTCTAGTGTTTGTGCATAAGCATTAGCCTCCTGTGTTAGTTGAGCTATACGTATTTTGAGCTTTCTATTTAATCTTTGTCTTTTCCATCGTCTCGTCAGGCTTCTGCGTGCTTCCCATAAGTGTATGAGGCGGCTGTCTACCGCTGTTATATCCGATGTTGTAGCAATCTCCCTCGTTGCGCTTTCGTGCGTTTCGCGTATTTGCTCCACCCAGGTTTCAATATCTTCTGTGAAAATGAGCTGCTCTTGTTTATCTCGATATACAGTCCAGTCTGTAATGCAAGCCCTCCCTATGGAGCGACGGATTTTGGGGGAATTGATACCTATCGAGACAATGTTATGGTCACTGCCCAAATTTTCCTCCAAATTTGTCCACCGCGTCTCCCCTGGATGGCTCGAGAAAGCTAGATCTGGGGTTGTATCCGCCGCTACACTATTGCCTAAACGTGTGTAACACCCCGGTATTGTAATGAGTTCTAACCCGTATCGATCTGTCGTCTCAACTAGTGATTTCCCCTTCACTGAGTCTTTGTTGTAACCCCAGGCGGAGTGTGGTGCATTGAAGTCACCAACCACTAGCAGCTTGTCTTTTCGCTCCATGTCTGATATTGCATGACTTAGTAGGGTATCGAAGCATGGTGCTCGCTCTCGAGGAGGACTGTATATATTTACGATTACAGTCTTGGCTTTATTCCTTTTGCATGGCCACACCGTTAGTATTTGATGCTGTGTGTCGTGCTGTGGCATATACGTGACGCTGAGGGCCAGGTCTTTTCTCGCAAAGCTGGCGACCCTAGGATAATCAGGATTGGAATACGTCTCGTATCCTTTTAGTTTTTGTGTAATTTGCCCAATTTCTTGTAGGCATATAATGTCGGGTAGGACTGGCGCTGACTGTATATATTGTGCAAGGGCAGCATGTTTGTTACGTAATGTACGGCAATTCCATTGCCATACCTCAAGGTTTTCAATGTTTCTGTGTGTCGTGTCAGCCATGAATGGTACTATCGCTATCCGTCGTCTCTATCACTTTAGGACGACGGGTAGGAGCTCCTGGGCTATCATTAAGGCGTTTTCGTGTGGTTACTTTGATGCAGCTTAGGGAGTCGTCTACGTGTCTCTTAAGAGCACGCAGTTCTGCGAACATCATCTGTACTTGATGTGTGATTGTTTCCAGCTGCTTTCCTATGGGCTCTTCTGGTGTTGGTGTGGGTTTACTAACCTGTGTTGTAGACGCTTCGTTTGTTTTGTTTGCGAGGTCGTGCATTGTTTGCTTAAGGGCAGCCATCTCTTTCTTCAGTTCTGCCAGACTAGCTTTTAGTGATCTATTTTCTTCTATAAGTTTCTGATCCGCGACCGATTTGTGATTCGTATGATGTTGTGCAGTGGGAGCTGCAACTTGCGCCCAGCTTACCTTTGGTGCCGCCATTTGTGGTTGGCCAATGGTTTCCCTGGACTGAGGGTGTTGAGGTGTTGCCTTCTTCATCTTGGACTTCTCTGGTCCCCGCCCGGTTTCTTGACGATGTACTTCCGGGAAATTTTCCTGGTCGAAGGGAATAGATCCTTCCGTGGTATATCCGTGCTCTTCTTCCTCCGACTCGAACCACCTTTGTTTACGCTTGAGGCTGCATTCCTTTGTGAATGGAATATGAAGATTGAACAAAGGTAAGATTGCACGATTGTTTTAAATAGCTATTATGCGAACGCCCGAGGTGCGTTCGAGATGCTGCCATCCTGCTGTCCTGCTATAGAGAAGGCATGCGCTGCTAACGCGTGGAGAGTTAGAAGCCCTCCCGAGACGCGTAGGGCGTTCTACTTGAAAAACCGAATGATGCACGCAAATGGCTGCACCATCATGCTCTGCTCAGTCGGCTTTGCCCGAACCAGGGCGGCGTCCTGGTTTCCACTGCTTTCATAGGCGTTCTGCGCACGTGTGTTCGCAAATCTGCTCAGGAGCTGTGCTCATACGCCAACGTGCTGCACACGAAGGTCTGAGCCAGTGGCGTAGCCAGAATATTCGTTCGGTGGGGGGGGCTCACTTTGCTGCTCGGCCTCCTCCTTATGGAAATTGAACATTATTAATAGCTGCGTTGCCATTGCCAAAGATGCTGGAAACGAATTCTTGAACGCTACGCACTGTCAAGACAAGTAAAATATGTATTTTTTCATAAAAGAATAAACTCGTATGTCTCAAAAAATTGTGCCCGAAATAATTAATACCAGTGCTTCCACGTTTCCTTTATATTTAATAAGCAAAGCAAGTATCACACGAACTTTAGAACTATATCAGTTTGGAACCAGCAAAGCGGTGTATGCCGCTGATTTGAAAAATGTAATGGCCATGAAACGAACAATTTAGGACAAATATTTTAATAAAACTTTTTTAGCCTCCCTGCCTTTTCTCATATGCATCTCTCCCTCTCTCTCTTTCTCTCTCTATCTGTCATTCAAGAACCTTGATTACATTTTTGTACATATGCAACGACCAGGGAAAAATCTCAATGATGCTGTCCTTTTCTAGAATGTATTGTGCAGGAGCAGTTATCACCAGTCATGTAGTGTGAGTAGTGTTTCTTAAATTATAGTCGCAACAGAGAGCAGATATAAAAAGCAGGCGTTCTGCAAGATGTACGAGGGCGAGTCAAATGAAAGTGAGCCAAAGCGAATATATGACAAACGGGGTACCTTATTTAAAAGTAGTCTCCATCAGCATTTAGACTTTTGTCCCACTGACTAATGAGTCGCGTGATTCCCGTCTAATTAAAACTCCTAGGGTTGCTGTTTCAAAAAGTTCGTAACTGACTTTTCCACGTCATCGTACGACACGAGTCTGATTACCTTGAGCTTTTTTTTTTTCACTTGCTCTAAAATGTTGAAGTGGCAAGGCGACAGCTCTGAGCTGTATGGCGGATGTTTCAGCGTTTCCCCCTTGTATTTTGCCAGTTTTGTATTAACTACATCAGCGACATGGGGACGGATATTGTCGTGGAGCGAGATGACCCCATTCCTCAATTTTCCACGTCGTTTGATCTTTATTGGTACTCGCAGCCGATCCATCGTGTCACAATATCGGAAACAATTGATAGTCTCTCCAGGTTTAGCAAATTCGATCAATAATGGCCCCTGACGATTGAAAAATAAGTCAACTACACCTTTCCGGCAGAAATGACGGCCTTAAAAGCTTTCGTTTGGGATAGTGAATTCAAATGTTTCCATGGTATAAGCTTTGCCGTTGGGTTTCAGGCTCATAGTAGCGGCACCATGATTCATCCACGGTCACAATTGCAGACAAAGACTCGTCACCCTCAACGTGATGTTGGATTAGATATAGATAGATAGACATAGATTTTCAGAAATACAAGTGTTTTGATGGATACCAAAGGCTAAAAGCTGTTGGAAAAACAGCTTACTGGGCCGATGGTCCATTACAAGGCATACATGGTGGTTGCATCAAAAATCGTAACGTTGTTAGACCATCAGAATAAACTAATTAGATAAATGCACAATAACAAGACCGAAAATTATATAGAGACTAAGAGAAAAAAGCATATTTCATACATCAGAAAAAAAAGAAGTATGTGTGTAAGGGTTAGTAATAAGCTAACGCAATTCGTTCTGACAGCCTAAAGAAAACATATCCGATACACCAGAAGATAGAAATATATGTATATGGGGTTACAAGATCAGTAACACAGTTGGCTCTGAAAAACGATAAACAATCAGTGATCGCATGTTTACAATATCCATTCGCAGTTCCTTGGATGAAGAAGTATATCTACCTTAATATTTAATTAAAATGTATGGTAGATTATGCTGTAATGACTGTAGGCTATATTTATTACGAAACCATGGAGCCTACTACGTACCACTATTTCTTGTATTGGAAGATTTGAATTGGGTGCACAGATGATTTGGACACTAGAAAATTTTTGAAGGCAGTATTTGAGAAATAAAATGAATTTAGAAGGCGAAAAGTGTAGAAATATTCAAATTTTATAATTTTATGCTTCATGAGCGATGAGTCAAGGCAGCGCTGAACCTCTCCGTCTTCTGGTGGTGATTCAAAATATTGGGCATCTATTGCGCATACAAGAGCTGATAACCGAGATGATCATGAATTATGGTGTGACCCGAAAAATGACTGATGCTCACACGCCCTGCCAATTTATGGATGCTTATCCTCCGTTTCTTGCCTAATCAGCCCTTGCAGTTGCGTGGAGGGTGATTGCACGGTGGCTTTGGACCGGTCTTGGATCGTCTTTGCAACCTTCAAGTCCTTCTTTGAACCGTTTGCTCCAACGCTTCACAGTGGCCAATGAAATGCAATGTTCAACGTACACGGCAGCCATACTGCGACTAATTTCTTTTTGGGGAACATACTTCATCTGTCAAAAACCTCACGACACCACGCAGTTCAACTTTTGGAGTGCCCATTACGTCACGCAACCATGTTCAACCCATTGTATGAGAGCATTCAAGAAACTTGACCCTCACGCCTGCGTGTCACTTTTCTAAATGAGAGATTCTTCTGTGCCATGCGCATGCCTCGCATATAATGAACCGACCCACTATTGTGCATGGTGAGTTGGCTCACTCTCGTTTGACTCGCCTTCGTACATTAAAAATGCGAAGATACAATGCGATTTACAAATGCGAGGATACAGCTTGATAAAGGACAAAAAAAGTGTCACTCGAAACAAGGTTCACTGCACATATACACAAAAAGTTGGAACAACATATTTACCTATACGTATGGGTCTACAATAAATCTAACGTATCTAAGGAAAAAGTCACTATATATGATGCGTCAAACAAGGCAAATAAACATGTGCGCAACCACAGGTTCACAGGTCACAGCCCCCTCCCTCCACTCTCCATGATGTATCGCAGGCGACGGTAGGCGGCGCACTTCCTCCCCGCTTTTCAGGAGGCGAGATCGGGATGCCTTAGAACACGTCCCTATAAGGCGAGATATAAGAAGGAAGAAGAAACATGTGCTTGCTGCGGTAAAGCTAGGGAAACGACGGAGCATAGTTTTTATTAGAATGTGAAGATGTCTACCCAGTGGTCGATTTAGGTACCACTGGCCTCCTTGAAACCCTCGGGTTCAGTGGGAGCAGTGGTGAAGCAAACATGTCCGCAGTAGACATTAGTAAGAGGCGATTGGAGGATTGGTGGAAGAAAAGTAGGGAAACGACAAAAGACGGAGACGTACAAAAGCACATCTCGCAATAGGGGCTCAGAAAATTTGGGCGTGGTAGTTCATAGTGTGTTTTTTTTTTCACTGTTTAACCTAGGTAGGATATTAGGCAGTATAGTAGCAAGAGCTTGGTGGCGCAACCCACCGCCTCGTTCCAGAGGGGACGCTCATAACATCAATCCATCCATCCATTTCTTCTTTGCGCCCACAAGACTGTGCCACCATCGTCGGCTCGCCTATGCCACCCCCCCCCTTACGTTTTCACTCACACATACAGCACGCGGCGCGCGGTCACGATGTTATCGCTCTTGGACTTTATACGGAACATGAGGGCGACTGCGACGGCAGGAACGCGCCTGGAGTGTCCATATAACTGCTGTCGCAGTAATATGATAAGAGTACCCGTCAGCTGAAGCACCCCGCGGGCAATTACTTTCCGCAAAAGAAGAAGTAACAAAATCGAACTTTCATCGTGCGACAATTCCCTGCGCGACAACAATATATTTTCTTTTTCTTTTGTGGGGCGGGGGCACCGAAATGAAATAACGCAAAGGAAAGCATGTTGGCTACAATAGAATGCCTGCTTTGGGCACTTAGTGTGGCTGGTGAAGGAATATCGAAGAAAATGTGAAATGCTAGATCCACAGAGAACCATACGTATACTTCTCGGTATCCTTTCAGGAGAGGTGTCGCTAAGGCGAATGCGTTGCAATCCGTCGAGTCCCCGCAATGATGGCGGCGCGCGACCGTGCGTAGTTTCTTTTTCTCGTCTGCTAGCCAGAAAGCGTCCAAAACTCTGGCATGCGAATATACACTCGGCCAGGGAAAAAGGCACGCGCATCGAAGTGGACCACGCTGTGGTCAGTGCAGCACGGGAAAAACGCATGAACTCTGGCTGGTTCGGCAGCCTGCGGGCAGCGAGAAACAAAAAGAGCCTCAATGTATCCTCGCGAATAAAAGTCCAAGTAGTAAATTAATAAGAGCGTAATTGCCTTTGCTTGCTTCAGTGTCTTGACATGGATGCTTTGGCGCAGGTGGAAAAAAAGTATGTTGATATTCTTTTCTTTGATATGACGGCACAAATGAGCCACCACAATGCTTCGTCTCATCGGATCTCGATGCGGGCTTTGTCATCTTGTCTGATAGTGCATTGATTTGGAATGTCTTGTTGTATGGTCCGATGTACGACTTTAGAAAAGTCAATGTACCTTCGGCGTCAAATGTTTATAACAACATTAAGCCCACAAAGTTCTGGAATTGAAAATTTAAAGCACGACTTTGTAAATGTCAATGCACCTTTCGGATCAGAAGTTTATTAGATCTTTATGCCCAAAAAGTTTCACCATTGAAATCCAAGCGCTTGCTAGATTCCGCGGCCTCAGCGAGATGCCGCGGCGAGCCCGCCCGCCACGCCTTCGGAACACTGTACTCGGAAGGAGCTCCTTGGCGTTACGATATGAGACTCCCGGTGAATGGGCTTTGTCGCGAAATCCAGCCTGATTTCACAATGTTCGCGCTAAAATGTTCTTTCGAATGTAAAAACGACATTCTAGACAAAAGCATATTTTTAGCGCCCGGGGTTGTTTGGTCGGTGGAGCATGACAGCACAAGAACATTTCGGGGGGGGGGGGGGGTGAGGCTGAAGCCCCATAAGCCCCCCCCCCTGGCTACGCCTCTCTGAGCGGAACCTATACTAACCGTCAAGCCTAATCTTCACAGTCCTTTCATTCCTTGCGTGAGAAATATTTGTCTTGGAGACATTTCTCCCGCCGTAGACTGCTTCGCCGCCATCACCCGGTCGTCGCCATTGCGTTGTCATTCGCGACTATGCCACCGTCGTCACACCGTCATATTCCCTCCATCATCACCATACCGCCATCTTCAAGCCATCACAATCATGCGTCGTCTCGTCTCGCCAACCCACTGCCGTCATGCCATCGTTGGCCCGCCATAACTCGTTTCGGCGTGATAAGGATCATTGGTACACGGTGCTCGAGTTGTCTTCCTCTCCTTGAAACAGGGAGCCTGCACTCTCCCTACTAATTGGTTGACACAAGCCCTAGCTGTCGACGCGCTACATGGAATTTCTGAGGCGGAGAATAGAATGACTTCATCGCTTAACTTAAAGCCGTGTTGGGAACGACAGCTACATCGTGCACTAATTTTCTGCGGGAAGACATTGGGTGCTCTTGCAGCCTAAATTCGTGCCCAACAGCCACCGCTGCCCGAATGTTTGCAGCGCATGCTATAACTATCCTCTAAGAAACGCTAAATAGCTAAAGTTATGTGACAGCTCAGCATCTAGCGCGTCACGCTCACATTTGCATATTGTCCCGATGGAATCGGTCGTTCCCCACCGCCAGTGCGATGGACAAACATTTTATGTCCAATCATATGTCGTTGGAATATTTATTAAATATACGCACTGCAGACTCTTGAGTCAACCGTTACAACTCGCTATCAGATGTAGAAACAAGTTGTGTTGCATGCTGAAATTTCAACTTCGCTCTGATAATGAATGCGAGCAATAAAAACACTGTTGCCGCCAAAAAGTCGGTTAGAAGAACTCTGCTGCAATGCACAGGCAGTTTTTCTTTGCACATCCTTCCTTGCATGATGATGTTTTCGCCATAGTAACTGATTACTGGGAACTTGATCATCGCGCTTGTTTGCTTTCCGGATTTTGTGTTCGTTTGAATGTCGGCCCATCCTTTTTTTTTGCATTCATAGATAGGCTTGCTTTCTATCTCTCAAAGAAAGACCTATCGCTGTCCTCAGTATATAAATAAACTCCAATGAATAATGATTGTGGGAGAGCCGACTACGTTCCTCTGGGCCCTCAAAGAAATGTGTTATCTTTGAAAAGTTTGCAATGTCCGACCGACGTTGCTTCAGATGCATTTGTAGCTTGACGGAAAGCCGACCAAATTGTTGCTGACACACCTGATCATCCGACGTCGTAAAACCAGAAAGAGAAAGACCAAAAACATGCAAACAAAAAAGCGCGTAATAAACAATGCTGGCCTTGCTCATATTTTTCGTGGGCAGTCTCTTCTTGTTTGTGATGTCCAGCTGCCTTGGTATAGCATGTGTAGTTGTTTCGCCTGCCCTTGTTGTCTTCGTTATATTTCTCACCAAAATATCAGGTCACATTTACTAGCGCTAGACCAGTACGCCTCATTATTTCGTCTCCTTTCTCGTTGTGCATGCATCAGATGTGTATGCATCATTGTGTATTCACCTATATATGACATGCATCGCGGTGTATGCATCAACTTCTCTATGCCCACACTTTCTTCAAGCTGGCTGCGATTTTGTGCAGGTGACTCGCGAAGCTGCCCTCACAGCGATCCGCCGCCAGCTGCCTCGACTTCTTCTGAAGGTGGTGAAGCCCCGGTCCCCGACGATAATGCAGTAGCTGCACCGTCGCATCGTGGGCGAAGCTCCGCCCTAATGAAGCTGCAGAAGTGATTAGGTCTCATTCACTGCGCCAATGTCGCTTGAGTGATGTTGCTCAGCGTAAAGTGCGATTGGCCAAACCTCTGTCTTCTTTTAGAGGAACATGATTGCCTTAGGAGCTGTTGTCGCTTAACAAACAACTTGTGCTCCTCCCGATTATAGTAAGTCCACTGTTTTGAGCGAGAGTGTGTTAAAGTGCTATCTTAGGTGCATCGCGCTTTAGCGACTATGAACTGGCTTTAATGGTTATCGAAGAACAAACATTGATGCCAGTACGTAGCAAACGGGTCCTTAGAAATGTTTAGCTGTTTCCTTGTTGTCTGCGTCGTCAGAAAGTGACTGTTTATTCCTTATGTTCAGCGTGATGCAACTAAAAACACCAGAGTTATATTTTACTAAACGAAGCAATTATTTTTCCTTATTGTGAAAGAAGAAGTGAAACCGTTAAAAAGCAACTCAGAATACCTTTGAGGTTCTGTGCATGTTAAAACCCGTCTTTTTTTTAATTCATGTCGAACGCGCACGTCAACAACATCAAAAGCTGTACATACTGGTCCTAAGTCCACCACTAAGCACGGTTGGTGCTGCCTACCACTGCTACAACTAGGCGAATCAGAAAAGAAATGGAGACACACGACAAAGACTAAAGTGGGAACAGACTTTGTCCCGAGTTCGAGTTTTCTATGTTTGCCGATTTATGTCGCCGAACAACAGGTGCGGCCAACGACCATCTTTCATAAAATAGGTGCAATAACGTGACGATACATCGCCATGTTCCCCAAAATGGAAGCTTGCGAGAAACGAATCTCTGCTGGAAGAATGCGCTGCTACTGATTTCACTTTCAGGCTCTGTTTTAATTATGACAAATGTATTTGCTTGGCGGTTCGCACCAGTTTTAAAAGTCGAATTTCTTTAAAGACAAATTCGACATACTGGCTTAATGTTTCGCTTTGTGGTGTCAATTGTATTTCATCAACTATTGTGTGTTTCACAAACGCTAAAGAAAACGCTGCGAGAAACTCTATTATTACAGGTGGTAAGTATTCCCGCGCAACCCCTTTAGAAATGTTTTCCACTAAGAATAATTTTTCTATATGTTAAGAGCCATCGTAGGTGTGGAAGGAGACATGAAATGGCGCATTTTTGTTAGCCTTACCGTGTGCTGTGCCGCCATTGCCATTTAGCTTACGTAGGCACGTAACCATTGTTCTAGGTAAGTAAATGCATATCTTTAGTCACATGATACCATTTATAGAGCCCCTCAGCCAGGCTTGTTAATTTTCATAAACATATCGCGAATCGCTGCCCTCAAGGCGCGGTAAAATAGTGGATGGACGATTCTAGCCTCTGAACACGAAGTACGCACAATCAATAGTGTCTGTAAAATACGTCAATGACTTAAGGGAAGCAAGTGCATTTTGACAGTGTTGCTATGCGCTTCACTTCTCAGCGCCTTCTATAAAACAAGGCGGAAATGATCGTAACATTTAGAAATTTGCCGCCCTTGATCTTGACCAAAGGAACGCTGAGAACCTTTGAGTCTCGTATATTGTGCGGTAAAAGCTGAAACTTCACTCTCATTAAATTAAATGCTCACAACAAAGAATCGAAACTGTTGCTCGCCTGCTTAGTGTGTCTGAAGAAAAAGTTGTGACTCTCACTAGAGTAGCACAAATTTCTTTTGGTAGTCGTTGCGCACAGTATGCACAAGTACCTCTCATTGGAATGGAGATCGCCTGCCTTCTGTACAAAGAGCAGATTCATTAGTTTCCACGAATCCAGCATGGTTCTGCACATTTAAGATGCAGATGTAGCGTGCGAACTCGGTCAACTCCGATGCACATTCAGCTTTTACGCAGCTCATTATAAATACCTGTTCTGTAGGACAAGTAATCGCTGCGCAAAAACTCACGAATGGCTCAAAAAGTTATTTCCCATATGAGGAAATTTGGCAAACATTGTGTAAACGTATTCGTCGCAGTTATAGCACCCTATTAGGTCATCCTATATCGCAGTTTGCAAATGAACCATATCTTTAGAAAAAGTTTGAAATAAAGCTACCTCCACATGTGATAAAACTGAAAGCATAGTATCTTGGCTATAGTCATCTGTGGTTATAGCCTACCTTCTGCACCATAACAGCGCGTCTGAAAGGGGTCGCCACGCTATGTCCGTGAGGCCAATGTTCAAATGCATGCTTTGGTTCATATATACTATCTCAATGCTTTAGTTCAATAAGGATTTGCATAAGTTGCTCGAGCTGTGCATTTCTTCCACCTCTGCAGCGCGATTCCGAGACAGTACCACGTCTAGCTATGATTGCTGGCTACATGGCAACAGTACCACAAACACACCGTGAATTCTTACACAGGACGACCCTCCCCCCCCCCCCCCCCGTATAGCTAAAATACATTCGTATCATTATCAGGTGGTCCATACTTTTCCATCATACTCCGGACCACCATGTTCTGCAGTTGACTGGATCTTTGGATGCTCATGAGCACCCTTTGAAATACGTCTTAATTTTCACTGAAGCGAAATAGCGGTTGCCCACCATGATCGCCAAGTCATGAACTATATTTAGAAAGAACCACGCGCAGCTGATGCTCCAAAACATGCTGAATTCAAACACGCGATGTCTACTGAATGCCAGACATAATTACACGTTCATGTAGAATCGTTTATATCGCAGCGATCATCTTGCACTTTCGTGCTCAGAAGTCCTATGTACAGCGTAAACACTAATTTCTAGCCTATATATTTTTGTTCTTTCGACAACACTTTTTCCAGTAGTGCACTGTAATACAGCACCCTTTTTGTCTTTGTCTTTGTGTGCTACTTATCTCTATTTTCTATATAGTCCAGAATCGAGGAACTCCAGCTTAGTACAAATAGTTTCAGAAATAGTTTCAGAAATAGTTTAAGAATATAGTGTCATTGCTTTGTGTGAGTCAATAAAGGAGCAGTGTTCTCTTCAAAAATGCACCTTTCTTTAGTGCACACAAACATGTATTCACTCTTTATAAAAGCTTTATAAAATGTTACAATGAATAAACAATATAAAAAGGCCGACCTAACGCACTTGTTGGAGCTTTTGAGTGGTTTGTGGAACTTTGCTTAAAATGTGCCGATGCGTCTTCTCTCAAGATCAACGCAATGGCAAATTGAATGTCCCACACAGCACCCAGTGGTAGATCGAACCCATTTCCTTGTCATATGCAAAGCCCTCAAACAATTTAATGCAGTTTATTTTGTGTATCAGGCCTTCAAATGTGGATGTGATTAGCTTTGCCCTTTCCGCACGCATGCTTTGAAGTCAGTCTAAATAGACTTCTGATAGTTCAAAGTCCCTACACGCGAACTTTGACCACTCGCACGCACGATCGTGTACTCTACAAGCGTTGTGGGCAATGTGAACGCAAGAAGCACGGGGTAAAATCATAGCTGCCCATTTATACAAATTTTTCGCTAGCATTGCCAATTGCGATTGCGATTCACAAATGTTTACGATTTTACAAATTCTGCGGGAAGTTTTGAGAAAAATGCTGTTCGCGAAAAAAAAGTTTCGTTCGTCGGACACCGAACTTCCTATTGGATATGTCCCTATGGTGAAGGGGTGCAAGAATGGCGCTTGCTTCGAGCAAGTTGATACGACTTACTGACGCAGGCGAAATCTACAAGAGCAAAATCCCTGAAAAACTTCATGTGATGTAAAAATCAATGCGTTGCTTGGCATTCTCGGTTGTTCCAGCTTTACTCCTGCTGCTTGTGTAAGGTGTCTAAAGCTAAGCCATTATTATTAAAGTGCGTACGTATCACCCAAAAAGCATGTACTCCAGGGTAGCGCTTTTTAAATACAGTCTGTCGCCCCTTCTTACTAGTATGATACCCCAAGAATTTGCATGAATGTTAAAGTTCGATGGTTTTCAGGTAGGGTAAGACGGTTGGTGTCGATGACAAGGTGTCTACTTAGTTTTTCACTTAGCTGCAAGCATCGATTCTCACTGCCCATGGTCCATCGCTAGAAGAGCCTGGCGCTTATCTCGCACCCGACCTCAATAAAAGAAGCACTCTCTCTCAACACGCTCAGATTTATATGCACATAAACGAGGAGCATCTGCGGTATGAACCAATGCCAGAACGCTCTCGCACAACAAACTTCGTATGTGTTTGAGTCTGCTCATTCATCGCCCCACCTCTCACTTCTCACTTACCCACACCGCTCTCACAAGTCTGTCTAGGCGTAATTGCTCCGAGCTTATGCAAGAGTATTGCCTCTCTCAAACGACGAAATTCAGTTCTTCTAGAGTCCATGTACACACTAAGACAAAAGAGAATAAACGGGTTGCGGCTTTTAGTCTTTTGGCGGGCTTAGTGGGCTGCCACAGATTTCGAACCAGTTTGTGGCTAATTGCGGGATAAACTGCCGCAATCTAACGGCCCGCTCACAGTAACGGCGTCAGCATCGGCGTAAACTGGTGTCTCGTGTGAACAGCAACGATTATCTTTTAATGCAAGCAAAAAAAAGCAAGAGGAGGATCCTGCTGGCCACACAGGCGACTGCTGATATGTGAGCGACAGCCAGCAAGTAGAGGGGCGGAGGGGCCTTCCATAAAAAGAGAAAGGGACAAGAGAAGGTTTAGAGCGATGTGAAAATTAAAGAGGGACCATGTGGTACATTTACAGCCTTTGCAATATCGACTGTCAGCGCGATTTAATCTGGACATATGTGGGACACATCGAGAGTGTATGTCATCTGGGGGCAAAGATGGGTCATTGTTTCCTTGTGCCCAAGGGCTAGTTTCGATAGTGCTTCGTTGCAGAAATATGCAGCGTCCTTACATTTGTTCGGGGGCCAGTGCGGAGACGTTTCTGAAGTGCGCACACATCTGGCCACCTCCTCACCCAAACTTCATATCGCATTCGCCAATACCTGGCATACACTGATCTGGGCGTCACTGGCGCGTCGTCTACCTTAGCGAGACGCGCCAGCAGAGGAGAAAAAGGGAAATTGCTTATTGTGTGAATTGTTTCGGTGCCAGAAGCTTTTTATTCGGAATAATACTCGCTTTTTCCAAAACCCGACGCGAGCCAGCCAACGACGCCAACGTTCCATTTCTTTTACGTATACTTTTATTTGTTATTTATTGATACGTAACTGCAGCACATAAGGGCAGCATCACCAAAGACGATCAAGAAGACAAAGCGGTGCAAATTGATAATTGCCGTCACTTAGATCACTCTTTGACTAGCGCTGAAGATATATCTCGTAAATAGCGGTGTACTCGAGTTACACGTAACAACATTGGTGGAGGGTCGGCTGTGAAACGCTCGTAAAGGACGATATCGAGCCTTCGTGCAGTCCTTGCGCTTCCCTTGTCATTCATGTGAAAACCATGGATGCAATGGGGCAGAAATGTGTAGATTATCACCATTAGAACAAAATTGCAAAGAAGGACATTTGCACTTTGCCGCGTAGTAATGACACCCTAAGACTGCCTCTTTGATGTAACCTACATTTCCTACATCACTTTGCGGTCGATTTGCTGGAGGATTGCCATTGATGGAGTGGGCTGCAGAAGACTGCCCTTGACGCCCTTGATGGTATCCATCAGCTCAAGGTGGTGCCATTTGGTCTTTTAACGCGCCTGCTACTTTTGAATGAGTGATTGGCTCTTTGCTTCAAAAGTTCAAGTTTTCGATGTGTTTGTGTTACGTAGACTGCGTGAGTGCTTTCTTCCCTACGTCATAGGCATCTCGCTCACCTAGCAGTGATTCTTGTTGGCTTGCGGAGGGTTGGCCTCCAGTTCAAACCCTCGAGGTGTCACCGTTGTTGCCGCCAAAATACTGTCCTTCGCCACCCTATGGATGCTACGGGCTTGCGTCTGGACCTGCACTATAACGTGCACAGGAAGATCTTGCCTTTTTTCAATGTCTGCCACTGTGGAATTGCCCTTTTTATGTGTTTATTGAATGCAACTAGAGTGTTGAATATGAAGATCTACTTTAACGCAACACTCAGTGCCAAGAAAATTATTGCGTCATGTATACACCGAAAGAAAAAATGCAAGGCTGACGCGATAGTTAATCAAAAAAAGTGGCTGATCCTTTCTATGGAAGAGTATACTAACAAAAAACACTAGATTTTTAGCGCAAACATGAAAACAAAAGTTAGTGTTTCGAATTATTAAGTAAAAAAAACGAAAATGCTGAGCCCTATTCATAGCGCAACAATACTTCCTTGCCTTATGCCACGTGAAGACTATGGGCCAATAGCAAACATTCTAGTTCGCAGCAGCCTTATAATTTGTTTCTACAAGTGTTTTGCACAAGATTTGGTAGATTTGTATAAAGGCGACCATGTTTCTGAGTCATCGGAAGAAGTGCCTAAACCTACAGGTTCTCATTGGCCATTTGCTCTGGCTACTCGAGGAGCCGCGGAAATATTTTTAGGGAAGCCTGAAACTAGCGAGCATCTTCTACATTTTTACTAGGTCACGCTTAATTTGAATATACTCAAAGAACTAAGAAGGTAGCTCACCTTTGCACAGCTACTATATGACCAATCGATAATCATGAAGGCATATGCCATTTGTGGGTAGGCTTCTGGATCTACCTGGTATTTGATTGCCGACGATGGCCGTTGCAAATACAAATTTTGTCGTGACGCCACGTCAGGAGTTATTTTCGGGAGTCTGTTAGCCATGTGGTTTCATTATATAAATGCGAAAAACCGATACATACGAGCTTCCATTTTTAACAGAACCCATGAGCAAAAGTATATGGACCACAGGCCCACACAAAAATTGACTTACTCGTAATTGAGATGCGCACACTGAAATTGACGAGTGTGTTTGAAAGTTCGCATTGCCAAGTTTTGACCACAGTGCTAAATTTAATGTTACAATCATAGGCGAAGAAAAAAATACATTTATCGCAGCGTTGCTGGGGTCCGCATACTTCTGCTCGGAGGAGTACACCCTACCACCAATCTTTACGGACCGCGGGATCTAAAAAAGAATTATATTACTGTAAATGCAAATACTAGGCTGCGGTGTGAGGCTCCGCAGATATTCAGCTTTTTCTCACATTTCGTGTTCCGTATTATTCGTGGCCGAGTGTACATGCAAGAGTATTCACTTCTCTTACCTCGCAAGCCCATGCTTGGCTCACGCGTGTGTTCGCTTTACGATTGTCTGAATTTTAAAGAAAAAAATACTAGGATTTTGAGACCACCTTCGCTACAGCCATGCGGTTATCAATACGATCACTAGTAAGGACAATTTTCTCTTCGTACATCGCCAAGGCGTTCTAGCGTGACATCACAGCAATAGCTGGACTCCAAATCTGCTATCCTCATAGCGCACTAAAATCGTCTTGGTTACAGCAGTGACATGAATTATCTTCAGTGGACCGCATGTCTATTCCACATTATTTTATACGCTATTCTTCAGCAGACTATCGTGTAGTCTAAGCGAGACAGCCTATACTGCTGGAGCCCCACTGGACAAGGCATGTGGTGGCATCGTGGGCTTTCTGTGGTGGATTTGGTTCCTCCGTCTTGATGACCCGGTGCCCATTACCCGCAGAAAAAACTCGGGCAGCTGCTTCGAGATCCTGTTCATCAAAAGATCTTGGGTGGCCTGAAATAATAAGGAAGTAATAACTTATTCAAACATTTATTTACAATGCCCACGAACGTCCCTAAAGCCAGAATGCTGGCACGCACATAAATTGAAATCCAAAAAGAAGACACAAAAATCACTGCAGGGGAGTCTGTACTGTACACTCCGTTTCTTCCCGCCCGTATTTCCGCTAAACGACACTACATACTGCCGGGGAATTTATTAATAAAGAAAACAATGAATAAAAAGAACAACTGGGAAAAAACGTGCCTACAACAAAGTGCAATATCAATACAAAAGAAAAAGTTGGAGAAAGGCAGATAAGCAATGCGTCTAACAATGACACAGCAAGCCCAATCTGGGAATAGAACGATGACAGAACGTTATCAAAATGATCAAGATCATAAAAATAACCGTTTGAAAGACTCAATATTCTGTGGGCGGTTCATTTTTTCGTGATGACAGGCAGAAACATGGAAAGATCTTTGCTCTCTGGTGATATTGCGCGGAAAACGAAAATGATACAACTAAGGAGTTCGGGGCAGGTGGCGATACTGTGAAGAAGCTGGAAACGAAAGCAAAGGTCAGCACGTTTGCATCTGCAACGAAGTAAGGGCAATGACAACAATCCGACAGTGGTGGAACACGGTCCAGTGTCTGTGTTAGCAAAGCGATGATGGGATGTGCTAGAAAATTTTTCTGGAAACGACCTGTAATGTTACTCTTGGATCTAGAAAAGCCATTCCAGACGACGGACGCGTGTTCAAATTGAGTAAGAAAGTTTTGTTGCGTACAACTTGTGGAACGGTGTGAGGGACTTCACTTCCTTCTACAGTCTGAAAACAGAGCCGACAGAGCGCATACCTCGCATTGCAACGTGTTTAGTGTGAGCAAAAAAAGCTTAAAGTTGTATCGAAATGCAAACCCAAATAGTTGATCTCACAGACTTTGAACAATCGTACCAAATCTACAGAATAAGAAAATGCTTGCTGTTTTACGTGTGAAAGTCATGACTTTGCTCTTAGCAGCATTCAAGGTAAGGATATCATGTTTGCATCAAGGAGGTTAAAGAACTGCTAGAGTGGAAACTATGTCCCAAAGGTGAAGCTGCACAGGACGGGCACGGTGAAATCATAAATAAACGATAAAAATGTTGAAGAAAGGCTTTTCGCACACTTCTCACGAGTTAGTCAACCTCCTCAGTTAATAACGGCTTGTTTTACCCGACAGATATTTATCTACGTGCATGTCTTTATTACTGGTTTTAATATCCTGGCATAACGTATTGGGGAGAACGTCATCAACATTCAGAAGAAATTACTAGCTTTGTTGGGAACAACCAGCTTTTATTTTTCTAATTAGCATAGCATTACAATAACAGAGCCAAATCAAATAATCTCTAACCGGACATCACCCCACAAAGCTTTTTCTCAGGTGAAGGAGGGCCAAGCATTGGCCTCCCCTCTTTTGGTAAGGAGAAACCGGACCTTTCACTCTAGCTGTTTTCCTTTAACCTGCCTAGTTTGCACCATATTTTCCCGTTTTTATTCTAGACAAAGAAAACAGATCCAACTGCAGGGCAACGCAATCATCAGCAGTGTCAACTTTCTTCACAACATTTGTGCCACTGGCTTGCAGAAGGAAAGATGAGTTTTTAACAGCGGAAAGAACGTCATTATTAAACATGTTTAAGAGGAGTGATCCTAATACTGATCCTTGAGGGGCGTCACAAATTGCCATGTGAGAAGACCTTTGGCCATTGGCGTTAATATACCATTATCTATGAAGAACATAATTGCGAAGGAGATTGACAACTGAAGAGTCAACAACATAGTGTGTAAGCGTTGATCAGAAGCAGTGAGTGGCTGAATACATCAAATGCTTTGCTGAAGTCAGAGTAAATGGTGTCAACGTTTCCTCTTCAAAGTGCTGGCGCAGAGATCTGTGTCATCAAACATGCAATATTTGTGATAGTGGAGCGGTCCGTGAGAAATCCATGCTGATTCGTAATCAGTGACTCCTTTACAGTAGAAGACAATATACCGGGTGTTTCAGCTATAATGACGAAGTGCGCCGTGCAGAGCTTCGCAGCTGGATCGTCAGCGCTACGCAAGTGCTGCTCGGGCTAGGCGTTGTTCCTGGTGTGAATGGCTAAGCCTACGCTGTTACGTCTTCCAATCGGCCTCATTCGTGTCGCCCACAGCAGTCTCGGACTTCTTTGTCATAATTGGTGGAGGTTTGCTGGGTCTCTTGTAATCCTGCAACTACGCAGCTGGACTCTCCCTGCCATCATGACTACCGAAACCACCACGTCTCCCCACCACCTGCTCCCTAGTCCAATGTGTGCCTCCGAACGCTCCGTCAGCGGGACCCTCCCATCTTCAGCGGCACTGACGACCACGACGTTGATGACTGGTTCTCATCTTGTGAACACGTCAGTGTGAATAACAATTCGTGAAATCGTGAACAACAATGGCATCGTGAAATTGACCACCGCCCTTTCTACCTCACCGGAATAGCCCACTTGTGGTTTCGAAACCACGGAAGCGAACTCCCAAGCTGGACTGTGTTCAAGATGAAGTTCAGCGAGGTCTTCGGCCACCCTGCTGTTCGAAAGCTTCGTTCCTAACAGCGTCTACAGTCTCACTGTCAGAAACTTGGTGAGGAATTTACGAGCTATATCGAATATGTCATCGACTTCTGTAAACGGGTCGATGCATCAATGACCGAGCGCAATAAAATCAAGCATATATTGAAGGGTATCGACGAGGACGCGTTTCAGATGCAGATTTCGAAGAGCTCCTCTATGGTTGCCCAAGTTATTAAGCTGTGTCAAAGCTATGCCGAGCTCCTCCGACAACGCCTCGCCACCCGCCGCCCTGTTACACATCAGGAATCGTTGTCCGGCTTGACCTCTACTTTTGAATATCCCACCCTCCTCTCGCAGATCAAGGCTTTTGTGCGGGAAGAAACTTCTCACGAGCTCTCCCTCATCTACAACCCGCTGGAGTCAAGTTCGTCCCTCAATCGGACCCCACCACACGTACGTTATACAAGAACAAGTGTCCGAGGTCCTTCCACAGGAGCGGGTGCCTCAGGTCATCGCACCATTGGCTTACGCAGACACCGTCGCAGGACCGCGATAACTGACGTTCCGGGTTCCGCCTCCGATGCCTAGCCCTGTTTTCACCTCCACGCCGACACAATATCCAGTCCATCGAGTGATCTATCGCTGGCGCACTGCGGACAATCGGCCCATCTGCTATTTCTGTGGTCTTCTCGGACACGTCCCACGCCTATGCCGCCGCCATCCACTTCAACCACGTGACGCCCCACGCACAGCTGCGTACGACCATTTGTTGTCTTACGCTCCAGACCGCGAATTACAACTTCCCCGCCCAAGCCTTCGACCAGTTTCTTCTGGCTGTCGTTCTACTTCTCCGCGTCGTCGCTCGCTCTCCCCGATTCGTCGACGTCCCTCTACCCCTGACATGCAAAACTAAGCGGCGCAGTTCCTGAGGCAAGAACTGCGTCATCGTCGCCAAGCTCATGCCCTCTACTTTCGCCGCCAAACATTATTAATGTCGCTGTTGAAGGTGTTTCTGTTCTTGCCCTCATTGACACAGGTGCCGCCACATCTGTAATTGGCGAAAACCTATGCCGCTCAATAGAACAGTCACGACGCCTTTCTTCGGTCCATTACTCCGCACGCCCACAGCACAGCACGTCCAGTCAGTGGCTGCGTGTACGCCAGACTTGAAGTTCAAGGAGTGATCTGCATAGCCGAGTTCGTCATTCTTCCCCACTCCTCACGATATTATTTTAGGTTGGGATTTTCTCTCCCGTCACCAAGCTGTCATTGATTGCTGCCGTGCAGAAGTCGCCTTCTCTTCGCTTGGCAATGTCATATCTGAAGAAGTTTCGCTTTCCTGCGCCAAGTTGTCCCTCACTGACTGCATCCAGATACCTCCGCATACATCCGTTCTGGCACCTGTATCGTGTTCTGTTACCTCCGACTCCATCGTAAATTTCGCGCCTTCCACTGCTTTCGCTCCTCGCCACCGTTCACCACTCCCAACTGCGCTGCTTGGTCTTCAAGCTGGTGCGACTCACTCACCTTCCTGTATACAACCACTTCCCATTCCCGATTACGTTGCTTCGCAGCGAATCTCACGGCACTGTGGAGCCTTACGACACTCTTACCACGTTGCAACTTCCTGATGGATCGTCAAAGGATCCTCTACTGTAGTCCCGTAGCTGCCACATCGCCTGAAGACGTTTTCAGCCACGTCATCGACAACGCTTCAAACCCTAAGCAACGACATGACCTCCGTCTCCTCGACAAGTTTCGTCCTGATTTTGACAGTCATAGCACATATCTGGGCTGAACGACGACAATATATCATCGAATTGACACTGGTGTTCACTCACTGCTACGGCAGTGACCATACCGCGCATCGCCGACAGAATGCCGCGTCATTGATGAACAAGTAAATGAAATGCTAAAGCCTGGTGTCACTCAACCGTCCGACAGTCCATTTGCATCGCCATTTTTTTAGTTAAAAAAGACTATGGCTGGATCCGATTTTGCGTGAACTACCGTCGCCTAAACAAAATAACCCGAGAAGATGTTTCTCCATTGCCGCGGATCTACGACGCCCTGGACTGCTTGCAAGATGCAGAGTTGTTTTCGTCTATCGATCTACGCTCTGGTTATTGGCAAGTGCCAATGGCAGCAGACGATAAGCCAAAAACTGCTTTCATCACACCAGATGGGCTATACGAATTTCGTGTGATGCCATTCGGCATTTGCAACACGCCCGCGACATTTGAGCGCATGATGGATACAATTCCCCGAGACCTCAAAGGGAACACGTGCTCGTGTTATTTGGATGATGCAGTAGCGTTCGCACCAGATTTTCCTACTCACCTTCATCACATGAAGCAGGTTTTACGCTGTTTCAGTGACGGTGGCCTCCAACTAAACTTTAAAAAATGTCACTTTGGGGCACGCAAGATGACCATTCCCAGACATGTCGTGTCGAAGGATGGTGTTCTTCCTGTTGCCGCGAAGCAACTTTGCTGTTGAAGAATTCCCGAGGCCCACGTCTTTAACAGACTTGCGCAGTTTCATTGGCCTCTGTTCGTACTTCCGCCCCTTCATTCGAAATTTCGCTTCGATTACGGCACTGCTCACAGAGCTTATTCGGGGAGACCCCAATCTCCGCGTAGTCCCTGGCTTGCGACCCACCATGGTTGCTCAGTTGCTATGGGGTTAAGCTGCTGAGCGCGAGGTCGCGGGATCGAATCCCGGCCACGGCGGCCGCATTTCGATGGGGGGGGGGGGGGGGGGAATGCGAAAACACCCGTGTACTTAGATTTGGGTGCACGTTAAAGAACCCCAGGTGGTCGAAATTTCTGGAGGCCTCCACTACGGCGTGCTTCATAATCAGAAAGTGGTTTTGGCACGTAATTTGCCACGTAATTTGTTTGCTTGTTTATTTGTTTATTAAAGTACTTTCCAGGCCAGACGGCGTTACGGAAAGGAGTCGTGTACATGAATAACAGAGGCATACATGTGTAGCGATAACGTTTCAACACAACGTGTTGCTTACGGCTGTTTGAATTATGCTTTTCAGAAGGGTTGAAATCCGGGCCAGTTGGTACATAGTTCAAGGAAAAAAACCAGTCACAATACACAAAGGACAACGGGAGAGCTTCACACCACCATTGACACCCAATTATGCTACTGAAGCGAACAAGAGGACTGAAAGTCGAACAGCCTGCGTTTCTTCTCTATGTAATGATTGTAGTGATAATATCTAAGCGTGTTCCAATCAATTCCAGCTGCATTACGATCACCCAATAAGATTATTATGTGCTTGCTACGGGAATATATTAGACGTTTCATGCAAGAGACAGCTTCATTAAGCAAGAAAGTGAACACAATCAGCTGTACACAGAAAGATCGAATTAGCATTTTTTCCGCAACGTGCTAGGCTGACTTCTACCCAAATTGATACCCGTATAGTTTCTATGTCGTTGCGGCGAACAGCAAGGGGGAACCAGTTTGGGAACAGGAAAGCTGCGGCGAGCACGCGATAGGGTCGTTTTCACTAGGCTTAACATCATGCTGTGCTAGGTTACACAAACTGCAGCAAAAGGAGCGGGATCCGGACTTCGAAAACTCCAGTTCGTCGTCTGGACAGATTACACACTCTACGCGCACGAGTTTCTCCCACATTTCACAGTGAAATAACTGAAGTCTTCCGTAGAACAAGGCACAAGTAGAGCAAGCATGCGTCCTTATTTGGTGCCATGCTGCGTGTCTATAGTAGTAGTAGTAGTAATAATAATAATAATAATAATAATAATAATAATAATAATAATAATAAATTTTGATTATAGTGCCCAGAAACAGCTATAGAGCCTTCGTATTGTTCCACTTAAAGAATAATGCGCGAGACAAAGTATGCAGAAAAAGAAAATGTGGTAGACGAAACAATGCCAAATCGAGAAACAAATGAGGAAACAAAAAACAAGGAGGCGGGCGTGAAAGGAAGCTGACAACACAACATGACTATCTACATTTATGCAAAACGCAGTGAATTCTGAAATATGGTAACACAGGCAGAATACTTGTCACAATCTTCTTTGAGTCGAGCAATAGGACAGTCTCTTGTTCACCAAGGTGCCACAGAAAACACGTAATGCTGCCTAATATATTCTTGTGGCACGGAAAATGACGCATCATTAAGAAGTTCTGTGCATGTAAAACGCTATTGGCCGCCTTATATAGGAGCGAAAGCTGTGATTTAATAGGTCTTGATAGTAGAGGCATGAGTTGACGTATATTTGAGAGGGCTAGAGTATGGTCGCCAAAACATCAATAACGCTAATAATAACAATAATGTATAACAATAACAATAATAATAATAATAATAATAACTTGGGAGGTCTTTTTGGACCGAACGCTAATGACTGACTTCAAGGAAAGATACAATCAAGGGCAACGCGTGCTACATTTGGTCACGTTGGCTTTTGACGGTATAGCAGCGCAGGTGGGCGAGCTAGGGGCCGAAGCAAATGGTTAGCTACCTACTGATCTCATTGATGAGAAAGTGATAACCGCAAATCCAATCTCGTACTCCCAAATGCGTTCAGGACGCCCTGCCATCATTACATGGCTCGTAGTTTTTCAGTCCAAGGTGAATGCCCCAAGAACGCTTCCTCCGTAGTAGAAGTTACGAAATGTCTTCTTGACCTTATCAAGAATTGGCAGCGACAAAGAGGACCCATGCGTAACAGTATTGCAACAAGCTGAAGAATAAAATTGGAGGACGCTTAAGCTTCGCCTTCAAGAGTGGAACGCGACAGCGTTCCCGTCGACCCGCCAAGGGGTGTAAGACCATGGGCTACGGCGCAGCGACTACGCGCCCCGCATAGGACGCGGTGAGCGTCGAGCAACGCAGCGTTCGGCGCGACAACGAAATGTGCGCCTGAGCAAGCGACGCACGCCTGAGCCTTAGAAACAGCTCGTTTCTAAGGCAACAACGCGTTCACTAGAGGCGCATTTGTACCGTTTTGAACCATCGAACTCGTGGATCAGCGGTAACGTCTCCGTCTCACACTCCGGAGACCCTGGTTCGATTCCCACCCAGCCCATCTTGCAAGTTGTTTTTTATTCATGAGGTGCCTGCTGGGATTTATCGCTCACGGCCAACGCCGCGGACGCCGACGCCGACACCGACACCGACGCCGACGACACCGGCTTTTCTGCGACACGAGCTCCTTAACGCTATCGCGTTAAAAACTGGCTGTGGCTTAGCTAAGGTTAAGCCCAGGATGCGAAGCATACTAGCCTTTATTTTAACGCGATAGCGTTAAGGAGCTCGTGTCGCAGAAAAGCCGGTGTCGTCGGCGTCGGCTCAGGCGTGCGGCGCTTGCTCAGGCGCACATTTCGTTGTCGCGCCGAACGCTGCGTTGCTCGACGCTCACCGCGTCCGATGCGGGGCGCGTAGTCGCTGCGCCGTAGCAAAGCCACCTAGAAACAGTCTCTGTAGCACGCCGCAACCTTCGCTTCTTATTCCAACGAGCAGCTCTGTCTCCAGGAGACGTCTCACCTCGTGAGCGTCTAGCAGAGGCAAGCGCAGCTGCTTATATACCGCCGCGACGCCGCGAGCGACGGCGCGAGTTGGGGCCCCGTTTCTCCTCTGTCGTGACGTCATGGTGTCACGTGGTCAGCCTTGAAGGTGACGCCGCGAGCGACGGCGCGAGTTGGAGCCCCGTTTCTCCTCTGTCGTGAAGTCACGGTGTCACGTGGTATTGAAGGCGACACCGCCGCGCCTGAGGAGCTGGGTTGAGCTCTAGTAATATGCTTCGCATAATACCTTTCCATGGGATTAATGTTTTAGAGTATCTACGCCATACCCGCACCGAAGAGAATCCAACTGCGTAAAAGTATCTGGGGTTTATATCTCTCTATTGTTCCTTTCCATATATTTCCCTCAACCTGAACAGCAGTATCCTTTGTATTAACGCGATAGCGTTGATGGCCCCGTGTCGATAAAATCTGGTGCCAGCGTGTTGCGTCGGACATCGTTTAACGAAAAATCATTCTGAACCACTGCCACGCAGGCCCTCCGCGTGGCGCAGAACCATTAGTGAACTAATTGAATTCCTCAAAGTTCAATATGCCGGAAAATTTATAAAGTATAACATAATCACAACCTACTGGAATGATAGTGTGAGACTGCAATTCGAATATACCAGAAAACCATGTTCTGTTACGCGAAAACTCAAGCATAAACCTGTTTTCTAGCGTTTCTACCATATATAGTTGCGCGCCGCACTCGGTTCCTTGCAACAACACCATCCAGATGGCGTTCGCCTCCGCGCATCCGCGGCACACACAAGAGGTGGCGTTTCCAGCAGAAAGCTCGCCCGCTCGCCTTCGTGCAAAACGTTCGCCGCCAGCCTTTACCGGTAAATATTGCGGTTACATAAACTGGAGTTGCCGGGAAGCGTGAGAAGCAGTCAGAGATCTTTTAATGCTATAGCATTCCACTCTTAAAGGGTAAGCCTGAGCGTTCTCCGAATTTTTTTGTCTACTTAGGCAAGGTTTGCGTGCGGCATACGGCTATGGGGTGCTCATCTCGTCATTTTTTTGCGATAGGAAATATAAGGACATTCCAGGCGCAATTCTGTCATCGGCATCGCCGTTGCCGTGATGTTCCGTACAACATCAAAGGACGGTAACATCACAGCCGCGCGCCGTATGCTGAAGCAAGGTTTCAGTACGGGCTAGTTGGTATTCCATGGTATAAATCGTCACTTCCAGCGCATACATAGACGGAGGACAAAAAAGGACGACGAAGACAAGCGCTGACTTCCAACTGATTTTTATTTTCAGGAACACACGTATATACCCTGAAACACCAAGACAAAAGCGCCCTCTACAAGCAGCAACCCGACATGAGAATGCATTCAGAATTTATTACCTAAGATGAACGAGAGCGCATGTGCGATCTCAGGAAAACCAGTTCTTTGTCTGTTAGTGCGATTGATGGCTTACTAACCGAGTCGCCGTCGGCAATCGCTGCAGCTTCAATGATAATTCTGGTACTTTCATTGGAATGCCTAGCTACGATAGTCGTCTCCTCAAAAATTGGGACGCAGCCGCATTGTGCGCAGTGAACACCTAGGAAGCCTTCCCGCCCTTTATTGCTGTGTTCTTGTAACCTAACGTTGAGACATATACCAGTCTGTCCTATACAAGACCTACCATATCTCAGGGGAATCTTATACACTACACCTTTCGAACAACCTGTAAACATCTTCCTATGATTAATGCTGCAAATACTACGTTTCTTAGCAGCAGGATTGGTTCTGACACAAAGCTGGGCCAGTTTTCTTGGAGCAGAGAAAAGAACGTCGATACCTGCTCTTTGTCCTATTTTTCTTAAGTTTCTGGGATATTCCATGGACATACGGGATAACAGCTGTTTTTTTACTTCGTTCATGTACCTGAGACTCAAAGCTGTGAGGATCGGTGCTAAACTTATTATACTATCACTTATTATATTATCATGTTATCATTTGATAGAACCCAGTCTCAGTGCGCAGATAGCTCGGTTGAGGGCTACAGGGTACCCGAGCAACCCTCTGGTCTCAGTTTCGGAAAGCCTGCGTAATAAGTTTAGCACCGATCCTCACAGCTTTGACTCTCAGGTACATGAACGAAGTAAAAAAACAGCTGTTATCCCGTATGTCCATGGAATATCCCACAAACTTAAGAAAATAGGACAAAGAGCAGGTATCGACGTTGTTTTCTCTGCTCCAAGAAAACTGGCCCAGCTTTGTGTCAAAACCAATCCTGCTGCTAAGAAACGTAGTATTTGCAGCATTAATCAGAGGAAGAAGTTTACAGGTTGTTCGAAAGGTGTAGTGTATAAGATTCCCCTGAAATATGGTAGGTCTTATATAGGGCAGCCTGGTAGATGTCTCAACGTTAGGTTACAAGAACACAGCAATAAAGTGCCCAAAGGGCGGGAAGGCTTCCTAGGTGTTCACTGCGCACAATGCGGCTGCGTCCCAATTTTTGAGGAGACGACTATCGTAGCTAGGCATTCCAATGAAAGTACCAGAATTATCATTGAAGCAGCAGCGATTGCCGACGGCGACTCGGTTAGTAAGCCATCAATCGCACTAACAGACAAAGAACTGGTTTTCCTGAGATCGCACATGCGCTCTCGTTCATCTTAGGTAATAAATTCTGAATGCATTCTCATGTCGGGTTGCTGCTTGTAGAGGGCGCTTTTGTCCTGGCGTTTCAGGGTATATACGTTTGTTTCTGAAAATAAAAATCAGCTGGAAGTCAGCGTTTGTCTACGTCGTCCTTTTTTGTCCTCCGTCTATGTATGCGCTGTAAGTGACGATTTATACGCCGTATGCTGCATGTGCGAGTGAAGTGGGGCTGAGCAAGGCGATGCTGGCTCAGTCTCGCGCGCGCACGAGAGGAAAGCTAGGAGGAAGCGCGCCGTGTTCCGTCGCACGCAAGGCACCGGCAGCAGGGAAAGGAGGAGGGGGGGGGGGGGGGGGGGGCGTTTTACTCCGGTGGCCGCAGCGGATGGCGCGCCGCCCGGGCCCCATCTTGAAAGCGATCTGCGACGAGTACAGAGCCTAGGTTCACCGAGGGCTAATACCTTATGTGCGCTGTGTTCTCGCCGCTATACAGTTCGCAATGAAGCGATAGGCAGCACAAAGGTGAAATCGCTCGCTGTTGCTGCCACGCTTTCTCCCCCCAGCGCTTTTACAGCGAGTGTGCGCAGTCATCGAGTAAGTTGTGTTCACGTTTGCTTGTGCGCGCGTGGCACCATGTTTGTTAACTTAGTAAACGCATGTTCATAAGTATATACGGCCGATAAAATTACTATCCTTACTTCGTACAGCTGTCAACTAACTCGCTTTCGCAATCGGTGCTTCACCCTCAGGGCTAAACTATGAGTTTTTACATCTTTTTTGTTTGAAAATAATTTTTACATCTAGATAAAGTATATTTTTATGATACATGTCAATAGGCTCATTGAATGTTGTGCGCATACGGGTAATACATAACAGTGGTAATGTATAAGTACGAACACTGAGCGCTCCTATTTGTTTCGCCCAACTGTTGCGCTTGTTGCAGTGCCGTTCAGCTAGGTTTTCTTACGCGTTTACTACACGCAACGAATTCCAGCACGATTTCTTTCGAGCTCAACTTAGCAATGTTGGCAAATGCGAGAATAATTGTTTACATTAAAGGATGGTTAACGCGCGATACCACAAATGCGCGCCCATTTCTTCGGCGCAGTTTTCATCAACGTCCAAGGTGCAATAGCTGCTGGAACAGCTCCCGTCGTACCTGCGCGATCAACTTGGCGTGTCCCGAGTCTTCGCTCTCCGATGGTTGAACGAGAAAGCGGAAGGCGGTTAAGGAAGCGTTGTCCACTCGGGGTCCGGGCCACGAGATCTGCGCCAAGCGTACAAACATGGGTCGGTTATAGCAGGAATCAGTGAGCAACTAGTTTAGATAAAATTGTAAATGGGCACAATTATTGCGTTGCCGGCTATCCGCAGACGATGCATAGCTCGTTCGTCCAAGCACGACAACAGCAGGCATAAAAAATATTCAAACCTAAAAACATAAAAAAAGCATGCTGTCAATAACATTATCGGTATGTTCGGGTGACTGTATGCGAACGCCATTTACTATGTTTAGCAAGGTCTGCTCTAGATTTTTTGACCTAGCAATATTTTTTATTATTGTCTAACACTATTTTACTTATTACTGTTGCTTTTATATGTCAGTAAAAATCAGATTTCGTAACGAGGCTTAAATACACAATATAAAAACAAAAAAAACTGCAGCACAATGGTACATACTGCTCTTTCTGCGATTCAACATGAGTTAAGTAGCCTGGATTTTTAGGCCAGTTGGTGCAACATGACTGCGTGATAGTCCCAGTAAGTAGAGACGTGAGCACTTAAGGCACTGTCCTGTGCGTTTCCCTTTTTTTTTTTTTAGAAGTTGGCTCCTCTACTAGTTGGGACCATCAGACTGTGAACGTGAGTTAGACCACGCAGTCCATGAAATATTACAAAGGTAATATATCGTCGCACGCGTGCATAATATGCATCACATAGATATGATATTCCTCGCAGTAAACAAGGACAAGGACACACTAAGTGTTAACACAAGTATAGAATATCACTTTCAGTGAAGATTATTAAGTGCGACTGCCGACACGTCCGGCTAACTTTCTTTTAAACAGGTTACACCACGAACGGTCCTTGCCTTTGCTGACCCCGGCCGCCATTGTGTTGCCGAAAACATCGAGTAGCAAGTGCGACAGCACGGGCCACGTGCACGTCACTTTCCACTAGGCCACATACGCTGGATTTGAAAGGGCCAATGAGAGCCAAGCACGCAATTCTCTTTCGTGTCATGCTTCATTCTAGATACGCCTCTCCTCACAATTGCGTTCGCGACAAACTTGAAACATATGCTTCGTCCTCGTCGCATCGCTGCATCGAAGTTTCACAGTGTGAGTTCGCATTAACTTCTGCGTGCATTGGCCCATAGCTGGTGACCAATACAGTGCACAAGCGAAGACATTGCACGACACAGTCGTTCCTACTTGTGAAGGGCATGAGTCATAAACACTACACGAGGTTACGCGTCGCATGGGATGTAAATAAACACCAGCGTACGCATTGCGTAATGATTTATAGTAATAAAGCGTGTCCGTTAGAGCTCCATAATTTCTATCGATACCTCCATAGATTCATCAAGTCAATAAAGAAGTCTTTAGCTCATGTATACAAGTCCAGAGTAGGCACGCATCAAGAGGAACCAAACAGCGTATTGAGGACATAGAATATATCGAGGACATGGAAAAGTGGTGGCTCTGCCTTTTAAGTGACTTCGAACATTTGTTTCATTCAGTCCCACATGGAGAACTATTTGCGATTGATAGGATCTGCATCAAACAAAGGGGCATTTTCGCTTTGGAGATGGGTGCAGGCATATCTATCGGTAACCTTATGGCAATGCTGGAATTTTATCTTTGTTCTACTTTCGCTATTTATGAGCATCTTTATATTCAGCTTTATATTCAGCAAGATGCGCTGCAGTGACCATAGGAGGGTAAGAACTCAAATTAGCCTAGACCTGAGGAGAGAATGGAAGAAACTGGTACATAAGAAACCGATGAATGAGTTAGCGGTAAGAGGGAAAATAGAGGAATTCCAGATCAAGCTACAGACCAGGTATTCAGCTTTAACTCAGGCAGAAGACCTTAGTGTTGAAGCAATGAACGACAATCTTGTGGGAATCATTAAGAAGTGGGCAATAAAAGTCGGTGGTAACTCCGTTAGACAGTATACCAGTAAGCTATCGCAGGAGACGAAAGATCTGATCAAGAAACGCCAATGTATGAAAGCCTCTAACCCTACAGCTAGAATAGAACTGGCAGAACTTTCGAAGTTAATCAACAAGCGTAAGACAGCTGACATGTTCAATTCTATCCATATTATGGATAGAATTGAACATGCCCTCAGGAACGGAGGAAGCTTAAAAGCAGTGAAGAAGAAACTAGGAATTGGCAAGAATCAGATGTATGCGTTAAGAGACAAAGCCAGCAATATTGTTACGGAACAGCCGCCACAGTGTGGCTGCACTGAGGACGACGAAGACGACGTGTGTGCCAGTTTTGATATAGCGTCGCCATTTCAACCTCCGTGAGTTTACCTGTAACCGGCTGATGCGGACGCCATCGCTTGCGTTTTCTCTGTGTCCCAGTTGCTTCAAATCGGCAACGAGCAACGGCGCGATCCCTCATTACGAGCCCTCATCGACCATCTGGAGTCATCGCCTCGCTACGCCTCTCTCCGGATGTTTCTCCTTAAGGAGGGGACATTATACCGCCGCAATCTCGATCCACATGGCCTTGACCTTCTGCTCGTCATTCCATCGCACCTGCGTTCGACTGTCCTCCAGCAACTTCACGATGCTCCCTTGGCTGGACACTTGGGCGTCTCGCGCACTTCTAGCGCTTGTCCTTGTCTGTCTTCCTTGAGTCCGTGGTTTTATTTGCGCTAAGCTACTACTTCAAATACGCGCACATACGACCGTGTACACCGTCGATTCTTTTGGCCGGGTCTCGCCCGCTCCGTGCGGCGCTACGTTGCCGCTTGTGAGCCCTGTCAGCGCCGGAAGAAGCCCTCCACAGCTCCAGCTGGATGTCTGCAGCCTATCGACATCCCACCCAAACCCTTTTTCCGTGTTGGTCTAAACCTTCTTGGACCATTTGGTCCAATCGATCGCTACCGATTATGCTACGCGGTACGCAGTCACCAGAGCCCTCCCGACAAGTTGCGCTACTGACGTTGCTGACTTTCTGCTATATTACATCATTTTAGTGCACGGTGCTCCGCGCCAATTACTCACTGACCATGGCCGCAGCTTTCTGTCCGCAGTCGCCGAGGACATCCTCCGCTCCTGCTCGACAAAGCACAAGTTCAGCACGTCCTACCACCCACAGACCAACGGCCTAACGGAGCGCCTCAACCGGACCATCACCGACATGCTTTCCAAGTACGTTGCGACCGACCACCACGACTGAGATCTTCACTTACCATATATGAAGTTCGCGTATAATTCATCGCGTCATGACACCACCGGCTATTCACCGTTCTATCTCCTATATGGCTGAGAACCCGTGTTGCCCTCGGCCACACGTTCCGCCACTGAATACGCCCGCGACGCGATCGCACACGCCGACCACGCGCGCTCCCTTGTCGAGGCCTCAAAGGAGCATCAGAGATGCCTCTATGATTGCCACCATCGTGACGTGCACTTTTCTCCGGGTTCTATGGTGCTCCTCTGGTCACCCGTTCGCCGTGTGGGCCTTTCCAAAAAGCTGCTGTCGCGCTACACTGGCCCTTACCGTGTGGTACGACAAGTGACCGATGTCAAGTATGAAATCATTCCCACCGATCTCTCAGCGTCATCATCAGCTGCAAGTGACATCGTTCACATGGCAAGACTTAAACCCTACCACACACCTTTCACCGCGGATGTCTAGATTAAGCACCGGGACGGTGCTTCTACAGCCGGGGGTGATGCTATGGAACAGCCGCCACAGTGTGGCTGCACTGAGGAGAAGGAAGACGACGTGTGTGCCGGTTTTGATATAGCGTCGCCATTTTGGCCTCCATGAGTTTACCTGTAAATAAATTGTAAATAGTATTCGGCTTCAGCTTCACGTTACAATATCATTACTAATATGGAGGAGTTCTATAGAGATTTATACAGTGCCAGTGGCACCGACGACGATAATGGAAGAGAGAATAGTATAGAGGAATTCGAAATCCCACAGGTAACGCCGGAAGAAGTAAGGAAAGCCTTGGAAGATATGCAAAGAAGGAAGGCAGCTGGGGAGGATCAGGTAGCAGCAGATTTGCTGAAGGACGGTGGGCAGATTGTTCTAGAGAAACTGGCCACCCTGTATACGCAATGCCTCATGACCTCGAGCGTACCGGAATCATGGAAAAACGCTAACATAATCCTAATCCATAAGAAAGGGGACGCCGAAGACTTGAAAAATTATAGACCGATCAGCTTACTGTCCGTTGCCTACAAAGTATTTACTAAGGTAATTGTAAATAGAATCAGGAACACCTTAGACTTCCGTCAACCAAAGGACCAGGCAGGATTCCGTAAAGGCTACTCAATAATAGGCCATATTCATACTATAAATCAGGTCATAGAAAAATGTGCGGAATATAACCAACCTTTATATGTAGCTTTCATTGATTACGAGAAAGCGTTTGATTCAGTCGAAACCTCAGCAGTCATGGAGGCATTTCGGAATCATGGTGTAGACGAGCCGTATATTGAAAGATATCTATAGCGGCTCCACAGCCGCTGTAGTCCTCCATAAAGAAAGCAACAAAATCCCAATAAAGAAAGGCGTCAGGCAGGGAGATACGATCTCTCCAATGCTATTCACAGCATGTTTACAGGAGGTATTCAGAGATTTGGATTGGGAAGAATTGGGGATAAGAGTTAATGGAGAACAGCAGTTTACGATAGGTAGTGAAGCACTGGAAGTGGTTAGGAAATACTTCTACTTAGGACAGGTAGTGACTGCGGATCCGGATCATGAAACTGAAATAATCAGAAGAATAAGAATGGGATGGGGTGCGTTTGGCAGGCATTCTCAGATCGCCAGATTGCCATTATCCCTCAAGAGAAAACTTTATAACAGCTGTGTCTTACCAGTACTCATGTACGGGGCAGAAACCTGGAGGCTTACGAAAAGGGTTCTACTTAAATTGAGGATGACGCAACAAGTTATGGAAAGAAGAATGATAGGTGTAACGTTAAGGGATAAGAAAAGGGCAGATTGGGCGAGGGAGCAAACGCGAGTTAATGATATCTTAGTTGAAATCAAAAAAAAGAAATGGGCACGGGCAGGACACGTAATGAGGAGGGAAGATAACCGATGGTCATTAAGAGTTACGGAATGGATTTCAAGGGAAGGGAAGCGTAGCAGAGGGCGGCAGAAAGTTAGGTGGGTGGATGAGATTAAGAAGTTTGCAGAGACAACATGGCCAGAATCAGTACATGACCGGGTTAGTTGGAGAATTATGGGAGAGGCCTTTGCCCTGAAGTGGGCGTAACCAGGATGAAAATTATTATTATTATTATTATTATTATTATTATTATTATTATTATTATTATTATTATTATTATTATTATTATTATTATATTCAATTTAAAAGTATTTGCACCGGTTCGTTGTCTCTGCTATTGTTGTCTCTCATATTGACCTTGATTTGGCTTTGGCCTTTAACGATGCCAAGGTACTAAACGTTTTTAGGTCTGTGGACGATATTTTAGTGATTTTAAAATCTAATATATATATATATATATATATATACATATATATATATATATATATATATATATATATATATATATATATATATATATATATATATATATATATATATATATATATATATATATATATATATATATTGTCCCGATTCACAAGCAGCAGAAACTGATAAAAAAGGGGCAGGACACTTTAATTGCAGGCCAACTGAAAAACGATCGCGCAGGGACTTCCCCTTGACTGAAGCCATCGTATACACGGACGCTGCACTGCCTGCAGACGACGCCAGTAACACCTGTTATGCCACAGCATGGTACGACCAGACAAATGAAAATCAGAACCACCGCCATCATATATCAGCAGAAGCAATGTCCAGCACTCGCGCTGAGCTAATGGCCATCCTAGATTATTTGGAGTGGGCCCCCGCAACTTCGTCTCACATTGACCCTGTTCACCATCATGTGTACACAGACTCCCAGGCTGCCCATCGGACATGTCCTAATGTTATTTACGCAGATCCCGTACTGGAGAAGATCCGGCACCAGGCACGCCTGCTCCTCGAATGCGGTCACCATGTTACCATCCACTGGGTCCCTGCGCTCTGCGGTATCCCCAGGAAAGCGAAGGCTCACAGACTGGCGCGCGCTCATCTCTCTACGGCGCTAGCCAGAGCCTCCGATACTCCTTATTCTCTTCTAGCTACCACACGTGAGGTAGCAGACCCGATGGCAGACAAGCATGCGACAAAACAACGACGTGCCGCCTACCTCACAGCAGTGGCAATCCACTCTCTATACCGCCGCTTCCAGCGAAGGTATTCACACGGCGAGAGTCAGTCTTGCTTTGGAGAATTCATACAGGCACCCTCCTTACTCCTCACTTGCTGAACCGTTTCCACAGGGGTGGCACACCACCACCCGTAAGTGGGTTCTGTTCCATGTGCACATACCGTGCTGATCTAAACCACCTTTCTTGGGAGTGCACCCTCCACATCCCACCAAGGCTTCGTGCCCTGGCCACCATACAGCGGGACCCTGGCCTTCTTCTCTCCGGACTTGGGCTTGCCCGGATACCACGTTTCCGGACCATGCCATCGAGCTCTGGCGAGCACTGCGGCTGTTCCTCCAGGACCCGGCGGCACAACCCGTCGGCGATCGGCTCCGCGACAGCCACAAGCGTCATGCTGCCACCACTTAGCTGCCTCCAGGACGTTCGTTAAAAAAACGGAGGCAGCCTTACCCTTCCCCTTTTGCAATAATACCCCTCCCCTTTCCACCGCAGCGTCTTCGGCGCATTTTTATGTGAAATAAACGTGGTTTTATTCATTCATTCATTCATTCATTCATTCATTCTCTTCCGCAATGCGTGAGATCTTCCTCTTCCTCTACGTGCCGCGTACTGGATGTGGCATCTGCCTTCCTCCAGAGACAGCATCGTCCCGATGTTCACCTAGTGGCAGGAAGATGTGTCAGGCGAGGTGTGGGCACTTCATTCCAAACAATAGGGCTTCATGCGCACAATGTACACGACTTCTGGTGGACGCCGCCTCGCCCTGGAGGAAGCTGGACTGTCAGGGATGACCTCATAGTTCAGGTTGCTGAGGCGCCGAAAAACTTTGTACGGACCAAAGTACCGCATGAGTAGTTTTTCTGAAAGCCCTCGCCGATGGATGGCACTCCAAATCCACACTTTGTCGCCTGGCTGATATGTCATGTAGCAGCGCCGTAGATTGTAGCGTCGAGCGTCCTAGTCCTGTTGTCGAACGATTCTGACGCGGGCGAGTTGTCTCGCTTCTTCAGCACGTTGAGCGAAAGCTTCAGGGTCCGTGCCTGTATTCCCGCAGCCATATGGCAACATCGCATCGAGCATCGTCGTCACTTCACGGCCATGAAGAAGGGTAAATGGTGTCTTTCGCGTTGTTTCCTGGTGAGCGGTGTTTTAAGCGAATGTGATGTACGGTAGAATGTCATCTCAATTGTTGTGCTCCACGTCTACGTACATACTCAGCATGTCGGCGATAGTATTGTTCAAGCGTTCTGTTAGGCCGTTCGTTTGCGGGTGATAGGCTGTGGTCTTTCGGTGAGCCGTGCCGCTGATGCTAGGCACTGTCTTTAGAAGTGTAGCCATAAAGGCAGTCTCTCTGTCCGTTATTATCACCGCTGGTGCACCATGCCTCAGAAACACGTTTTCAATAAAAAATCGCGCTGCTTCTACTGCGGTGCCACTTGGAAGGGCCTTGGTTTCTGTATAGTGTGTCAGGTTATCGGTGGCTACTATTACCCGCTTATTGCCAGTATTAGAATTCGAGAATGGTCCATCCCAGAACGGGATGCCCAAATCGGGATGACCCAGAAGGTCCATCCCGATTTGGGCAAATGGGGTCGTGGGCAGTTGTACTGGTTGTAGTAGCCCAGCTGGTTTCATATATGGTGGCTTGCGTCGCTGACAGTCGAGGCACGTGCGCACATAATGTTTCACAAAGCTGGCTATCCTTGGCCAGTAATATTTCTATTTGACTCGGGCCAGTGTTCGCATGCAGCCGAGGTGGCCAGATGTCGGTTCATCGTAGCAGGCTTGTAAGACCTCATGACGGAGGCAGGTTGGGACGACAAGTAGACGGCTGCTTCCGCTTGCAGAGAAGTTCTTTTTGTAAAGAACATCATTACGGAAGCAGAATGATAGCAAGGTCCTTGCAAATATTTTGGGCACGCTTGTAATCCGGCCTTCTAAAAATTCAATTAGAGGAATCAGTTCTACGTCTTCCCGCTGCTGACGAGCAATCATGGCCTGTCTAGAACACCTATAAAAACCATGTCTTCGTCATCTTCTGTGACTTTCTGCTCAATCGGTGATCTTGAAAGACATCGGCGTCAGAGTGGTTTCGTCCGGACTTGTACACCACTGTCATATCGAATTCTTCAAGCTTTAGACTCCAACGCGCTAGTCAACCGGACGGATCCTTCAAGTTCGTCAGCCAGCAAAGTGCGGGATGATCGCTGACAACACTGAAGGAGCGGCCATGGAGATACGGGCGAAGCTTCATAACTGCCCATACCACCGCAAGGCATTCCTTTTCTGTGGTTGAGCAATTAGACGCAGCACGTGAGAGTGTCCTGCTTCCGTACTAAATGACTATCTTGGCTGAGTATTGCCACTGCACGAGCTCAGCGCCTAGACCTACCTTGCTAGCGTCCGTATGAATCATGGCAGGATCGAGCGTCCTCGTCAAAATGAGCCAGTACAGGAGGTGTTTGCAGGCGCTGTCGGAGATCATTAAACGCTTCTCGTTCTTCTTCGCCCCATACGAAGGCAACGTCTTCTCTTGTAAGGCGCGTTAACGGTGAACCTACATGTGAAAAATTAGCGATAAATATTCGGTAATACGAACAGAGACATAGGAAACGCCTCACTGGCTTCTTAACCTTTGGTGTTGGAAACTTTGCGACAGCCGTGATCTTGTCGGGGTCAGGGCAGACGCCTTGATGACTCACAACATGACCTAAGAACGGGAGTTCGTTGAAACTAAAGTGACACTTTCCTGCTTGCAGTGTTAAGCCGGCGGACTGGATCGTTTGTAGAACCGCCAGCAGCCGTCTCAGGTGTTTCTCGAACGTTTCCGAAAAAACTATGACGTCGTCAAGGTATACTAGGCATGTCTCCCACGTCAGGCCTGACAGAACCATATCCATAAGTCGCTGAAAAGTTCCTGGAGCTGAGCATAACCCGAAAGGCAGGACCTTGATTTCGTAAAGCCCACCAGGCGTTACGAAAGTAGTCTTTCCTCTGTCTCTCTCGTCAACCTCGATTGATCAATAGCCACTTTTGAGGTCCATCGACGAGGAGTAGCGGGCATGCCTCAGCCTGTCGAGAGAATCGTCGATACGCGGTAATGGGTATACGTCTTTCTTTGTCACTAAGTTCAGCTTACGGAAGTCGACACAAAAGCGTAGATTGCCGTCTTTCTTTTTGACCATCACTACCGGCGATGCCCACGGGCTTTTATGGTGGTTGGATAACGTTGTCGTCTAGCATTTTCTTCACTTGCTCTCGGATCGCTTCGCGTTCTTTTGATGCTACACGGTACGGGTTTTGCCGGATTGGTCTCGCTGTCTCCTCCGTGATAATCCGGTGCGTCGTCAGTGGCGTCTGACCAACTCTGGATGTCGTCGAGAAGCAATCGCGAAACTGGTGAAGCAGGTCCGCAAGGCGCTGCCTTTCCGCTGGTTATAAGCTCGTGCTCACGTCAAGAATAGGTTACGGTGCCGAAGCGTCTTGCTCTCCTTGTTGTAATGCAAAGCATTCACCGAATTCCTCAATCTCGTCGAGGTAAGCAACTGCTGCGCCTTTTGCAATGGGTCGTCGTTGCTTGCTGAAGTTTGTCAGCAGTAGTTCTGTTTGCCCATGCATTACTTCGACGAGACTTCTGGGCGTGGCAATACCTTGAGTGAGCGAAAGCGTAATTATCTGCTCGGCAATACCTTCCCCGTCGTACTCTGCGTCGCACCTGACGGAAACAAGACGGCAAGATAACGGTGGTACGGTCACGTCGTCTATGATGCGCAAGGACTTGCGTTGTAGTTCTGCACTTTCGTCCCCAGAAAATGTATACATTTTGGTATGTTGATCACGGCGCCATACTCACCTAAGAAGTCCATACCTAAGACTATATCTTTGCAGTAGTCGGGGAGAATAAAAAAATTTGCGACGAAGGACGAATCTCCTATGTTGACCCTTGCAGTGCACTTGGCAGTCCGTGTCAGTAGCTGGCCTCCAGCACCTCTAATGTGTGACCCTGACCATTTCATTTTCACTTTGCGAAGTCGGTCCGCCAGTTTTTTTCTTACGATCGAAAAGTCCGCGCCAGTGTCTACTAGCGCCGTAACATCGTGGCCATCAATTGATACAGTAACATCGGCGCTAACAATCTCGTCTGTCGTCAAATCATCCGGCTGTATCGGCTTCTCGTTCGACGGCAATGGGAGATTTTCGGCACTTCAACGTGTGGCAGGCTTCCCCCCTGAGGTCACGGCCTTCAGTTTCCCCGGCGTGGGCTGGGAGATCGCCTTCGGGCCACGTCGGTGGAAGCGCGTTTTGCATCTGGAAAACGATGTCCCGGAGAAGGGCAGCGCGACCGGTATAGCCGGGGGAATCGGCTTGCCAGCCCGTCGAATTAGCGTCGATGTTCGCTCGGCTGCCGTCAAACGCACGACGAGAAGCAGTGCACGGAAACGCTTGGTACTCTTCGACGCGATAAAGGCAATGACGCCAGATGTGGCCCGCTTCCCCACAGTGGAAACACAAGGGCCTGTAGTCAGCTGTGTGCCAAATGTCCGTTCTGCAAAGCGGTGGTCGCGTCGGTTGTTCCTATGGTACCAAGGTGATGCTGGTGCTGACTGCTGGTGATACCGCGGCGTTAGCATCGGAGGTGGCGGTCGACGGACAACATCTGCGTTGCTGGGCTACCACATCTGGGAATTTGGCTTGGTAGCCGCAAACGCTTGTTTTTTTTCTTGGCGCACAACTTCAGCCACCGACGCAGCTGTACATTCACTCGGCTTCGCAGTGAGCTTGTTAATCTCTTCCTAAACAATTTCGCGTATCAGCTGGTGCAAGGAGCTCTCGTTTGTGACCGTCACTGCTGCGGAGTTTGCCGGTCCAGTGCTGGTGTAGGGGTTGGGGGACGGACTCCGGGATGAAAACCAAACTTGGGAGGATTTATTCTACATTATGTACAAGGAGGTGAGAGTCAAGTAACAGCCGTACAGACATTACGGGCCGGCAGCAACTCGGACGCTGCGGCCCGCGGCAAGAAGTTCGAGAAAGGTTAATCAGGGAATCAGGGAATGCACCAGAATGCTCCGGTCTCTCTGGAAGGCTTCTTATAAACCCTTCGAGCACTGGAAGTCACGTCATGTTTGACCAATGGGAGAGTCCGCTCCGATGACGCCACTTTCAGCCAATGGTAGGCGCCCGTGTCGCGGTGTCACACCTGGCGGCTCTCTGCGGTCTTGCCTCGCAGACTGGCAATGCACTTCTAACGAGGAGAAGGAGGGGGGAAGGCGCTCATGCTCCATTGTACAAGGGCCCACCTGCTCCCGGTGACTCGGCTCCGCAGCGGTGGCAAATGCCTTCTTCAAAGGCGAAGGGGGACGATTGAGCTCCATTGTCCCAGGGCCCCTTCTAATCCCGGCGGCACACGACCTGGGGGCCGCAAACTTGTTTGCACGTGTCTCCTCTGGAATGCGCTTTCCTGCTTCTGCATTCCTCAATTAGCTGTGCTGCAATCCGATGTGGTTTGAGGAACTCGAAGTAATCGCAGGAAACAGCTCCATATCTAACAGCTCGTCCTCGCCCCGGTTGTTCTGAATGGCTGGTGAACTCAATTCGCTGGCCATGAGGAACGCCGAAAGAAGCTGCAGGATACTGGGGTCGAGCCTCGTTTGACAACCCTCGGGATCCTGGGCCCTGGAGAACATACGTCAAACAAACCAAACAACACAGCGCTGCACCACGCGTAAGCGCATGCTCTTCACCCCTGACTCGCCAGGCTATTACTGAGTCAAAATCAACCCTGATCTTTTAGTTCCCCAATTTTGACAAAGCAGTTCCAACCACCCTTCCAAACAGCTATCCATTTCTCCTCGATTGCCGACAAGACCAGAGTACTATTGTTGTTGCAAAACAAAAGGGTCGTTGACGATGCAAACAACAAATGAAAACAGCCGAACATAACTTAAGTGGCCTAACCACACGAACAGCATGTTTCCAATCTATCGCAGTGGCGTACTTATCACACGTATTGGTGCCACTGAACAATCTGGTCAACCTCACAAGTACGTAATCACAAGCGCACTAGCCTTGTGGCCACTAAACAGAACGCGTACCTGCGTTGTAGGCAAACTTTTCATTTACGCTTACTCACGTTTCTTCCCTGAAAGTCCTACAGGACACGTGACATAAACGAACAATTAAACTTCCGGGACTTACACACTCTGCAGAACCCTTAAAATAATGCGTATTCTACTAACTCTTTCCACGCACGCTCACTAAAGAAGTCAGAATACGGCTGCCCTCCACACACACTAGCATCCCAGTCATAAAGTCTGCTTCCTTCCGTCCACACAGGACACGCGCTAATGGAACTAAGAACGCTTCTCCGTGCAAATCATGCACTCACTGAAAATCTACGCGCTTAACCTTAGAAAATTCAACACTTAAAAAGAAAGAAGGTTAAATAAAACACACGCGCGTTACGATAGGCCTCTCAACAATAACCTTGACCCTCAGGTTACTCACACATACACACAAAAAAAGCCTATCTACTTATTAATGAGCATCTCGCGAGACTACATGTTTACTTAAAACGCATCTTTCAAATCTCGAGCTTCTCGAACGAAAACATAAACAAAGCTCATACGTTTACATATTGAAAGAAATCCTAGTCTCAAATCGCGAAAACTTTCCGATGCTCAAAAATAAAACAAAATAACACGTTTCATTTCTACGGAAGCTCTCTTGGCTTCGCGTTCCCGATTGCTTACGACTGACTCATACTTTCAGCCTTACTCGAGGTGGGCGTGGTCTCAAAGCTACTCTGGCTGCCGAGAGACAACAAAAGGGCTGATTCACTATCAGCTCCCCCAAGACGTTACGGTCTCCTGCCAATTTGCGTCGTGGCGCCCAGCTTTCAACAGGACCTCGACTGACCGCGTCGCTACTCCCCACCTGGTCTCGTCCTGCCACCTTGCGTTTCTTCGAACTGCACGCTGAGCTATGAAAAGAACTACGGAACGACGAGGAGTTTAACAGCCTCGTGCCCTTTGTCCGCGTCCGCGCAGAACATGCTTCGTGGCCCCCCTTGGACCGGTGGTTTGAACATTTTGGGTGCGTCAACATCGTCAATGACGACCGCACCTTTCTTCTCCTCGCGCCCTGCCCATTTGGGTTTCTCGCCATCTTTGGCGGCGCTGCATTTGTTACCGTCTTTCGGTCTCTACCGCGCTTCTTTTTACGGCGCTTTCTCTTTGCACTCGCCTTCATGTCGCCTCGTTGTGCCTCGTGCTGGCCGGTACACATTTCGTCGGCCCGGATCGGTCTCTTACCCGCACAGTCTGAGTGATTTACATTTAAATCTACTCTCACTTTGCCTCGACTGGCGGACAGCCCAACCGACTCTGGCACAATGCAGCAGGCTTTACTCGAGTTAGACAACTCGCACTCTTGCGAACTGCCCTCTACTACATTGCCCAGCTCACGCTGTGCATCGGCACACAGCCCGTCGGTATCGATCGCTGTCTCACGCGCACAGTCCGAATGATTAACAACTGAATCATCCCTATCTAGGCCATCTAGACTGGCGGAGAGCCGCACCGATCCCTGAACAATGCAGTTGTTCTCACGTGAGCTACGGAGCTCGCCACCCCGAGAACTATTCTCAACTGCATCGTCCAGTTCGCACTTCACTTCTGCACGCAGATCTGGCTCTACATGGGTGCTCGCGTCTGTCGCGTCAACAGTACCCTTTTCTTCGCTAGCAACCTCGCTAACATTACCAGCGACGCACACACGCGGTGACTGCGCCAATTTGTTCGCAGCTGGCCTAGCTGTCTCCACAGTCATCTGTTGGCACAGCACCTCGTCGCTCTCCTTGCGGCCTTTAACGGCCTCTGTTGCCACTAAGGCATCGTTAGCAGCTAGCCTTTTCCCTTCACTTATGAATCTGCAGCCAATCTCACAGGCACTACTCTTTTCGTAAGCTTCTGGCGAAAATCCGCTAGACACTTGCTCATTCTTTCGCTCTGTACTACCTACAGAATTCTCAGACAGCCGTTGTCTCTGTGCCAATAACTGATCACAATGCTGTATCTCTTTGATCAGTGCTGCCTTCTCTCTCTCATACTCTTGCTCACGCTCACGTTCGCGTTTATTCTCACGTCCGTGACGCTCACACCTAAGAGTAAGTTCTTGAAGCTCCTGCTTCCGTTCATTCTCGCGTTCTTCATGCTGACGCTTACTCCTAAGTTCACGACGCTCTCGCAAACGTACACGACGCTCTCGCTCCCGTGGTTCCTGTATCACCTCCCAAGCAAGCTCAATGCTTTTATCATCATTGCCACTATTATTAATCGCCTTTATGATAGCTGGCGTTTCCATCCGTTCTTCCGCCTCAACTCCCAAATCGTCGCACACCAACAACAAGTCTAACCTCGTCAACCTTCAAAGATCCATGGCAGCTGCCCCGACAGGTGGTTAAAAGTGTTTTCCTTCATTAATTTGTGCAAACACACAATGCAACAAACTCCCGATTCCCAGAATTATCAAAATGAGCACACAACATTTAAGTCTGGCGAATCATAAGGAAAAAAAACCACGCGCTCACTTACGGTTGCAGCACCCTGCCATCCGGTTCATTCGTCCCCTGTTCCCGGTTCCTCCGGACTCCCTGGGTCGAAGGCTCGCTCCTTCTTCGCTACTCCCAGTTTCTTCGGACCTCTTTTGACGAAGGCTCTCTCTTCTTCGCTCTTCCCGGTTCCTTAGGGTCTCTCTCGACGAAGGTTGATACGTAGCGCTGCCACCAGCTGATGCATTCGGAGGCGATCCTACCGCTGCCAACCAGATGTAGGGGTTGGAGGACGGGCTCCGGGATGAAAACCAAACTTGGGGGTGATTTATTCTACATTATGTACAAGGAGGTGAGAGTCAAGTAACAGCCGTACAGACATTACGGGCCGGCAGCAACTCGGACGCTGCGGCCCGCGGCAAGAAGTTCGAGAGAGGTGAATCAGGGAATCAGGGAATGCACCAGTATGTTCCGGTCTCTCTGGAAGGCTTGTTATAAACCCTTCGAGCACTGGAAGTCACGTCATGTTTGACCAATGGGAGAGTCCGCTCCGATGACGCCACTTTCAGCCAATGGTAGGCGCCCGTGTCGCGGTGTCACACCTGGCGGCTCTCTGCGGTCTTGCCTCGCAGACTGGCAATGCACTTCTAACGAGGAGAAGGAGGGGGGGGCGCTCATGCTCCATTGTACAAGGGCCCACCTGCTCCCGGTGACTCGGCTCCGCAGCGGTGGCAAATGCCTTCTTCAAAGGCGAAGGGGGACGATTGAGCTCCATTGTCCCAGGGCCCCTTCTAATCCCGGCGGCACACGACCTGGGGGCCGCAAACTTGTTTGCACGTGTCTCCTCTGGAATGCGCTTTCCTGCTTCTGCATTCCTTAATTAGCTGTGCTGCAATCCGATGTGGTTTGAGGAACTCGAAGTAATCGCAGGAAACAGCTCCATATCTAACACTGGTCAGGTGATCATACTGGCGGCTGCGTAGGTGTAACGCTCTCTATGGCCGTCGATTCTTTAATAAAATACATCCACGCTTGTCGGAGTGTTCCCGCACAAGACTGGCAAACAGCTGCTCCTATACGCCGCGCATGACGTGGCTGAGTTTTTCTACCTCGGGCATATCGGGGTCTGCACGACGACAAAGACGAGCCATGCCCTCGGTGAACATGGCAACAGTTTCATTCGGCTTTTAACGCGACAGCGTTAAGGAGCTCGTGTCGCAGAAAAGCTGGTGTCGTCGGTTTTGGCGTCGGTGGCGTTGGCCGTGACCGATAAATCCCGGTAGGCACTTCATGAATAAAAAACAACTTGCTGTTTGGGAATCGAACCAGGGTCTCCGGAGTGTGAGACGGAGACGTTACCACTCAGCCACGAGTTCGATGCTACAAAGCGGTACAAAAGCGCCTCTAGTGAATGCGGTGTTGCCTTAGAAACGAGCCGTAGAAAGTTATAATGCGGTGTATATCGGTAATTATGAGCATGTAACTTACAGAAGTCGCAGTTACAGGAGTAGCGAAGTGCGTTTCCGCTACATTTCATCTGCGCTTTCCGCACACGCAGAGCCATCTTGCGGCAAACACAGAAGACCCCCTCCTCTCAATGTACGGCGCTGCCCCGACAGGTGGCGCGCCACGCGCGCATTGGGGCTGTGCGGGGACCGATGCGAGGCGCGTCGCGGCCCGGACTCCCTCTCCCCTGACGACGCTTCGCCTTTCTTCCTCACGGGTTGCAGAATCAAGCGTCCTCCTTTCTTTAGATCACTATCTGTCTATCTCTCTGCCCGTGCCGATCACGAAGTTTGGCTGGCAAGCATCGTTTCCCCCTCCGAGACACCGAGTTCTTAGGTTCATTCCGCTTGCTCAGGCGCACCTATCGTTGCCGCGCCGAACGCTGCGTTGCTCGCCGCTCACCGCGTCCGATGCGGGGCGCCTCGTAAGTGATCGCTGCGCCATAGCCCATTGTCTTACACACCTTGGCGGGTCGACGGGTACACTGTCGCGTTCCACTCTTGAAGGCAAAGCTTAAGCGTCCTCCAATTTTTTAATCCGGGATTCGAGAAGACGCTGCGCGTGGTCTCGACTTTCGGTGCTCCCGAAGGTAAGGAGGAACTGGCGGCGGAACTCATCCCAGCTTGGCCAGATTCCCTCACGATTTACGAACCACGTGCGGGCGCCGTCTTCAAGGGAGAAATACACATGGGATAGCTTCTGTCCAGCATATATGCCACTCATGATACTTGGCTACGCGCTCGTATTCCTCGAGCCAGTCTTCTGCATCTTCGTAGGCATTGCCGTGGAAGCTCATGGGATATGGAGGAGTCAAAAAAGTCACCTGTGCAGGGCCCGGGTCTGCCATGGCTTGCGCACTCGTGGTAACAGGCAGACCTCCTGGTAGGGGAAAAAATTCTTGGTAAAGGCCTAGTAGGCGACTGCTGGTGCGGTGAACGGGTGTTTCGACACGCGGAAAACATCTTGGGCTTGATGTGTGGCTATTGACAGGCGTCGCAAACATTTAGCCAGCGCCTCCACAAGTGTCACGATTCACAAGCAGCAGGAACTGATAAAAGAAGGGCTGGACACTTTAATTGCAGGTCAACTTAAAAACAATCGCGCATGGATCTCTTCTTCTCTTCTGCAATGCGCGAGATCTTCTTTTTCTACGTGCCACGTATTGGGCCCTATAACTTAAAACTATTCTAATATGTTTTTATTCCATTCTCCCGACGTCAAATTTGCGTAACCGCCAACGCAAGCATCGGGCGGTCACCCGCAGGGCTGTTTGAACAGACCAATCAAACGCTCTCCTCGTTCATAGGAGGTCACTTTTGTTTGCTTGAAAAACGAATAACATTGCCTACACTGAGCGGCTTGTCTTATCTAATTGGCTGACAAGAGGCGAGGAGCACGCTCAGGTGGAAATGGATTCGATGGGGCCGAGCCACTGCACCGAAAGTCGATAACCGGATGGAGAGGGTGGTGCCGGCGTTTGCGATTGGTCCGCTTTCCCTTACTTAGCTTGCGGTGACTGGTCGAAAATCGCGGCGGCATGCCACCGAAGCTTAAGAATGACGCTAAAAAGGATCCTCAGCAAACAAGAGTTGGCAGAACGAGGTCGTAAACGTGCCGAAAGTGCTCGAACACGTTACACGACCACGCAAAAAGCTTTATTATATCAAAATAAACCCATGCTCTATCGCAGGTGCGAGTAGCCAATGCCTGAGCGATCGGCGGCAGCCATCTTTTATTCCTTTCGGAACGAGGCAACCTGCGGCTATTCAGAAAAAATTCGGTTTTGTTCGGCATATCAATGCACCTTTAAAGCGTACACGTCACTTCGACACGATGAGTTTCTGCCATTTGGTGACGTGCAGGTGAAGTGGGCGCAGCCCGAAAACTTTTGACCAATTAGCCCCGAGAACGAACTACAGGGGCGCTGCGAGCGCCGCTCGCGTGACGTCAGGGCAAGGACTCGCGCCTGTCATCTGCTACAGTTTGGGTGGCGTCCGGGCGCTTTCTGCGGTGTTTTAGTTTGCTCGCCCGCGTTCGCTCTGCCTGTATACTTATGGCGGTCGTCTCAAATATATTTTTACGACGTCTTCATTTGTGAAAATTTATTGAAAGAACTTATTTCTTAGACGACAATGCATCTCTCGAAGGCAACGCTATAGTACCAGCCGAAGGAGCGCAGACCCGCCCATTACAGGTTTTTCAACCGACAACCGCAAAAATATAGAAAATAAGAATCCAGTTATGGGGGACACCCTACCTGCCGCGGTGCAACATGTATGTGACAGTCACTGGCTATATATGACTTCTACAACAGTTACAATCCGCTAAAACTGGTTTGCTCACGACGAGTAATTTATGGTGTAATATAAAATTTTTGCGTTGCTTCACAGAAACGCTCGGCAGTAACACGAGGACTTACCTATTACTGCAGTTAGGTTCTACAAGCACAACTTGCTTATTTGACTGCTTCTTAAAATTAGGTGGTTCTTCACGTGCTCTTTTAAACGGCGGTAATTTGAAGTAAAGCTAATGTAGGCTTACGTCTGTTTACAGAATACAAATTGGAATGCACCAATATATATTCCTTTTTCTGTGCTAAACGTTCAACTCACTTGAGAAAATCACTGGTGCTTGTTGCTTGAGGAATAAGGACGACGAATTTGGTGAACTGACACAGGCTACTCGGCCGAAATTTTTTAGTGAAGTATGCCTTTTGGACCGCATGCTGCAGCCAGAAAGAAGTCAAAACATCAATCGTTAGTAGTATGGGACATATTGAAGATATAATTCCCCTGTGGTCAAAAATCAAGTGAATATATATGTAGGTCTTGTGGTGTTTTCTTTATGAATGTTTGCGATTGGATTGGAGCAAACTTTATTTTGCCTGCAGTTGGGCGAGGTTCTCTTTTGTGTACCGACGAAGCGAATAGTTCTCCGTTTGCATAACGCTGGATCGAGACATGGTGAGACAGAAAGTGCTTGAATTTTTCTTTTCTAGGCAATGTAATCTGCGCTGTAGTAGCTGGAGAATATTTTAGCCATTCCAATTGGAGCTGCAAAAAAAATGTTTTATGGTTTCAATTCGAAATTGTAGTGAACTGATGGGTTTCACGAACAAAGCGTGCCTCGCCATACCGACAGTCGGTTGCTACCGTTGCCTGCTACCGTTGCGTGATGGGTGTGCCATATTGTCGATAAAGGCTACTGAGGGCCACTATGAAACATTTCATCGCTTGCGATTGATTGGCTCTCGATCTTAACAACGAAACTTTTCTCTCAGGTGATTGCTACTACGGTATTTGTTAGCAGCCGGCGTGTTAGCAGCCATGAGCGATTCGTTTTTATGAGGCCTGTTGCAGAGAGGGGTGAAACTACCAGCAGACTTTTTTATAAAAAATGGGCGCCTAACTCTTTCTTTTACGCATTAATAAATAACCATATTTGGCTAGAACAACTCACCAGAGTAATAAGAATCATGATGGCAGCTTCGCTGGGCAATGTCTTTCTAACACGGATAACATGCTGACGCCAATTACCAAGATTTTTCTTTCATGCAAAATGCAATGTCTCTGATAGCTAAATTCTAAGGGAATGTTAAGTGTTTAGCCAAGCATCGTACACCACTTCGCGTATTGAATTTGCGGACATTCTTCTTACGCAAAATTTATGGACAGGCATGGCGCATATATGCATTGTAAAACCAGTAGCCCCGTTCAACGCTACATAGCTTGCGATATCCAAGCCCCAAATTTTATTGACTCACCTGCTGTAGGAGAAAGAAGTGTGGTTCACGCATGGCAGCAGAAAGAAGCCCACATGCCCTTCAATAAGTGCGGCTCGAGCCTCCCATACCCCAAGCATACACGAAGGAAACGAGCGCGCGCGGCCGCCGAGTGAGACGGAGCGAGCAGCGTCCTGGCCGTGACGTCACACGCAAGAGGGCGCCACTCCTAATTCTCGCCGCTAATAGCGGACTAATGGTGGAAAGGCATCGAATCAGAAATAACTATTCTTCTTTTGTTTAGTCCAATCACGCATAATCACTATGTACATGTCATATCAGATGGGGATCTATCGCGGTTTTCGTGACGTCTCGTGACAGGTGAAGTGGGGGTGGTCCAAAAAATGTTTTCACTGATCGCGGAGGGCTTATTGCAGAATTGGAATAGAACAGTTTGGAATAGTTAGTATTACGTTATAGCGCCCCTGGATGTAGCAATATATATATATATATATATATATATATATATATATATATATAGTCATATCATAAGAAGCCAACAAACATTGAAACCAAGGACAACATAGGGGAAATTACTTGTGCTTAATAAATGACCTAAAGAAACAATAAATGCATGGAAATTAAAGTCGATGAAAAAACAACTTGCCGTAGGTGGGAAACGAACCCACAACGTTCGCATCAACTTTAATTTCTATTAATTGATCGTTTTTTTTATTTCATTTATTAAGCACAAGTAATTTCCCCTATGTTGTCCTTAGTGTCAATGTTTGCTGGCTTCTTAAGATATGACTAATGAAAATCGGGCCCCTCGGTTAACCCCCTTTCTTCTTGTTTATATATATATATATATATATATATATATATATATATATTTAGAAACGAAGGTGCACACTTACGAAAATTGCATCTTTAATGTTTGTAACGTTGTACTATTTGTTGTTGTAATATTCTTTCTGACGAAGGCCGTGCCACGGCCGAAACGTTACAAACATTAAAGATGCAATTTTCGTAAGTGTGCACCTTCGTTTCTAAATCTACCTATGCACCGGACCTACAGAACTTCTCATTGAATTATATATATATATATATATATATATATATATATATATATATATATATATATATATATATATATAAATTTCTGGATGCTAAAGTGGTAAAACAGAGGCAGTACTACACGCAACAGGTAATGGTGGCGTGACCTGACTGTAAAACAAATTGATAAGGACCAGACCAAATGTTGGAATCAATGTGAAGCGATGCTTTAGTTTAGCGCGGCGCAATATATCCCGCGCAACCAACGGCCAATGAGCACTGCAATGTTTACTTTTATATTACGCAGCGTGCCCGGTACTAGAACAGAGGACCTCTAGAAGCCCGATACTCTATCATTTACGTGGTAGACGCATCCCGTGACAGGCGGAATAGAACACTCTTATTAATTTCCCGCCTAAACGCGAGCGCGCCGATACGCTCATTATGCTTCACAATACGCAGATATCGACTGCGATTGAGTAGGCTACATGTCTATCTCTCTCTCTCTTCTTCGATATACCCGCTTTCCTCAGTGCAGGGTAGCAAACCGGACGTGCGTCTGGTTAACCTGCCTGCCTTCTCTGTCGTCTATTTCTCTCCCTCTCTCTTTCTCTCTCTCTCTCTCTCTCCTTGTTCTTTAACATCACGTTTAGACCCGGGCACTTTTACGGTAGTTGGCGGAATCCAACCGGCGGGCCTCATCTTCGCCAGCGCCCGCGCGTCAAGATTGGCCGGTCGATCAGACGACTGACCGCGTGCCGCGCTGCCGAAGCTCAACCGCTCAACTCACCTTTGCCACGACATGGCCGGAGCCAAAAATTCGCACTTCCTCCGTGGCGGCGGGCAACACTAGATCGGCTGCTCCGACGAGAATCGCGGAGACGTTCATTTCCATGGAGCAGCCGTGGATGCGCATGTCCGCGACTGTCGGCGTGAACAGGCTCAGCTCGAACAGCGAAGACTCGTCGGTCCTACTCTCGGGGTCTCCACGCAGCGGCCAGTAGCCAAAGTAGAGGCGGGTGAAACGGCCGCCGGCCCAACGCACTTTCCGCTGCAGGGCCTCGCTGCACACTTCGTCCTCTGAGAAGTAGGTGCGCTTGCCCAGCTTCGCGGTAAAGAATGAGCCATCTGCGGAGTGGAAAAGACAAACGCTCAAAGCTGTCAGGTGTATAGGGACACGAAAAGAAAAGCGCCGAAACAATTTATGCCGATAAAGTATTTTTTGTAAGCTCTATTGTCCTTAATTGCACGGTACTAGGTTTAATATTGAAGAGAAAACAAAGGTGAAAGTGAGATTTTGTTTTTCAGTTTCCTGCCGGACCACCAGCGGCGCTACGATAGTGTGAAGTTACGGATTTCGCAGTATATTTCCTTACTTGCGCCACGTGCGCTCTGTAAAGGCCCCCCAGCCTTGCCATGTTTCATCTTTGCCTCCTTTAGAGCACAATGTGATCTATTTTCGCCGATAAACAGTTAACTAGGCGCTAAAATAGACAGTTAAGTGCACGACATCCCGCGGCGAGTTGGCACGAGTGTTTCACGGTGTTCTCGCCACAGTCGTCTTTCCCTTTTTTGCGACCTTTGTGGCGCACCAAACCACTTTTCTAAGTGCCAGTGGTGATTTTGGCATTCTGGAAGGATAATTTACTAATACAGGTGAAATGGTCGTTGTCTGTGGTGTTCATTTTAACGTCCCAGAAATTTCGCTCTAAGCTATCAATGCCGCAGTGTCCTGGTGGATGCTCCACAATAATTTTGATCACCGGGCGTTCTTTAATGCGCTCCTATATACAAGCGCACACGCGTTTTTTTTTTCTTTGCATTTAGCTTTTACAAAAATTCGGTGTCCGCGGGCCGGGAATCAAAACCATTACCTCCTCATCAGGAGCAGAGCAGAGCGTCCCTACTGTGCCGCCCCGACAGGTCAAAGCCAAACACCGAATACTGAATTTGGCAAAACTCGTGCATTTGCGCCCATGGAATGCTCTCTGCACTAGTTGGTCCGCACCGCGAATCCGTGGAAACCATGACGTTACTTCGACGCATCACAGATTGTGCGCTGTTTCCTTGGGTTTTGTTTCTCTGGCCCGCAACTTCAGGTTGAGCTTTAGTTTGTTTCGGGATGAAGTGTCTTCACTTATGAGGGCATTGGTATTCTCTAGCCTAGACCTCAGGCTGCCGGAAACTGTGACGTCACGGAAACCGCTCGGCAACTTTCAAGGCGGCGTGGCCACCTGTCCATCATTTCACTCTCCTTCTAAGCCACAAAGCTTGTCCCGCTTATGATATGACCGATCTGTTGTAGTCTTATTAAAGCAGTATAACAGTTTAGCTTAATATTTGTTTTTTGCATAGATTTGACAGTTCATATTGCCAGTGAAAGTGGTAAAATACAGTCTGAACAAGACGAAAAAAGGTAATGTTTTGCGTCGTAAAGTGTAACAGAAAAAAATTTATCAGGACCAAACCAAGTGTTGGAATGAATGTGAAACGCTGTTTTAGTCTAGCGGTGTGTAATGAATCCCACGCAACTAACGGCAATGTTCACAGTGTATACCTTCATCCTATGGAGCGTGCGTCCTTTTGGAATGTTTATGTTTGTCCACCACAAACCTTACAATTTTAATATAATACCGTGTTTATCTGTATACCCTAAACCACTCACAAGCTATGCCGAGATGCAACGAAATCAGGAGGCCCGATATTGTTAGACGCTCACGCAGCAATCTCACGAGAGCGAGGACGCTGTATGATGCTTCTCGAGCAAATAATGACAACGGAAGTACATGCATAAAAAAGCAAGACATATATGTTATTATAGCCGATGACTATGTTGCTTTTCTGGCACAGTGGCATATATATACCAATCCTGAAGAATCGTGCAAAAATAGGCACACAACCAGTGACACATACCGAACGGCTAAGTCGAAGAAACTAAAGTAAATCAAAGAATTCTTTGTTTATATTGCGCAATTTCATAAAAGAATCGGCGTGCTTTAGAAATACCTCGGAGCCGTACAGGTTTCACGTAGGAATTCATTGTATCATTGCGCAGAACTGAGGTGCGCTTACTGGCAGTACATCGTCAGTCAGCATGCAGCCACAGGATCTCGTTTGCTTGTAGTTACACTCGGCCGCCCCTGTAACTTCCGTAAATAAGGCCACAAATATATCGACCGAGGTGCCGACCCACCCAGCAGCAAGCACGTCAAAAGCTGGAACAAAGCGTCGCTTTAACTGAGACGAGATATACTGCAACAATTTTTGGCAATAAATGAGCGGGCTATGAGCGGGCTATGAGCGGGCTCGGCTAAAAAATATAATTTGTGGGTGAATAAAAACCACACAGATGCTGGTGCCTGGTGTCCACAAATTATATCTTTAGCCGAGCCTGATCAATCGGGGGGAAGCCTGATTCCACCGATTCCCCTGCTCGCGCACCTTCAGCGCACTGGTCGTGTCGTCGTCGTCTTTTGTGACCGGACCATTGTGGACCAGTGTGACCGGTTTCAATTAACCACCACAGTTTGATCGTAAATAGGACCTCAATCAAGATACCGAATGCTACCATGGCCTGGAATGATACCGCTTATTGCGCATTTAGAAGCATCAACGAAGCCATTGCCGGCGCGATGCTCCTCGTCCACCCCAAATGCGACGTCCCGCCATCTGTCACGATTGACGCATCGGACGCCGCTTTCAGTTCAATCTTGCAGCAGCTCGTTGCTGGTGCTTGGCAGTCAATCACGTTCTTTTCCAAGAAGCTTGCGCCCCTGAGCGATCATACAGCAGGTTCAGCCGAGAGCTGCTCGCCATCTATTTGGCTGTGAATCACTTTCGACATCTTATCGAGGGACGCTCCTTCCAGGTCCTTACCGACCATAAACCACTGACTTCCGCCCTATCGTCCAGCAGCATCTCCCACAATCCCCGCGACATCAGGCAGCTCTCCTATATTTCTGAATTCACCAGCGACATTCGTCATGTCTGCGGAAAATCCAACGTCGTTGCCGGCGCACTTTCTCGAGCCGCTATCCTTGTAATGGACCACGGTCGATCGGTGACCGACTTCATGGTCATGGCTACTGCCCACAGTGTCGACACCGAGATACAGCTTCTTCGCACGAGCGGTAACTCTCTGGTGTTTGAAAATATCTTGTTTCCTCACTGCGACGTGTCCTCGTTTGTGATACGTCGACCGGACGTCCTCGTCCTTACGTGTCTCGCGCATACCGCGAGGTCTTTTTGTGCCCTCCATTCTTTGGCTTATCGTGGCATTCGCGCAACACAGCGACTCGTCACTTCTCGTTATGTCTGGCCCAGTGTCAACGTAGACGTGCGTTGCTGGTCACGCGCGTGCCTCACTTCATCATCAGCCTGGTTACGCCCACTGCAGGGCAAAGGCCTCTGTAGAGTTCTTCAAGCGCAATCTTAGACGTAGTTGCCAGACCGATAAGCGGCTTACTTTGTCACTTCACTTCCACAAGAGCGCTTGAAGCTGCACAGGGTAGATGGCAAGGGGGCCCAAAGGAGCGATTCTCCGCATGCCCCGTCCAAACGTTCAACCCGAGACGGCTTGTGGCGACACCGCAGGGCTGCCGCTCTTTCTATATCGGAGGCCGCGCGCAGCAGACGCAGCAACGCGCAACTGTGGTGTTTGCCACCGTTAGCGTAAAGATGAAATTGCTTTCCTGTCTTTTTCTCTTCTTTATAGCCTCTACTGTCCAAGGAAATTTTCGCGTCGTAAGCAAAAACTTCTCATGCATGCGCCGATCCCAAAGATAGGGCAATGCCGCGCCGACCCGCAGCGGGCGTGAAGCAGGCGTTAAGCACTCCCCATACCTGGGCCTATCCCGAAGATAGTTCAATGACGGGCCGACCCGCGGTGGAGGTGAAGCATGTATTAAGCACTCCCCATGCGTGGGCCGATCCCGAAGATAGTGCAATGCTGGGCCGACCCGCGGCGGACGTGAAGCAGGCGTTAAGCACTCCCCTTGCGTGGGCCGATCCCGAAGATAGTGCAATGCCGGGCCGACCCGCGGTGGAGGTGAAGCATGCATTAAGCCCTCCCCATACCTGGGTCTATCTGGAAAATAGTTCAACGCCGGGCCGACCCGCGGCGGAGGTGAAGCAGGCGTTAAGCACTCCCCATACCTGGGCCGATCCCGAAGATAGTGCAATGCCGAGCCGACCCGCGGCGGAGGTGCAATTCGCCATTAAGGGGTCCACATACACAGCTTCGTTGGCATCCTTCTTCACAGAGTGGAAGGGTACTGCGATTCTTTTTTGAGAGCGCAGGCATATATATATTTTATTCACTTAACTCGAACGAGCAATAATTTCATTACTGAGAATGTTCTTGTGAGCACAAAATCAACCAATAGCTGTTGTGGGTACAGCTGCTTGCGATGAGGCAGCAAGACGACATTGCAGAAGTGAGAGCAAGCGATCTTACACTGCATTTAGCACGAGATTATAAATTCCCTGATGCATACAATGCAATAACATTTGGCTCAAATGGTCACGACAGCCCCATTACCACGCCGACAAAGTTTGCTCACTTTGTTCAAAAAATGTTTCAGGGCCCCTTTATATATGACCATCTGGATGTTTTTCACGGGCACCAAAGGCAAGGTAGCCGATTGTTCTTGCGATGCGCCCCCATTGGAGCGTGATCGTTGGCGGTGGGAACGAGCCGTCCGAACGTTTCTGGTAAATTTGTTATGAAAGCACTCCAAGGCATTGAGTTCATTTTAAAAATCGCGCACACCGTTAACCCGATACCATGGGAGAGATAAGTGCTGAAATTGATGGTAACGTTAGGGTTCATGTACAACCAACGCAAAAAAATTAAGGAATCACGAAATCAGAGAAAACCTTTAATTCTAATGTTCCTTTTGACTTTAACATGTAATACCTTTACAATTTCTTTTCGCATACACTAGCACATGCTAGAAATCCTAAAGCCAGGTTTTGTTGCGAGGCTGCACAAATATTCCGCGTTTTCACAGTATCCAGCTTGCGTAAGCTCTTGCTGTTGATTCTACATGCAGACATCAGGTTAGATGAGTTAATCATGGCATTTTCAGTGATTCGCCACGCAACTGCTCGAAAGCAATAAAGAAATCTTGTATGCAATTTCACTTTTGAGCACAGAAATTTGGTAGAGCAATTCTGATGCATGTACAGTAGTGAACAAAAGTATACAGCGCACAGTATTATACAGGGTTGTCCCAGCTAACTTCAGCCAGAGTTTAAAAATCTGCAAATGCCACGTAGCTGGACAGAACAAAGGTAATGTCGTTTGCCGTCGTTTGCAGATACTCGAACTATTTTTTCATTCGCCTAATTAGATAGTCGGTATTAATTAATGAATCAACTTCTCAAATGTTATAATTAGGTGAAAAGTGTCAATGAGAAAATTCTAGAGCGACAAGCAAAACTCCCTATAGAGTTTTCTGTTGCTCAATACGTTCTACATAAAAGTATTTTGCCGGGCGTGAAAGAAGCCCGCAAATGCATGCAGAATTGCCGCTCGACTTGCCACTCGAGGTACTTTGCGTTCTTTTAGTTCCCCTTTGGTATGCTTTAAGTGCGCAATAAAGAAGCTATTAAGGTTGGACAATCCTGGAACTCCAACTGGGGCGTTTTTCATTGCCACGATATTTCTCCGGGACGCTAAACCCCATAATCGGGCTCGTTCTGTGAACGTGTCTACGCGTGTACGAACATCAATGCACAGCTTTCCACTCGTGACGAGCCGCACTCACCAGCTTGAGAAGACGCTGCTAGCGTCACTGCCAACAGGCACAGTGCAACAGTGAACGGTCCCATGCCAGCAGCTCGAAAATGCGAGCGTCCTAAAGCAGCGCCCGAAGGAGCCAACGCTTCCTATATCCCTCGGATAAACATCTTGATCGGCTATAGTAGTGTTAGTTCGCTATCAGAGGTTTTAGCGAGTTTCTTGAGACCACCGTGGAAGCTGCGTGATATATAGACTCCGCTATGCGATAAAGTACTTTCAGCGGTTCTTCCCGATGGTTTGCGGGGTAAGCCGTCAGAGAATCACAAGTGTACAGAAGCCAAGCAGAGATTACTGCACCGATTATACTACTCCCGTTTGTATTTGAACAACCGGTGATAGTGAGTTTTCACACGGCCATTCTCGTCAAGGGGCAATGAACTAGCCATTCTGCACGGCGAGTTATCACAAATCTGGTAACTCAGACAAGCCCATTTGCTACAGACCAACATCGTTAGCACGTGTACCATGCAAACATTAATACTGCATATACTGTAAATATTGTATATAGCGTAAATACCGTATATACCAACCTGACGACTTTTCTCGAGTCTGATTTGGGTTTTTTGTTTTTTTTGTTTTTTTTACGTCAGCATAGCTTTATGAAGTGTTTTTCTTTTGGCAAACGCGACTGATTTTGTTTACTAACGAATTCTTTAGAGGAGTAGTCAGGAAATTGATTCGACAGTTTGACAGTTTCGCATAATCTCCTTTTTTTTAAGTGCTTAAACTGAAATTTATGCCAATGTTTGGGCTTCGGACAGTGCTTCTTGTCGAACTATTTTCAGTTGTAGCCTGCACTTTGTGATTCTCCGTTATTGTCAGTGTCCGCGGGAGTGCTCCAAGGATTCATTTGTTGTTCGTTGTTTGTTACTTAAATAAATTATTTGCCTGTCGGAATCACGTATTTAATTAAGCTGTTCGCTTATGATTGTGTCTTATGTCGCATTATCAATAAGGTATGGTGCTGTTCTTTCGCAAAGTGGCGTAAATAAGCTCTCGTCTTGGTGTGACAAATGGTCGATTAGCCTTAATGTTTTTAAATGTAAAACAAGAGAATATCATGCCTTTCTGCACAGTTCCGCCTCTAACCTATTCCCTGAACAACAAATCTCTAGCCGCTATATTCTCTTATAAATACCTCAGAATACACATCACACAGGACCGGTCCTGGAAAATGCGTGATAAGTTGCTAATTAGAAATGCTAGTCGCAGGCTTTGTAATATTCCGAAAAAAATTTTCCTGCCGTCAGCAAGTTAAGCCTTTACATCATAATTCTGGGTGAGATCAAAGCTCAAGCATGCCAGTTTTGTCTCGAATTAAGCTACTGAAACTTTAAGGCATGCTCTCGGAAGCGTTCAAACTGTGCTGCTCATTTCGCTGCACCTAATTACTCAATTGAAGTCATTATGTCTGCTATACGTTTTATGCTTGGTGTACCTACCCTCGAGCCACGCTGTAGGGATTTCATTTATTTATTTCGCATACTGTCAATCCCTCATGGGATTATAACAGGAACGGTAAGTACATATGGTAGTATTTGCGAACAAAAAATGTAAATACATTATATAATCATGAGTGTGTTATCGCAAAGGTTCTGGCTTCGCTAAACAAATGAATTAAGCACTTACCACTCAGCATAAGAGAAATTGAAGCCACATTCCCAGTGCCACATGCCTAGTTAGCCATGTTGGCGCCAAAGGCGTTCATTGAAGCGAGTCACGCACCTACTGGCACATGCAAAGTCACCCAAGCTGGCATCAAAGGTGTTAATCGAAGACAGCACAGACCGAGTGGCACATACCCAGTGCTCGAAGTCGGTATCAAATAGTTTATTCGAACAGAGGTGCCTTCCCAGTCCCGCATCTACAGTGGCCTACGTCGGCGTGAAAGAGCTTCGTTGAAGACAGGCACGCATGCACACACTGCCACATACTCAGTGACCCAAGTTGCTCTGATGGTTGGTTTCTAACCTTGTTCCTTCAACACAGCAGCCCGCTGTGCTACTCATTCGATCAAGGATTACCCTGGGATCAAGGTAACTGGGAAAGCCGTTAGATACAGACATGCATATTAAAAGCATGCATACATAAATATGTACATAGCCCACGGAAAGCGCGTGAAGTACCCTAAGAATACTAACGCTGAAAAGTTCCGGCAGAACCCATCGTAAGATGGGTATTACGTTAATGCGACTACAGTTCAAGCAATGTACTAACGCACCTTCGTACAACCGCCGAAACGCACCGTGTATGGTGCTTTTATGCAGCCTGGCTCCGGTCTATAGCTTCTCGTAACATTCTATGCAATCTGGCGGCACCACCACGAAGTCCACGAGTGGCACGTGCGCGCATATATATTCAGAGAATAATGTCTGAATATATTATGACGTGGGTTCAGTTCCGCCCAGTGAACACCTCAAAGTTTTTTAAGGTTTTCTTGGTCATTGAAAAACGGCACATACCCAGGGGGACAAATGGGCGCCAAAGAAGCTTACACAAAAGCGACACATAACGAGTGGAAATCCCCCAGTGACACAAGTTGGTGTCGAAGTTGCTCACTGAAATGCAGCACATAACGAGAGGCTTATATCCAGTTACCAAAGTTGCTCGGAGTGAAGTTCGTTGAAGACCCACACATACCCTCTTGCTCATCCAGTGACACAAGGTGACGCCAAAGAGGTCCGCTTAAGTTCAGCACATACCCAGTTTCAGATTGCGGCCAGTTGCCAAGTTGGCACCAAAAAGGTTCGCTAAAAGATACGCAAGCAATTCTCAGTCTGGACCTCCACGGAGCATTCAATAACGTTTCACATTTCACCATCCTCCGAGAGCTTAATCTCATTGGGGCTGGCGGAAAGACATATGACTACATATGTACCTTTTTAGCCAACCGTACCGCAACCATACACATCGGCCTAGAGCAATCCCTTTCGTACGCTTCAGGTAGCTACGGCACGCCCCAAGGCTCAGTGCTCTCCCCTTTTCTTTTTAATCTTTGTATGATGCCGAACGCGCAAGCATTGCGATCTATTCCCGATCTCAAGTTTTCACTCTACGCCGACATCACCCTTTGGACGAGTGGCGGCTCCGATGGAGAGATTCCAGACATTCTACAGGCCGCAGTAGACGCCGTCGTGGCTCATGCCGCGGCTATGAATCTCACATGCTCCCCTCAAAAAGCAAAACTACTACTTCTGTCATCCCACCGGGGGGCCGAAAAGCACATGTCTAGTATACAGGTCATCCTAAATCACATACCTATTACTAGAATGGACAGGCTCCAGGTGCTCGGTTTACACATTCAAAGCAACCGGCTCAACACATATACCCTGCATACACTCCATACCACAGTCGATCACACTCTGCGCCTTCTAGGGCGAGTCTTCAATAAACATGGTGGACTAAAGGAGGCCGAACTGCTCCGCTTGATCTAGGCCTTCGTTATCAGTAAGATTAGATTCGCAACACCATATCTACATTTCCTTAAATCAGAATCAAATAAGATCGACACTCTTTTACGCAAGATATATAGATTCGCTCTCGGAGTCCCCATACATACCTCCACTGAAAGGCTAATGCTTACTGGCACCTTCAATACACTTACTACGAAGTCTACCTCACATCCCAATATACCAGACTTTCTAACACTGCAACAGGTCGACACATTCTACAAACTCTCTATCACTCCGGCGCCCATCATCAAGACTAAATACACCATTTTACGTCACATACACGAGAACCTCTGCATCCCTAGCTTCCTAAAAACATGCACCCTGTGCACCACAAACAGCGCAGGAGGCAGCAAGCAAAGGCTCTCCAAAAACAATTCTCCGCCTCAAAAGACGTTCTCTATGTTGATGCCGCCGAATATGGGAACAGAAATCATTATGCACTATCAGTCACTAACTCTAACGGCCAGGTCGCTGCGGCAGCCTCCATTCCTGACTCTTCCTCGGAGGAGGCGGAGGAAGCGGCCATAGCCCTGGCCCTCAAAATCCCAAATTCATCAGTTATCGTTAGCGACTACAAAGCAGCCATAGATAACTTCGGAGTGGGCAGGGTCTCTAAGCCAGCCCTTTCTCTCCTCTTGGCCTATCTTTTCCATCAAACTGTGGCATTAATCTGCACTCCCGCGCATGCGGGCCTTGCCAGAAACGAGGCGGCTCATGCCAATGCCCGAAGATTTAGTCCGGGCTCAGGCATCAGATGTGTCGGACCTCGCCACGGAGGAGGCGCCGTTTACAGCGCGGGATCGGCTTATTAGCTACCACGACATCTGAACACACTACCGATTAGACTGTTTAACCTTTCCAACACTCATGGGCAAATCCTCGCGCAGGTGTGAAGTTCTGTGGCGACAGCTGCAGACTCGCATCTTTCCCTCCCCTTACCTCCTCCACCACATTCATCCCTCCTTTACCTTTCTCCCTCTTGTAAATTCTGCTTCTCCCAAAGCAGACTTAAACAGCATCATGTGGGGGTTCCCTAAGCACCCCCTTCCCCCTTTCCTCAAGGAATTAATATCTAGTGAGGAGTAGTGGGTGGCTGCCTTGCGCAGGTCGAGGCCCGACCTTCAAGCCATCCTAGAGTGGGCTGAGAGGATAGAGGAGGCCTACTTCAAGTAGTTCCTCCTCCCACCCTTTATTCCGTTGTGCCCTTCCCTTTACAGAGGGATAAAGTTTTTCATCATCATCCCCACGGAACAGCGGAACATATGCAGTGCCACATACCCCGTGACCGATGTTTTTGACGGTTGGTTTCAAACCCTGTTCCTGCAGCACACAGTCACTCAAACTGGCGGGAAAACGCTTATCGACAGACAGACAGACAGACCCCAGAAAGTGCGTCAAGTACCCGAAGAATGACAACGCTCTAAGAAGTAGCACAAGTTTTGCAATGCCAAAATGTAAGACTGAAAGAAAACTAAAACCCGTTGGCACATACCCAATGGCCCATTGGCTCATTGCACATACCCAGTGCACATACCCAATAAGCATAATTTTAGACTTCGCTATTACGAATTATTCCCCAATACCTTATTCCGCCATAGCTCCGGTCTGTCTGCGCAGGACATACTGCTACAATTTAAGGAGGGTGTTCTGGATGGTTCAAGTACAGTTCAAACCAGAACAATTCTGGCGTTGGACCTCAATGTAGCCTTGAACAGCGCCTCGCATGACCTCATACTAAGCACTCCTTTACCCTCCAGATGCCGGAAACACATGTATGATTACGTAGGAGCCTTTTTATCTGACCGCATGGCCATCGTTGGCCTAGGCGAAATTAGTTAAGAAATCATAAAACTCGTGAAAGAAATCATATCGTGATTCCACCAAGTGCGTTCGGTCGGCGTCAATCCAGCTTCGTGACCTGACCATCGTCATGCCGTCGTCATCACGCCTTCTACCCCAACCCAGTGGCGCAAGTTCTCTAATACCTCGAGCCACTAGGTGTGAGTCCATGGCCGTCACGCCGTCGCGATCGTTCCATTGTCGTCATTCTATCTCTGTCATCCAACACTTGCCATGCCGTCGTTATCGCGCCATCGTCGTCATACACAGGTCGTGAATTCGTTGTCCCACCACCATAGTGATTCTGTGGTGGTAGTTCAATCACCATCGTTCCAGCTTCGCTATGACGCTCGTCATGCTGCAGTGGTCATGCCTTCCGCTCCGATCCGGTGGTCCAAGTTTTCCAATAACTCGGTCTGCTCGGTAAGTGTTCGGGGTCTTGATGCCAACGTGCTCGCCGCTTTGTCGTCATTTTACCTTTGTCGTCCGACTCCCGTCACACCGCCGTCACACAGTAGTCTTCATGCCACTGTCATCGTCACGCTGTCGTTTTATCATAGTCATAACTTCAGTAACGTCATCCCATTGTCGCCGTGCCATCGTCGTCATTCCTCCTTTGTTCTTCTATTGACATCAAGCTTTCTTCGCCATTGTATTTTAATTATAATGTCGTCATTCAATCGTGATTATGTCGCACTTATGTCAGACAGTCACTATCATGCCTTCATTGTAAGACCCCGTCGTATTGCCGTCGTGATTGTGCCATCATCGTCACTCCAGTTTCGGCATCCGACTCTCGATGTGCCGTCTTTACGCCATCGGCATCATACAGCTTTCGTGTTACAGTCGTCTTTGCGCCAGTGTAATCATACATTCGTCGTCATCCCAGTGTCCTTACGCCTTATCATGCTATCGTCGTCCTACAGTCGTCATGCATTCGTTGCGATACCGTCGTAGTCGTTGTTATTTCGACACCTGACTCTCGTCATGGCATCATCGTCATCTCACTGTGCCTTCGTCGATCTGTCGACGAGGTTCTGTGTTGTTCATTCTATCGTATTCATGCTACCGTCATTCAGTCTAGTTTATGCCACTGTTGTGATGCCACGGTCTTCAGTGCGTCGTCGTCACACGGACGTTATCATGCACGCGTTGTCAAACCGGCGTCATCGTGCCTTCTTGGTCGTGCCATAGTCTTCATTCCCGCTTCTTCACCCGGCTGTCGTCATACTCTCGTGGTCATATCGTTGTCATCAAGCCATCGTCATAATAGCATCGTAAAAATGTAAGAATCTACATCACATTGTCACCATGCCATCGTCTTACACGCCTTTGTCCTTCGATCGTTGCCATTCTGTCTTCCTCATTCCGTCGCCGCTACGTGGGCATCATAAAGACGACGTCACGCCTCTATGCTCATCGCTGACCTTGGCAACCGAGTACCAGAGCAACGTGGGATTATATAGAGTATTTGGCATATAGCTAACACACTGAAAGTCTCGGAAATACCACAAGACGTGTTAAGTAAACTTGAGACAAGGAATACGTTGCTACATCGCTCGATTGCTATAGGCATTCACGACGACAGTCGTAGTGAGATGACTTCTGCCATAATTTTTAAATCTCTGTAAAGGTATTTACGTGATACAATGTACAAATATTTGTTTGAAGACTTTCCTACTAGAAAATGAGCCGAGAAATACACTTCACGCATAAACCCCTGAGGACATGGTCGCAAAGGAAAATTTGATGAAACCAGGAGGTCAGGTGAAACATTCCTCAGGTTGGCCTGCAAGAAAGCTCGAACTGTAGGGTGAGAACTGTCAGGGAAAAATAAGTAGCGTGATACCATTTACCACACATACAGTTGTACTAAGCCCAGTCCCCCTGCACTAAGCGACCTTAAAAGCGTATCTCATCTCATAGCTTCATAAGTGGGAGACCATACGGAAGTCGCAAATAGGCGGTGAAAACATGGAATGCGCTCTAACGTTGGGGCGAATGGTTTTTTTTTTTTAGTTAGTACATCAACTACAGCCTCAACGCTGGTAAATTCATTGCCGCATTATTTTTGTTGATTTGGCCGTTTCAAAGGCCGATGCTGGGGCTATTTATGTGCGTTGTATTCTAACCTATTGTGCTATAACGTATTTGACGCCTAAAGCAGCTTGTAAACGCCTCTTCGGTTAATATAGCGAGCCCTTCGCCACGCAAGCACCGATTACCGCCGCAGTACGCTAAGGCACGTACTTCTCCATCGTGTTTGTGCTTGTTCCTAGCTTGCATATCGGTAACATATGCGTGTATGAGTGTATGATAAGCAGCTCTGTACGTATTTCAACCACTCTACTCTGAAGGTAGCTTCGCGTAATGCTATCGGCGAAGAACCTGAACCGGATCCACCATTCTGCCTTATCTTTAAGGCGACAAACCTGACTGCTCGAGCGTATGTTCGACGTATCTTTAAATAACTGGTACGGTCTAACATTTCTTCGTCAAAGTACAAATTATACCGTCGTTTAATCGAGCATAAACCACATAGCATAGACATAGGTACGAACGATTGTATAACACTTAGTTGCAAATCACATAGACCGAAGCCAAGCATAAAATCTGGAGCACCAGTAGCCCGAAAAAAAAAAAGATATGGTTGATCCCTCTTTCATGGGAATGGGTAGAACGCGAAAGTGAAACGGGTCTTCACAGAAGCTATCAGATGTTTGCTTCGTGAACTCACGGTCCACTGCACCGAAATGCACAAGATTTCACCGTCGCGACCATGTTGCAGGTTTGCTTGGCACGCAGCGTCCTATTGGCGAGCGGTGCCCTGCTGCCGAGTCGCTTCAGCGAAGGTGCGAACACTTTGGTCCGGCTCCGTAGTGTCTTGGGCAGCCAGTTGAGTGACGGGGCACTCAGCCTCAGGAATGCGAGTGGCAGAGTTCGCAGCGTGCGCCGCGAATGCACGAAGGCGTTCTGCTTCGCGCTGGCCAGACTCTCGCCGGACCAAAGTGAGATTTGCCCGTCGACGTCGTTGCCTTTCTGTGACGCTTAGCACAGCGGTTTTCTTAGTTGGTGCCATCGCAAGCGACGACGCCGCAGGCGGCGTGTAAGGACTGCTGATGCATGTTGAAGCTGCACTCCGTAGGCGACGAGGGGTCACAGGCTAATCAGACGCGAAAGACAAACCATGTGCGGAAACTGCGCCGTCCCCTCATCAGAAGGCTTACACCACTTACACCAGGCTACACCGCGTTGGAGCCTCCGCTGAGAAGCGCCCAATGTCGGCGTTCATTAGTTTGATGATGCAGTATCTCACTTCACCACTCAGTGTCGGCGCCATCGCGGTCAAGAGAGAGCATATTTTACGCGCTCGCGCCGACGTCACCTCCGTTACAGGAAGTCGATGGGGGACCCCGCCATAAAATATTTTAGTGTCAAAGAGTTCCTCTGCGATTACGGTGTCGAGTGTCGTCTTTTCCTGTTCGTCTTCACTGTGTCCGTGTCTGTGCGCTGCTTCACCAGCAAGGTATGATGCCTAGCAATTACTCTGCTCGCTATGTAATGTACTCATAAGTTTGAAATGAGGCGAAAAATTGGGCGAATTGGTTCATAGGTGGCGCGGCAACATGAATAGAAGGATGGCACATGCAGAGAAAGAGAAGCCGGCAGCATGAACGCTAACCTTGTGTGCTTTTCATCCGCCTTGACGCCCTCCTTGCGCTGCCGAAGCAATAAAGAAAAGTTTTCTACGTTCATGTTCAACTGCGTCAGCAAAAGGCAAGTGAGTTGTTGCAACGAAATTTAAATATATGCTCAACAGTTGCTAGGGTGACAGTTTCGCACACAATCTAAAAAAAAGTGTTTCTTTTTCATTGCTGGGCACGTGCACGCTTTAGTTAAGCTAGCACGGTGTATCAGAGCAAGAATAAGGAACGGTGTCTCACCTTCTCCATGCAGGAAAACAAAAGAACATTGGTTGACTACTGCCTGCCGCAATTTTCGGAAATTAGTGAGAGATTTTGCCTTGTGACCGTCGTCTTCCTGTTGTCGTCACGCGCACACTGCTACTCGACCTCCACAAAACATTAGTGTAAGACCACCAGCACCCGCTGTAGTTGTTCAGTGGCTATGGTGTTGGGTTGCTGAGCACAAGGTCGCGGGATCGAATCCCAGCCACGGCGGCCGCATTTCGATGGGGGTGAAATGCGAAAACACCTGCGTGCTTAGATTTAGGTGCACGTTAAAGAACCCCGGGTGGTCGAAATTTCCGGAGTCCTGCACTACGGCGTGTCTCATAATCAGAAACTGGTTCTGGCACGTAAAACCCCATATTTTAATTTTTTAAATCTTGTGGTTTTGCAGAAAACAACGTCCGCGTAAAGCAAAAGATGCATGTGCATGCTTAACTAGCGTTTTGACACAAATCCATGCGCGGGTGCTAAAAAGAGCAGCATCGGCATGCTTAGCACGTCGTTTGGTAGAAATCCACGTGCGCGTTCTGCCAAAAGCACCATTTGCATCCATATCTTGTGGTTTTGCAGAAAACAACGTCCGCGTCTACCAAAAGATGCATGTGTATGCTTAACAAGCGTTTTGGCACAAATCCATGCGCAGAGTGCAGAGAGAGAAAGAAAGAGTCAATAAGAGACAGTGAGGAGCTACATAGAGAGCGAGAGAGAGAAAGAGAAGGAGAGAGGCAATAAGAGACAGTGAGAAGCTACATAGAGAGATAGACATAAATTAAGAGCACCAGCCGCATATTATTGTCACGTTGCAGTGGCGGCGAAGGACGACGCAGTGACAAGACTGTAAGTCACAAATTTAACTCCTTATTGGGCGAACTTGTTCCCAGTAAAAGAAGTAACACTCAAGCACAACGATATAGCAGCGAGCAGAGTTCGCGCTCGTCTAATCAGCGGGTCAAGCGCGTCGGATTTTATACATGACTCGTCGAAGGTGCGCAGCGTAATCGCTGGTGCCCGCGTGCATTAAAGAAAGTACTACACGATTCGCGTTGCGCATAACATCAGATTACACAATGTTCGGCTGCAAGAGACAACGGATATGACTACCGATAACTTTCGATAAGCTTACCGTACATGCGGGCGCGTCCTGCCGCGAGCTAACATTAAATATTTGTTAGCTGGTGAAATGCACAAATTAAACGAAATTGTGGTGTTTTACGTCCCAAAACCACTTTCTTTTTATGAGGCACGCCGTAGTGAAGGACTCCTGCAATTTCGACCATGTGGGGTTCTTTACCGTGCACCCAAATCTAAGTACACGGGTGCTTTCGCCCCAGTCGCGATGCGGCCCCAGCGGCCGGGATTCGATCCCGTGATCTTGGGCTCAGCAGCCCAACACCATAACCACTGAGCAACCACGGCGGGTTGGGTGAAGTGCAGTCTCCGAGAAAAGGATAAATAAATACACGTGTCATTGTTAAGTAGCTTCAATGTAAATATATAGGCCGTTTTATCGTCAAGAAGGAACGTAGAACCAGAGAGCTGCGGTTTTCCCCTCCTCGCACTGGTACGTTCGGATCGACGTTTCTCCCGGCGGCAGCTTTGAACGGTAAAGGTTTCATTGCGAATTAGTGAGATTCTAGCGTGTTCCTTCTCTTGATTGCTGCGGTATCAGTTGACTCAAGGTTAACGGGCCGCCATTACGCTGTATTGAGCTGCAACAATAACTTCCGGAAGCGAATGTTAAGTGCATCTTCAGCTGCTTCGACTCAATAGACTCCACCGCTACGGTTGCAGGCAAGCGTCTGTTTTGGATTGCCAGCTCAAACAGAAAGAAGCGCTTGGCACCATCAGCTTCGTCCCGTGCATGCTCAGGAAATTTTATTTGCAGGGAGCTCGCGACGACGAACTAGCCATTCGTGATCAAACTGAGATATGAACGAGAGGAGAGTATGTGCCAATCGGAAAACTATTGCGAATGGACGAAGTGACCTAATTCTTCTCGCACGCTCATTAAAAATATTCTGCTCAAATGATTTCTGAGATTAACATGCTTGGCAACCAACGTTCTGGGGGAAGTTCACCGAAGACGTATAATGAAAACTAAGTGCCGACTAATAAAATGAAGGTGCTTCTTTTTTTCGCAACCAAAGCCATGCCTACCGTGTGCCTGCCATCCCTAGTTCATATAGGCTACCAAATCTTGCCGGCAAGCTGTCCGGCCGATGCCGCACATCGCGCCCTGTGTTACCAGGACATAAAGCTGCTGTTGCAAAAAAGTAGCTCGTGCGATTACGATAGCAATTATATGGACACTCCAAGCGAATATCTGCCGTCGCCGTCGCCGTGAGGTTTCATATATATTTAGATATATCTGTGTTATATGTCATGCCCTGCTATATGGCATGCGGCGTATGCGTATTTTATTGCCGCACCATTCTATCACTAGATCTACTCATACCACGTCTTACATTACTGACAAAATTATTCTTCAGAATTTTGAGGTTCGCCGCCCACAAACAAAATGACACGAAACTAAACATCTACAGACGTATGCTTTTCATCTGAAATCTTCACAAGCTTCAATATTAAAATTCCGAAACAATAACAGAGCTCAAAATTGAAAATTATGTCATTTTGTTGGTGCGGCTGTGCACTATTTCCGGGAGCGGCTCAGGAAAGAGGTTTGAAACGTACCCAACACGGAAAAGTGGCTGAAAAATACGCTGGCTTTAATTAATAAACATAAGTGAAATTTTCAGATGACCGGATTCAAACAGAGAAGCCATCAGCACAACAGCTCGTTTTTACTCGGCATACATTTTCTTCGATTCCCACTGTCACTACAGGTATACGAGTCTCACACTTTGTGCACTGTTTTAACAATTTGCTATCGCATTCGTTGCTCCAGGGTTATAAAGGAACTGATTTTTTTTTTCAGCCCTCTCGATCATGTCGGCGAGGTGCTCTCGCACAGGCACCACTCGAAACCTAAGAGTGCGCATAGTCTTTCAACGCGTCACGTGCGTATGGCATATTATCGGCCACTGTCATCGGGTCGTTTTATCAAGTACTCCATGTTCACGGCCCTTGTGGTCCAGTTATTGCGATAGCAATTATATCGGCTCTTTTTTACAGTTCTTTATTTTGTAAGGCTTGAAACCCGGTTCCAAACAAACAATGCTTGGAAAATCGTTCTGTGAGAACTTTGAGAGCATGAAAGCTAGCAAAACGTGCTTCCTCGAGGATTCGGTAGCTAAACTTTTTCCGGAAAAATTTGACACCTCTCAGGAAAACGCAACAATTTTCCGCTTGCCAACAGCATGTTCACCTTCCCGCGCGACATCGCGCCAGATGTTAGACCGCGCTCGGATCGCACAATGGTAGCGCCTTCATTAAAACGGTCTAAAGCATGGACGAGCGTTTTTTTAATCTGATTTTTGGTTTGATACGAGGGGGCTGGCGCGCACGCCGAGCCCCACTACCAAAAATTACATGCCCCATCTGCCCCGGTTTGGGGTAGTGGCGTGCTTCAGCCAACCGCAGTGCAATGGCAAGGCCTCAACACGGGGCCCCGACCTAATTGATCGCCAGAGAACCCGGCACCAGGTAAGTATGCAATAATTTACGCCGCAAAGCTGGGTCATTCCGAGCGGACTGACATGTGGCGCAAGTTATCCGCGGTGTATTTCCCTTAACACTAAAGCAACGCCTAAAATAGGTCGCTGAAGGATTAACTAATTACGCGCTTGAGCTCCGCTGGCACAGTACTGTAAATCAAGTTCTAAAAAACATGGACGGCTAAAGCGCAGATTGCAAAATTATTTTCCATGTGGTTTGTCCTGCGCTGATTTAACGATGACGTTGAAAAGCGCGAGGCTGGGTCATTCCTCGCCACACATCCCAGAAAGTGCGCTCGATCCTTTCCGATTCTATTCCAAAAAATTGCGGTCGATCATTTAGGTTACGCTACTTCACATCGTTAATTATTTTTGCAAGAAATTTTTTTCTGCCTCTTGCAGCGATTTCAGTGTGACCGTGGTGGGTGAAACCTAGGTGGCGAAGGAACGCCCGCCAAAATTCATTATTACACGGAGCACCTTTAAAGCTGCTGTTCGCTGGAAAAGCAATACCACTTCCTTATTTTCCCATATTGACGGCCACTAGTTTGTCTCACACTATGCTTTGTTTTCAAACAATACTGCTACTCTGCGCCAATTCTGAATACTTTTAGGAAATTCTACGAGGTTTACAGACACAATACAACCACAGAGCATCTACATTACTAAGAGAAGGGAAACTGCTTTCTACACTTCAATGGAAATAAGAGTAGCGTTGGCGTCGTGAACTAACTAAAGCATCCGACCGAGAGATGGCACTGTCAAAATCAAAATGTTCTTGTTGACGTTGCGACAAACAAATACCACCAAAGGCTGTCTTTATCAAAGGGTAAGTTTCCATTGCGGACTCGCAGAGTTTCAAACAAAGCCTGATGGCAATCCTTCGTTCCAACGGGCGCTGCCTTACAGCTTGCACTAGAAGTGAAAACGATATTAACGGAAAAGCCTGTCCTTACTCTCCAAATGGTCGAAGACAAGTGAGCGACCACACGTGGTTACGCAGACTTCCCCCTCTATACCAATCCTAACCGTTTTTTTTTCGTTTCTCGATGCATTGAGACAAGGAATTTCAAACTGAAACCACCGCAGCGACTGGCAGTAGGCCGGTGCAGTCAGCGCCTTCGCAGAAGGAGGGGCAGCATGGGAAAGCTAGCATGATGAGCGCCATCGGAGCCAGCTGTGAAAGAAGAGGACAACGACGAAAGTGTTAGCAGTGGCACAAACCACTGCTCGTGATGATAGTTTTTGCTCACACAGACTTGTAGACCGATACAAAAAATACACGGAACCCTAGCCATAAAAAGTGTCGCTGTACTAAGAGAAGCACGTAGGAACCATCCTGCGCGATCTTCCACAAATTCATTTCCATGTCGACTTATCCACAATAAGATACATCCAACCGTATACAATGACAATCGACCCTAGTATGGAGAGAAGCATACAGTATATCATTCAATATGCGGATGCCAGAATATAAAGGCACTACTCATCATACACAATGCCACGCCGGAGCAGTGGACGACTGCGCTGTCCAGCTGGGAACCGGAAGACCAGATTTCGCTGGTTGAACGCGTCAGATGGGCAGCTAAGACTGTGGGAATCCTGGACTGAGTACCTATATACACAGGCCCCCTGCAGATTTCCACCTCTGGAGCAAATAAAGTTGAGTCTCTCTCGCTCGTCCCGAGAGATAATCATCAATCCGACCGTCCGACTCCCTTCCGCATTCGCTGTCCGACGTCAGTACGAATTCTTTCATGTGTATCGCATGGGTGTCCGATAATCATAAGTACGATATATGGAATGTGTCGGTGGGCAGCCCCTCTGTTGCAGTTCACGCACCTCTGCACTGAGGTTGCGTCGTAGTGGGCTCTACTGTGTTCTTAACTGTTTGGTTACGTGGGCGGCCGTAGTCGATCACCAGCCTCTATGCGCCGTTCTTTTTAGGCACGAGAACAGGGCTGCCATACTCGGAAGTACTATTCCAGATTAATCCGTATGATTTCAGCTCATGGATAATCTTTTTCCATACCCGCCTCTGGTAGTGAGAGCTGCGATATAGTGGCTGGTAAACTGACTTCATTCCAGGAAGCTCCACGATTTTCTTCTCAGCGATGCCGGTGTCCCCCGATTCATCAATTTTGAGCGCGCAGCAATTACTCTGCTTGTTGAGAAATCCGCAGGCCTCTGTTTTCTCCTCGTCAGAGACGATCGAACCAATATTAATGCCACATAGGCTCCTCGTTGGTGGACAGTAGAATTTGTCCTGGTATGTTGCAAGGAACGCATGCCCGCATGAGTATTTGTCCTTGCTTCAGGTGCACCTTGACGTCGTTGTAGTCTGCATCCGGGACGCTGAAAGCATCAAGTGCATCAAGGGAAGCCGTTCCCGACACAAACGAAACCGTTCGAGGGGGGAGAGGGGGAGGGAGCTCAGGGCATTCGCGACACTTAACGACTTCTGTCGGTCTTTCCAATTCTGTGACAATACTTCAGCAAATGGACACACCCACAACAACGGACCAGGATCAGATCGGGCAAGTCGATCACGTCCGTTCCAATGGTGACGTCCAGTCTAACAAAGGCGTAATTGATGACCGAGGAGTTCAACATCATTGAAGCGAACGTTTAAGTTGCGTACGTAGAAGGACGACTGCTGTTCACCGACTACGCGTATGACCGCTTCGGGAGGTCCCGGAAGCTCCTTGCTAAACCACCCGCCGCATTGGCTCAACGACTATGGTGTTGCGCTACTAATCACGAGGTGGTGGGATCAAACCCCGGCCGCGGCGGCCGCATTTCGACGGGGGCGAAGTGCAAAAACGCCCGTGTCCCGTGCATAGGGGGCAAGATAAAGATCCCCTAGTGGTCAAAATTAATCCGGAGTCGCTCACTACAGTTTGCATGATAATCAAATCGTGTTTTTGGCGCGTAAAATTGCAGAATTCAATTCGATTCCTTGCTAAGCCGCACGGCGTGCGTAAGCTTGATTAAGCTCACGTTCGAGTCCATATCGAGACGGGCGATCATCCTTTCGCAGTCAATGCAAACGCTCCAGTACAGGCCTTTTGAAAACTTGGTGCATACAATGTTTGTCACATTCTCTGAGAGGCTCTGAATCGGACACTATGGCGCACCGTGGCCATAGTGCCTACACTTCGTGCAATAACGCGGGTGCCATGGCTCAGGAGGCTGACTCAACAGGCAGCCCGCTTGTTGGCATAGACGAACTCCACCCGTACGCCGCCCTCCTTCTTGAACGTTACTGCTGAGTACAGCATCATCTACATAGGTTGACGCAGGACACAGCTAAAAGGCCACTGCACAATAGTTTTCGTCTGTCGAATCGTTGTGCCGCTGGAAATTGTCTTTCGCGGCTTCCTGTAAAGTTTTCATCGGCTCTCATAGCTGCATTAACCCTACCACGCTTCTAAGCTTCTGTTTCATTTCGGTCGACCAGAGGCATCTGATAATCTCAACAATTCTGTCTAGCAGGCTTAACTTGATCTTGGCACATTTTTTTTCTCTCGGACGTACTTCATCAAATGCTCTTCACAACTCTGCACTCGTTCGGCCATTCTCCTCCATAAGCCCGGAAAGCATTCCACAGTCACAAAGTCAGATTTAAACACAGTTACAAATCATGAATGGCACCTTATTGCCGACGATATCCACCAGTCCTTGAGTGGTCCCTGCAGCTTGAGGTGAACAGTAGTTAGTCGTTGTTGTCAAGACAAGCTGGCTAAGTGCGCAACGTGCGTAAAGGTTTCTAGCCAATCTTTGGCACTGATTTGGGCTGAGAATGTGTTAGCATCACTGCCGCAAGTGGTGGCCCCTGGTCATGGTCACGCCTTTTCTGTTGACAACCGATACCTCCGAGGTACCGGTGGGGACATGCCTATCGCAGCTTGTAAAGGTATAACAAAAACCGGGTGAATATCTCGATAACAAGTTGACGGTAGCACAGGCAAAGCGGCTAGTCATAGAGAGAGAGGGGGGGTTGCTACTGTGGGAACGCTAGGGCAACTTCGCACCTGGCTATTTGGAGCAAGAATAAAGGTGGTCACAGACCATAATCCTCAAGCATTTCTGGCAGGCTCTGGATCCACCAGACCGATGCTGATGCAATGGTCACACGTGCTACAAAACTACAAGTTAGATAACGGTCATGGGAGAGTAACACCTGATCTGAGAAGTGTGCGGCCAGTGTGGCTCTGGTGAGCTTTCGTGTGTACATAGGCCTTTGTATGTGCTTGTGCAGGTTAGTACGGACAGGCCCATTTCCAGTGTTCTCGAGCGCTGCGATCGAAAGAAAACTTATTTGTGCCGCTTTTACCGTGCATATACGGTGTGATGGACCTGGTAGCAGATTGGTACCCTTCCTTCAAGAATTGCAAGGCTACTTCGTGGTGCACTGTGCGGAATTTGCGTGTGGTGTGAGGGCAGTACCACGCTGACAAAAAGTAACCCCATGTCGTTCTTCGTGCGGAGGAGTGGAGTTCAGCCTTCATTGTGCCTGCGACTGTAGTGTGACCAAAAAGAGACGCCGTAACAAGAGGCCGGCGTAGAGTTATACCCGTCGGTGCGTGGGGTAGCCGCGGTTTACGGAGAGTACGTAATCGGGTTCACTGTAAATCGGGGATCCCACAGTTCGGTTCGCGGCAACAGTGCCGCACGTGGTTTTGAAGTCAACCTACCGCCGCTGGACCGCAACCATGCCGAGACATTCCGCGCACGGCACAGATGACCCATCGCGCGTGGAAGTGTTCTCTTTGGGGGACTGTGTGTTGCGAGATTGTAAGACAAGAGATTGCGCTGCAAACTATTTATGGCAACGGCCTCGAGAAGTTGGAACTCCAGATAAGGCCACCATGGAGCACCTTTGCGTGCAATCTGCGCGAACAGCAGTGTGATTGGGTGAACGATGTGGTGAGTGTGATATTGCAGATGCTCTTAAGTAAGTGCAGGTGCGTTGGGAGGGGACTCGGTGGAGATTCGGCTAAGAAAAAAGCTCGAAATCGTAACACCTTTACTTTTCGCTCCTAATCATTTGATGTCTGTGTAGAAAGTTTCCATTCTGCCGCTTGCTTCCTCCATCTTAATAAACAGTTAACCCCTTGCAATCATCGTTACAGTCTTGCCTACTGTAATGTGACTTAGTGACATCAACAACACCTTCAAGTTTCCTTCATTGACATCGAGGCGAATATCCACTCCTTCCATCTGGTAAACTTGCAAACATTTCATGGTGAGGCACATACTTGAACACGACCTATTGTCTTAATGATAACCATTGAGGTTCTTATGGCTTGGCGTGAGCACCTTGCAGACCAATAATTTATCTTTTGTTTCTCTTCCTGAAAACGAACTGATGAAACCGGAACAAACATGCAACCAAAAATTGTGAAACAAACGTTAGTCCAATAAATGAACCAATAACGGCTCTAGGTGACGTGTTAAGAAACATACTTTGTGAGGATTCAAGCCTTTGAGGTTACTTCCAGTGGTGGCACATTCATTTTTGACTTGTTCATCCAGAGGCAATAGAGAGCAAAAGAGTGAACAAATATGAACAGCGTCTTGGCGGCTGAAGTCCAAACAAAGAAGAACTTCACTTACTATGGTGTAAATGTTAGTGAGCTTGTGATGCATGACGAATAACAATGCACAAAACTCTCCATGACAGAAAAGCATACACACTCACACAACACTTTGCGTTGTGTTCATTTCTTTCAATGGCATTTCGTGTGGGCTGTGCTTAGTGAAGCCTCGATTAGACATTTCTTTTTCTGCCAGGTACAATGTAAAAAACAGCATTTTTATTGTCTCAACTGCCATTATTCTAATTGTGTCCCCGGAAGTACATTTGCCACTAATGTGCAGTGAATTTTTTCGCAGTGTGCCATTTGCGCAGAAACAGCCAAAACTATTTATTATTTATGCTATATACTCCGTGTTAGAAATTTTAGCGACGTGGCAAAATAACAAAAGCCTCGTTAGAATTGCCGATGAAGAGCAAAGACTTTACTATTATCATTATATTTAACTACTAGAGAATCTGTTTTATCCGCCTCACTCGCAAACAAATTCAAAGCTGAAAACGCGAAGCGATGTGGGTTTGTTTGTTTTTTTGTTTGTTTTTTTTTTACTTACCGGTGCACACAACCAGAGGCTGCAAAGTTAATGCGCATTCGCGGAAGTCTCCAAGCGGAGTGCGCTTGGTTCAAGCGATGAATTTTCCGGCTAGCAGCACATTTTTTCATTAAAGCAACACGTCATTACGCAGCCAGAGGCAGCAGATCACTAACGACGGAAGCCGTGCCGCCGTTAAGTCAGCGAAACGCCGCAGTTGATAAAATTCACCGTCTTTAAGCACGTTCACTTGTTGGCGGCTATCGAAAGTTGGACGCATAAACTGGTTGAGGTATCTAATCACTTTGTAAAAGATAACATGCCAATAATGTTTGACGGTTATTATAGGTACATTTACAGGTGAAATATTAAGCTGCGTTGAGCACTTCTAGCCGAAAAAAAAACGGTAGGTGACCCTAATCTTTCACATAGGTGTCTCTTAGTGACATTTGCACGTCGGCGTTGGTGTTCTTAAGGCTAACTAGGTGAACGTAATGCACAAACCGAACTCGGAGGCACCTCTTTTCCATTAATTAGCCAGTTAGATATCATGCCACCTTCTTGTATGTGACGTCATTAGTGACGCCATTATGACGCCAAACTCGTGCTCACGTGGCGGGTATATAAATCTACGATTCTGTGCTTTGGTGTGCGGTAATCAGTTATTTCTAATTCTAATTGTTCCAGACACGTCAGTAACTCAACGGGTAACTAAACTTATGCTCTGATATGATATCTATAACGAAATTAATTAATTTTGTAGTGTACTATAATATTCTATGTTCTTCTTATATATATGGAATTTCGTCCGCGGTCGTCTCAGTGATTTCTCATTATTTATCATTATTCGAAACGATTCAGTAACTCAACTTGTAACTTATGCTCTGATATCGTATCTATAATGAAACCCATAAATTTTGTACTGTAGTATATTATTCTATTTTTCCCATTTATTTAGATTTTCCTCGCCGGTCGAATCGGGAGGAGAACCGAAAGTGCTGCGCAAGAAGCAAGAGTACCAACAAAAATAAAAGGCAACGTATACGGCCAATTACAATAGCTCATTTTACGCGCTCCATGCTGGAATGCACCGCAGCTGGTTCCTTGCCTTCTATGGCGATCGCTGGAACTTGGGTGTGTTCGAGACTTTTGGTTGACCGTCCAGCGTGATCGCACATGGCAGCATGGCGCCGGATCATGAACGGCTCAGCGATCGCAATATGGAGTCGACGTCCCATGACGAGTTTTTTTGTGATCTGATTTTTGAATACGATAAGAAGGGGCTGGCGTGCACGCTGAACCCCACTACCAAAAATTACATGCCCCATCTGCCCCGGTTTGGGGTAGTGGCGTGCTTTCAGCCAACCTTAGTGCAATGGTAAGGCCTCGACACGGGGCCCCGACCTAATTGATCGCCAGAGAGCCCGGCACCATGTAAGTATGCAAGAGACGGCATCGTAAAGCTGGGCCATTCTCTGCTTACTTACATGTGGCGCAAGTTATCCATGTGCATTTGACTTCTCACTAACACAACACCTAAAATAGGTAGCTGATGGATTAACAAATTATGCGTGTAATCTACACTGGCACAGCACTGTAAATTAAGTTTTAAGAAACCTTGATGGCTAAAGTGGCAGATTGCCAAAATGTTATTCCCCTGGTTTGCCTTGCGCCTAAATAACGATGCCGTCGCAAAGCACGAGGGTCATCCAAGCCAAAAGTCCCAGGCATTGCTATCGACCCTCTCAGACTCCATTCCAAAAAATCGCGGTCGATCATTTTGGTTGCGCTATTAGACCTCGTAGAATATTTTTGCAAAAACTTGATTGCGACAGCAATTATACGGACACCCCGGCGAATTTCTGCCGTCGGCGTTGATGTCAGCGTCGCTGTGAGGCTCCGTGTGAGTGAAGGCGTGTGATGTTGAGCCGGCGAACGCGGTTCAATCTCGCGTGCGCGAGCGGGAAACGCTGCCCGGACGCGTGCCCTCTCCTGTTGAGCGCGAGGCAGGGGCGTCTGGCGACGGAGGAGCGGCGTTCTTCTCCGGCGACGTCTAGGGTGCCTGGATGACCTGCTCACCCACCGCTCCGTACTGACTGGAGACAACCGCGGCGCCTCCTACGACGATGACCACGCGAATCGCGGACGCCGTAGTATATGCCTTTAGGCTGTTTCACATGGCGCGATTTTAAGTCATTGGCACAGTGAATTCCGTCGCTCAGCGACCGCCGCGACGTCGTGTGCTCTCAGCGACTGGATTCCAACAAGTTCGTCGTGCTGTCGCTGAGTCGCAGCGATTGGCGCGATGGGGGAGGGACAATGCATGACGAAACAAAGCGCCGTCAAAATAGGCGCTTTCCTGTTTTACTGCGCGTTGGTAGCTTTGTGGAGCAATGTCGCGTGCCAACTTTAGTAATGTTTTAATAGGGTGTACCCACCAGCGCCTACTGCTTAGGAGCTTCATAAACATTTTGTTTTTCTTCCGCTTACAGAATTCGTTTCAAAGGAGAAGCTGCACGCTATCCAGTTCAATAGAAGGACGCCGCTTTCACATAAGGTGCCTACCCACTAGATCACCACTGTCGTCAACCTCTTCATCGCTACAATTTGCGCCAGCTGCTTACATATACTCACTCAACAGTAGCTTGTTCTTCTGCAAAAGCAAATACTCATCCAGGAAAAAAGTTCTGGCTCCCATAGTAATAACGAAACTAGAGTGTACTAAACGGAACCACCCCGCCGACGCCGCACACTCATACTTGCGGTGTTGTGCAGCGTCTCACTCACCGCATCTGCAAGCTGTCGTAAGGTCTCCACGCTTCTAAACGTTAAAGAATGGTGTACTTATTCTATTATCAAATAATAATAGGAAAATTCGAATACTTCACTAGTTTCCATGTTGTTTTTATTTAACGATGCAGGCAGCAATGCAATGCATGCTCACTGACCTGGAGAGGGAAAGCAGAAGAGTGGGTCTAAAAATTAATCTGCAGAAAACTAAAGTAATGCTTAACAGTCTCGGAAGAGAACAACAATTTACGATAGTCAGCGAGGCACTGGAAGTCGTAAGGGAATACGTCTACTTAGTGCAGGTAGTGACGGCGGATCCGGATCATGAGACGGAAATAATCAGAAGAATAAGAATGTGCTGGGGTGCATTTGGCAGGCATTCTCAGATCATGAACAGCAGGTTGCCATTATCCCTCAAGAGAAAAGTATATAATAGCTGTGTCTTACCAGTACTGACCTACGGGGCAGAAACCTGGAGGCTTACGAAAAGGGTTCTACTCAAATTGAGGACGACGCAACGAGCTATGGAAAGAAGAATGATAGGTGTAACGTTAAGGGATAAGAAAAGAGCAGATTGGGTGAGGGAACAAACGCGAGTTAATGACATCTTAGTTGAAATCAAGAAAAAGAATTGGGCATGGGCAGGACATGTAATGAGGAGGGAAGATAACCGATGGTCATTAAGGGTTACGGACTGGATCCCAAGGGAAGGGAAGCGTAGCAGGGGGCGGCAGAAAATTAGGTGGGCGGATGAGATTAAGAAGTTTGCAGGCAGGGCATGGCCACAATTAGTACATGACCGGGGCAGTTGGAGAAGTATGGGAGAGGCCTTTGCCCTGCAGTGGGCGTAACCAGGCTGATGATGATGATGATGATGATGATGATGATGATGATGATGATGATGATGATGATGATGATGATGATGATGATGATGATGATGATGATGCAGGCAGCAACCTTGCGCATCGCTGCGACGGAAATCGCGCTGCTGCAAACGCATGTGAAAGCTGTCAGCGAAAATCGTTCTACGACGTGCGTGGCAGAACGATTTTTATGCAAAATAGAAGTGAGGCGTGCAGACAGGACACAAGAGTAGAGAAGTGGACAATACGAACGCCGACTATCAACTGAAGGGAGCACTGAGGCGAAAAATGAAAGAAGACACAAAACTCATCTGCGCATGCTCAGGAAAGGTAACACCACGTGTCAATCGGGTACACGTACTGGTCTACGTGAGAGATAACTGTTAAGGCACTTAATCTCTTCCTTATGTAAAGTAATCGAAGGCTGACTCACGCACGCACTTCGACCATTATAGATATGCCATGCCTCTACCATAAGACGCGTATCTTCATTCTTATGCCTGTACAATATCGCGCATTCATCTAACTCTGGCTTGCAGTTACAATCTCGGCAATGTAGCGAAAGATTAGAAGGCGATCCACTGGTTAACGACCTCTTATGCTGCATTAGCCTCTGATTGATACACCGTCCCGTTTGCCCTACGTAGAACTGGCCACAGCTAAGGGGAATTTTATAAACCACACCCATACGACATTCAGTAAAACTGATGTTCTTATTGTGCTTCACTGGACAACTATCTGTTCGTTTTTTGCCTTTTACCCACTCCTTTCCTGAGCATGCGCAGATGAATTTTGTGTCTTCTTTCATTTTTCGCCTCAGTGCTCCCTTCAGTTGATAGTCGGCGTTCGTGTTGTCCACTTCTCTACTCTTGTGTCCTGTCTACACGCCTCACTTCTATTTTGCATAATGAATCCTTACCAACTAGCTCAGCTTTCTGTCGTTCTAAGAACGATTTTTTTCGCCCCAGTCGCGTCATGTGAAACAGCCTTTTCGCATACGCCATAGGGACGCGTTGTCGGTGGCGATGAAAACATTTATTCAACAAAGATCTTGGTAATTTTTACGTATATTAAAAAGAATGAATAGAAAAAACACCACATTGAATTCCCATAACCAAACTTTCTGAACCCCTATTGTGAACTTTGTTTCTGCACTCCTCCGTTGTTTGTCGCTTCCCTACTTTTCTTCAACCAATCTTCCGATCTCTACTCCCGACATGTTTACTTTCTCCCTGCTCTCGCTTCACCCAAGGGCTTCAAGGAGGCCAGAGATGCCTAAATCGACTGCTGGACTGATATCCTCACATTCTAATGAAACATGCTACATCGTTTCCCCGGCTTTACTGCAACAAGCGAATGCTTCTTCTTCCTTCTTGTATACCGCTTTATAGGTGCGTGTTCTAAGGCATCCTGATCGCACTTCGAAAAGCAATGAGCTTCTCTTTGAGTTATCGTAAATTGTTTCTTTCCTGATTTCGATTTTTTTTCCTTTTAAGTATTTACTCATAGCAGGCTTCTTTTCCATTGCCGCCACCCATGAGATTATGTCAGCGTCTCTGACTTTCCGCTCGACGTTATTTGTTGCCATGTTGCTCACCATATAGGTCGCATACTTGCTGGTAATCCTTCCTAGTTCTTTTCCTCCACTGTGAATCAATGGTTTTCCTGTACAAATACTTAGAAAATCTCCCAGCATACTTACGTTCTTCCAAAATCCTCAATCGCTCTTCATAATCAATTTCACTGTGAGGTTCTTCACTTCGAAGCATGTCCAGCCTATATCACCCTGCACAGCTTCATTTGCAGACTTCCCGGAGTCGCGGATGCGAGCGCCATCTTGTGGTGCTGCATGAAAGCCGGCGGCGTGTGTGCTCCTGTGTGATTGGTTGGCCTATTCAATAAGGGAAGAACCAGGCAGCAACTATGGTCACAAAATCCGGCAATGTTCCCAAGGAATAGCTTTGCTTTTAGAAGCATGTTCTGCCTACACTTGTCGATGATATAAGACACAATCGAATGCCGTCGAGCACGAGGGCATAACGACCACAAGCCCATACCTATTGGCTGAAGTTATTAGACAATTTGGACTACTGGGTCGCGGCAGAAGCACCGACGACGACGACGACAGCATGGCAAGAGTTGGATCAGGAAGCTGGAATGACGACAGTGGAATGACCACGAAGGCGTAACGACCAGGAGCACATACGTAGTGACATGTAGTCGCGCGTACGAGGATAGATAGATAGATAGATAGATAGATAGATAGATAGATAGATAGATAGATAGATAGATAGATAGATAGATAGATAGATAGATAGATAGATAGATAGATAGATAGATAGATAGATAGATAGATAGATAGATAGATAGATAGATAGATAGATAGATAGATAGATAGATAGATAGATAGATAGATAGATAGATAGATAGATAGATAGATAGATAGATAGATAGATAGATAGATAGATAGATAGATTAGATAGATAGATAGATAGATAGATAGATAGATAGATAGATAGATAGATAGATAGATAGATAGATAGATAGATAGATAGATAGATAGATAGATAGATAGATAGATAGATAGATAGATAGATAGATAGATAGATAGATAGATAGATAGATAGATAGATAGATAGATAGATAGATAGATAGATAGGCTTAAAATGCCTGAAGTAGGCAAACAATGCTATTCGCATCAAAAGATTGATGCGAATTGATTGATTGATTGATTCTCCTAGGGCATTTTGAGCATCCACACGCAGTATGCAAACATAAAACTTCATTTTTCTCAAATTGCGTTGATTATAAGTTTTTCCATTTCACTGTACCTTTCTCAGTAAATATTCAGCTCATTCCGGTGAAACTTTGTACACATGTGCTACAACAAGTCATAAATATCCTGAACTAAAAAAATTCTGATAATATGAATGATAACACTGGAAAAAATTACACAGCAAGAAACCCCCCAGTGGCTCTATGAATGAAGTGATATTATTTTTTTTGGGGGGGGGAGGGGTGCAAACTCCAAAGAGGATATGATATCTCTTTAGTTCAGATATAACCTATGGCTATTTATAATAACACTGTGTAATCTCATCACATTCCTCTGCGTGGTTGCAGAGAAAACATCAAATAATTAAACACACCTGAAATTTTGGGAGTGGGCCAGAGGAAAGGCAAACCATCTAGACACAAAGTGTATCGTGTTCTACCCAAGAGCATCTTTTGTAAGCACGTGAAATTTGATGCGAATATCTGCAGCCGTTTCTAAAATATTACGTTAAAACTAACATGTATCAATTACCCTACCATACCCACTTGGTGGTGAAACCCACCACCCCGTTCCAAAGGCGACACTCTTAACATCCGTCCACCTTTCCGGGACAAAAAAACCATAGTTTCCAACAAAAATTTTTGGTGGAAACTCCAAGGTAAATAAACCTGGTAGCGAAGCTTCCATAGGAGCCCATACGTTCAAAACATGGCGGTCCATCGGCGGTCCATGGGGCTTAGCGCCATCTGTATGTGGTGGGAACACTTCCGGCGGAAGAAAAAATAATGTGACGCCTTGTCCGATAAAAGCAGAAGTGACGTCATTTTGTTTTTCGAAGGCGCGAAATTTGTTTTGTTGTTCTTCCTCTGGAGCTATATATTCAAATGCCCCGCCATTCGATTTTATGGGCGTTTCGAGCTTTCAGCGTGGAAAGCGATGCAGGAAAAGGCCAGCCGTACGGTTGTCGAAATCGCATCTCTGCACAGAACATACTTTCTTTGGAGGCCGTTGGAGGCCGACGAAAGCTTTAGGTGTAGAGTGATGATCCTATTGTTGGATGCCAAGCGCGTCGGCTAGCGCAGTCACACGAAAACAACTACACAATTATCTGGCGGTCGGAACTCACTACTTTTGACTGAACAGATTAAGAAGCAATGAAGCTACCCGCGTCGCCAAATTCAGACAAACTTCTACAAGCAAGAAAGCACAAACTCTGAGGGGGGCATATTTCAACAGGTGATACGAGTGCGCCTTTCTGCCCATTTCAAGACGTGCATTGCATTGCGAGTGATAGTGGCGTCAACGCCCCCTGTAGCGATGGGCGCTGAAAAGAAATGCATTTATTAATAGGCCGGCGCTGGGTGCACGCACGTGGCAGCAGACGACCCCAAGTGGAGTCCGCTGCTGCCACGCATGATGACGTCACAAAAAGAAAACTTAGAAAAAAAATACATGAAATGCTAACGTTATCGTTTTGTTGTTAAATACACTACGCCTAAATAAATAAAGCATTTATTTTGTGCAGCGTTTCAAAATCGAAAATGACTGTCGGCGCCTACACGCGTGCACGCAGTGGGAGGACCGTTGCGATTCCTTGTGGCTGTGTGGTGTGTACAAATCACTGTGTAATATCGGCGAGTACGAATAACGTTGCCGTTACGAAGCTACAGAAGCTTCGAACGAACTGTGCTGCATCCACGAAACAGCACGACATGTCGCATCATTTGGACTGTCGGTTTCGAAGAGTCGTGGTAGCACAGCGCCGACTGCATATTGGGTCACTGTGTAATATCGGCGAGTACGAATAACGCTGCCGTTACGAAGCTACAGAAGCTTCGAACGAACTGTGCTGCATCCACGAAACAGCACGACATGTCGCCTCATTTGGACTGTCGGTTTCGAAGAGTCGTGGTAGCACAGCGCCGACTGCATATGGTGCCGACACGGATCATGCATATTGCAGGGTGTGTCGTATGTAGCGATTCTTTAAGTTGTGTGTACGCCTTCTGGCAAAGTCGGATGCCTATTTGGCCTTGGACACCACGTCGACACACTGCTCTCGAGCTCGAAAACGCAGAAGTGGTGCGCGTCGGCATTGACGTCGATGTAGGGTGCATACACATTTCCAAATCGCTGTGCAAAGTAAGGGCGCCTTTTGTCGATGAGCAAAGTGCGTTCAAACATTTCGCGTCGCCTTACGCACGCAGAAGCCTAGTAACGAAAGCCTGGACGTGAAACGTGAATATAACAGAAAGGCCTGTTCCCGCCTGAAGGCAATGTCAGCAAGTGTCCGTGACGAGTGTCAAGTGACTCACACGAGGCTGGGCGTTGAAAAGTGTCTCTCGAGTGCCGCTGCTTCAGTCTGGCCAGGGCCCAACCCGCTTTCATGAACCATTTGAAATGCCCAGTGTATTAGTTGCTATAGATTGTGGTGCAGCGAGACAGCCATTCCATAGCAGCCATGAAAATTACCTGTGGAAGTAATAGTAATGCGATAGGCTTTCGTGGCGATTGTCATTATGTATCACATGCATCGGAGTGCGATCATTTACACCCTGTGCTTGTGTTTAGATGAATGCTTTATCTTCTGAAGATACGGTACAGCACCTGGATCTTGAGTGGATCTTTCACTGTGCAGGCTATACCAAAACCTCTCTACCTTTGTGTGCTTCATTTTTGCCAACTGTCTTTGCTCCACAAAGAAGGCCAAGTTTCTTTCACTGAGTTTCACTCACTAAGGGAACAGGCTTGTGCGACTTGCAATCAACAGGGGTCAAACACATGTGGTAGAGCTTTATTTGTACAATATTCAATTGGGTGCCATTGTACATGCACCCCTAGGAAATCATTTGCTATGGCAAATACTAACGTAGTGGCATTTCTTTTTAAAATTTGTATGCCTTAATAATATTGTTAAAATATAGAAGTATCTCTGCAAATTTAATAAATTTGGAGATCCTGACGTAATTCCTAATGCATGTTGGTACATTATATTATTCCCAATGGACTCCTCAGTATCGCTGTTATTTCTCAGCATTCTCCCACAACAGGTATTCTTTCATCTCTGAAACAAACGAAAGTCCTCCCGCTTTTCAAATCTGGTGACTAAGGCATTTGTAGCTATATATAGATTGATCTTCTTAGCACCTTATTCAAGTAAAATGTTAGAATACATAGGTTATAAGCATACTGTTGAATTTATTGAATCGCATAATGCCCATGTAAGTTCTAACATGGTTTTTTGCATGGATTTAGTATGATGTCGCAGTTAACTCACGACGTCACTCATGCTTGTGTTTTCTAGCAATGTCAATCATGATTAATAGTTTGCACTTCATTTGCTTGCTTTTTTTCACATTGCATGGTGTGTGCATATTATTCTTGTATGTATACCTGAATAAAAAATTCAGTTGCAAGTCAGTGCTCCTGTTGCGTTTTCACTGTCCTTCATACTTTGTGCACTGTTTCTACTCTTTCAAAAACGCACTAACTCGTCCAGCTCTCAGTATGGAAGCTTAAAGTCAGCTGTTAAAATGAGAATCCAATAAACATGGAAACTGTCTGTAGGACAATAGCAATGATTTTGCTGTTTGCAACATGCAGTTTGTACATGTTGGTACAAGAAGATTTCAGAGAGATATACAGAGTGTTACAGTGCGTAAGGTTGAATGGCCCGTCCCTGCCATGAATACTGCAATATCATCATAAGTGTGCACAGGTCTTTCACTGCAAGCCAGAGACTTGCTCCAGGGCTTTCTTATTTTATTAAGTGTCAGCTGCTTGCATTGATAATGTGGTTGGTAAATTGCTTACCTATTTCCCACCTAAGTTCTCTGCATTTCATTCTGCTGTATTTATCGAATTGTTTTCAGCACTGTTCTTTCAATGACATCAAGGGTTACATTCATTTTGTGTCAAGGTGTTTTCTAATGCACCAAGATTAAAGATTCTGACAAGTTTTCAAAGCTGACACAATGGCAAAAATATTCTCAGCCATAAAGTGTGCTCATTGAGACACCAGGTACCCTGTCCCACAAAACATCAATCAATTCTATTTTTAGATAAAAGCACATCAGTTTCTTACTTGTCAAGCTACATCTCTAGGCACCACATGGTCTTTCCAAAAAGAAGGTTGCACAAGTATTTAAATGCACTGTTTAAAAGTTTACTGTTAAGACTAGTGTTTCCTTCATTTCAGTTGCAGTATGTGAAGTAGGTAGCAAGAGTGTTCAGCTTTAGTGCATCTGCTGTTGACAGAGCTAAGCTTACATGAAGGTGAAAGGGCATCCCTGCATGTATCAACCCAATGTAAAGGTATGGCTTGATAAAGACATGTTGTGCTGGAAAGGTTAATTAAAGGTCAGCAGGATTCTCTGGTAATGTGGCATGCACAATACAGCTGGGATACAATATGCAGATCACTTTGCAATTACTCATTCGCTTCTTGCTTTCTTTCTGCAGCATAAGTCTGCATGCTATGGTGTTATTTATCTTCATAACATCATAAAAAAAATTGCAATTCATTGCTCCACCAAAGGCACCATCAGCCAGCTAAGCCATTCTTGACATAAAGCTTCTCAGCGTGGTCTCTACATATGTTAGCTTCGAGAATGTCTTTTCACACAAACTTATCACAGGAACTCTGGAAAGGAGGTCAAGAACGTAACATAAATCTTTGGAAACTGATTTGTCCAGCCCAGTATCATTTTACAGTCCTGGCTTTCTTGATGCCAGTTTGGGACTTAAGAAACTGCAGCTTAGCATGCAAGGTGTTGAATTATATATATTTCAGAGGAGCTAGACTTGAAAAGCCATTTTATTATCCCCCACATAAAGGTCCAAAAGGCTCTACATGAAAACTATGAGATAAACTTGCGTAAATCCCACGCAATGTGAAAATTGATGTTATGTGAAGTATTTTACAGGTAGTTGGCTATGCCAAGGTGAGGTATTGCTATCGGTGATTCGAAATGAACACTCGTGTGAAACTTCCTTTTGAATTTCAAATGGAGGTGACCAACAACGGGTGGGTGTGCTGCTGCTGAGACACCTGGGGTGCTATTTTGTAGGAATGCCTTTTTTCATGCCAATGCCTCTTCGCGAGACGTCATCGATTTTGGAAATTGTGTACACGTAGGCACGACGTTTTTTGGATCGTCCAATCAGAAGCTCCCTTCATTGGCCGGATGTTTCTTTCGTATTCTCTTCTCTTTTTCCGGGACTGTATAGCAAATTTGTTTTGTGAAACAGCACTTAATGAAAGCGGACTTCCATGCTGCGCAAAGCAAATTCATTTTGTTACATTACAACGCAAAAGCTGCCGCAGTCCAAAGAAATGCAAACGCAACTGCTCTATTTTCGAAACCGTAGCCACATAGTAGTCGGATGTGCATCCAATCCATGCCGTTGAGCTCACGCAAAATGGCAGCCTTTGTTTACCTGCAACAGCTGACAGCCGCTAGTGTGTCGGTAACGCAGCGCAACTATTTGCGGCCCACAGCGGTACACTTGCATCTGAGAAGAATCTGCGCTGCTTGCAGGAGCCGTGAGATGCAGCAGAGTGAGGTGAGTAAATATTGCTCGTGTAGTGCTTACGTTGTCGTGTGGTTTTTGGTGCATCATGTCTGACGTGTGATAATTTCTTCTTTACGAAGGGCCAACAAGAATTAACCGTAACCCACGAGGACAAACTTTGCAACATAGTGGATCGAGAACTGTCAAGCCACTCAGCACCCTTCATTAGAGCACCGCCACGACAGAACAATAGCCTCGTCAATGTGATCGCAGCAACAGTAATACTCCGCTGGGCCTGGCGCCCCTGCGCTGACGGTTACGCTCCGTGAAAGAAGCTGCTACAACGGTAAATGTGAGTAGCTTGTTTACCTTTTCTATATTAGTGGTATAAAAATGCAAAAAATAATCAATTCGTAGTGAGCACTTTATGCAGGCGCTTAGCTTAGACAGAATGTTTTACTGTAAATTTCTTACTGTGTTGCGGGCCGGCTGAAATTCCCAAGTTTGAAAATCGGAAATGGCGGCAGCGAAAGGGCCCAGAGTGTCACAGGAACAGACCGATATTCTGGTGCAGTTCATCGAGCAGCACCCATACCTGGCGAGAGCTTCTACGGAGTTCTCGCCACGTATGACTGCTGCTCGAAAGAACGATCTATGGGAGGCGGTGGCGGCAGTGTTAAACGGACAGGGCCCAGCGGTTAAGTCGACGAGCCGTTGGCGAAACCACTGGGCCAAAATGGCTCACAAGGCCAAGAAAGAAGCGGCCAGGGCCGCGAGCGAGAAGAGGTGAGCTTTCTAATGATGCTGACAGTAACGTCGTTTCACGTAGTTGTTGTCGTTGTTGTGTTTGCAGGGCCACTGGAGGCGGGAAAGTGGGTGGTGTGGACGGCTGCGTCCTCGACATCCTTGGGAGGACAGGCGGCCTCCTTGTTTCCCCGCCGCAGTACTTCGCCGATAGCGAGGTGCGTACATTGGGTTTAAAAAGTGTTGTTTGTGCTGCTGTAGCCTAACACATTTTCAGCATTACATTGTAATACAACATTCCAAAATCTCTTCAGCCATATTTTTTTTTTCGTTTTTTGTGCTGGTTACAATATAGGTTATGCACTCTGAGCAGCAACTTGTGTAAATGATGCGTATTGCACACACTGCTCGCAACGACACTACTCTGACTGCAGGACGCAAGTTCGGAGGATGCTGCAGGGCCCTCCCGCAGTGAACCAGCAACAGCCACGTTTGTGGTGTCGGGTCCTGCAGCTGTTGCTGGGCCAAGTGGCCTTACACGTAAGTTAGTGACCCAGCTTTTGTTGTAGCATTGTTTGCAGTTGCTGTATGACCTTGCTATGAAGTAGCCCACTGTGCTGTTACTACCTTTGTGTCCAGCATTCAGCTCTTATTCATGGAGCAGAAATGCAAGCCTACAAATGACATGATGTTGTAATAGAGATTCCTTGTGCTTCTTATAGGTTAATGTAACCAGCAATTTTCTGTGACATCTTTTGCTCCAACTATGCGACTGCCTTGTGTATCATAATTGTAGCTGTGCAGCTGCAATGACATTTTGAAGTGACTGGTTAGGACAATCAAGCTGTGTGGGTCGGATAACAGTGGATGAGCAGTGTTTGCTTTTGTCTTGCATGAAGAGCAACCGCCTACCCTCCAGCAGCCACCCTTCCAGCCGACCCCCCAGGCAACTCCACGAGAGTCGCAAGCACCCCCCCATAGGCAGTCGAAGCAGCAAGACCTTGAGGGCGCTGTCCATATGGCTACTGCCGAATATGTTCGGCAGGGCCAGTCGGCGGAAGCCAGGGCACAGGAGGAGGCTCGCTTCCGCCGACAAATGCTGGAGCAAAACCAGCGGGTATGTGTAAGGCCACAGACGTATATTTTTCTGCGTATGAAATTGACGAGCATATGACCTCTCCAACAATTAATCGTTAAACAAGCATAATGTATGCATACAGTGCTCTGATTATATCTTGTACACATTTGCATGGAATAATATGTGTCAATATTTACGCAATTATGTGGCGAAAAGAAAGAAGTAGCATTAGGTTCAGGGAAGCAGGTATAACCATGTAAGACATCTTAATGGGATGGGACTGCACAAATTTGATGGACCAGAAAGATATTATCAGTGTTTCAATATACAGTGACAATAGCCTGCAAATGCAGATGAATGCAACACACCAAGGCATTGTCACTGAGCTTATATAATTAAACTAATTACACATCTTATTCGCTAACAGCACCACGAGGCCCATATGGACATCCTGCGCCAGCAGCATTCAGTCCATATGGAGGTGCTGCGGCAGCAACACGCTGCCCACATGGAGGGACTTCAACAGCTGAGGGAGGTGGTTGGCAGCATGCGCGACGTGCAGCAGCAGCGGCTGGCAGTGGAACGACGCGCACAGGAGACACACCAGCGTATCCTGCAGCTGCTGCTGGCTGCACTGGCCCATGGTGGCAGCCAAGTCCCTCCCCCCTCGCAGGACCCACATATGTAAATAAGAAGTAGCATAGGCAAGGAATTTTATACCATTTTTTTATTAGCTTAAATTTTGCTGTTGTAGTAATGGTGATATGAAGGCCGGATATTGCTAGTTAGCAAGAAATAATTGCTCAAGTCACCCTTTCATGCAACCACAAGTAGCATAGCCGTTGCAGCATGATTTTTTTTGCTGGAAGTTATACTTCAGCAATAAGAGCGCCCACACTATCACGCTCACCTGCACAAGTGCCAGCAAGCCCGATGGTACATTAATCTGACTGCGGCATTGCAATTATGCGGTGCCTAGTTGTTGTCATGTCAAGTTAAGCACGAAGCAACACTGCAAATGTTCTACAATTCAATCCTATGTCATCAATGCGCCTTAATGTAATGTCACACGGAACCTCTGAATATGCACAGCAAAAAACTCTGAAAATTCCTTGCCTATGCACCTTCACCTCATCTGTAATGTGTATTTTTTTGCATATTTATGTACATATTATGCTTGCATTTTTTTGGCATGCAGGGCTGCAATGTCTTCTTTTCTTGTTTGTTGTCATAAAATTTTTTTTCCATTTACTGTACTTCATGGTCAATATTTTTTTTGTAATGACATACAAGGCTTAATGTCTTCTTTTCTTGTTTTTCATTATAACGTTTCGTTGCCATTCACTGATATTTCATGGTTATTTCTTTTTTGTCGTGACATAGGGGGCCTACTGTCTTCTTTTTCATGAGTACGTTTTGTTGTCGTTCAGTGTTTTTCCATGGTTTATATAATTCGTTGCCATGACATACAGGGCTTGACGTCCTTTTCTTGTTTTTCATTACCAGGTTTCGTTGCGATTCAGTGTTCTTTCATGGTTGTGATACATTGTACGTTTACCCCTCGTGTGCAATATTTATGCAGTTTCTCTTACTCAATATCAAAGCAAGATATTATGGCTTTCTTTTTCAGTATGGAACTCCACGACAGCATGTTCCTTTCACATGTAGTGATGTACCTACATATTTTGCAGTGATATTCTTCTGTCGATGCGTGATTTAAGCACCTTCACCTTTTTAAGGTGCAGTTTAAGCCAGTTGCTATTTCTGCAGCGTACAACACTTTCCTTACACGATGCCTGCCGTTACCTGTGAATCTTTCAGATGCAAGAACAATGTGATGCAATATTTATTGCAACTTGTCTGTGATATGTTGCATATGTCTCTACTGCTGCAGTACTCACTGTTCTCGCACTTATTCAATGTAGAGACTGTCGCACGTGATGTGTACATAAACAAGTGTTACCAAAAAAATGTCTGTATGTTGAAGGGTGAAATAATACGGAAAGGTGCAGTGTTCTGGTGCTTTTATTTGCATGGCGCTACTGTATTTGCAGTGCTAGCTTGCACTGTGGAAATGTAATTACACACTCTGCAATATTCCATTCCCCGAGTTCAGCTATTTACAATTGAGGGCACTTTGTTGAAATGTATCAACTGCTCATGCGTGCCACACTTCACAGGAGCCACAGCATTTGACATGTCGGATGACCAGGTGGACGGCATTTTCGTCACTACAAAGGCACTTTGCGGTTGTTGCGAGACAAACTGGCGCAGGAACTAGAAGTTGCACGTGTAACAGCACGTTCAATGGAGCGGAAGGTGTGACATACACTGTACATTTTGGCTTTTGGGAGCTTCTCTGCGACGAAAACAAAGCAAGTAGACAGGCGTGTCTGTCCATCAACGCGTAAGGGAACACAGAACTTCACCGATACGAGTAGAAATAATTATGACAACTGCAGGCTACATGCATGGCACGCAGGGCATCTAGGTGACGACAGCAGCAACATGCAAATCATGGCAGACCCTTTGAAAATACACTTATTTTTAGCTTGCTTTCAATCTTATATGTCGCCACTAAACATACTGTTTCACTTAGTATAAATGCAGGCCTTACATAACGGTTCACTACACAACTTTTACATTCCTTGACCAGTCATGAATGCTTTGCATTACATAAACATCACCCACAACTTAGCATGGGAAATCTGTCTGCAATTTGACAGCATGAAATGCACAATGCAATTTTTCGGCACATGTTATGCTACAACTGTGTGCATGCACCTAGCGATGCTGACGCTGCTGTTGACGTCGCAGCTGCCGCCGAACACTTCTCAGGTACTGTATGTGCTGCGCACGGGTTGTCCCAAACATTCCAATCACAGAGTCACGGACGGCCCGGCCTCTCAAATAATTCATTCTCGACCCTGTGTTTCGGGGCAGACCTTGCGGAATGGGGTCGTCATTACCGCAGAGCTCAGTACTACTACTGCTGCTGCTGTCGTCATCGCTGTCATCATCGCCCGAGTCTATGTTGCCCTCAGACAGGCGAAGGTTGTGCAACACAGCACATGCCGCGACAATGTTGGCTGCACGTTCCGGCTCGTAGAGGAGGGTGCGATATCGCTGAAGACAGCGGAAACGGCTCTTTAAGAGCCCAATGCACCTCTCCACTACGGAACGCATGGCGCCATGTGCTGTGTTGTACTGCCCCTCGGCTGTCTGCGCTGGAGGATGGCCAGGAACTGGGGTCAGGAGCCACGGCTCCAAGGGGTAGCCACTGTCACCTGCACGAAGATGGAAATAGTACATTGAGTACTCCTCTGACGAGAGGCAAGTTGTAAACTTAGGAAATCTACAGAAGGCTCCAGAAGTGAATCCCAAGTAAAAGCATGAGTTGAGCATGTCCATACCCGACACAAACGGTTAACAAATTTACAAGTGCACTACTCGGTGCCTGCCACAAGCAGAAGAAATCAACACTTGTTGGTACTATCAATGACAGTAGTAGCAGTAGCAGCACTAATGTTTGTTCATTTCTTCTGCTTCTGGCAGGCACTGGGTGTAGTAGCAGCACGAATACGTATTGCTTTCATCTGCTCCTTGCAAGCACATAATGTGCTTGTAACTTAACACTTCGAACATTGAGAATGGTGGCAGTCACAATGGTGACTTCATTTTTTTTCCCGACTTATGTGCTTGTAATTTGGTTAAAAGTTTGGGTTGGAGCGGACACGGCGTTCTGCGCTACTGAAGCGTGACTGCGCCAAAAAAGGTGTTTCGCCTCACCGAGTAGGTATTCTCCGGGATTCACGATGCGGCCCGCTTGAAACCGCCGGCGCAACCATGTCGTGCGCCAGACAAAAGCGTCGTGGTCCGACCCCGGTCGCAGAGGGTCCACGGCCAAGATTTTCATGTCCGCATCGCAGATCTGGTAAAACGTAAACAGAGAAAGTGCCCGATGACATGAGCAACATTACTGTCAAAAAGGATCGGCACCAGAAAACGTGAGGTTTACTTACGAACATGCAGTTCAGGGCGTAGTATCCCTTGCGGCACATGAACGCAGCCTTGCGCTCGCCCTTCGGTGCGACAATAGCTACGAGGCTGCCGTCGACGCATCCTATGACACCGGGGATAGCACCGCGCCGAAGAAAGCCTTCCTTTACGGCTGCCTTTTCCTCGGCCGCCTTAGGAAAATGCACCCACTTGTTGCGCGCCCCGGCCTTCACAAGAGCCTCTGCCACCCGTCGCACGCACTGGCTCACTGTCGACTGCGACACACGAATCGTCTCCTCGCTCCCAACGGACGCTTGGAAGCTCCCAGTGGCAAAAAAGCGCAGCGCACACAACACCTTCCGCTCCACCGACAGTCCCGTCGCTCGCTCCGCTTCTAGTTCCCCCGCCAGTTCCTCGCACAACAACCGCACCGTTCCCTTCGAGAGTCGAAAATGCCGTCGAAAATGGTCATCCGGCATGTCAAACGCGTCGTCTGGCTCTCCGTGTTCACGTCGGCGACGGCGAAGAGCCACGGCCATAGCAATCAGAGGGGCGGCCATTTTTGTTATGCCTTCGGAAACGACCCTGCCTCTGGCCGTGCCAAATATCCGTGCCTTTTGCTCCGCATAATGAGTGCGTCAACGTCACGATGACGATTACAGTTTTTGCGGGTTCCTGACGTCGCGTGATTGACAGACAAAATGGGCGCGGCCCGGTCATTTTCGACCAATGGCTGCTCAGTGATGGCGGAAAAACGCATAAAAAAAGTAATAGAATTCCTACAAAATAGCACCCCTGAATCTTTTCATGTGAGCCATCTGGTTCCAACGCAGGTAGCGTGAGAGTCGCATGACAAAGCTGGAATGATGTACGACAACGCAGCGAACACGATGGCATCACAAACATAACACATCCACACATCTAGTGGCACAAGCTAATATACAACTTGGGCTACTGGGTTGGCATAAAAACAAGTAAGAGTAACAACCCCATTATTGAAATCTTTCAATATAAACTATAACAAAAAATTTTGTGCTGTGTGGCACCTATAAAACTACATCAAAAAAACGTATACTAACATAAGCAAATACACAATAAAAAGTCCATTACAGCAAAAGCAATATTGTATTACTTATGCGTATTACTTTATTGATGAGGCCATGAAAGTAGAAATGCCAGGTGATAACACTTGCCAAAGCTCAAGCAAATGTCTCGTTTAGTCCACTTCCTGTTCGGTGGACTTTAATTTGCTGGTCATTGATGCTTGTACACGTTGACATAGCTCCTGCCAGTCATGGCAAAAGCTGATATTATTGTGATTATGGCATGCAGTTTTTAAACTCCAAGCCCAGCTGCTGCTCTTTTTTTTAAGCATAGCTTCCTTCAGCTGCAGCAATAATATAAAATTAATATGTGCTGGGCCAATGTACAGATATTTCTGTACTCTTGCATGTCATCCTATCTTTTTACTTCTCCCATTTCTGCCCAGAATGATGCAGTTGATTCGATTTCCAAGGTTGCTTTTGCATTGCTTGTAATTAAGCTTGGAAGGCAGCATTCTCCACTCTTTTTCTGTCCTTGCTGGATTAAGCAACAAGTGAGAATACTGCTTCATGTGGCCCAGTGGTTGCTTTATTTTGTCCTCCAGTGTAATAGCAGTTGCTACGAACTTAGCAAGAACCTGGTCCAGATGCCAGCAATCCTTTCTGCACCTTCGTCACAGATGTCTGACAATGCAAATTATTGGCAGAAAATTTGCAGATCATGCACTTCAACTTGCTCACCAGCTTCAATGCATGTTGCTATGCAACGCTTGCAGCAGTTTGTCCAGTTAACATATTCCACTGCCAAAAAAACTTGTGTGTCTGTATCAGCATCACTCTTTTCTCTGGTGTTTGGTCGGATGAAGTTCTGCAAGAGAAGAATCTGCCAGTCATCGCACGAATTCTTGGGTATACATTAACCAAAATATTAATTGAATTGGTTTAAGCAATGTAGGTAGTTGGGCAAGTTGGTTCAGCATTGCAGGCTTGTAAATGTATATAAGATACAAGGACAATTAAAAGAAAGCACAAGAATCAGTAGTGCATGTGCTACATGTGTGTTGTCCTTTCTTTTGTACTTGTATTTTAGGTGAATTTACACGTCTGAAATTGTTTAAGCATGTCGCATCTTAGTTTCAACAGGTATGGCTGACTAGATATTGTGTGGTTTTTGGTTTTTCTGCATGGGGTTTACATCTGAGAGAGAAAGAAAGGAACAAGGAAGGCCGGGTAAGTTAACCAGACGTACATCCAGTTGGCTATCCCTGCATGGGGGTGAGGGTATGAGGGTTTAAAAGAAAAAAAGGAGGCAAGTCGAGACAGTTCACTCGCACAAAAGACAGATGGTGTCTATAAGTATCTTTTCAGATTCGTTTATTTTAGAAAGTCATAAGAGCATGTATGCATAGCTTTCTTCATTAATATGGCCAAGCACCCAGGATCCTAGCCTCTGTGAAAGGTCGACTATCCAGTTGTGTGGGTACACTCTAAAAGGGCTGACATTGGACATCAAAGACTGACAGGGGAGGTGTTCAATGGTCTTTTTGCAGTTACAGTGGTCACATTTAATAACGAAGGACAGTGAATTTGTAAAGGCA